>NC_080031.1:23250000-23875000 GCF_030020395.1 Manis pentadactyla | reverse complement strand
AAAGCATCTAAATGCCTTGATTGTCCCCAGTAAATTTATAATCTGTCTGCAAATCTCCCAATAATACAGCTTTGTGTGCTTCACAGTCTCCTGGTAAGTGTTTCGGAGATGATACAGGGAATGAGGCGACCGGCCCTTCTCAGTGAAGACTGATCTCTGTCCTGGGTGCCAAGACTGGATGTGACCTTCACATCCTGGCCTCTTCAAGGAAGGTGGCACAGAGCCACCTTCGTTAGGGCCTTGTTCCTTTGGTTTTTGCTTTTCTCTAACTTGGGCGTAAGATGAAGCTGCCTCTTTTTCTCTGGGGCTTTGGGGTGCGAATGAAGCCAGCTTCAGGGGCAGCTGTGACTTGACAACAAGCCGTGTCCGTGGGGGAGGAAGTGAGGGAACAGAGTCTGCCCTTTCCTGACTCATGGTTTACCACTGCTGACGCCAAGGGTGGCTGCTGTACCCATCCTGCTCTAAGAGGGAATCTTGTTTTCTCTCTCCTAACTACCAACCATTGCTTAAAACATCCCCCGACAGGAGCCCTCTCTCCAGTGCAGTGATGATGAGAGGTGCAGTGTGAGGAGTAGAAAGAACAGTTTATTTCTAATGGTTGCCTTTCATAGAAAACATGTGGTGCTGCAAGGGTTGATCCATCACCCCCCTTTTGGTTATTGGAAATTCCCTTCTCCATTTTAGCTTCTAAGTTTGGCATTTTGTTACTCAGCATAGTGCTCAGAGATGGTGATGCAAGTACTGTCTTAACCTGATAACACTGTGTCCAAAGGGAGGCCTGGGCAATTGGGAATGATCACTAAACCAGTTAGATATGCAGGTCTCACTTCACTCCAGCACCTCTTATTTTCAGAAACACTATTAATTTAGAGAGGCTTTTGTATAGAATGAGTGTCAGAATGCTTTCTAAACTTTATTGCTATTGTGTCCATAACCACATTTACTTCTGTCTGGGTGTGTCAAGGTATCACCTTAATAGTTAGTCCTATGCTATAAGTGGTGATAAAGGAGAAAGGGAGAGAATGCTGATCGTCTAAAGTCAAATATGCACTGTGTCCTCACTTGAAAGCTCTGTCCCCTGTACACCAGCCATTCGATGTCTGTACACAGTCCAAGTATTTGAATGTGGGTGGGAGAACTTCTGGTCAGTGGGATAGTGTTGGCTTTGAGGGCTGTTGCACTGCAAGAAATATATAATGTGTGAGTTTTTTCAATAGCCTAAGTTCTAAGAACAATGCAAGAATAACCTCCAAGCCAGTTCTAATTCTGTCCACATTGAGAGCCTCATTCTGCAGCCCTTACTCAGCCAGTTTCTTCATTTAGCTCAAGTACAAGTTCAGGGGAAGCCCCATAGTTGCAGACGCTGCAGGAACAGGGCCTTTCAGAGGGCCCAGATTGTAGGACTTTGAGCAGATCTGCATTTCCGACCACTTGGAGCAGGCTTTAGGCACTAAATCATTTTCTGGTGAAGTATGTTTGAGTCTTTGAATGAACTGTGAAACTGAATAATTGCTGGACTATGGAACAGTAAGGTTTAGAGCTTCCGTGGTGCATTATTAATCTTCCCCTTTTGCGCGAGACAAGTTCTTTTTCTGTTACATAGACTGCGTTGTTAGGATGGATAGGTAAGTGGTTCCTAGTCATCTTTGGCTTTAGAGATTATCTTTTCTCTAAAGTAGTGTGGAAGAAAGAAAGCAGATCAGACAAGGAGTCTGCATCCTTCATTCTGTGCCTGCTTGATCACTAACCAGCTGGGTGACCTAGGACAAGTTACTTAGCAGTCATTTGTAAAACAGAACAATAATGCTGCCCTGACTTGTTGAGAGAAGCAAATGAGTGTGTGTTTCTGAACAGGCTTTGGAAAAATAAAGCACCGCAGAAATACAAGGCATTATTACTAGTATTGCTAATAATAAAGTACTAAACAACGAATCCTAATACCAGTTTTTCCAGGAGGGATTAAAAGTATACTTAAGCTTTCAGTTGTCTATTTTAAATGGTGAAATAGCTTTTATTGTAAATAGAGGGATTGACATTTCAAATTCAGTGCTGTCAAGATAAGACTGAGATATCAGTGTACTTAAGTGTCTTGCAGGTCCCAGGAAATCCTGGTTAAAATATGCAATGCTGTGAAAGTGTTTAGGGTCTTTGAATGCACATCCTTTACAGGCCCCTGCATGGACCTAAACAGCTTTGGAACGGTGTGTTCACCAGAGCGTCTAAGGAATATTACAGAAGTCATTTGCACAAATGGCATGGGAAAGTTAAATATTTTGTCAACAATAGTCTAAAATGTTAATTGTTAGCTTAAGAAAGTCAAATAAGTTAAATCATTGCCAGAGTTCCCTGGTTATTTTTAACTGATAGTAATCAAGTTTCCAATTGACAATTTAAAATATAAGAGCTGTAAGTGGGGGTTTGAGAACAGAAACAATTCATTGGCCAAATCTGGGTGTCTGTAACTGTCTGTGTGATAAATATCCTCCCCAGAACAGTGATAGGAATGTTTACATTATTTACTTAAGCAGCCATCATTTCCTTAAGAACTGACCTATTTTTGTTCTGTTTTCCAGAACAAAGTAATAAAAGGAGAGTTCTTATCTATCCAGGACCTTTCTACCACTTCTTGAAAGTAAATATAATCATAAGATCTCACAAAGGGAAAAGAGTTTAAGTGGAGGGAGAAGTTAGTACAGTACTTTGTAAAAATTGACAGAAGTCTTATTTTGACAGCAAGCTACTGTTATTATGTCAACCGAAAATGTCTGGCTTGTTTGGGTCAATGTTTGTTCATAGAAGGCATCTGCTTTTTTTGAAATAACATTATTGTTAGATGATGTTCATAAAGCTTTTCTAAACCCTAAAGTTTAAAGCTGTGTGGCTTCCCTATGCCTGCTTGTAAACCTTTTGTTAGTACCCAAACAGTGGTTTTCAAATGCCCTTAGACGTAACAGTGAAACAGAACTAAAAGAGTGGCCACCATTAGCTGTTTTACTTTTTGTTGTCTGTTTGTTTTTAACACTACTATTTAATCTCAAAAAGCCTAGAAGGAAATTTTTAAAAGATCATCCAGTTCTTCCATGCATGGCAACTGAGCCATTCTGAGTGGATGCTACTTCTTCCTCATTCTTTATTCCAGTCCCTTATATGTGTTCCTAGGCAGAATTATATTTAGTGAAAACAATTCCAGATTCTTTCCTCTGCATTTTCATGCTAATTTCCCTTGCACTCTGACAGGCTCTGTGGGAGAATAGAGAGAAATACAGCTAAAGACATAGCCCCTGCTTACTTTTAGTCAATAATACCCTATTGATAAAAGTACTAACCAGATAGAATGGACATCAGCTAATACAGAAAATCAGAGGGAGGGAGAAATAAATATATATTGGGCCCTAGAATATACAAGGCCCTTTTATTGTATATTTTATATAATGCCTTAGAAAAAAACAGGTGAGTAAGCAGCATCTGCCCGTTTTACAAATAAAGAAACTGAGATTTTAGAGGTACAGTAAGTGCAAGAATTCAGTGCATAGATTTTTATAATCTGATCCATGTTCAGATCCCTGCTTCACATCTGCTAGCTGTATAAGCTTGGGGATTATTTTGGGGCATCAGTATCTTTATTTGTTAAAAAAAGCTAACATTTTTTAGCAAACAGCATAGTGCCTGACACATAGTAGGTGCACAAAACATGAGTACTATTGGTGGCTGGTAGGAAAGAGATTCAAACCCAGGCCAAAGGGAGGTTTATGGAGAATGTGGGTCCCCAGCAGGGCCAGGAGGAGGGAGAGAATGTGGACATGTGGAACGGGGTAGCTGAATGCCAATGGGCACAAACGTTAGTGTTTAGGGACAGAGAGCAGAGCCTATCTGACACTTGTGTTGGGTGTGAGTAGTGAGAGGCACAGGTGAGGTTGATCCACTTACTGGAGGGTCTGGAGCTCCCACAACAGTAAATCAGTAACCCTGGAAAATGGTAGCACGAGGGAGGCTCAGAAGAGCCAGCATCTATGAAGCAATAATAATCCTTCATACACTTGAAGACAAGTATTACATTTCCCCTCCAGCAGCCTCTTCTCATACCGCATTGCCTAAGTGTTCTGTATTACCTATCTTCAAGTCCCCTGAGCTGCTTTAATGCCTTGCTATTTACACACTTCTCCCATTCACAGTGAGTTATATACAGGAGGACGTGGCCTTTGGCATCGAAAAGAGATGGTTTTAAAAGCACACTAGCTAGACACAGAAGAGAAACTAAAAGAAGCAGAATCAACTACACCTTCCATCTTAGGCTCACTAGGCCTTCCAGTGCAAATGAACATTTCCCTGTGGGTAAAAGTGCATTATTCTCTTGAAGTGTAAACTAATCTTCCCAACAAATGAGTTTGCTTGTTTACTAACTTGCAAAAGTTCTATTTTAAAAAAATCTGTGAGAAGAAATTTATGAGAAGCTGTGATACAAAATGGACTTTGAGATTTACTTAGGTTCTTGGTTGCTTTTTAATGCAGATACGTTACAGGTCTCTACTTGCCCTAAGGCTCAGTCATATACCCATTTCCCCTAATGTGGTCAATGTTTACAAGGCACGGAGAAGGTACTCTATAGAACAGATGGCAGAGGAGAAAAGCCAACAACTCCTTCCCTCCCTGATTCATGGCATGCTGCTGGGATGCTAACCATAGCCAGGGGCTAACTCCCTACTGTTGCCAACTTCTACTCTTTTCCTACACATATCTAAGGGACAAATGTGAAGGAATAAAAGCTGTTCCACTTCTTGTAGAGGGGGTGAAGAGAGAAGTTCATGTTTTCTTCCCAAGGCTTAAAGAAGGCTGAAGAGTTGGGCCCTGCCATAAATGAACTGCCGAAGGAAGGGCTGTGAAAATGGGCAACTAACAGCATTTACCTGTGCTGTGCTCTCCATGGGTCTTAACGGTTTCAGCAAAGGTTCTGAAGTTTCATGTCAAGATGTGGATGTGGGTGCTTTTTAGAGTCTGGAGAACTTATCCATTGATTCAATAAAGAATCATTGTGCAGTAATTCCATGCCATGGGAATTAATGTGTCCATGGTGACCAATTCGATACAGCCTTTGCCCTCTTAGCATTGCATCCTGAAAGGGTATGGGTGGGGTTGGAAGTAGTGTTAAAGTTGGCTTCTTTAAGGAGGCAAGGCAGCATAACAGTTAAGAGCTTGGGGTCAGGAGTGAGGTGGTCCTGTTTCAAATCACAGGTCTACTACTTAATAGCTTCTGCTGCTTAAGTTAATCAAACTCTCCTGCCTCAGTTTCCTCAGCTGTAAAAGGGAATGATAGTAATAAAACTAATTACCCAGGATTGTTGATGAAATGAGGTAATTGCCTGGCACCTAATAGAGGCTCAGTAAATCTTAGCTCCTTTTGTTATTTATGTGAGAAGTGACATACTCAAGTCAGATTCATGAATTTCCCAGCCCAAGATTCTGTATCCAGAGGTGTGTCAGAGACATTTTATGCAAAGGCATGGCTTTTCTCTTTAATATTTACTTAAAATGGTTAGTGAAAGATATCATATTATCTAGTTTTTCTCAAATAGTTTGAAGTGAAGATGTCATATGGAATAAATTTACACTTCCTTGGCATGGGCTAAATACTGTTCTTGAGAATATGATCAATTACTGTCTCTTCCACTCCTGAAATTCTAGGATTCCTAATCTAGACCTTGATAAGAGTAAGTGCTTATTTGACTCCTTACTTCTAGAATAGAGTAGGGGTTTCTATTCAGTCATGTGGGCTTTGTGAGTAAATGAGGAAATTGAACTGTTAGTTAGTTTGGAATCATTAGAAGTGAATAGTTCAAATTTACCAATTTAACTGAATTGTTAATTCAGACTGATGGATGATTAAGGGAATCTGGTCACAGAGTTGCAAAGAATTTGAAGTTCCCTGTTCTGGAGATTTAAATTTATGCTTTTGAAAGACAGATCCCTGGCTCATGTTGCAAAGAAATCAATTAACCCACAGTAACTGCAAATGAACAGGCAACCCAAGTTTGCCCTTTTCCCAAGCCTGACCTGGAACATGCTGAAAATTTCATGCCTTGATGTGGTTTTTAGCCTGTTATCTCTTCTTTGCTCAACACCTGCCAAAGTGTGACTTTCCATAAGAAGCATGAGGAAAATGTTGCCAAGTCTTCAAAGCAAGTTTTAGTAATGATAATGCTTAATGGAAAGCACAATGTTTCTATGAAGAGGTGACAGGATTAGCATAAGAAGAGTCTTCTTGTAATGTGGATTGTATTTGGCAAGGATGGATTTATTGGTTCTAACTCAGAGCAAAGGATGTAGTCAACGTTTTTTTGTTAGTTTATTTATCCCCCATCATTTAAATTTACATCCTCTTCCTCCTAATGAAGGATAGTATCCTTAGGAAATGTAGAGTCAAACTTATGTTGGCTTTCTTTTGTTCTGTATTGTTTTTAACACTGTTCTTGTTTCCTGAGTCATTGCAGCAGGTTCATATGTTAATATGGAATCATTAACTTTACTGTTTTTAAAAATTCTCTTTTTGTCAAAAATGTGGCTACAATATGGCTGCACTGTATTTATGGATCTTATCCAGTACATTAATAACTGTCACCTACATGAAGCCCAACACCTTGAATTCTTCATTGTACAACAAAGTTTTTTTCAGGTAGTTCTGAAAGATTTGAATAGAGAGTTAATTACATGTCTGGGTTTTTTTGTTTTCTTTCTTTTTTTTTCTTTTTTCAGAAAAAATTTACTTAAGGAAAAAGCTTGCTGCAACTGCTAATAATTTACCAGGAGTCTGTTGGATACTCAGTATAATCTCTTAGAGTCGTAACCAGGGTGCAAAGAAGCAGCTTAATTGAATACAAATTGTACTGTACTGTGTCTTTGGAATAATGATTGCTATACTTGTAGTGTATGTTGCTCTTTTCTGGAGGCCTCCAGAGTCTAGATTATGTAAAATAAAAACATTCTCTGGCAGCTGAGAAACTAAGTTTTTTGTTATTAATCACCTAAGTGGACTGATACTTGATAAACCAGCTAAGGCTTGCATATTTGATTGCCACACTGCACCATGTAATTTCAAACAGCAATAAGTATGTGCTAGTGGGATTATCCCAGTTAGTTGTTTCACAGACATGTTGAAAAAGTGTGAAGTACAGACATAACAGTAAATAGGAAGGAGCAGCAGTCCTCCTGACAGAAACAACGGGGAAGAGGCAATAATTCAGTGAAGTTTGCACCCAAGTCCTGTAGCCATTGCACCAAAGAGCTTCCTTTTCTTGCTTAGATTCTTTGCATGTGGATCTCCTTGCAGACTCAGTCCTCCAGAGAGAGACTGTGAGCTGTCTTTGTGCTAAATTAAACATTAGCTTTCTCCTTGGGAACCTGATCTTCCATAGACTAAGCAACAATATCTATCTGAGAGCTCCCAGCTACGTGTTTCCCTCAGGAAGAGACAGCTCAGGAGCCTTTTCACCTCTACTGTCTGCTTAGCTATTGTGTGTGTTGTATGGGAATTGTCTTGTCTAATCAGGTCTAGAAGCCCTTAGGGCAAGGACTTGTTCTCTAATCCTTGGTATAATGCTGGAGGACCCATGCTGGTTTAGCATATGATAAATAGAAATGGTCAGAGCAGCACCCAGATTGTGGTGGATTTCAAGCACCCATTGGAAGGAGTTTCTTTTGCTCACTGCCTCCCAAATTCTGTACCCACAGCAATGAAAGAGAATATGTCACAAAATAGAAGCCAGCTGATTTCCAGCCTTCTCTCATCTCCATCCTGCCCATTCCCCAAGAGGGCTAGTTTACATCGATCTAAAAATAGGACACTATTCTATCAATTTTTAGAGTTGCATGAGCCCTTAAAAGAAAAAAACAGACCAAACCCTTTTCTCATGGGCAAAAATATTAAAGCCCTTTCCAAAGAAACAACTCCAAGATCCCATTGCAGTAGAGGCAGGACTACAAACCAAGTTTTCTACCATGTATTCCAGGTTATAAAAAGGAGTCCTTTATTAAAGACTTTATATAAACCTAGAAAAAGAACAGTTAGGGAGGATTTGGGACTTCCGATAAAGTTTTGGTAGTAAAAAGAGCATAGAGCTTAGAGATGTGGTAAATTGTGTTTTAAATGGTCACTATAATTCCTTCCATCCCACATGATGGGAGCAGTGGGGAATTACATGCAGACATAACAGTATGAATTACCACTGCTCCCATCAAGAAGGGGATGCTCTTTCCCCCCTTGATTCTTGAATGGCCTTGTGACTTGTTTTAACTTGTGTCATGTGATAGAAATTACATTGTGACACTTCTGAGAATGGGCTTTAAGAAGTCCTGTCAGACTTAAAATTTGTTAAGAGGGTAAATCCTAAGGTAAGTGTTCTTACCACACACACACACACACACACACACACAGAAATAAAATAATAATAACAGAGAGGGCAGGAGAAAACTTTAGGAAACAATGGATATGTTTATAGACTTGATGGTAATGATAGTTTCAAGGGTATATACTTATCCCCAAACTCATAGAATTGTATTTATTAAATATGTACAGCTTTTTATGTTTCAGTCATACTTCAATAAACTGGTTTAAAAAAAAAGAAAGAAGTCCTCTTGGAACACGGAGACTACTATATAAAGCAGCTGGTCTAGTCAACTGGAGGATGACTGTCCACATTCAGAGAACCAAGGTGTCCTGCCTCTTACCAGCACCAACTGCTAACATGAGAGTGAGGCCCTCCTGGACCAGCTAATCCTCCAACTCAGTGTAGCCACGAATGAGCCCAGGTGAAATTGGCAGAGGAACTGCATATCCAACCTAGAGAATCATGGGAAATACCATATCACTGATTTAAGCCACTAAGTGTTTGGGGTGGCAAAGGTTAACCAAGTCAGAATAGGAAAACCTCAGCGTGGGGATGGTTCCACATCTTCAAGCATGTTACCCAAGACTTAAAAAAAAAGACTCAATTTCTGCTTTTCATGGTAATAGAAACAATTTCAAAAAGTTGCAAGAATTAAATGAGATAGCACATAAAAACCTAGCATGTTGTCTTGTACATGGTAGAACTTTGCAAGCATTAGATTCTTTAGCTTCTCCTTTGTCTTTTCTCATTTTTTTTAATTGTAATTCAAGCCACTGCTTCCTTTGTCATCTCACTTTCACATCACATGCATCAACATTCTCATAGGCTTCCCCAGCTCACTGTTCCTCTGAATAACAATTTATTTTTTTCCCTCTTGGATGATGGCCTGGTGCTATCATTCCTCCTAACTACCAAATTTCCAGCATTCTTGTTACGCTCCAGGGAACACATCTGCCTTCGGTAGTCTACCGTTAAAATAGAAAAGGGTTAACCTCATAAAGATGTCACTCCCCCTGTACTGTTACGCTGCCCTTGGGAGAGTCAAACAGCATAGCAAATATATATGGTCAATGTAATTGCATTCGATCTTCTAGGTCACAAAAGGCTTTGCTAGCTAGTATGGCATCCAGGGAAAGCAGTGAGCATATTCTGTCTTGAAGAGCACGTTTATAAACTCTATTACTTTTTTGGTAGCAAATCACTCACCGTTTTTTTCTATCTTTTACTTCACAATAAATTAATAAAGAGGAAGTGGTATAATTATACTATATTACACTTACTATGCTTATGAATGATATAGTAAGAGAATACTGGCCTGGGAATTGGGTGTTGAAGTTCTTATGCTCCCACTGATACTAAGTAGTAGGACAACTTAATCAAATCATTTTTCCTCCCTTCTTGGAAAAACAGTAAGGAGCATGTGATAAGTAGCTTGGATCCCTTCTGAGACCCCTTTTGGGTTGGTACACTTTGAATAAACTCCCTGATATTTCTCTTTAATTTTTCAAATTTCAGTCTCTCCTTAAATATATCTGTTAGGAAGAATTGAAAGGAGAGATGACAAGGGCAGGAATGTTTTGTTTTTGAAAGGAAGTACTAGTGAGGAGAGTCTGAAGTAATCTTGGGAACAAGGTCCAGCTGTAGGGAAGGAAGGAGTGCGCAGCCATATTAATTGCTTAACAATTAATATGTAGTGAACTGATCACTCTATATCTGATCCTATTTGTTGGGGTTGAGGGTTCCAGAATGAGAAGCACAGTTATAGGCCTACTAGAGTTTGATTCATTACATTTATTTTTAGAGGAAACACTGATTTTTTTCTCCCAGATCCTCCCAATTACATTTGCAACATTTTTGTGGGTAAATAGGATTCCCAGCTAAGTACTCCTGTGAAATATTACATGAAATATAAAATGCAAAAGGAAAAGGGAAATATTCTTGTTTTAGCCTGCCTTCCTCAGGAATTGACAAATGTTTTAGCTATATACATGGGCCTCCATCTGTTTTTCTCTGTTTTGTCTTTCATATATACATAACAATTGAAAAGTGCAGATTAATGGATGGGATTTTATGTGTTTTATCACTTCATTTTTTTAAATATGTTTTTGCTTTAAAGGGCAACAACAAGAGAGTCACTGAGAAATTGGCCTGGGGGAGGGGATTCAATCCTCTGCCTCTTTTTTTTTTCCCTTATCACTAAAACCCTAAACAGAGAGTATAATCACCTACTTTCCAAGGGCAGCCCTAAACCCTTAAAACTCAGATCTGTTTAGGGATTTACTAGAACTGCAAAAAAGAAATGCACAGGATCTGCTCCAAATAAATCAACCAAGGAAAATTTACCAAAGCAGATATTAAACCTAGAGAATTTCCTTGATAGCATAACCCTGTGTCTCTCTATCTCTTGATTTAGTTAAAGCACAACTCTTCAAATTGCATCTTTGGACTCCTAGAATCCTGGAGTCTATAGATCACATCCTAGGCTCTAGGCCAGCCTGGTACACTTTCTTTCACAAAGCAAGATCGTAACTAGCAGGAAGCCAAAAGGGATGTTTGGTTGTGCTTGTTTTATTTGGTTTCAAAGGGTAGACACACTCAGCTTCGTTGTCTGTTAGATTAGAGCCAAAGAAATGGTGACAGTTTTTCCTAGTAATTTATAAATTCTCTAGCTTTTTTGTTAAGTTTTTTTTTATTTTTAGATGAAAATGTCTTGATATTATGCTATACAACATGGCTTTTCATTTTAAAAATATAAAGAAAAAGGAAGGCAAGCCTTTCCTTTCTTTTCCAATAGATTGGGTCTTACGTTTGCTTAGAAAATGTACCCCCAAATCCCCATCACACACACACACACACACTCACTCACACACTCACCCACACACTCACAAAACACATATGCATTCACCCTTTGTTTGCCATGATCACTTTTAGTATACATATAGAGAGAGAGACACAAGTTAGCTACATGGGTAACTTTACAGAAAAAATAGAATGAGGAAATACATTAAAGAGTATAGGAAAGATCATTTTTAAAGGAAATTGCTCCAGAAGACAAGACTATGCCAAATTGCAGAAACTAGGAAATAACGTGCTATCCCAACACTAAGTGTAGAGTGACAGGAGACCTTCATCTGGTCCAAGCTTTACTGCTAACAGGGTGACCTTAGGGCCAGTCACTCCTCTTTGCTTCCTAGTTTCCCCATCTGCAACCCAAAAGGTTGCAGCACTTTGCCTGGCTCAATTATTCCTGTCATACAGAATTCGACTTTAAGTATCATTTTTGGAGAGAACTTTCTGGCTACCCCAACTAACTGTCCACATATGATTGATCTCTTTATTGCTCCTCTTCCCCTATAACTTTATACCATTACAGAGGTTTTTTTGCCTTTATAATTTTTATCACTATCAGAATTTATGTTGACTGCTTATGAATTTGTGCATTCCTTCTTTCCCCACCAGAATGTAAGCTCCCTGAGGCCAGGGACCTTGTCAGTCTTGTTCACCAGATGTATCCCCAGCACCTAGCTATTCCTGGAACATTTTGGATCCATAGTAAATATTTGTTGGGTGAATGACCAGATCAGTGACTTTTAAACTAGAGATGTCTTAAGAGCCTTTCAGGAATGGAGGTAAGAAAGAGAGATGGAGGAATATGTGGTAGACCTCCAAGGTCTGTACCTCCTATTTAATTATGCATTTTATATATATATATATATATAAAACACTGTTTTTAATCACACTAAAACATATGTAACTGTATATACATATATATGCATATATATATATATAAACACTAGTTTTTAATCACAGTGAGGCATGTTATAGACATGCCTTATTTTGTAGATTACATATAGATATGCTTTAGTATGATTAAGAATATGGTTCCAGTGCTATAACCATTGAAAGATCAGGGGCATGATGATCTCTTAAGAATTTTTCCCAGATTGAAATTCTAAAGCCCAGTATCACATGAGTAGAAAACATTAGTGCAAGGAAAACAATAATGGAATACAATTTATATATTTTGAGTGCCTATTATATGCTGGGTTCAATGTACAGGATGATGTTCCTGAGTATGACTGATTGGAGATTGATTTGGGTTAATTAACTCAAGCAAATCTGGGAAACACTCTGAGAAGGTAACGGTAAGCAAATGACTCCCCTCAGAACTAGAAGGTGGGCTCCTTTGCAGGGCCTGGCCAGCTGCCTACACAGTGGTCTTTCCGGCTCAGGCTGTGTGCAGCTTTGGCCCATCTGGCTGAGGGCCGGCTCTCCTGCTTCAAGGGAGAAGGGTGGCCAGGTCAGCGTCCTCTGTGCTGTGGGGCTATTGTGATCATTTTGTTAGAAGTCATTGAGATTTGAAAATCAAAGAGAAACTGCAGAAAGGCACCTTTTGAGGAAAGGAAGAAGGTTGCGTCTGTGTACACTTAGGAAATTAGCATAAGGAGGGGGAGGCGGTGCAGTCTCTCAGGAAGCAGACAGAAGCAGCAACTGGCATTTACAATAGTCATAATTAATATCATTTTAACGTGTCCATGACCCATATAGTCCTCACAGAAACCCTGTGCTATAAATAAGACAAGTGTAGCTTTTTAAATTTTACATATGGGAAACAGACTCAGAGAAGTTGAGAAATGCTAATTATATCTTACTTTTGAATCGCAGATTTGCAGTTTATGAAGTATACACACACATTAGCTCAGTTTGTCCTCTGGGATATTATTACACCCATTTTAGAGACTGGAAAGGGACTCAAACTGGCCTCTCCTAACTGCACTGGTGAATTGTGATCCACCCTTCTGAACCCTGTGTCCATGCAGAGTACACAGCTGGCAAAGTTGAGGAGCTGGGCCTTAAATGCATCACTGAATTTGCATCCAAGATGAGGACTTTGAAATGTCTTGAGCTCCCAGAATCACACCCACACATAATTCAAAGCAATGACTCTCCTAGAAAGAATGGCAGTCATGAATGGAATGAGGACGTCAGACACCCAGGGCACATCAAATCTAGAATAAGGGAGGCTGGAAAAAAGTCTTGTGTTTTTTGTTTCTCTTTTAAAATTCACTAATTTGTAAGAATACAAGGTGAGGTGAGAAAACCTTTTTAATTTAGAAAAGCCCACATTTTGCTAGTCTTGTGAGTCCAGTGGGTTGACTCAAAGATCTGGGGAGAGAGGGCTACAATGTTGTTATGTATAGAAACTTGATTTTGAATCGAAGAGGCAGATTCTTCTCTGAAATGATTAGTCTAAGTTTTTCTTCATGCTGTTGCTTATTTAGGAAAGAGTATCTTAGATGGAACTTAAGGGAGAGACCTGCAGTCCTTTGCTGAGAAGTGCTTTTGAATCAATTCAGATCCAAGTTGAATATGTTTTTTATGCTGATGGGTGTTTTCTCATTACTTGCAGAAAATGCAGAAGTTGATCACTGATGGGATTTTGTTTCAAGGTGGAGATATGCCTTACTTATCGTTGTATTTTCAGGGCCGACAATAATGTCAGACACCTAGTAAGCAAGCGTTTGGTAAATGTTTGTTGAAGTTAAACTGTGGCAAACATGCATTTTTAAAGGACCCCAACCTTTCTATTTCTGTGATTAAATGAACCATGTACCAAATGTGAAACACTGATCTTCCAGGCGTCCTTTTGTTTCCACATACTTTAAAAAAAATCACATTTGTTAAGTGTTTAACATGTTAGGCACTCTTCTAAGTGTTTTTAGAATATTAACTCATGTATCCTCACAATCACATGATGAAGTAGGTACAGTCTTGTTTCCGTTTGACAGGTGAGGCAGTTGAGGCATGAGGCCAAGGAACATGCCCAGGTCACTTAGCCATAAGTGGTAGACTCAGGATTTGAACAGAGCGGAATGATGCCACTACCCATATGTCTAAGTCATGGTTTTCTGCTGCATATAGAAGAAGGTAATTACACAGTTAATATCAGACTCCAGCCCACACATGATGCAGGCCTGAGTTTGGAAGCCAGGTGCAGAAAGACATTTGAAAGTCAATAGGGAATGGTACTAACTCATCATCTAAAGTGCAAATGAAATTCAGAATGGATGCCTAGGGGCCATAGATTACTCTTTGAGATAGTTGCCAATCTCCTGTTTTTTAAGAGTTAGAAAGTGCTTGAACATGTACGATCTGTGAGTGACAAATATGTTTCAACTTGCATGCCAAGGTAGGTTGGTAGTAGCCATCGGAGGTCTGTGTAGAAGACTTTCAGGCGATATCCAAGCTCAGTGGGAAAGAGGGCCATGGTGGTTTGTTATCGATATCTGCCCTGGTCTGAGAGAAGGCAGCATAGCTGACAAGTCTGTAGGATGGATTCTTCAGGATTCAGGAATCTGAACCTAGAGGATCTTGAATATAGAGTCCTGTTGAAATGTTAACAATTCCTATGGAGGAATGTCAAGACCTGATTACACTATAAATGGGCCTTGCATCCATTTGTAGAGAAAAATTAGGTTTTAATAAGTTAATTGTAAGTGCCTTGAAGATAGGTAAGTTCCTGTAAAGCATTATAACCTCTCTTCTCTCTGAGAGTTCAGATGAGGTGACTGAGGGTTTTTTCAGTATTTTATAAGGTATGCAGCCAACTCAGCTTCAGTCCCTCCTTGACTTGCAACTAGATATTCCCAAATCTTTCCTATGTGGAAATGGAGATACTATTTCGAAAGATACCATTACTCACAATCAGTATTCTGAAAGAATTCCATTTTTGGTAGCAGCAGAGACGGAAACAATGTAGAAATGGGCAAATGAGGCCCTAAATGTGAGATCACTAGAACTTTTCTTTGGGAATCAAATCCTGCTATAGCTGCCATTTGAAAAATGTTTAGCAAATATGTATTGAGCTATTATGTCCAAGCCTCACTTTAAGCACCAGATATGAAATGGTGAATAAGGTAAGTTCCATGGTCTCTTGGAAAATGCTTTCTTCTTATCATTAGCTTCCTTTTAACCTATAAGATAAGTGACAGAGCATGCTGAATTTGTGAACTCTCTGAATCAAGTGCAAAATTTTGTGTAATGGCACATATGCATTTTCAATGTGGACACATTTCAGTTTTGTCAGATTCTCCAAGGATTCAAGGGCTAACGAAGCTGAAGGCAAAGCCTGTGGTGGTGGGAAGAAGAATACACAGAAACTGGGGCTCCATGTGATTCTTCACTCTACACCCATCAGCCAGTTCTAGGAGATCTGAGTATTTCCTTCCATTGTGCATCCATTCATTCTAGTTTCAGGAATCCAAACAGAAAGCACACATAGCTTTCTTCATGCTTAGCATATCTCCTTTACCTTGAGTTTCTGTTGCCTGTTGTGTCATCTAAGCATCTTCTTTTCTAAAAGGCAAGCACTCCTCAGGTAGCAGCTGAGGTATTTCCATTCTGTTTTGCTTAGTTTTGAGCCCAGTCCAGCAATTTTTTACTCTGTTTTTAAGTGACCTCCTACCACTTTGGAGCTACCTACCCTCCCAGTTTGGCCTCTGATTCCAAATTTATGCCTCCATGTCATTGTGGGGAACTTCTTGGCGTAAAGGATAAAGCTGAATTGGAGCTTCATCTCAGGGATTTTCATAGTAACACTGACCCTTTATTATTAGCCATGCATGCCAGGCTGCTAGAGTTCATATTTTGGCAGTGGACCATCAAACACCCTATTTTTGAGAGACTTTAACTTAGTTGTAAACATATGCTGTGACTGGAGGCTCACTTACTTTACTCATATTTACCAAAAGCAGTTTAACTGTTGAAAGTTGTTACAAAAAAAAAAGAAAAAAAGCTCAGATTTTAGGACTATTTTTCCACACATCCAACTCAAATCTATGCATGATCTAAAAAAAGAAAATTTGGTGTTTAGTTGCTTAATTTGATGGTCCAGTCATATTTGTAATTTAAGGGGAGGAAGAAATGGAACTGCTAGATTATTTTACTTCAACATATGTCCATCAAACATGCATGGAGGGAATGATGGTTGCTACACATATTTACATGACTGACCAGAGAAGCTCAAAGAAAGGCAGTCTAGTACACTGAGTAAATTGTTTATGCCCTGAAAGTCTTCTATATTTAGAATAAAAGAGTCCTATAGACATATTTCTCACACAGTATAAATTCTGGGACCTTACTAGTCCCATTAGGAGAACATAAATAATATTCCAAACTCTTGTCGTCTTGCATGTGCAGATGTATCATTGACGTCTGAAGATCTATCCAGAAATTTGGTGAAGGAAAGAGTATCACAAATGTCTATTTCTTTTATCTCTAAAAGGAATTTAGGCAAGTGTAACACAATACATTAATCTTTTGAGGAGATTGTGACTTACAGCCCTAAAGCAGGAGCATCAGGAATTTAAATGTTCAAAAGGAGAGGTTGAACTTTGACATCTTCCTCTTGTGATTTGAGATTCTAAAAGTAATGTTAGGCAAATTCTTATACTCCATCACAAGAGAAATATCAGCTTGCCATGAGGGTACAGCATTTCTTGAAACCTCATGCAGCAGAGGAGGGCAAATGTGCTTCAGAGACTGGCTGCATTGATGAGGTGGAGAGAATAAATAGATCTTGGAGTGTGTGTACTACAGAGGTCATGGGCCCTGTGGGCAGCCCTGTGCTGTGGAAGCACCTTAGCCTGGAAATCTGGCTAAGTGAGAGTGTGTCTTTCCACACAGATGCTCTTCGAAGGCACCTTTCCTCGGTGCTGCTTTTACCCCTCAGGCTGCCTTTAAATGTTCCTCTTCACATCCCATCAGATGAGCACCTATGCTGGTCAGCACATGGCTTCCACATGTTCTTGCCCTCTTCCCCAAATGGCTGTGCTCTGAAAACTTCAGCTTTCTTGGTCCTTGTCATGCTTATTGCCATGTTGTCTTATTGCCATGCTTACTGTTCTGGCTTTTAAATCACTCTCCTTTCCCAGCGGTTCAGAAGCAACACATTTTGTTTCTGGTGGGCATTCATTCACTGCAGATGCTGCTAGTTGATCTTCAGGGCATGCACGCACCTACACACACCCTCCTCACAAACTCCTTCTGTCTCCATCTTCTTAAAGTAATGGATTGAAGGTCTGTCACTTCATCACTCCTCCTAAGTCCAGAAATTCACAAGATAATGTCTCCACAACAGAAGAAGATGGGGAGCAAGAGGTGAGAAAAACAAGCAACCCCACAATGGGAATCGTCCACTCTGCTCCTGTCAGTAGGTCAACCCAGTGATGGGACTGGACAGTCTACCAGAGTCATTTCCAGAGCCAGTAAAATGTGGTTCCCTCTTGAATTGCCATGAGCTTTGGGGATACCATGAGCTAATGATCTCATGATCATACTCCTCATTCAGCTAAAACAGAGCTGCTCTGGGTCTGTCCTGATACCCAGCACATACCCTTTCACAATAGTCCCTCTGGGTGTATCATCAGACCTTTGATTGTACTTCATTGTTAAATTTGCCCTGGGGCATTGATAGGTGACTTCCATCAATCAGTATAACAGGGACTTAAAGTCCACTTCATTCCATTTCCTCCTTGTTGAGCTGCAAGTATTTCATAACTATATTTTAACCCCTTTAGTGGAAAAGTGTCATTACTGTGAAATAGTCTTACCTGGTTTGTTTGTCTCTTGTCTCCGTGGCCATTCTGGAAAGCTCCCTGCAGCTTCTGCAGGATGAGCTGGTGATTCTCACTGATGACTGTTTTGCGCGACTTTCAGAGTGAGGTACCACGCTAGGTACTTTGCCGCATTCAGAAAAATCTCAACTGAGTCTCTCTCGGGGCTAGCCTTCTGTGGGTGCTCACACATGTGATATGCTCATTGACTTCATGGTCCTTGTTACAATCTGAAAATATTTGTTTCATGGGTCATTTTTCTTCTACTATTGATTGTAGATCCCTAAAAAATTAAAACAGAATCAAAATTAGTTTAATGTGAAGCAGAATTTTTCCTGAAAGTTCCAAAGAATATTTTTTCCTTCCCTTGGTGAGGTGGGTACTGCCGCCTAACCTGGACCTCCTTCAGAATAAACACAGCTGTAATGCTGCTTCTGTGCCTCCCTGTAGCCACGTGGATGCATAGCTGTTTCATGAGGAGTAAAGAAAAGAAGCCCCAGTGAATAAGAAGAACACATATTTATGTTTTTTAAACTTTGAGGAGGTAGAAGAATTTGCAAAATTGAACTCTGAGAATTCTCTGTAAAAATTTTAACATGTTTTTTTGTTCAAAAGTTAATTTCCAGCTGCCGTGTTAATAAGATGACAAAATTAGTTAATTGTATTCATTATGTATTGATGTATAACATACTACCTCAAAACTTAACAGCTGAAAACAGTACACATTCATTATCTCACACAGGTTTTAAGGGTCAGGAATTTGGGAGTGCTAGTTCAGGGCCTCTCATGAGGCTGCTGCAATCGCCTCAAGGCTGATGGAAGGTGGGGGATCTGCTTCCAAATTCATTACATGGTTGCTGGTAGGATTCAGTTCCTTGCTGGCTGTTGGCCAGAGGCCTTAGTTCCATGCCACTTTAGCTCTCCTTAGGCTGCCTGCATGTTCTCTAGTCACAGCGGCTGGCTTCTCCACAAGGCAGTGATCCAAAAGAGAGAACCAATACAGAAACCATAGTCTTTTACAACTTAATCTCAGAAGAGACACACCTTTGTTTCTGCCATATTCCATTGGCCACATAGGCAAACACTGATACAGTGTGGGAGGGAACCACTCAAGAATGTGAGAGGTAGGTGGTGTTGGGGGCCACCTTTGAGGCTACTTAATATATTAAGGAATAAACATTGACCAGTAGCTAAGGTTACCATGTCCTGTGTTGTGATATTAAGGAAGGTTGTGCCATTGACTATTCAAAATTAGGTCATTCATTCATTTCACTTGTGTTTTTTGAGTGCCAGCTATATACCAAGCACTGTTACAGGCACTTAGGATATATCAGGGAATAAAACAAAGATTATCACCCTCATGAGTGTTACATTCTGTTTTATATTCTGCTTTTCATGCAGCAAATCCCATGGGTCAATGGGTCCATGTGATTAGGGTATGTGGACCTCAAACCATTGTTTGAGACTGACTTGCATCAGACCAGCTTCAGCAGGAAACAGGAGCAGCTATTTTTCTTATCTGGCAGAATACAGGTAGGCTTTTTGAAAGATGTAACAATACAGTCTCTTTAGTGATGACATTTTTCTATAAATTGTCTTAAATGATTACTCCTCTGCCTTTGATAGCTAAGTAAGGAAGTAAAGTACATTACTTAAGAATTAAGGGAAGTAAAGTACATTACTTAAGAATTAAGTTTTGGGAGTCAGAGCCTCCCAGATTTGAGTCATAACTCTCCTGCTTTCTTACTGTCTTTGGGTGTGTTGTTTGACTCAGCTGAGCTTTAATTTTGTCACTCGTAAAATGGTGATAACAATAGCATCTCTCCTGGAGTTGGAAACAATAAACTACTGAAAGAACTCTTCTTAGGACTTGGAATGCATCCTTCTGATGAATCTGTGTACTGCACACAGACTCATCACCAAAGGTGCTATCAGAAATGATCCCCTAGTTCAGCCCATACTACACTGAGCAAGACCCTAAGAAGTTTAGTAGCATTACTCCTACAGCAGCTTCCTTCACTCTGTCACTTGGCAGAGCTATAGCTGCTGCTAGTGTGGGTGTTACATGGGAAGACTAACAATCTGGGGTTCACAATGTGTGTTAAAGCCTTTGATTTATCATCAATCTACCAATTAGGTGTGTAAATCAGTATCCACCTGGTGGTTTCCTACTAGTGCTCTTTCTGTTGAATATACTTTGCTAATAAGTCTGTCTCACTCTGTCAGTCTTGGGCATCTCTGAGCTCGGAAGCCCCTCATTTTTCTCCATCAGAACTGAGCAGGGTAGCTGCTTCCTGACACAGAGGTGCCTGCCTTCCCGAGGCTGGGAGGCCGGTGGCTCTGTGCTCAGTTCCTCTTCTCATTTTCCTGGAGTGATACCAGTAGAGAGTGTGGCAGTGAGAGGGAAGGGATCCGTATAACTGCCCACCCGAGAAAGAATATGCAGATTGAGTAGGTAGATGTGTTGTGATGGAGAGCGGTGAAGTGTAATTCTTGGAGCTACAGTATGATTCTTTAGAACTCTGTGCATTTTACATACATACCCCACTAATTTCCCCTTGCTTCTTCTGGGCAGGAAATGTGTTCATAAGTGGTACCATAATCCCTTGAACCACTGGAAGACATGAACAAAGGTGTGCTATTAGCCATGGGCTCTGGTTTAGGGTAAGAAGAAAAGCATTCTAAAGACACATGAGGGTGGACAGGGAGGGAGAGCTGCTTTGAAGCCAGGCAGTCCTGAGTTTGAATCCTAGACCTGACACTTGCTGACTCTCTAACCTTGAGAAATGGTATTTCTCAACCTATCCAAGTCAATTCACACAGAAAATGGAAATAACACCAACCTGTGATAGTACATAAACCACATAGCACTTTGAACAATTAAAAAAATAAGCAAAAACATTAAGTTCCAGGAAACTTTTTTTTTCTTTCTGAACTCTACCAATTTTCTAAATTAACCAATTTAGAATATCACATTGTTTTTATCGGGAGAGGGTGTTTGCAGCTTCTAGGGCGTTGGTTCTCAAACACTACATAGCAGTCATTGGGAAGCACTAAAGTCCTGGGTTCCACAGGCAGAAATTCAGGAGCTGTAGAGTGGGATCTCTGGAGAAGGTTCTTAGGTCACATGTGGGGACACAGACTTTCATATACCTCCAAGTCTTAGAAGATCTTGAAATCACGTTGGCTTGAACATCTTAGGCGTTTGTGGAAGTCAGAAATGAGACACATTCTTTTAACTTTGAAGATATTGAACCATAGATATTTATTTATATGTGCCTTATGGGTGCTGTGGAAGGCACACAAGCAGAGATTTGCAAAGGTGCACCTTCCACTCTGTGGAAAATATGTCAGCTTCACGTGTGACCTGGATGGAACAATTTAGTACTTTCCACAGGCACCATTTCAGAATGCAAGCAGGAACAGGACAGCCAGGAATATCTGTGGAATGTAGGCCTGAAGCTGAAGGACAAGTAAAACCAGAGAGCTTGGGAAGATAATGAATGCCAAGCCACTGGGAATTTAACACTGAAATGTTAGTAACTGGACACTGGAGTGTGGAGGGGGCTTGGAGCCCCAACAGCAGAGGAGTTGTTTAACTCTCTGACCCTCTATGTCTGTTGGGTCATTTTCTCAATTCCATCTCTCAGACATAACTGGAATCCTCTGTCTGGTCCCCACCTGGGCCCAGGTCAGTGCCCCTCTATCCTAAACTGCTGCAGCAGCCATGTGATCCATCTCCCTTGTAGCATAGTGCTGAGTACAGCAGCAAAAGTTACCTTCTTACTACAAAAAATTGTTCACATCATAGCCTTGCTTAAAATCTTAAGTGGCCTCCTGTTGCACTTGAAATAAAATCTACCTCCTTACCCAAACCTGTAAATTTTGCACATGCCTCTCCTGGTTTTCAAGCCTCCCTCTGCCCTTGCTTACTACCCTCCAGCCGAGTGTGGAACACTTCATTCCCCAAATGAGTCAAGGTTTTTCTTCCATAGAGCTCTTATCATACTATTTCTTTAACTCATCATCTGGCTGGCTCCTGCTCAATTTTTAAATCTCAATTTAAATAACAGCTTTACTGATCATCCCTTCTAAAGAGGCTTCTTTCCTGTTGTTCTCTATTTCTGCTGCCTTTTGGTTTTCTGTACAGCATTTATTATAATTTGAATTATCTCTGTTTATTTACATACTTTTTCCTCATTTTTGCTGCATTTGCGTTTAGAACACAATTTCCATTTTGCTGTCTTCTTCATTGGTGGATCTGGGGTACCCAGCAAGTGTTTGGGCACGCCAGGTGCCTGTTGAATGAGCAAACAAGTACTCTGACTTCCTGTGTCCCAGGGGAGAGGAGATGAAGAAGGACTAGTGGCCACAGCTGCTTCAGTTTTCCAAACCAATTCATCTTTCTGAAATACTCCTTGCAAGGAAATCACAGGAGTGTGCAACAGGTGAAACACTCACCCAGACTGAAATGCAGGAGCCATAGATCCGCTCACTCTGCTTTCCAGAGAAGTCACAGAACTGCGCACCACCCAGGGAGTGAGAGCAAGGCCGTGCCCACGCGATGGGACACCTGCACGTAGCAGTTTGCCGCTGCTTTGGGCTACCTTGATGGCTAAAATCTAACTGCTGAGCTGACCACTGGGAAGCAATGAGCTCAAAGGTGTGGTTATATAAAACCAAAGCTTGCACGACAGGACTGTAGGCTTTACTCACAGCCTGCTCACAGGGCAAGATGCATGGCCTGTCTCAGGATAACAGGGAGGCTTTGCACCAGATGTCCTCAGGGACATGTCAGATTGCTCTTTCCTCTGCTGGGCCTTCTGGGTACCAGGAAGGACAAGAGTGAGTCATTCTGACCTGTAAGAGTGGGTGAATGAATGCTACATGAGGACAAACCAAGAAAATTAAAAGTCTTTCATTCTGAAGAGACAAATCTTAAAAGGTGTATGAAAGAACACAGAAGTGTGGAAGCCATTCACAAGATCCCACAGCACATGAACTAGTTTAAACTTTGAAGTTTGAAAGAGAAAGCATTAGGATAAGTAACAGGCATTTCTACTTTATACAATATCTAGTAAGCTTATGGGAAATCTAATCCCAAGAGGTAATAGGCAGAATGAAAATGTAAGTGTAAAATAAATCAGATGAAACAAATATATTTTATAGGCAATGATAATGGTTATTTAGGTAGTGTCTGGGGATATCACTTCCAATCTTTGAGGTTTACAACAAGGACAACCGTGTTCTCCCATGAAATGTCCCTTGATATCACTCAGTCCCTTATCCCTCAATAAATATTTATTCAGCACCTTCTGTACACATGATGCTGTGCCATGACCAGGGTCAGACATTGCCAGTTGTCCACTGGGGGACAAAATCTGTCTCATTGAGAACCTCTTTTTTAGGATACATTTTAGAACTGAGGAAAAATGACCCAGGTTGCTGAAATTAGATTAGCAACCCCATGCCATCTATCTGCCTCCTCTGTGCCTTGATAGAACCGCTAGAGTTGGCACCTACTGTTTTAAGAATAACAAATGTTTGGTCTTCTAAATTGTGAATAAGAACACAGTTCCTTACTTCCAGCTCAGGTTGCTGACTTCCTTTGTCCTCTGGCTTACAGTCAGGACGGCAGGGGCTGGGATGGAGCTGTGCCTGCCCCTGCCACTCCCATGGCAACTTCCCCTGTGGACCATATTGTACCAGATAATCATTCTGGGTACAAAATGAGTCTACATTATCTTCTAAATAGAATAATGGAACAGTAGTTGACATAGGGCAAAAATTTGGGAAGCATATTGGAAAACGGAGAAAAAGTTGAAATAATCTGCCCATTGCCCAGTTTCCCTGTGTTTTAGGTTATCTTAGCAGAAGGAGTTGAAACAAAGAGAAGGCGGTGACAGTACCACTGTGCAGAATGCTCATTGTACCTTTGTGATATGGCACTGGTCACCAACCTGTGGGGAGAATGCTGTCATTGTCTGGGAGTGGGTGAGGCCTCATGAAAAAAATCCACAGTATGAGGAAATGTTAAACAAACTTGTCTTGTTCTTATTAGGAAAGAGGGGGACATCAAAATGACTTAAAAGTGATTCCAAACTACCTCTCAGCATTAATGGTGTTGTCTTTGAAATAATCTGAAAAGACTGTCAGGGCTTGGCAGGCCACACACTTCTAACCAACAATGAGGCCTGGTTGGTGGATCAGGGGCTGTGAGGGCACTTTGACTCTTTGGCCCTGTGTGGTATTTATTTTCACTTTTAAATCTCATCAGCTAGGGTTCAAGCTAAGCAAGATCTCCCCTGCAGAACTGGTTCTAGAAGACCCTAGAAAGTTTCCCTTCTTGGAAAAGTTCTGCTTCAGTTTGTCTGAAGTTTTTTCCTTTCCTTTTTCATATCCCACCCCTTTCCTGAAAGACCCCACCATGGGAAGAAAACAAGCAAATTAAAAAATAGAAAAACCAGGTGAACTACTGTGTTTGCCTAAACTGTTTCGAAGCATGTTTTCGGGGTGTACAGGTCACCTGATTCAGAGGTCAGTCACCTGGAGTGCTTGATAAAATGAAGTTTCCAGGGTCCTACTTTCAACTTAGAAAATCCAAATTTCTGGCAAAGGACCCAAGTATCTGCATTCTTAATAATCTATGAGAACCTGCAAGAGGCCATGTATCTTTGTCTTTTATTTATTAGTGTATTCCTGAAGACACCTAAATTATTATGGGGCTCTGTGAGTGTTCATTGAATGAAGGCATGGACCAAAGCCTAGCAGGATTTGTTTATTAAGATTGCTCTTCTATTAAGTAATAGCAGACCAGTGGCAGGAGAGAGGAGTCTTTAATGGCAGAAGAAAGACTAGAAAAGAGGAAGGAGAGAAGTCAGTTTAAAGAATGGGGCAACTTCTGGGAGGCTAGGCTTAGGTGGGGCACTAAAATGGAAACTGTGTGACTACAACACATTCTAGGACTTGGCAGATGAAGAAAGAAGCTTGAAAAAAAAGGGAAATGCTCTGAGGTAATGGTTAGGGCAATGGTCATTACACTTCAGTGAGCCCCAAGATCAGCTGGAGGGCTGGTTAGAGCACCACTGGCTGCTGCCACTTTCCACCCTAGGTTTCTGATTCAGCAGATCTGGGGAGGGGCCTGAGGATTTGCATTTCCCACCGCTGCCCTGGGGGTGCTAGTGCTGCAGGAACTCGCCTTGTGGACCATTTCACATTAGATTGTTGGTCTCAGGTGTTGGAGAGTTTGGGGTATGAGCCCATTTCTACAGCTTGCTAGCTCTGGGGCTTGACACTCTATCTAACCTTGGTATCTCAGTTTCCTTCTCATGTAAAATAAGGATAATAAATCATTCCTTAAAAATAGGGATGATTAGATGTTGCCAATCTTAGTGAGTTGACACATGTAAAATATGTAACAAAGGGCTGACACATCCAAGCACTCATTATCTTAAAAATTATTATTTTGTCTGGCATTACCCCTGTATCTTTTTGGTGAAAGAGAGAATATGTTTGTTCTTCTAATGAAAGAGGAGACAAGATTTCACAAAACAAGCATAATATGTAATAAGAGGAAGGACTGGTTCAGACTCTAGTACAACTAAGCTATTTGTTTCTGTGTCACAATGTAGTACCTAAATACCTGAAATTAATTCCTCATAACAAAGCACTCAAAGGCTAATTTTTCACAACAGATAAAGGTAGATGGCTCGAGTGAAGATGATGGTGGTGATGGTTGTACAACAGTATGAATGTACTTAATGCCACAGTGCTATACACTTAAAAGTGGTTAAAATGGTAAATTTTATGTTATATGTATTTACCACAATAAAAAATAATGTAGATGGACCAAGTATAACATTTCACTCTCTCCCTCATGATTTACCAAAGGGAAATGCATTTTAGCATGTAGTTTAGCAGCTATTGTTCAAATTAGCCTACTTACTTTGTAGAGTGACTAAATCCTGAGATGCATATTGTACATCTTCTTGGGCAAGCTCTTTGGGCCAGTCGTTGTCAGTGCAATCTCTGTTTTAAAGATGAATCCAGCAACTTTTAAGGATCCTTATGGTGACAAGCCATCACTTCTCATGTACAAACACCCAAGTTTCTGGATTCTCATTGGCTGATTGAAAAAAAGAATGCCTGTAAGGACTTGGCCTGAGACAGCCTCTCTTTTGCTTTGAACTTTGTCTTTGTGAGATGATGAACTTGATCAGGAAATATGGGCCATTCACTCATTCTAGTTACATAGGCCTTTACCTAGTATCCATAGCCTTCTTTATTTTAATGGCTTTCTTTATTTAATATACTACACTGGCAAGGAACGATACCTTTGTTCTTAAAATAAATACTACACCAAAGGATAAAAGGCTTCTTGATTAAAAGCATAAGAAGGATCTGGGAAAAATCATTTAAAAAAGCAAATGCAAGCAACTTTCAACTGCCCAACTCAGAGCAAAAGTCAGCATCACAGAGGTAGTCCCCGTATTATAAGCAATTTGGATCCAAAAGCTTGTAAGTATATAACTTGGTTTACATTTTCCTATAGCACCATTTCTACATGCAAGGCTCTATTTTGAACTGCAGCACATAACTTGGAAAATCAAGAGCTGACTTTGCTGGCCTCAGCTTTGAGAATCCAGTCTAGGTTCCACAGTCTAGGAGTCTGTTGTACCAGCCCTGGAGTGGTGTCCCTTTGTTAGCATCCCCAAGGGAGGGGTGTTGCAAGTTGTACATTCATATCTCAGAGATGACTAACATTCAAGGTTGGAGACATTCCAGAAATTGCAGTTTGATTTTATAAGATGCTTTGCAGAAATAACTTAGATAATAAAGATTGCTAATGGTTTCATAAAAAAGAATTAAAGGGTGTTATGACTATCTAGGTTCTTCTGTTTCTTCCCACTCTCCAGCTTCCTTTTTTTGTTTCGCTTATCATTCTGCTGCATGCCAGACATAGGCTTATATGATTTCTCAAACTCCTAGCCAATATGAATAAACAAAGTTAAATAAAGAGCCATTCAGTCCTGGATTTGAGTCTCTGCCCTTACTTTTGCTGTGAACTCTTGAACAAATTACATAACCTCTCGGATCTACAGTGTCTTTATGTATCAAATGGGATAATAACTCATAAAGTGTTATTGTGAGAATTAAATAAGATGATACATGTAAAGTGCTTAGCCTAGTAACTACACATAGTTGGTACTCCATAAATGTTTGCTATTAGAATTGTTACATGCTTTGGGACTATTTATTGCTGTGTTTCTTGTATATAGTTAATGCACTCATCTGCATTTGCATAAGTGATATTGCAAAACTATGTATTACAAGCATTCCATATGTTTGCATAATACGTTATAGTTTATAAAGTAATTTCTCATTTGATCCTTACAACAACTCTATGGAATCAGAAGAGCTGAAGATGTGTCCTCTTATTATGCATGAGGAAACTGGCTCAGAGAGGTGTAGTGACTGGGTTTGGATTAATTTAGGCAGACGGAAGAGTCAAACTATAGTCAACATGCTTTAGTCCAGTGCTTTCTGTTGTATATGAGAAAGCATCTTATAATTGCTGATACCATAATATTACCAAACTAAGGTCTAGGGATAAAAAGCTTATATGTTTCTTGCTTTAATAACTCGTGTTTGAAAAATCATATCCAACAAGCCATGCTTTGTGAATAGGATCAGAATGTTTATTCTTCTTCCATGTACTGAAATTTTTCTACTCATGTGCAACACTGTGATAACTTGAAAGCTTCCAGGCATGTCATGCTTCTGCAGTTTCAGATCATATTAGGGTGAAATTTGACTACTCTAGTCATCCTCAAGGTAATATGTTGATGAGATTGTGAAAGCCCTGATAAATTCTTAAGCAAAATGAATCTGAAAGGTTGTTTCCATGTATTTATCATTAAAAAAAAAAAACCCTTTAAACTTCGGATATAATAATGGTTTTTTGCTGTTGTCCTTGGAGTAGTCTCCTGTACATGTCAGTTCACTATCTATCTATAGTAAAATTTCCTTTTTGACGTAATCACAACATAAATTGAAACTTTATTATGACTTCTTGGCTCCAAGTGTGAAATTTGTTTTTAAATAGCGAGAAGCAAGTGTTCTTCCTGTCATCATATAAATTTTGGAAACTTAAGAGTCTTGAAAATTATCCATTTGGGAGGTGGTATATTATAAATATTAAGTTAAGGCCTTGGAGACTAGAATCCAAGCTCTACCATTTATTAACTGAGCAAGTTGAAGGAAATATTTTATGCTAAAATTTTTATTTCCCTTCAATCAAATGGTGATGTAATAGAACCTGCCTAACAGGATTGGTGTGAAGATTAAGTGAGACGATGTAGTTATGATGCTAAGTAGTGGTTGGATACCACCACCACCATCATCATCAATATCGTCATATCAGCATCATCCATGATGGTCTCGGTAATCTTAATACTGGACTGGATGCAGTTCTCTGTACAGAGCCCGTGGTTGTAGTTGAGAATGAATCACTTGTAATTTATGAGCAAAATAATATGTGATAAACTTAAATCACTAAGTTATTAGAGTCTTTCTACAAAACCACATCTATAGGGTTAAACTGAAGGGCAGTTTTGCATCTTTGGCCTCTGAGTGTGAAAGCATTGTTAAACATTTCACAGTATAATAGAGTGGCATTCCAGATCTCAGTATGATGTCAGACACAGTGGATTACTCATTTCAGTGGGAGTTCATTCTCCTAAAAAACCCAAAAACATTCATGCAGAAATTTCAAGACATACTAATGAAGACATTGCCAGCTAACTCTGCCATAGACACTTGAATCTCTTTCTTTCTGTCTCTTTTAGCTTTATATTTTGCTGAACATAACCAACGAATTGTTTTTCTTCTATTCTATTTCTTTATGTTGCAGCATTTTCACATTTGGACAGGAGCATACAGCAGAAAGTATATAGCACATGCATTGTTCCTCTGTATTAATGATTTATTCATTCCACAAATATTTGCTCAGTATCCATTCTGTCCAAGACACAGGTCTTCATACATTGCCAGGTTAGGTACACGATCCCTGACTTCAAGAACTTTAGATTCTTATAGGGAGATAGATTAAAAACAAGCAAACATACCAAAAAATACTTTAATAGCAATTAATTTTTTTGACCATGAAGCCCAACTTCTTTGCATTTAAGCCAAGATATAAAGGAGTAGGAATTAGCCAAGGAAATAATTTTGGAAAATGCATTCTGAGATGGTAGAGCAACTCTGATCCATACTTCTTTTTCTTTTTTAGCTTAATACTTTATGTCTATAATAGGTTTCTTACTGACAAAAATTAAAATGTAATTAGGTTGTGGTTTTGGAATGGTTGGATAACAGAGAATAAAACTTAATCAAGTATTCAGTAAGTGAAAAGTTGATGCCAGAATTTAGAGTAATACCAAAATGATTTAAACTGTCACTAGAATAGAATTTCGGGGTTAGTATTTAAACACGTATAGAGTCTTGAATGACATAGCAGTCACCCATATATTTGTTAAAAAGTCTTCAGTTACATTTAAGAATTCTGCTATTGTTTAGCAAATCACTAGCTTCTTTTTCTCCTCCTGGTTTAGAATATCATTCAAATATCTTGGTATAATTACTTCCATACTTTGTCATTAGTATTTTATATTCTTTATGATATGAACTAATGCTCTAAATTGTAGCTGTGCTGAAATGAAGCTTCCTCTAGCATTTTTATTCTAATTCTGAGGTTGGAGGATCCCAGATGTAATCTATAGCACTTTATAAGATTAGAGTCCAGAATTATAAAATCTTGAGCACATGGAGTGCTTCACCATAATTCAGAATAGAACAGTCAGCATTCAAAACCACTCAGAACTAGGACTCTTTCCCTTGCTCCCTCCTTGCCCCCGGATACAGTGATATTCACCCATGAGTCAGTCATAGACGATTCATTCCCTAGAGTTAGATATTCGTTCTGCTCCTGAACTCTCTTGGGCCATCCGTGGGCTGAAAATCAAATTAATACACAAGGAGACATTATCATTGTAGGGTATTTGTGGGAGCCCAGACACTTTTCATGAGAAGGGACTGGCACCCCCAAGGATGTTATTTGAATGTGAAAAGAAGTGATCATAAAGGAAGTGGCTATGGCTTTAATATGTTCTGGGGACTGCTACCCTGCTCTACTGCTAGGCGGCCTTCCCATATGAGTAGAATGAGCATTCCACTGGAGAAAGCAGCTGAGGTATTAAAACAGTTCCAATTTTGCAGTTTCAGGAATGTGTCAGAGCTGCAGCTTTAAGATGGCATTTCTCCCCCCACCCCCCCAGCTGCTGTAGGGAGAGCCTGGGCTAATGGTGAATGGGAGTTTTGTATGAAGGTTGCGGGTGAGCCAGAGCCACTTGGTAATCAGGGCAGCAAGGCGCACTAATCCTCAAGGAAGATACTTTATATACAGCTTCTGTCTTTTATTTTAAAATGAAAGTATAAGTAAAACTTCTCCAGCCCCTTTAGTTATCCTGCCTTTGATCTCATTTTAAGTTCAGCGCTGAAGGCAACTTGATTTCTGTTGCTATCTCCTTTCGTAGATGATAATTAGCACAGTTCTAGGAGGCTGGCTGCAATGATATCCTTGGCTGTTATAGAAGGGAGCAGGAGTAGGGATTGGAGCAATTGTTTGCAGTGTTGGTGACTATGATGTTGCCATGGGAAAGCTCAAGACTTCAGGAGAGTTTGTGTTTTGTTGGGCGAGGTGCCAAGCTGTTGTGACTTATTGCAGTCATATGAGTGAGCCGTACAGAACAGTATCCTGTGTAGCAATTCAAAGGGCAGGATCGCTTTAATCAGGCAAAGATACAGCACTGAGTATTCACATTATGCTTTATTTCAACTTGAATCTGATAAACAAACCCAACATTTTGGTAGTCTCTGGATTTGGTCTTTTAACTTTAGAGGAAAAACAAGTCAATTATTTGCGCTCACCCCAACTAAAAGGCAAAACAAAAATGCTTCTGCTTTACATATAAAGATTCCTTGTAAAGAATGGTGTGCTCTCAAATAACAACTCCACCCACAAATGCTAGTTCTTCTTGACTCAGCCTCAAGAAAAGTAAAACTTCACAGGCGAAGTTGATTTGGTGTGAAAAAAAAAAACCGTGGAAGGTTGGGAAGGTTACTTCTAAATTCAGATTCCAGATATTCCTCTGTCTTGCTTATCCGGGAGGTTCAGCCACTGTACCCCCAGTGCCTAACAGAGTACTTGGCCCAGCCTAGATATTTAGTCATTGTCCAGCCACACTGAAGGCAAGAAGCTTTTGTTGGGGTTGTGTGTAAAGCTACTGTATGGATGCACATACAAGAAAAACCTGGAGCTTTGTGCGCTATTTTGGTCTTTCAGGTCACAACGTGCTATGCAGTAGTCAATGCAGCCCTAATTCTCTTGGAAGATGCCAAGTCTCCGTTTCATTTTGTGCTGTGTAGACATTGCCTAGAAGTTCCATTGGTGCCAACACTTTTGAAGGCTTTTGATCCATTCCAGGGAACTCTTGGAAGAGGAGAGAACTTTACAATTTCCATTTTTAGCCTAAAACAGATGTCAACACGTTAACTCTTCTTCATTCGATATTGTGGGCCTGGGCCTGTGCAGTGATCACAAAGGCGCAACTGAAGTGCTCCATATTTTCTGAATATATTTTCATTGGGAGACTTGTAAGAGATACATATGGTGCAGATAAATGAAGCAGCTATGTCTTGTGGCATAATAGGAAGAAAGGTACATTTCATATTTTAAAATACTAAAGTTTCGTGATACATTTTAAATATTTTCTTATGATTTGGAAGGCTTTAGTAGGTGGGCAGAGAAAGCATATGATTTTCAGAAGATGATTGGTCTTTTTAGCGCTGTTTTTTTTTGGGGTTTTTTTTTTTTTTTTTTGGTCCATTTTCTAGAAGTGTCTTCCTTTATCTTTTGGAAACACTTTTCAGAGTGTTTATACTTGTGTTTGTTGCTTTGTAGTTTTATTTGGTTGCCAGGTTAGCTCTTTATTTTCACCCAGTTTGGCCTTAGAGGGACATACTTTGCATAGACAGATGTTTTCATCTGCCTTAATTTTTCACTTACTGTATTTCCAAGTTCTGATAACCTTCAGAATAGTTAATCATGTAAGTTGTAGATTTCTATATTAGAAAAAAATTCCCTTTGTGTATTAGATGATTCAAATAGTAATGTGATATTCTTTACCCACAAAGGTTTTCCTTATAGTACAATTTCCCATGTATTTTAATATAGGATACTTCCTGCCTCATTATCCTCCTCCTCCTCATCATCATGGTCTTTTAAATAGACCAGTTTTTTTTTTTTAGAGCACTTTAAGGTTCACAGCAAAATCGAGAGGAACTTACAGAGATTTCCCATATACCCCCTACCCCATTCATGCATAGCCTCCCCTACCACGTTTATTAGTATTGACAGACCTGCAATGACACATCCTGATCACCCAAGGTCCAGAGTTTGCATTAGGGTTCACTCTGGGTGGTGGACCTTCTATGGGTTTTGACAAATGTGTTCACCATTACAGTATCATACAAAATGGTTTCAGTACCTTAAAAATCCTCTGTGCTCTACCTGTTCATCCCTCCCTCTCCCTAATTCCTGCAACCACTGATCTTTTACTGTCTCCATAGTTTTGCCTTTCCCTTATTATTTTTAAATGAGCTATCTTTAATTTAAAAATACTTTACTAAAATTTGAAAATTATTTAAAAATGAGTAAAAGTGTTTTTTTAAAAAACCTCAGAATGCTATTTTTGCATTAAGAATTTGTTACAAATGGACTAACTCTGATTTCTTCACGGTAAGTGAGAAGTCCTTGATCTAATAATAATATTTCCAAATGCTGTTCTCAGTCAAGGGAGTTGCAGCTTCCTGGGACTTTGGATTTTTGAAAAGTGATTGAGTCAGTAGCTCCTTGAATATAAGCATAAACAGCACTAACACATAAGAGCATAACACCACACAGACCCATTTAGCTTTTTCTTTTGGAATGATCCCTCATCTTGGATGACCACAGTGTAGTCTCATTGTGATCTGGGCTATGTTTCTGGAGAACTTTATATAGTTAGCTGTTTAGGTCTCCATAGCTCCTCTGCATGTTCCAAGAAGAGTCTATGTGAATATATTAATTACTCGCAGATGTATAAAAGGTTATTAAAGAATAGGGCTATTAGGAAGCATTAACAACTTTTTGAAGTACATGCTATAAAATGAGAAAGGAAGATCCAGATTTAAAACAAACCTTGGGCTCACTCTCAGAAACAGTACTGGATGGATGGGGTGGGGTGGGGCATATTTCTCTTCCTTTCAAAAAATCACCTAAGCCCGTTTCCTACTTTGTGTTTGAACTACTGCAGTACTTCCAAACTGGCCTCTTACCCCCTTAGCATATCCTCTATTCTTTTGCCAATTAAATACCTAAAATGTAACATTTTTTGCATCAAGTCCCTGCTTAATATCTTTAAATGGCACCCTCACCTATAGAAAAAATTCCAGACTTCCCAGCTAACTGTGAATGTAGTGGACCCCAGCATTGGAAGGATTCTAGGCTTATTACTGAAAACATAATTGCAGTAGAAGTCAACTTGACTTAATTTGAGGAGTAAGAAAGTGAATCCCTAATAGAGCCAGTGTCCCCTCCCCAGAATGGGACTTTGTAATTGAGAGGCTTAAAGCAAGAAGTAGAGTGGAATCAGCTTTCACAGATTCAAAGGGGCACTGGAGTGGCTTGATCTGTAGGAATCAAAGGCCACGGACCATGGAAGGAGGTGTACACAGTGATGGAGGACTGAGGACCACTTCTTTGCACATAGTAACTGTGCACTAAGTATTTGCTCATGGGATTGGCTGGTCCACACCAGCTCTTATGCTCTATTTTTTCTTTCCACTTTCTCAGACACCTGAGTCAGAGGTCAAGTGGATAGGGAAGTGTGAGAAGCACACTTACTGGTCTAAATTCGATGAGTGGACACGGAGACAAAGAGAACAGCGGAGTGAGACTTTAATGATGGTCTTGCAAGATCGGGTGTCTGGTGGGCAGGCACACTTGGGGAGTTTGGTGCTAATAATTTATCTCCTAGTACACGAGTCCCTCTCTTGGTTCTTCATTGGCTGAGTACTACAGGGTTCACAGTCTTCTCCAGACATCACCTAAGCCCGTTATATCTTTCCTTTACATTTGTCTTATTCTTATTTGTAGATTTAAAAAAAACTCTAACAGGTATAGCCAGGCTCTTATCAATTCCCACACCCCCACTCTCAGCCCGAGCAGCTTCCACCACGTGGCCCTTTGTTCATACTTTACTGTTAAAATGTTTTAACATCCTAGTGGGAATAAATCACATTTAGGTTTTATACTCTTTCCTAACAGAAGGCATCAGCTCTCTAGCCTAAGATGAACCAGGAGACACTGAGAAGTACCCTGGTCTTTTGTGGGAACTGAGAATGCCTTACCTTTGCCTGTCTGTATCCCTTAGGGCTCATTTTCTTGGATCTGTCCTTATGGGACATGTATTTTATCTTTTGTACTCAGCCTGTTTTATTTAAAGGCCTGTCATGTAGTCATTATGGCTAAGGTGTACTCTTGGCATGGAAATAGCTCAAAGGAGGAAAGGGAAATATACCCCTTTACTTTTCTTTATTTAAAAATTCTTAGACGGACTAAGGAATTATTAAAAGAACTGTCTCTCCCTTTTTTTAAAATTATATTAGTATATACTCACATCAGAATTCATGGAAAACTGCTTTCTACTGGCTCCTTATTCTATGGCCCATTTTTTAGGGAGAAATTGCTGTTTTACTATAGAGATAACTATAATTCTAGCAAGATTAGCAAAGGAAACAGTATCAATTATACTTTGAGATTGCTTATATTTTCATTTTGAACAATTTCTATATTGGTAAATTATGTGATACTTTTACGAAAGTTAAAGAATATACCACTGTTTGAGGAAATAATTCAGGGTGCCTGAGTCGGAAGTATTATGTCTCCTAAAGAATGTGTGAATCATATGCTCCACTGTTTCAAGAAAAGTATAGAAAATATTGGCTGCAGAATGTCAAAACTACATGGATGGCCAATGTTGACTGGAAGTTTGATAAAAATGGGTCCTTGAATTCATTATAAATTGGCAGAGCCCTTTTAGAAAGCATTTTGGCAATATCTTTCAAGAGCCATAATAATATCTGTGCCCTTTGACTCAGTAATTTCACTTCTGGGAATCTCTCATAGGAAAGAATCCAAAATATGGAAAAAGTGATATGCATGAAAATAATCATTGTTGGGTTATTTATAGTAATAATAAAACCCCTTGGAAACATCCATATTTACAACAGAAACAGAATTATGTGAATTCTACCAATGTAAAAACATGAATAAGAAAAACTCTGGAGAGTGATACATATAAATTATAATGGAAGAATTAAGATGGTGTGTATCCCTATATTTTGGTTGAAAGCAATAGACATGCACTCTAGCTAAATTAATCAATAAAATTATCTATTAGAAGGGCATGAAGTTTGTAGAATCCAAGGAAAGTCTGACTAACCAAACCTGGGAGGAGAAGGAATCAGGATAGCCCTGAGGCTCCAGGTAGCAGGAACTGGAAAACCCTGGGCACCTTTAGGGCACCTCCTCAGGGGAGAATCTGTCTTACTTGGCTTTTGTCCAGGTGTCATTTTCAGTTTCCAGGGAATGAGAGTTTCTTTTGTCTGTCCTGGATCATATGCACACTTTGCAACCAGGGAAGGAGGGCACAGTGATCAACAGTCCCACCCATGGGAAATAAGGGAATACTATACACAGAGAAGGGAAATTGGATGCTAAGCAGGCCAAACGAACAACAGAGGTACAGTACATAGTGAAATTTTTTTCTTTTCTCTTTGTAATCCAAACTTTCTTATATTTTTTTAAATCAATGAAATTTAATCAACAAATTGCATGTGTTAGAAAGTAAGTGTGGCTAGAGATAGAAATATTTCCCATTAAATTATTGCCACAGACATGTGTTGCAAATACAGACTGTGTGAAGCAACAGTAGCATGAAAACAAATCCGTGTCTTTAACACTAAACTAAGTAGCAGTAACTTAATAAATGGAAAAACCTAGTGGGGCTTTGATGAGGATTTCTTGAAGTATCACGTGAGAAAGTACCTTGCACAATGACAAGCACATGCAAAAAAAAAGTGCATATTAAACCCAAATAAAGGCTATAAGGTGTAAAGAGTGAGACTGCAATAGCTCTTTAATGTTTGTATTGTAGCCAAAAAGCAACTGCTGAGTTATGTATATTGGCAAGTGATAATGATTGTAGAAATGTGTGAATTATGATTCAATTTAGATTTTCTTTGTCAGTGCTATTAATTTGTAAAAGTAAAATTGTCAACAACTGAATGTATTATCTGAATATGAGTCCAAGAAGCACAATTCATGAAGTGGCAGATTAATTTTCTCAGCTTTGGATTTATTAGGATGCTGTCAACTGTGGCATATACACTTTAAATTAACTTGGAACAGTTACATATATATCATACAAGACAGGAATCTGTTAGTTTATAGAAACTCTAGTGAAAAGCTCTGAAAAATATACTTGTTGATCTCAATTAGTCATGAGCCATCCACACACAGGGTAACAAAATAGTCATTCTGCTTTTACTACATGTCCATGGACAGCAATTGATTGGCTTGACCAGGGTCTGTATGTGGCATGGCTCTGCTCTGGCTCTGCTCTAGACTTGATGATCTATTCTAATTCATCAAGTTATGATAGGGCCAGGACTAGAGTGAAACAAAAGAGGTGCATAGAGTACAAAATTTAAGGTTGTGCTTATTCTCAAGTCGTATACTCATTGAACACGATTGTATCTTAAATTCTGTGCCTCACTCTAGTCCTGGCCTTGGTGATAGAAAAACTGGCACATAACAGAGATCAGAATTCTTAATTTCTTGGAAAAAGGAGTTGATTTTTTACTGGATCTGTGTGTGTATATATAACTTTTGCCTGATAGATATAGAATGCATGAGTCCAAAAAATAAGTAGGACCCTTGGTCAGGTGGCATTAAAATCTTTTGTACCAAAGGATTCATTTAAACCATGCAATTAGTTATAATAAAAATTAAAATGTTCATATTACCCAGAGCAATCTACAGATTCAATGCAATCCCTCTCAAAATTCCAATGGAAATTTTCACAAAAATAGAGTAAACAATCCTAAAATTTGTATGGAACCCCAAAAGGTCCCAAATAGCCAGAGCCATCTTGAGAAAGAACAAAGCTGGAGGTATTAAGCTTCCTAATATCAATCTATGTTACAAAACTATAGTAATCAAAAGAATACTATATTGGCATAAAAACAGACACACAAATCAATAGAACAGATTAGAGAGCTGATAAATAAACCCCCACATATATGGTCAGTTAATATATGACAAAGGAGGCAAAAATACAAAATGGAGAAAGGATAATCTCTTCAATAAATGGTGTTGGAAAAACTAGATGAGCATATGCAAAAGAATGAAATTAGACTATTGTCTTACACCATGCACAAAAAATTAACTCAAAATATGATTAAAGACTTAAACATATGACCTAAAGCCATAAAACTCCTAGAAGAAAATGCAGGCAGTTTGCAGCTTGACTTGGATCTTGGCATTGATTTTTTTGATCTGACTCCAAAGGCAAGAGTAACAAAAGCAAAAATAAATAAGTGGGACTACACCAAACTAAAAGACTTCTCCACAGCAAAGTAACCCATCAACAAAATGAATAGGCAGTTTATGATGTTTGCAAATCATATACCCAATATAAGGGGTCAATATCCAAAATATATGAAGAACTCACACAACTCAATAATGAAACAAGCAAACAAATAATCCTATTAAAAAATGGACAGAGGACCTGAAAAGACATTTTTCCATAGAAGAAATACAGATGACCAACAGACATGAAAGACTATTTAACATCACTAGTCATCAGGAAAATGCAAATCAAAACCACAGTGAGATACTACCTCACATGTGTTTAGAATGACTGTTATTGAAAGAGAAATAACAAGTGTTGGTGAGCATGTGGAGAAAAGAGAGCCCTTGTACACTGTTGGTGAGAATGTAAACTGGTGCAACCAGTGTGTGAAATAGTACAGATGTTGCTTCAAAAAACTGAAACTAGGACTAAGTACCATATGACCCAGCAATTTCACTTCTGGGAATTTACCTGAAGAAAACAAAATCATTAATTTGAAAAGATAAATGCACTTTGTGTACATTGTAGCATTATTTATGATAACCAAGATATGGAGGCAAACTAAATGTCCATTGATAGATGAAGAGGCTGTAATATATATGTACACACACACACAATGGAATACTAATCAGCCATAAAAAAGAATGAAATAGTGCCATTTGTGACAACATGGATTGAACTTGAGGGCATTATGCTAAGTGAAATAAGCCAGACAGAGGAAGACAAATACCATATAATTTCACTTATATTGGAATCTAACAAACAAAAGAGAATAAAACAATACTAATAAATCCAGAGAACAGATTGGTGTTTGCCAAAGAGGAGAGAGGTTGGGTGTAGGCAAAATGGCTGAAGGAGATTGAGAGGCACAGACTTAAGGCATAAAATAAATCCTTGTGATTATAGTTAATTGTACAGCATTGTGATTATAGTTAATAACACTGTATTGTGATTATAGTTAATAATGTTGTATTGCATGTTTGAAAATTTCTGAGAGAATAAATCTTAAAAGTTCTCATTACAAGAAAGAATTTAACATTTATTACATGGTTACTGTGAACCAGGAGGGAGGCTACCAGTTTTATATTTCATCCTCAAAGTAATCCTATGAGGATTCCCATGGTAATGATGAGGAAACTGAGGCATAGCAGATTAGGTAAGATGACAAGATCCTGAAATCAGTAGCAGATCCAGAACCTAACTTTGTGGTTGGACTCTGAAGTCCCTACTCTCAGACGTGGTGTCATGGCACCAACATCTTGGCCTTTTACCCAGCTATTCTCAGTCCCCCTCCTCCTCACCCCTAAAAGCCTCTGGGGTCATGGATCCTCTCTTATGATGTCATCTAATACAGAGATACTACCTTTATTCCAACACCTTATCTTCCTTTTGCTGACTTCCTTCCAGTTCTTTCCACTGTGGACTCTGAGAACTCCTCCATTGTTAAAAACCTCCACACCCTCGGCCTCTGCACAGTGTGCAGCCTTTACCTCTAAACTTCAGTGAAACCTGGTTCTCCCCTAAGAACATTTCCTTCCTTTTATCCTTCTCAGGCAAATGATGGAGAAGCCCAGTGTCCCTCACAACCATTGGAAAATGACATCAGCATTATCTTAGTTCCAAACCACCTCTTTCAAACCTCTCCCTCCTCCTTTAACATGTTTTGTCATAGCTGTCTGCCTGTATTCAGGTCACCTCCATGCTTTGACAGCCTGCCTAGGCTTCTCTTCTTCCCAACTCCTGTCATCATCCCATCAGATTTCAACATTCCTGAAAGAAACACTTCAAATGCTCCATTTCTTAGTTTCATGTCCCCAATTTCATTAGTATTCACCCCAGATCCCATGGCCTCACCCTTGACCTTATCATCACCTCAAACTGTCCTGCCAATGAAATCTCAAACCTAGAGATCACACTATCTCATATCTACTTCCATCCTCCCAATTTCCTCCCTCTCACTAAGCCTCCTGCTCTTCCTTATGAAGACCTCAATTCTTGATGTCTTCGCTGTTTCACACTCTCCCTACATACTCTTGACTTCTTGTTTTACCCAAACTGAATCTCACAGTCAGCACTGGAATTACTCTCACCACCACTTTCAGTTTCTTGACCTCTTTATTCTTTTTCACATTGTTTTGGTTTTGATTCTCCAGAAGTGGACCATGAGATATTGAGTGTAAATAATTTACTGAGGAGGTGATTCTAAGCAGCACATGTAAAGGTATGGGGAAGTGAGACAGAGAAGGGAAGGAAGCCCCCGCTGGGTGTGTTAAGAAGCAGGTTGCTACTGTGAGCAGAGAGGACTCAATCTGATTGTGGACCTCTGGGCAGCTGTTAGGAACATGTATCAGAATTGCCTTCTAACCAGAATCCATGGGCCTTGGGTTGAGCATTGCTTCCAGGGACATTTCTTCCCTAGAACTTCTTGCCTCCCTTTTCTTAGAGGGCCAAGCCTGCTTATACAGCTGGAGAAAGACCCAAGTCAGAGAGTCTCAGCTGTTTGTTTTAAGAAGCTTTCAGCATGTACAGGAAAGGTGAGTGCCAAGAATATATGGGTGGGACCCTCGCAGCATCTGCTACATGCATCTACCATGCAAATCTCTCAATACGGGATTGATCCTAAAAGCTGCCTTCTGATTACGAACCGTACTTTTGTGCTGTTATGAATTTATGGTTTCTGGTCTCAGCAGGACCCATACATGGAATTCTGTGACTTTTAACTTGTTGCCTCTCTTTCATTTCCCTCAGGACTTATGATTAGAGTCAGACTGAGTTCACATTCTGGCTCTACCACTTTGTGAATTTGGGCAGGTATCAAACCTCTCCAAACCACACTTTCCTCTTCTGTAAAATCAGGATATTACACTGACTTGATTTTTTATTATAAATCATTTGATGAAATAATAAATATAAAACAAAACATGCATATAATACATGTAGCACAAACATATTTTATGTAATATAAGTATAGATATATAGATATATAACCTAACCCATGACTAACACAACAGGACCTCATTAGTTCTGTTATCATCTTAGTTAAGTTCTCTTATATAATCCCAACTCTCTTAGCAAATGGCCGTGTCTCATATAGCTCACAGAGAAAATCCGCCATCAGCTCTGGAGTCTACAACTTCTCAATGTCCTACTAATAGAGAGAATACCAACCCCCATGGTTACACATTTCTTGAGTCTCAGAGAAAAGGATGCTCTTTCTGCTCAAGGCTAACCTTTATTTCAGCCCATTTCTGCTTCTCCAGAACCTTTTATCATCAGTTACCAGCATCCCCCTCCCAAACATTCAGCCTTTCCATTTTCGCTATTTTTCTTCAGGGAACTTTTAAAAAATGATTATGACCACTTGGTATATATAGATACATATATACACATATATATATTTCATTTTTACTTTAACCCAATCAGAATATGTAGTATACTGTTTATTAACTGAAGCAATAAAAATGTCCTTATGTCCATAGCTGACAAGATTATCAGTGTTGCAGAAAGTTGTGTTACTTTCAACATGATCATACAGACTCTGGGATGGGGGGTGGTATCCTAAAATATTTATGTTTCCTGGGCATGGTAGGTTTTTGGGAAATAGGAGGAAGTTATGGAAAACCAAGGAATATGGAGTATAGGTAATAAGTAAAAGGTAGGAGTTAGGGCAGGGGCAGGATTATCATTTTTTAAAATCTAGGAAAAGAAAATCAATAACTGCACTTAAAAAGGAATTTTAATATGTGAGGTATTCCCGTGTTTTCCCCCTTAAACAAAACATCATTGGCATACCAAACATATTTTTTATAAAGTGTTTAGACTTTAAGAATGTGAAGACAAAAACAGGCTGACAGGCTTCACATAAAACTTGTGAGAGTTCCTTTCTATAGTAAGTAAACATACTGAAAAAAATCTGTTCGCTTATGGGTGCCAATTTACCATTAGTATTTGTTCTTTTATTTTGCAAACACTTATTGAGTGCCTACTCTGTGGACTTTCTTATTAATGCTCTTCTGTGCTGTACATAGACTGTGAAAGGCAACGATAGTAAGAAAAAGTTAAACTTAGACCATACCATGTATAGAATGAATAAACTGGTCAGTTTGAACCTGTTCTTTTGATATCCTAGATGCTAGAGGCAAGGTCATATCACTGTTTCTCCTTTAGTGGGAATTAATGAAGCATTTTCTGGTCATTTGGGCTCCAATTTTGACCAGAGCTGTAATTGCTATAACTTCATTGGTGATAGACTTTGCAATTTGAAGAAGGGAAAAGTGTTCTTTATTGTCTTTAAAAGAAAATTGTTAACAGAGATGAGAAATATTTCCAGTGACATTCATAGTGGAACACAGTCCAAAATCAAATAAAGCTGCAGAGAAAGCTTGAATTTCATTCAGTAGTTCTACTTTGGTAGGATGATTGTTATTATTATTTTGAAACTATTTGCAGATATTGTATGGTAAAGCAAATACTTATGTTAATGTTCTTGGGAACCATGTTTTCAGCCCAAAATCATACCAGAAAATCCCATAGAGTTAAATTGGAATTTGTTAAATTTGGAATTAAATTGGAGTTCATAATTATTTTTTCTAAAAATGTATTTTTTGTTCACTGAAGAGGGTAACAATGAGTACTCCGAATGCCTAGATTGTGGTCTCTTAATATCTTTTTTCACTAAAAAGAATCAGGGCTTTTTCACTAAAAGGTATCAGAGATTTTAGGAGTATAGGTCATTCCAGAAATGTACAAGATGTGTGTGGGGCATCTTGTGTTACCAGTAGACAGGAAGATATATCTAAGACTAATTAAGTCTTGTTAAATGGACACAGAAGCCTATGTAAGGCACATGAATAAAAATGAAACAATTAGAGTATCAAGAATAACCATGATCACAATTATTTGAAACACATAAAAATCCATACATTTAAAACAAAACAAACAAAACCGTCATTGTTTTTCCAATTATTGTTAGCAATTAAAGGGAAAAACCCAAGCACTCATACCTTTTCCATTAGTCACCATATTTCTGAGTATCCAAACAATTTGGTTGACAAGTGCCTTTCAGAAGAATTTTAGCTAATATGCAGGGAATAATTAGAAAAACCACTGTTTTCCAAACCCTTATGAAGTAATTGATTCAGGCAAAGTCATCAGTGAATTAGATAATTACAAGAAATATTGACAGAATTTTCCAGTGACTGGCTGGCACCACCTGAATTCACTGATCAATCATATCTTCACATACAGTGGGGCAACCTAATATTGTATGCCTCCTGACATGATAGATATATAGAGTAAGCACACAATTTAATAAAAGTTCTTGCCAAAACAAAAAGTTGAGCTGGAATCTAAACATTTCAAGTTAGATTCTACTTCATGAGCAATATGGAGATAGAGGAGTAAGTTAAATGATTCTTGTAAAAGTAAATAGATAAACTAAGGATGTGGGATATTTTACAAGTAAATTTGGCTGATTTCTTCAGTAGGTCAAGTGTATACAATAAAATTAAGGTTGGGATTGAAGGAGGAGTGCGGCTCTACACTACAAAAGCGTGGGATACGTGTTAACCAAATGTGATGCGCAAACCTGTTTAGGTACAGCTTCTGGGAAACCAATTAATGCAAAGCAATTTTTGAGACAGTTCGGTAAATTTAAATATGGCTGTGTTTTGGAGGACTAAGGGATGTTAATTTTTTTTTTTTTTTTTTTTTTTTTTTTAGATAATTATTTTTTATTGAAGGGTAGTTGACACACAGTATTACATTACATTAGTTTCAGGTGTACAACACAGTGATTCAACATTTATATACATGATAATTCTAAGTACCAGCTATCACCATACCAAGTTGTTACAATATTTTGACTATATTCCTTATGCTATACATTACATAAGGGATGTTAATTTTTAAAGTACATTAGTGACATTGTTATATAAAAGAAAAAATATTTTTAAAGATACCTGCTAAGGAAGTAGGGGTGAAATTATGTCTGGGATTTGCTTTAAAATACTTTCATAGCAACAACATAGAGCATAAATCAAAATGTGAAAAAACCTTAATAATTGTTGAATCTTGGTGATGGGTATATGGGGAACTGATTTTACCACTTTATTTTGTGTGTATTTGAAATTTTTCATATGAATCTTTTTTAAAAGGAAATGGTCAGAAATAAAGCTTCACTTTTCTATTTTAATTAAAGACTCAAATATTTACAATTTTAAATGGAAAAGAGTATTCTAGTGAAGCCTTGGAAGCTTCAGTCTAGAAAGAGCTTTCACTTACTCAATCTCCCCACTGCAGCTGGGGTCCTGACCGAGTCTCAGCCTTCCCCATGCTGTGATTGTCATTGAGACCAGTGATGCTCTTTTGCTAAGCCAGGCTGGTGGAGCATGCTGTGTGGGCAGGTGGGTGGGCAAGACTCATTGCTTTGAGTTATAGAAAAGTTTGACTGCATTGGCTGGGTACCACAATAAGGATTCTGTTCATGTGAGGATTCTACTTGGGACTAAGTGACTCAGCAAATGAAGCATTTATTCTCTTTCCCCTTGGTTTTCTCATCTGTACAGTGGATGTAATACTGTTGTTCCTTTGTCATTCAGAGGTCAACTCAAATATCCTGACTACTTTCTTAGCCACCAATCCAAAGAGTTCTTTACCCTTTGCCCATTAAAATGCAGTACAAGTCTTAGCAAGGCTCATAATTCTGTATTCTTAAAATATTACTTGGAATTAAACAGTGAGTACTCTGAAGTTCTTCCTTCTTATTCTTATTCTAATATTAGACTTCACTATGAACTTTTACCTGGCAGTTAGTATTTGGATGGTATTTTTAAGCTTTCTGGCTATGACTCATTAGATGGTCATAAAATCAAATTGGTGAGTTTTGACCAACAGTTTAAAAAGTGAGGTAGAATAGAAATTAGTGTGCTACATATAATAATATTACTTTCTGAAATTTGTTTCAATTATGTGTATGTGCATATGTGTTCTGCATATAATATAAAAATAAATTTCTTGCTTTGGGTTATAATCAAACCAGCTTGAAAGCCACTGTTTTATGGGGTATGATGCCTACAAAGAAGAAAGTGCTACAGATGATTGGTTTTAGTAATTTACTTGAGTATTAGTTTGACTTTATGGTTTATTTTTAACACCATCAGACACTCCTGTGTCACATATGTGTTCACTGTGTGTGTCTGTATGTGCATGTTTCAGCAACAGAACAGTGGTAATTTGACTGAACAACAGTGTAGTTTAATACTCAGTTGGGATTTTACCAAATAACATGACTGCACATTTAAATTACTATTGTGCTGCCGGATTAAGTAATAATGTAGGCTTCTGAGAGTCCTGGGATGAAGCAAATTCCAGATGATGGGCATTTAGTTCTCAGGGCTTTTTATTTTGAGAGAGTTCTTAGGTCTTCAGTAGCATATCTTAGTGTGTGTTGATTTCTATTTTCAGCTCACCTCACTTCGGCATGAAGGAAGCAGCTTTGAATGTATTTGGTGTGAATCTGGACTTACAAATTAATTTGAAAAATACCAGTCATTTTTATGCTTCTATATATAGTAAAGCATTTTAATCCTGTCTGTGTTTTCATTGAAAATTTATTCACCTGTGTTTTTTCTATTACTCTTTAAAACTCTCTTAAAATACCAGTGTTTTCATAAAAATCCTGACCGTTGCAAATAGGAATTAGTAATAAAAATTACATTTGCATATTTCAAAGTTAATTCCAAACTAAATAAGGCTTTCATTCACCTAGTGCCACCTCAGTTTTGGTGAAGGGTCTGACTCAATTTTAGCTGACAAAATCATTCGAAAGTATGTTTCCCTATCTGTGAAAAATTCCTAAATATGCCCTTATGTTGATGCTGTGGCCATTTCACTGAATTTGGTCTTCTTGGCCAAGTTTTTATTCAAATACCTCATTTCCTAGTAAATTTTCTTGGTGGTTAAGTACCTGGAGCCTTGGAATCAGACAGCCTGGGTTCCCAAATTCCATGCTTCCTCTTAATAGCTTTTTGACAGACTGCAATTTTCTTAGCCTCCCTGAGCCTCATTTTCCTTATCTGTAAAATGGAGATAATAATAGTGCTTATATTATAGTGTTGATAAATAGAGATAATGAATATAAAGGGTAAAGCAAGGTTCCTAGGATATCATGTGTTCAATAAATGCTACTCCTTTGTTTATTCTGAAGGAGATTCTGTTCTTATCAAAATTTCATGAGAACCATATGAGATTAAAATAATTTACTTATGGAACATTTGTTTAAGTTACTTAGGAATAGTGATCTCTGCCATCTCTTTCTTTTGGGAACTCCCTACAGTTTTCTCTATAATGATTCATACAGAAAGTGCTTATAACAAGATGTTGATCATTTAGCTATAACTGATGAAAACTGCAAATTTTCACAAAATGATTATTTGTTTCTTTTTCATCCTCCCCAAGTTTACCATGTAGTTTGGTGTCATGGGCAACCACATCTTCAGAACAAATTGATGTGTGTTAAATAAAAATCAGTAAATGTTTTCTTACAATGGCTAACCTTTGATATGAAAACATCCTTGTTTCAGAGTAGAGAAAATTCAGTCTCAGCTGTTTGTAATGTGTTTCTGGAGCTGGCATTGTTTTCAGAAGGAAAATATTCGGGCTTTGCATTTATGTAAGTTTCCTTTATGATGTACTTATTTCTAGGGGACAGAATTGCTGTGGGGCAGGGATAATTAAGAATGAACATATCAGTCTTTTGAAGAACTGTTTAAAAATGAAGGCTAAGCTTATGCTGAAAATAATACTTGAAATTCACTGGTGTCCCTCCAGAGTAATTTCTGAACTTTGGGCATTCAGCATTTATTGTCTAGCTGGAACTGGATAGTCAGCTTTTGCCTGAACAGCCAAGGTTAAATAAAGGGCTAAGAAAGTATTTGGCCAGTTCACTTAAACTGCTAGACTCTGTGTTTGGGCGATTTAGAATTCACTGGATCTTTCTATGGTTTTCTTCTCTGCTTCTCTGCTACAAATATAAAATCTTCATTGTTTTAACCTTTATTTGAAACATTGACCAGTCTGCTCAAATGTGACTGTTTCACTTTCACTTCCTCAGAGTGGGATGCCACATGAGAATGGCATGCTATCGAAATGATTATTGTTCTGTATACTGTTTCCATGGACTGGTAGGCTGTGTATAATTTTTCAGCCTGACATTTTTGAGGGTCCGTACTGCTTGAATCTTCAAGGTTGAAGTTTTGCTGTTGTTACTATTGCTATTTCCTTTTAGGTTGTTGTGCTTCAAACTTTCTCTTTTTAGCAAAGCATTTGACATTTTTATAGTTACTATCTTAATGTGCATCACAAAAGTTGTACAATTTAACATGCTTCAGATGACTAAAAATGCAACCCTATGCCCTTACTCCCTTTCAGCATATGAGAGACTGAGGAAAATTATTCACTCTGCTGAATGATTTCAAAGATATAACATAATTTTACAAGATCTGGTGTCAGTGGGGTTTTTTTGTTTTTGTGTTTTGTGTTCTAGTCTGCCACAGGCCCAAACTTAACACTGAATAAAAGGATTAAAATAGACATGTTCTAAAATCCTTAGAGTGTGTAACGCTCTCAGTGAACTGGGCAGAAAATTTGATCGTGGATGCTTTAATAATAAAAATGTACAGAATTGGGACATGACAAAAATAACATCATGTCCATTTTCATTAGAGATTGTTTTTAAGGAACACATAGTTGCACATGACTTTATAGCTGTTGTTTTTTAAAAAGTCCATATTCTAAGTTATGGGTAACCTTTTCAAGCATAAACTGTGTGATGAATTTTTACTTTCCATTTGGAAGGCAGTATAGTATTGGAAAAATCAAATGTAAAATAGGAAATCCACAAATAATGATCAATTCATATATCAGATCTACTTTCACTAAGTAGAATTGCCCCAATGATGGCCCATTTGTATTTTGGAGCTGCCTTCTGTGACACAGTTCAACTTTGCTCCCCATTTCTCTGTTTGTTTTGATATCTCAGTCCCATAAACTCATACTTTACTGCTGTTAAAAGAGCAGAGTTTGCCAATCATCATGATAGCTATGTATCAATGCACTTGAAGGAACAGAGGAATAGAAAAAGATTAGATTGTTACTGCAAAAGGACAGGCTAGTCTTGAACTGCTGGTAATAACTAGCCTATTAAATGAGTTTTTAGCAACAGTTATAAAAGGGAATTGCTACATGGGAGAGACATGTTAGAATACAACAATGGAAAGAGCCCTGCCTCAAGAGTCAAACAGACCTAGGTTTACATTATGACTACTCTAATAATTATGAACTTAGACAAGATGAATTAACTATTCATGGTCTCAGTTTTCTTACCTACCAAATGGGGTAATAATATCCACTCTATAGGATTAAATGAGAATTAAATGAGAAAAAGTATCTATGGCATTTAGTCCAGTGCTCAACACATAGTAGACATAGAATACATGAAAATTCATTCTCTTCCTCCCAGAACTCTCTTCTTCTTATGTAGTGTGCATATTCCTGCTACCCAAAGTGTTATGTTTAAGGCCCCCTGATAGTGCTAAATTTTTAAGATTCTGTGATAAAGGCAGTTCTTTACATTGGACCAATTCTATATATGCTGCCTTATTCAATAGTAAATATGATTAGCTGGAAGAGGAGGGACTAATTTAGCTGAGTTCCATCCAGGGATGACAACCATAGTTACGAGTCACAAGGTAAAGTGTTACATGAGAACAACACACAGCAAATAATTTGTTATATACATTCAATAAGTGGTGAGACAGCTGTAGTACTCAGGTATTCCGAAAGATTCCTAAGAATAGTCTTCCTAATCTACAAATGTTAAGATGGTGACTCACATGCTGCATAAAGATAAGCTGTGGCACACAGATTTATAGAGGGGAAATCCAGCCATTCCAGAATCCAGCCACTCGTTGCAGAAGCTCCTGGGCACAGGTAATGTATCTCCAGAATGTGAAGATCATAATAGCAAGTGGTTATCCTTTACAATGACAGACACACTCATACCCTTCAAAGAGACCACAGTTAGCAGCATTATTTTCTGAATAAAAAGATGATGTGTGTGCATGTGCACTTATATACACTTACCCTTGTGAATATACAAATATCACACATACACAAACACACAAGATGCAGAAGGCAAATGTAGATGATAAATATCTTCTTTTAGAAAGGACCCAAAGAGGCTGTTAGTAAAGTAATTCCAATATGAGAGAAAATAAAAACTAGAAAATAAAAGGAAAAATAATATACTAAAAGCAGTGTTTTAAGCCAGTGTTTAAAGAAAGTACACAGCAACATAATGATCTCAGCAAAAAGTGACAAGTCTGCTAAGATGGAAGAACTCAGAAAAATTATAAATAAACAAAACAGAAAAGCCCAGAAACTAGGGCACATAGCATTCCATGTGTCATGACCTTTGGAGATATTGCCATTTTATAGCAGAGTGCAGTAATTATTGTTAATAATGGTGGTTCTGAGTTATTCAGATAAAGGTTGGATTATTCCAAGATATTCTTTAAGAAAGTATGCAGTAGGTAAGACCATTTCCACAAAGGTCTTCATCCCGAATTGTGAAAGAAAGAAAAGTTGGCACTTCCAGGGTAAATTTAGATATAAAATATCTAAAAAATCAACTTAAATGAAACAATGTCTCATTAGGATTTGAGAGGATTTATAATACATTTATGGAGTAAGAATGTAGAGTGTGGTTCAGGCAATGTAGAGCATGTTAGAATATTAAAAATCTTGATGTCTCACCAGTCATTTTGGCCTCTATGCTGTTGGTCTAACCTGGCAATTGACTGTCCATTGGGATGAACTGTGCCTATTCTGTCTCATACAAGAAGCAGAATGGAAGCAACACAGTTATTTTGGCAGCAGAGCTAACATTAGGAGCAGCAGCATCAATTATTATTTAATGAGCTACATTCTCCCCACTGTCTCTTTTAAGCCATCAGGGCACCATTTTGTGTAGTAGAGTGACAAATAAATGGTACTCTACTGGGTTGAAAAAGTAACTGCATCTCCCTTAGACTAAGTTCACTTACTAACTAAGACTGAGAAAAACTTTGGGGAAAATAAAGGCCATTTTAGATATTGCCAAAAGTACCAACATTCCCTCATTATTCCGTAGGACAAAATGGACATCAACTATCAAGAAGAGGTAGCCCAGGGTGCTTGGGTTCATACTCTGCTGAAGGCTAACAAAGGAATAAAATACACTGCTCCTAAGCTTCAGAAAAGTGAAAGTGATTAGTGGACCTTTTTTCCCTAATTCTAGTGATTAATTTAGTTGAGATTTATGTCCATACTCCTCCCAAACATTTTAAGTAGTTTTATATAATAAGAAGCATGTGCTTACTACATTCCAGGCACCATTCTAAGCACTTAATATTAACACTTCCTTTAAGCCTCAAAATAACCCAATGTGGAGGTGAGACAGTGACCATGAGCTTAGACAGAATAGGACGAGGCCTCTGGAAAAACCAAGGCAAGATATTTACAGTCAGAGCAATGTAACTACATGCAAGGAAATCTCCCTACCAAAACTCTGTGTTAAGCATTAAGCTCTAAAGTGAGATCAGTTAATATTCCCCAGATGCAGAAGAGTAGCACATGTTTTTATTATGCTAATCATTTGTAATCATGTGTAAGATTCACCTTAGCATGCTAAAGGCCCAGCCCTATGTGCTTGCTGTCTTTCCTCCTTCAGATCTGATGAAGTGATTTGCAAGCTGGGCAACTAATTTAGCATGCAGACTCAGCTGTAAACAACATAGTAAAAGCAGGAAGTTTTCCACCTTAACGATAAGATTGCATTTTAACATCCAGGGAGTTTAAGAAGTAAGATTCTTAACTTATTCTTAAGCAAACAGACAATAACTCAGAGCACCTTTGAGGCTGGGCAGCTGGCCTTGTTTGATATACTCCCTAATCAAGATCCCAGTATCTCAGGGAGAAATCAAAGCAGGAAATTCCTTATGTTAAGTTAATTCTAAATATTCAGGGACCACTTAACAAGTCCACACCCCTACGCCTTTATCCAGTTCCCCAAAACCCTCAACTGCCTATAAAACCTCTAGACAACACACCACTATTGGGCTCTCTTGTCCCCTCCTGGCATGAGCCAGGAGCTCTGTCTGTCCTCTCACTGTATCTCTCAACAAAAGTCTCCCTGGCTCTCCTAAAAAAAAAAAAAGAAGCATGTTAAGTAATAAAAATATTTCAAAGTGATCAAAGAAAGGCAGTTCTGCCCCCTTTGACTATATGATGTGTGTACCCAGTTCACCGAGAGTGTTAGACACACCAAATAAATGCATAATAACAAATAAAAAGCATGCTCTCAAAAATAAATCTAGCCATAGTCAACCTATATGTCATATTCCACAAATTCTCTCAAAACTGTCCCAGGTTAACTAGGTTTGTGAGTTTCTATTAACTTAAATAAATACCCAGAGTAAGATATTTAATGACTGTAAGCATACTCTGTTCTTAAGTAAACTTTGATGGTTTTTAGGCTTCTAAAGGAATCTAGAGGGTTATTTTTATGGAAGTATTAAAAATCTGGACTCTGTTTTTCAAATCTATCAGCAAGCACAAACCATTCATTCATTCATATGAGTTATATGGAATTCCACAAACATTTATGAAGTGCTTACTAAGATTCTAGATAATGTAAATATAAAACTCTGTTCCTTGACATTGAGTCAATATATTCCAGTTCATTTTGTAATCTGTCTGATCACATAAAAGTTCAGTTATTCTTTAAGCCTAATTAGCTCACAGGTAAACGTGACATTACTTAGATGACATCAGACTTCACATAGAGTTAGAAGGACTGACCAAAAAATTGTGGTCTAAACATAAGTCTTATTTCCAGTCAAGTTTTGGGTAGAACTACATGCTTGAAAGCCAAGTTTTGGGTAGAACTACATGCTTTGATTTCCCTACAAGTCTTTTTCTATCCTGCCATTTCGTGACTAAAGTACTAATATTGGATATAGGTCTCAGAGATGGTGAGAAAATTAAGCAGGCTTTATCCATGTCACTGCCACCTTCCCCATGACAATTTTCTGTCCCTAACCAAGTGCACTGCTTCAGCCATGTGTTTGGAAAAACACAGTTGATTATCAAAACACGTATATCAAAAATGCAACACACACTGCTTGGCTTATTAGTAGGAAAATTATATTTTTAACTTAAAAATTTTTGATATTGTGTTTAGGTATCATCATTCCAGAATGAACTTCATTCACATGTATAGCATGAAGGCCTTTTGAATTTTGCCAAACTTTCTGGAAATCATTGCAATTAATTTAAATTCATAATGCCCAAGTGATGTATGCCACATATTTACCAGCCTAATAGCTTAATTTAAATTTGCATTAGAGACTCATGAGGAGTCAGACTTGATATTACATGAATAATCATAGTATTACCATTTGTTGCCTAGTCATTTTATTTTCATTTTACAGGCCAGTTGCAAAATGTGCTTGTCTGTTGTATACCTTATTCTAGATGGTAGACAATCAACATTATCTGCAAAACAGGTATCTAGCCTCAAGTAACAATAATCTTGATCATGTTAAAAGGTTCTACACATGTGTTCTGAACTCTGATTTTTTTTTTTTTTTTGGCTATCAACTATTTCTATATGTTAAAAAGATAGAATATTTCCTACGGTTTCCAGGTGGTTTCCAAGATTTGTCATTTAGATTTATAATACCCAATGTAAGTATTTCAGTGACATAGTAAAAAGGGTGTAAGGATCCCATTCCACATAGCCTCAGAGTTCATGTGGGGCCTGTTTGGGATTCAGTGTCTCAGCTCCACAGAATTGCAAGCAAAGTGCATTTAATGATACAAGTGAGAGGCCCTTCCTTTCACATCTGTTCTGTGAGTTAGTATTAAAATGAAGGACAGGTTTTTCCTTAGCTTTTTAGATATTTAATCTCCTAACATGGTATTAAATTATAAAATGTATCAGAAGAAGAGTATTACAATAGCAAGAACATTGAAAGATAACATCAGTGCTTGATACTTCACTTACTAAGGTGATTTTGAGTATTTAATTACTCTCTGCTTTTAGTTCATTTACTGTAAAATAAGCTACTTATACTAGATTGTCTTTTAGGACTGTTCTAGGTTTGTATGTTTTGATTCTACAATAAACATTGTATGTAAACTTCCTACAATCTTTTAGCTCTTTTAGAAATGCTTTAAACCAAAAAATGTAGGACAAAAATGCATAGGATTATAATGCATTTATGTGAAATTAAATTTTCTTGGTTTATTTTTGCTTTAGGTTGCCAATTCTAGTCAAAAGTCCACTAATAAGGTATCAAAGGTTGAACTTTGTTTTTCTTTAAAAAACTTATCCCTTCCAAGGAAGGAAGTAGACATATGTATTCACATAATCCCCCATACATCCTTCAGAAGATTTTTGTCAGGTGGATTTCCCCCAAAGGACCTCTTAGCTACCAACAACTTCTCTTTAGGACATATCTATTTCTGACTGTGGTCATTGGTAAAGAGAATTTTAGCAGATGTTGTTAATCAAGTACATTTAAGGGAGCCATTGCTTCTCACTTTCTCCCGTGGTGTAACACTCTTATAATAAGAGGTCATCTGGGGTTCCCTTTATGAAACCATCTGATGACAATAGTCTTTATTCTTGTAAGTTCAGTTAACATCTTTCTTCTTCTGATCCAATAAGAGCTAACTGGTGATTTCTTTGCACAATATCTCCATTTATGTCAATTTATTCTCATCCCTGGATCAGTCCATCAGGCTGCTCTCTCTTGTGAATACCTTGTTACTTTTTTTTTTGGCTCTGGAATATACATAATTATCCATGACTGCCTAATTTTGGGGCCACACTGAGAACACTGGATGAGATGCTGACCATTTAAAGATAGGTTTAAGTTGCTTAGTTCCAGATTGGAATGGTTGAGTGAGTTTCTGTTCCAGAGATTAATTAGTAAGCTTATATAGAACACAAATTACTTACCATCCTCACCACATACATAATGTTTCTTGAGACCAAGTCATGTGTATACTCACTTTGACACACTGAGGAATTAGCATAGTCATTTATTCAACAAAGCATTAGTTGATAGCTTACTTTGTGACATATTTGTAAGAAGAATGATAAAAAAGAATGACATTAGCTAAATTTAGTGAATGGCCACTATATGCCAGTTTGTAGGGTCTTTTTATATATTAAGGATAACAATTTAAGAAATTAAATATCTTCTTCCCCCAGTGGATTTACATTGTAAGTGAGGAGACAAGCACATAAGCAAGTATTTGTGGTATATGCTATGAGAAAGATAACAGGCTGAAATGGCCTGATAGATTAGTTATGCAGTAGAGAATTAGATGTCAGAATGTTTGTTGGTTTACATGGCTTGAATCATTGCCTAGTACTGGCTTAGTAGCTGTGTGACTTTGGATACAGTTCCTTAACCTCTTTGTTTGAATGTTTTCATTGTAAAATGGGCACTATCAGGGCCAAGAGATGTGGTTGCATAGACTGTGCACTGAACAACTCCATGCAGTCACATACGGCACCATTCAGTAGTCAGTGATGAGTACCTCATAGACTGAGGATAAGGATTAACAGAGAAACTATTTTAAGTGCTTAGATGATACCTGGCACATTACAGGCTCTGAGTAAATGTTTGTTATTACTATAAAATGCTGAGTTAAGCTATCTGAAGAGATTGATTCTTCATCTGGGAGGAGTATTCATGGAGATTTTTCAAGGATGATGAGACATTGATCCAAACTCTTGCTGTTCTTTCATCAGCCCCATGGCTGTGGGAGCTAACAGTCCTGGAAATCTAAGGCTGCACTGCTGACAGAGTCCTAGGCCTACACAGTTGGGTTCAAAAGCTGTTGTAAACTGAGCTAAATGGTGTCCCAGGGGTTCAGCACTGTCAGACTGGTATTGGCCCTCAATCCAGAAGAGCTATTGCAATTACAAGGAAGCACGCAGATTCACTGTTGTATTTCCAAATCCCACCTTTGGAAAATGACTTTTCAGTTTGGTGTTGAGGGCCAGAGAGGAGAAACCATCCTTCATCTGAAAAAGTGAAACAACAAAAAGAAGTAGGAAGAACAGGAGAAAAATAGGCTAAAGGTAGTGATGTTTGATATAGAGTATGTGGAGTTAGAGGCATAAGCACTTGAAATAGTCAGGTGGAAATATTTATTAAGCAATTAAAATATGGGTCCAGGTCTTTGGAGGGGATTCATGTACAGAGACAGTGATTAAAAAGCTACAGACATGTCCTGAAGAATGAAATTTGTGGGGGTGGAAGATCTTGCTAAGTAGATAATCTAAAAGTGGTACCCATTAGGAAATGCCTTCATTTTGAGGGTATGGGTGGAGAAGTAGTTTTCCTTTCAACTAGTAGGCAAGGGAGAAAGGAGTCTTAAGAGTGAAAGTGATATTAAATTATATAGCATCAAATGCTGCCGAGATATGTAAGAGGATAAGGACAGAAAGAAAAGTTGATGATTAGAAGGATATAAGTGACCATCAAGAGGGCAAAATGACAGTACTTTCAGTAAAGTTTTGAGAATGCGGACAATTATAGATTAAGCAAGAGACAGCATTTGTGAAGAACTCTTTCAAAAACTTTGATGGTGTAAAGAAGAAAGTATTCAGGAAGGGAGTTAGAGATCAGAATCTCACCTTTTTTAGGTTAGAATAATGAACACATTTATAGGTTGAGGTAAATGAGCAAGTGGAGAGGAAAGAATTGAAAATGCAGAAGAAAGCAGAAATAAATCACTAATATACAAAAGCTCAATCCGGAATGATGGGCGATTTGGGGATCCAACTGGACTTTGGAACATAGAGAACTGAGGTTGGTAAGTTTACTGAGTAGTTTTATAAGTCAATGTATGCCTCTTCTAACTTCTTAAATGGTGGGTGGGCATCAACCACATTGCCCACTTTTTTATAGCTTCTCCAGCTAGAGACTCAAACTCAGTCATTTTTAGTTGAGGGCAAAATCAATCATTCATTAATTTTCACTTTTAGAGAAAAAAATTATTGCACACATCCCCACATTTTATTTCCCTTTCTATTACTTGTGCCAAATACTCTGGTAGGCATCACAGAAAATAATACTAAACTTACATATCTACAAAAAATGTGCTAGAAAATAAATGCCCCTCCTTGAATTCTGGTTCAAATTTGATATGAGATTAAGATCAATAAGGAAGAAGTGGTTGTGATTTTGGTGTTGGACAATAGGCCAACAGAGTGTACAAAGTTTAACAGTTCTGCAGTGAACAAAAGAAAAAAGACCTACACCTTGATAGTTACCATTTCTGTAGTTTATGGCTTATTTAGCTTTCAATTTTAAAAGTGATCAAAAGTTAAAGTTTGTGGATTACACAATCTTTTGTTTGCCCTTGTTGATGGATTGGTTCCTGCTTTCCTGAGTTTTTAGTGGAAACAATTATATCATATAAGAAACTATCTCACTTGTTTCTATTCCCTGGCATCATATATGGAAAAATACAGCAGTTAGTTGAATTGTCTGCTAGAAACTGGCCTTTAAAGGAGAATATAAGAGGAAGAAATTTGCAAGTGTATACTTTAAGGTTGAAGTGAAAAATGAGGGAGGGAGGAAGGGGGATGACTGAGTTCACATTCCAATTTTTGGAAGTTATTTACTAATTCACGAAGGAAGTTACAGTTACCTCTGAAATGTAGTATAAAAAATTTAGTTCACTTGCATGTGAATTATAAAATTCAACATGATTATAGATTGTGGAAAGATGATATCTGACCTTGGCTATATTGTGAAAAAATTTTCTGCTTTTTTCTCCCTGTGCAGTTGAAATGGGTATTTTAGGCAAAAAGTGTATCTTGTAATCTAACATTAAGATGGAGAGAGTAATTAAAGAGAAAGAGATTTTTTTAAAAAAATTAAAAATCAGTAAAATGGATGCAAACTTCACTCTGCCTTGATTTTGAAGACCTGGCCTGGCCTGTTGTTCTGTGAAGTGGCCATCAGTATACTTTATTCTACCCAGTAGATATGTCCTCTAAAACTTATATTTAAAATCCATTTTCAGATTGAAAAGTAATTTAAAGCCAATTACTTGAGTTAAAAGAATTCTGTTGCGGACCCTCTTGCAGAGTGGGGAACACTTTCATAATGGTTGTTCTCTGTCCCACCTGTATATACAGTCATTTTTTTCTTTTAAGTTCTGATTTATTATGTTGTTGTGGTAGTTTGTTCAGTAGAACAGAGGACCTTAAACTAGGGATCCACTCCACTTCAGTGCAAAACAATGATATCCCAAAAAATCAAAGGAAGATTTTAACAATTTTGATAGCCAGGGTTGCTAATTCAGCTGGTAAACGTGGGGAAGACCCATTCCTCTTTTTCCCCAACCAGTGCTTCCCTGTGAACCTAGACCCCAAGAAACCCTGAGTGGATACCACTGGGGGCTACCCTAGCCAGCTCTCTGTGGGTTCTGGATGGGAGCCCCACCCCTGCCTGCTTCTTCCCCAGCCAGAGCTAGCTTGGACCCCAGCAGGAGGAGGCGCCTGGGAGCAATGCCAGTGCCCTATGGGCCACTTACCCCAGCCCCAGATGTGTGGTCCTGTTGCCTGGCGCTCCCCTGGAGTTGCCCTCACAGGGCTATGGCTCCCACCATTGTCTTTTGAGTTGTTAAATAGTTCGAGTGCTAAGCTCCCCCATATGACCATGTTGAATGTTCAGTTTTGTGATACATTTTAAAACAAAATTCTAAGTCTGCATGATTTGAAAAGCTGCAAATAGTAAGTACACTAATTTTTATTTTAATTGTTTTGGTACTACTGTTGCAAAGTTTAGTTTCTTCATCTGAGAATTAAACTGATATACTGAGTTCTTATAATATATCAAACATATGCTAGATATTGGGGGTACATCACTGAAAATAAAGTATCTACCCCTCTCTGGGAGTTCATAGTTGAGAGTGGGAAATGTATGTGCTAAATGAGAGAGGTTTATACCACAGAATAAAATTATGTAGATAAATTAACCAAGTAACAAATTAAATTACACCAGAGGGAAGGGACTTTTTGTTACCACTCATCATTATGACCCAGTATAATGTTCCAGTTTGTGTTGCAAATAGAGAAGTATCCTGAGTATTGTATGGTGGTCTGTTAGTAATGAAACAGGCAGTGAATCCTCCTTCATTAGGAGGGTTCAAGCCCAGACCCACTTAACCATCTGTCAGGAATATTGCTGATACACTAAAATCCCTTTCAATTACAAATTTCCATAATTCCGTGAAATCATCCTTGATCTTCTAGAAAGGAGATAAAAAGTAGACTACACACAAATGAATAAACCAACCCAAGTATTAAAAACTGAAGTAAGAAAAAAAGAAATGAATCTTGGCATTGTACAGACCAGGAGAAAGAAAGAATTCAATAACAGTTTTAAGATCTGTAGGTTTTCACTTGGCAGGAAGTAAATTACTGTGAGTTAAGGTGGGGAAATTACTGGCAATCCATTGCCTGCTTTTAAAGTCTTGTTTAAAAAAATTAAATAATTTTAGACTATTGCTCCATTTCCATGTGGCACGCATACTAATTTTTCTGTTTTCTTTTTACTCCACCTACCAATTACACAGTGTCTGCTTTCCAAAATTAGTTTGAAAGCCCACAACCTGTGTCTGAACCGGGTAAAACAGACAACAGTTCACACCTAGAATGAAAGAGCGATTGTATGTGCGTCTGTTAATGGCTGTGTACAGTTCTCTCTATGGATCTATTTACAAGTGTATTTTATACATGGCAGAGTCATTTAGACTTGAACTGATCCCAGGGTAAAACAGTACAAATGAAATATTTTTGATAAAGTACTCAAATATGGGAAACAAACTCCTGTGGTTCTCTATGACTTTTTTTGCAACTCAGATAAACCCCATTATAAAGTGCCTAGTTCTCCACAGACACACTGTGGGTTTCAGACACATGGTCGTCTGCATGGAGAGGCATCTGAAACAGCTGCTCCCTCATACCAGTGTGGCTCTACAGCTCCACAGCAACTCTAGGTTGTCCAAACCTGTAGGCCAGCAAAAATACAGGTGAGCCACAGGTGTGGCACATCCACAAAAAGCAGTGTACTTTTGTGCAAAACATATAAGGGAACTGGAGGATATCCAATTGACTGAGGATTTGGGGGGGCATATTCAATGTCCTAGTCCTTAGCTCAACACTGAGAAGCGTGTCAGTTGCCATCTTTCTCCCCTTGTCATGTCTTCCCTTACATTTTATTATAGTGCTTTGTAGTTTGCAAAGGACTTTGGCATACAATATCTCTTTGTTCTTCTGTGTATTTAATGTAGGAATGAACAAAAGGTCATCATAAGGACAAATTGTGAGTTTACACTGCAAATGACTACCCCAGCAATGGGGAGCCCCTCCTGATATTGTCTCACTTCTTATAATGAGAATATTATCCATAACCAGCTTCATAATGGATCTACTTACTCTGTACTCCCCAGGTGACCTCGTATAAACCCAGTGTTTTAAGACCTTCTCCTGTGCTCTGAGCCCACATATTCAACTGTGTAATGGCTATGTCTTCTTGGATGACACACAATCATGTCAATTTCAGTGTCGTAAACTGAAGTTTTCTCTCCAGAACTGTTTTTTCTATATTCTTTATGTCAGTGAATGATCTTTCATCCCAGCCAGAAATGTGGGAGTTCTTGTGCATTTCAACCTTTCACTCTGTTCAGTTTCTATAATGACCTAATTCCTGTATTGTCTGCTTCTTTAATACCTCTCCTAGACATCTCCTTTATCCCCCAAATTACAATGTTAGTTCCTCCAGATCTCATATTTTCTCTCTTTTATTGCTACAAAAATATACTAAGGAGTTACCATGCCGCCATCTTAATCCCTTCCAATATGCAGCTTCCAGAATGATCTTTCTAAAATGTTCTTAGGTTTATGATAAATTCAAACTCATTAGCAAAGCACACAAAAACCTTTGGGATTCAGTATTGCTCAGTGTTACTGAGCAAAACTGCAGGCAGCCCTAGAAAGGCAGAGTGTATTTGATGACACTGTGCTTGCTGTTTCCTCAGCCTGGAAAGCCCTCTGATATGTGTTTAGGAAACTCCTACTCATCCTTCACTGCTCAGAGAATCACGGGTCTTCTTATTAAGAAAGTCTTTGATCCACCTCCTCCCCAACTGGCCAGTTTGCTCCTCTTTCACTTCTCTAATGCTCAGTCAGTCGTGATGTCTGATCATATCCATCGTTGCCCTTAGCACATTGAGCTCTAATGACTATTTTCTGGACTGTCCACCTCACTACCCTGTGAACTCCATCAGGACCAAGCCCAATTCTAATAGGCTTAACACAGTGACAGTAACAGAAGAGGCATTTGGTAAATGTTGAAGAGAATCTGTTTTATTTTTTCCAAAACACAAATCATGCACAAAACAAATTAATTTACTCCACATGGGAAAGTTATTGTCCAGGCTTACCAAAAGGTCAGGTCTATATAAAGTGGTGTTACTTTTTTTTTTTCCCATTTTCCTTTAAGACATTTTTTAAAAGTACAATTTAAAAGCTAGGATCTATTTCTGATATTGAAAATGAAAACAGAATCAGATTCCTATAGCACCTAAGCTGTTCCCTAGTACAGTGGATCTCAAAGTGTGGTCCCCAAAGAGCTCCACCACTATCACCTGGGAACTTGTTACATGAGCAAATTATTGGGCCCACCCCAGAAATCCTATGCTGGAGACTGGGAATGGAGTTAGCTCTGTTTTAATAAGCCCTCCAAATGATCCTAATGGTCTCTCTAGCTTGAGAACTAATGCCCTAAAAATAAAAAAATTAAAAAACACCTACAGAAGGAAATTAGCATTTATAAAGCATCTAGATTTGTAAGGCTACTTTTTCATAATGCCAGATTAGTGCTCAAAAATTTAATTCTGCTAAGACACCTTTTAATCTATTTAAAATTATTTTAGATATAGCAGTCTTTAGTTTGCTGTAGTATCTGGCTAGGTGAAAATGGCACATCTCCACCATGCTTTCCCCCAACATTCTCTAGGAGTGATTCCTTGTTTGTTTGCACTGATTTGTGGCAGTGAAGTGACACTTAAAATATATTTCCTTGAATCACAGATTTTGATCAGCTGGCTTATCTCTCACACTGTTTTTTGCACAGAGGCCTGCATTTTACTTCCACTAGTACCTTCCACATAGGAGCTAAACACCTGATAAATATCAGATGAATGAAAGAATCTTACAATATTTATCACAATACTATCCAGATTTAAGTTTGTTTTACACAGAGCAGAAATTAAAATCTTTTATTTTTTATTTATTTTTTGACCAGTGAAGCCATCATCTGCTTTTATGGAAGAGAAGGGGAGAAATAATTATGGAAATTGGGAGCAAACCCTGTGTTTTTTTCCTCTTATACTTTTTTAGTAGCCATTTCTCAATCCACTTCAGCCTAATTGGTGTTTGAAAGACATAGACATTTAAGTGTGGGGTTTAGTTACATGGATCCCAGAAGCTAGTTTTTATACTCCTTTCAAGTATAAAGGCCCATGTGGTTGGAACATTGGCATCAGTACAGGTGAGGCATGACCCTCACATGTCACTTTCAGCTCTAGAGATGCTCTGTGTAGACAGGGACATTTCTTTCCTTGAAAGTGGCACCCTATGACATTGTTATTTTGTTTTTAGGATTAGGCTAAAAAATAGTTGGCACTGACAAAAGGAATAAACTGTTCTTTCTGTCATCTCCCCATAGGTCATCATTTCAGGGTGATTCCCATAGAGATCATTTCAATGTAACAGAACAGTTCAGAGTTATCAGTGACTAGGAGTGAACATGCACAGACTTCCATTAAGTAGAATGGATTCTTCTGAAGGAGAAAATGATACAAAAGCCTTTTACATTGTATTCATCCCCCAGTTGCTTTCTCTGGAAATGAGAATGGGCCAGGAAACTGGTGGCTGCTTTGTTATTATTCCACTGTTTTTTTCTTTCTTGAGGTTCTGTATCTATTTCTAAGGACCTGAGTGAAAACTGACTTCCCTCCTATCTGGGACATCATGAATTCTTAACAAATTCACTATGATAGACATTTTCCAGTCATTGCAAAACCCTCTTCCTGAAGGAATGTGAATTTCTGGATGCTGGGGTCAGGGTGTCCTCTGGGTCATAGTTAGCTCTGCCCATGGTGAGGGATGAATGATGTTGATGGCATTGCTGATTCTAGTCCTGTTAGGTAGGCAGACATAGAGATGACATAGAAAGCAGACAGAGAGAGTCTTTATTTTCATTGATTGGTAGCATAAGGTGTCTTGCCTGAAGGTTTCAGTCCTGGGCAAGTTCACTATGGATTCGGTGAGTCCGAGAAATGACAATGGAACATTCTTGGGGTCAAAGGGTTTATACCCAGCTTTAGTCTCACAGCGGTAGATCAAGCACTAAAATCATGTCTGCATCCAGCAGGCTGCAGGTCCATAATCCTCCTCTATCTCTGCCTCTGCCCAGAGCACTGGTCAGAGCTCTTTATATAGTGACTCAGTCAATAAAAGCTCACTGGTGTGGAAGTAGTAGCCTAGCAGTAGGCCAATTACATCATCAAGTCATTTTGGGCCAGGTGAGGATCCTGGTGATAGGAACTTCCATTTTCCCCACTTAAGTAAACATAAGTGCTACTATGTATATGATAGGGATGCTTAAATTAGTGAAAATTAATAGGTCAGGCAATACAAATTTTCTACATTCCTCCAGTGTCCCATGTGAAGAGTTACAACAGCACTGCTATTGAACTTCACTTTAAGTTGTTGCATAGTATAATTTATACAAGAAAACAAATTCCATAGTTTCTAGAAACAGAAGAAAATGAAAAAGTTACAATGTCTTTAAGAAACAATTCATCAATGATGTTTTTAGCTCTTACTCTAAAAGAATCTGGGTATGAGAGTTATGCTCTGTAACACTGCAGTAGTCAACAAGGGCAAGTAACCTAAATGTCTACCCATAGGGACATTTCTTGATGCATTCATACATGGAATATTATATAATGATTAAAAATCAGAACATAATACATGAACATTAACATGGATCAATTCCACAAGATATTAAATGAAAAAATAGGCTTCAAAATTTCATGTATAATATGAACCTATTAGTGCAAAAGTATATGTCTAATATGTCTATACATATATATAATGAGATTAATGACAACAGTTCAAAATATTTATAGTAAAAATCTCTAGATGGTTGTATGCAGGTGTTATTCTCTTCTTAGATCTTTTTGTTTTGTTTGGATATTTACAAAAAGAATGTATCTTTTCTTGACAAATTAGAAATGAAAAAAAGTAAAAATGTAGACAAGAACATGTAAAGCATAAAAAATGTAAAAAACAATGAATTGTAGCTTTTTTGCAGCTTCTGTTTCAAATTATGTTTTAACTTTTCCAATTCAATTCCACATTGCTACCCTTTTCATTAGAAATAAAATACCCTTTTCATAGAAAAATATTTCATTAGAAATAATATTTCTGATTTTTTAAAAATTTTGCAATAGAAATAACTCCATGACTCATAAAGAGTAAGGAAAAATAAATGTGTTAAAGTTTTACAGTTAACAGAGAAATACAAATATAACAGGAAAATTGTAGTAAAGAGAGATATGAGTAAAGATGTCTATAAAGGAGAAGATGAGAAATGTTCTGAGAGCCAAGAGTAAATGAAAATAGAAAAATTGCAGCAAGGAAAGGAGACAATAGAAGGTAGTACTTTACAATGAGCATGAATTACATGTTATTAAATGTAAACATAAAGATTTGACCCCCATAGCAGTCCTAAGAATTTAGTAGATTACAGGTTTTTAACCCCTATTTTGTCTATGAGAAATGAAGACCCAGGAAAGGCAAGCATATCTTGCTTTATGTCACAAATTTAATATTGTGACTGGATATTTCCTTACTTTTTATGTACCAGGCATCCTAAAAGTCACGTTATTTAGACCTCAATATAATTCTGATGTGTATCACCCCATTTTGCAGATGAGAATACTGAATCTTAGTTACAGAGTAGCTTGCCCTACCCCACATAGCTATTACACCGATGATCTAGACTCAAATTCAGCTCTCTTACCTCGAAGTTCAGTGTTTTTCGTTTTTCTTTAGCACTATGGAGAGTAACTTGCAGTAGAAGGGAAAAATATAAATAAAGTAAACAAAGGGATAGAGATGAAAGCTTCAAAAGAAGAAAAAACTTTCCAAAATTAACAATAATTTGTTTAAACATACGAAAGTAAACTACTTTCATTTGCAGGAAATTACTATTTTGGGCTAGCGTAGTTTTTCCCAAGTCAAATATTGATGAAACCCAGTAAATTCTGTCCCCTTTAATCTAAGTTGAACTTTAAAAAAAAAGTTTTCAAGAGGTAAACAAACTATTCATCCAAAACCATTTATAATTTTTCTGGGAAAATAAAAAAGACTATGTGAGACAAGATTACTGCCTTGATTTATAAACAGTACAGAATTCAGATAGTTTTTCATCGCTGTCAAAAGCAGTACCATACTTTCAGTGCAACTTGATGCCAGTTCTGATTGTGACTTTCCTCTTGTTTCTATGGTTACAAACTTTAATGTGATCAGCACTACATAGAAACTTCTTGCATTGAAACAGGAAAAGAGAGAAAAAGAAAAACCTGACTCGGTGTGCCTGATATGTGTAGTAGGGACTGAATAAATATTTGCTGAATGAAAAAGTAAGATAGAAATAGTCTCAGTCATACAATGGCATTCTAATCAAATATGGTGCAAAAATTTGCATATGCAAACATCTTCATGGGACAGCACAAACTTCAGCAAAACAGTAAGGTGTAGGGTTGTTTTGCTTCATTTTGGACCCAGATTATAACACAAAGAGAGCTAAGAAGGAGACTTAAGTAGCTTAATTGTGCAGCAAGTTAGAAGTTAAAGGGTCAGAGTAATGTTAAGTAAATGAAGCTGTTTTGGAGAAAACCTGTAATGCTGCATTCCAGGTCTCCAAAGGCACAGTGCCATTTTTGTGTGTGTTAAATCAGTTTAAGGCCAAATACTGGTGTTTACTGACTTCCAGAGCTTCCTTATGTTTTCAGTCTTAGCAAAGCCACATAGCAAAGTGCACAATATCTAAATCAGGTGGGCTTATGCAGAGGGTTTGCTTGGAAACTATTGAAATACTTTTTTTTTTTGAGCTCATAAACTGGTCATTTTCTAAAACCTTTAGGTTCTGGGAGTTGACCATTTATATTTTAAAAGATGTCTTAAAATTGTGACCCAGGTAAGTGAGTGTCTTTTGTGAAATGATAGAAGCCTTTTAACATGGAAGAGAAGGGTAGTATCTAGATATGTGGACCAAGAGGTTTTAACATATATATCAATTAACTCAATAAATATTTATTGAGTTCCTACTATATACTAGGCACTGTACAGTAGGCACTCAGTAAACAAAAATCCTTGCTCTTATGGAGCTTACATTCTAGCAGGGAAAACAAAAAATAGACAAAAGTAAAATAAATACAATGTTAGACAGTGGCAAGTGCTATGGAATAAAAAAGGCAAAGAAGGGGGTCAATTTTAAGTAGAAAGGTCATAGAAGCCTCACTGAGAAGGTGCCATTTGAGCAACGGTCTGAAGGATATATGAGAGTGCCAAGCAGATAATCAGGTGGAAGAGCATTCCAGGCAGGCTGAACAAGAAGTGTAAAGGATTTGAGAAAGGAGCATCCCTGGCATGTGCTAGGAACAGCAGAGTAGCCAGTATCGCTGTAGGCAGGGGAAAAAGAAATGGGAATTGATGTCAAAGAAGTTTTGGGGCCTGGGAGAGGAAGTAGGAGGCAGAGTATGTAGGGCCTTATAGAACATGTCAGGACTTTAGGTTTTGTTCTGAATGAGATGGGAGTTCATTGGAGTTTTAAGCAGAGTAGTGGCATGATTTGACTTCGGTTTTAAGTGGATTGTTCCAACTTTTATACAACTGATCGGAGAAAGGGCCGAAGAAGGAGATTATACAGGAGACTGAGGCTGTCATATTAATCCAATTAAGACATGATGATGTCATGGAAAGACTGTTAGGGACAGAAATGGAGCAATTTGTTGGATTCTGGATCTGGTAGAGAAGACTTTACTTTTAATGGTTTGTATATGAGGTGGGAAGGCCAGGAATGCCAAGTTTTTTCACTGGAGCAGCTAGAAGGATAGGGTTGCTCTTTACTAAGACTAGAGGATCAAATTTTAGGGGAAATATACAGAGCTCACTTTGGGAGATATTAAATAAGTCATAAGCACCTTAGAGGAGTTATCATTTGGATATATGAGTTTGGAGATTGGGAGAAATATCTGGGTTAGAGATACAAATTTGATAGCGATCAACAGCTAGGATCATGGACATCATTCAAAGCCAGGAGGTTCGCTGAAGAGTTCTGCAGACTGGGCTGTAGCGCTTTCCTGGCGTCTAGAGGTCGGGGCGACGAGGAGGAACTGGAAGAGCAACGCGGGGCAGACCGGAAGCTTAATTAAGAGTGCGTTTCAAGGAGACATGACGAAAAGCAGAAAGAGCTTTTCGATGGATTATGTATATATTCATTGGGATATGCCACAGTGAGCAGAGGGAAGCAAGATGTCTGACCCTGGTCCCTCCAGCAACAGCCGTGTCAGCACATTCTCAGTACAGCCGTTTAGGCTGAACGGAGAGCCGGAGCAAGTGCGTGCAGTGATGATTCGTGTGCCTGGCACGTAGAGAGATCGTACCACATTCACACAAACATAGACACTTATTTGGAAAAGGCCTGAAAGGAAACCCAGTTTAATCCACCTGATAGAGAATTCCCGCCACAAATTCATCCAGTGACTTTTCTTAATTATCTTCAGTAACAGGTAAATTCAAATTTCTGAAAGTAGTTTGTGTGTCTTTGCATTCCCGTCATTAGCAGCTCCGGTAAAATGGCCAGGTCACTCCCATGAAGTGGAATTATGCTGCCGACATTGTATTGATTCATGACTTTTTGAGTATATTTTTGAGTTTTTAGAGATTTATCCCAATCCAATTATGCATTCATCCAAGCAATCCAGCATTTGCTTTATTTACAATGCTAATTTTCCTCCAAAGTTGGGTTTTTTGTTTTTCAAAATTTTCTTCTTTGGAAGCTGCAAGGGAGAAAATATACTTACCTGTTTTTAAAAATGTGTGCTTAACAATGCTATGGTAGAAGGAGAAATAGAAAATTAAATAAAGATACCCAAATATCATCATAGCATCAACCTTCATCATAAACTGGAATCCCAGGCAGGTATCCTACTGATTATAGATGTAGTAAGAGAAAGCCATCTCCGTGTTTTCAGTCATGATGAAATCACATTTCAAACGGTTTCCACAGGTGCCGCAGATTGACTGCCTCTTCCTATAGGAAAAACTGCTGCATTGTTCCAAACAGCGCATTAAAATAACAAATGGCCCGAATGAGCAAGCAGAGTCAGGTCCTGAGCAGTGTAGATAGCCCCAGATTCAGCTCCTCAGCTAGTGAGGGTACTTCCCCTCACGCTTGAGGGACAGCCCTTTCATGATTAGACTCAACTCACAGCCCCCACCTGAGGTGTGACTAGCTGAAACCCGTCCCAGCAGGCATTGAGTCCAGAGGAGGGCAGACCCACTAGTACCCTCCTTCTCTTGCTGCCTCCAATGGTCACCCCTATACAGACTTTCTGTTCCTACCTCTGCAGCACAGGGCAGTTAACAATGCACCTAGAATGTGAAGCAAAGTCAGCACCATGTGCGGTAAGCAGTAGGTACTTACGCTTCACTTGTTCACTTAAGTTTCCCTTTCTAGACACCTTGGGGTAACTTAGGGAAGGTGGTTTTTCTTCCTCCATGCCTTTTTTTCTTTTTTTCCCTAGCTAGACACTGAGCAATTTCACATTGTGTTGAAATGGATATGCAGTGTTTGTGTTGGCTGAATTAAGAATCTATAATCATGTATTTCCTCTCTTTTGTCTGTTTATGTCACAATCTTAATATGTGGGGCAGAAATTTCATTTAATGGAGATGTAATTTTTCTATTGTTTTAGGACTTATTAAACTGTTCTCCATTAGAATGTTTTTCTGTACTTTCATCATCAGCTTAGCACTGACTCCATTATTGTCTTCTGCCATTTTCTTTAAATACCATGCATTTTCCATAAAAGTCCAGGTAGCTGATAAAGTTGCTACATCTGCAAGGAAATCTTCTACTTTTTTTTCCTAGGTTTTGCACATGTTCACGTTATACATTAGGAATGTTTTACCCTTCCTTGGAAGGCTGCATAGCCATTCATTCATTCTCTTAAAAATTACCTGTGGAACAACTCTATGAGAAAGAATATGTGATATGCTCAATGGGAGACTTAGTTTCCAATAAGGTTTCAAATATTTCTAAATTTATATGCCTTGAATTTCATCACAGAGGGGCTTCCCTGCTGATGCCCCTTGGAAACATACTTAACCACAGAAGATTGAAAGCCTGTCATAGCACAGGAAACCTAGGAGAAGTGCATCCTGCCACTAAGAACCTAGGAAATAATATGTCCATCAGTATTTAGCAACTATCTTGAGGCCAGCATTTCAGACTTGCAGACTGTTTTGAAATACAATTAATTTGAAAGAGATATGATTAGTTTCACTTCATCAGTGAAGTTCAGAATGACACCAATATACGGACGTACCTCATTGTGCTTCACAGATAACGCTTTTTTTTTTTTTTTTTTTACAAATAGAAGACTTGTGGCAACACTGTGTTGAGCAAGTCTCTCTGTGCCATGTTCCCAGTAGCATTTGCTCACTTTGCGTTTGTCACATTTTGGTAATTCTCACAGTATATCAAACCTTTTCATTATTATTACATTTTTTATGGTGATCTGTCATCGGTGATTACAGCTATCTGAAAACTCAGATGATGGTAGCATTTTTTAGCAATAAAGTGTGTTTTAGTTAAGGTATATATGTTTTTTAGACAATCCTATTGTACACTTAATAGACACATAACTTTTATATTCATTGGGAAATCAAAATATTCACTTGAGTCACTCTATTGCAGTATTTGTTTTATTGTGGTGGTCTGGAACCAAAACCACAGTATCTCTGAACTATTGCTTTTTTTTTTAATTAATTTTTTAAATTGTTTTTATTTTAGTATCATTAATATGTAATCACATGTGCAACATTGTAGTTACTAGATTCCCACCATTATCAAGTCCCCCCCACATACCCCATTACAGTCAGTGTCCATCAGTGTAGTAAGGTGCTATAGATCACTACTTGTCTTCTCTGTGCTATACTGCCTTCCCCATGCACCCCCCCACTACGTTATGTGTGCTAATTGTAATGCCCCTTATTCCCTTTATCCCTCCCTTCCCACCCACCCTCCCCAGTCCCTTTGCCTTTGGTAACTGTTAGTCCATTCTTGGGTTCTGTGAGTCTGCTGCTATTTTGTTCCTTCAGTTTTTGCTTTGTTCTTATGCTCCACAGATGAGTGAAATCATTTGGTACTTGCCTTTCTCCACCTGGCTTATTTCACTGAGCATAATATCCTCTAGCTCCATCCATGTTGTTGCAAATGGTAGGATCTGTTTTCTTCTTATGGCTGAATATGAAGTATTGCTTTTTAACAATTGTCATCCTCTTAAAGTCTAGCTTAGTACAGATATAGGAGGGACACAATCTCACTGCTGAGTCATCTGATCCTTTTCTTTTGAACAGGGCTTCCACTATGCAGACTTTACCTCTGTGCAGCTACATCATCAACCATATTCCAGTTATTCCTTTAAAAGATTACACCCCTTGCAGTCATAATTCATGGGGAGAATATATTGTTTTCCATCACGTTTTCTGCCCCAGCCAACTCCCCTTTCTCTTCCAGCCACTGAGGCCAGGAAAGGGCCCCCACCTTGTTTGCATGGACTGAAATGCTTTGCACTGAGTGTGTGTGGTTTGGCAATTTCTTAGTCTCTACTGTAGTTGGTCCTCCTCTGGAGCCATCTCTACCAATTCCTAATGAAAGTCAGCTGATGCTATGTATTTTGTGCTCCAAAAAATAAATAATGTGGTTTATGTAGCAATTTGAATGCATTAATTTCCTTAGGTTAATATTATAGCCATAGTATTGTAAAGTCCTGGCCATCTACTAACTTTTTGAAAGCGAGAGGGTCTTACTCTTTAGAATTCTCCTGATAGAATGTTGTATGTTTATGGCTGAAGAAAGGCATGTTCAGTGATTTGTGCTACTTTGAGCCTTTTCATTTCATAAACATCTTAAGAAGTGGTTTAGTATCCTAACTCTTACTTTATTACAGCAGCTAGTATAATTTCTATGTTTAATTTGCAGACCTTCCTTTATTAATTTATAAGATAAAACTTGAAACTTCAGTAAGGTAGAGTAGATAAGGGGGGATTCCAAGATTAAAAAAATAAGCTGAGGGAAATTAAAACGGTTTGCCCAGTGTGACTACGAGGGTCAGGAATAGAACCTGACTCTTAATAGAGTGCATTTTTGTGTGGGTGGCACAGAAGAATGGGACATGTTAACAATCAGAAGAAACTTAAGTTCAGCCATAAAACATATTTGTACATTGTTGCATATTGTGTTTAAATGACTTATTTTTGCCTCAGTCTGTTCCAATGCACATTCCTACCAGAGGTAGGTATTGGTTTGGAGACCATTTTTTCTCCAGCAGCATGCAAGAGTCAGAGTGTCATACTGAACTGAGTAGGGGTCTGGGTCATATTATAAAATATGAACTGATGGGTTCCACACCTTACAACCAATTCTGCAACAGTTGCCAACATCTTGGTTGGTGAGGGAGCTTTACAAAGATTATGGAGTTGTGAGCTCTGCATCAGCAAAGCACCCCCAGCCAGTTTACACGGGGATGAATAGTTGCCTTGACAAATGTAAAACAGCCCAGGCCAGAGACACCCCAACATGCTCAGCCACAGCTCAGAGTATAGGATTTAGAGAAGCCATCTGGCCCTTATTTGAATATAATTATAACCAACAATTACTTCAGAAGTCTTTCCATACCCTCATATTTTCCTCACAAAAGCCCCAAGAAGGAGGTATTTTAATACACTGAAGTCACAAACCTTTCATGGCACAAACAGGCTCAGGGAGATCGTGACATGCTCGGGGTTAGGCAACTAGTCAGTAAGGATCTCAGAACATGCATTCAGATCTCTTGACTCCAAATTGGGTGCTCTTCTAATGGTAACAGCCACCTTGACACTCAAACGGTCCTTCTGATCACACCTGTCTGTCTCCATACCTACAGAGCTGAAATACAGACTCAAAGGACTTCTGTTTGTGCTTAGGGGGTGGGTGTGTAAAATGTCAGGACTTCTTTCCACCTTTCCTTTCATTCAGAACCATCTTAGTTCTCCCTTTGAGTGAATGCATGCCTTTGGTGTGGGCTTATCTGACTCTGAACTTCTCATCCTTTACAATAGACTTCAGACTTCCTTTTAAGGTACTATGTATGACTCATTAATAATTTGATTTTTTGCAAGATACATGAACATTTTTTTATTGAGAAACATTTTAGAAATGCTGAACATATTATTGTGATGAAATAACAATGACTAACATTGCTGCTAAATTGTTGGAATTACAATGGCTTTAACCTTTTTTGATTCAGTGTGTTCATTTTTATTTATTTTTATTTTTTTTATTTTGCTATCATTAATGTCCAATTATATGAACATTATGGTTACTAGACTCCCCCTATTTTCAAGTCCCCACCACATACCCCCATTACAGTCACTGTCCATCAGTGTACTAAGATGCTATAGAATCACTACTTGTCTTCTCTGTGTTACACTGCCTTCCCTGTATTCCCCCCTACATTATATGTGTTAATCATAATGCCCCTTATCCCTCCCTTTCCACCCATCCTCCCCAGTCCCTTTCCCTTTGGTAACTGTTAGTCCATTCTTGGGTTCTGTGTGTCTGCTGCTGTTTTTTTCCTTCAGTTTTTTCTTTGTTCTTATATTCCACAGTTGAGTGAAATCATTTGATACTTGTCTTTCTCCACCTGGCTTATTTCATTGAGCCTAATACCCTCTAGCTCCATCCATGTTGTTGCAAATGGTAGGATTTGTTTTCTTCTTATGGCTGAGTAATACTCCATTGTGAATATGTACCACATCTTCTTTATCCATTCATCTACTGATGGACACTTAGGTTGCTATTGTAAATAGTGCTGCAGTAAACATAGGGGTGCATATATCTTTTTCAAACTAAGCTCTTGCATTCTTAGGGTAAATTCCTAGGAGTGGAATTCCTGGGTGAAATGGTATTTCTATTTTAGTTTTTTGAGGAACCTCCATACTGCTTTCCGCAATGGTTGAACTAATTTACATTCCCACCAGCAGTGTAGAAGGGTTCCCCTTTCTCCACATCCTTGCCAGCATTTGTTGTTGTTTGTCTTTTGAATGGTGGCTATCCTAACTAGTGTGAGGTGATATCTCATTGTGGTTTTAATTTGCATTTCTCTGATGATTAGGGATATGGAGCATCTTTTCATGTGCCTGTTGGCCATCTGAATTTCTTCTTTGGAGAAGTGTCTTCTGTTCAGCTCCTCTGCCCATTTTTTTTATTGGTTTATTTGCTTTTTGTTTGTTGAGGTGTGTGAGCTCTTTATATAGTTTGGATGTCAACCCCTTATCGGATATGTCATTTATGAATATATTCCTCCATACTCAGTGTGTTCATTCTAATTTATTTTATCTTGTCTTTTAAATGGCCTTATGATCTAGTTCCTACTTGTAGCAGCCTTAGGAAATGAACTCAAAACATACCTGAACTAGACATGGCATTTTGGAGAACAGTTTTCCTGATTTGTAATAAAAGAAAAGCTAAATAAATCATAATTGATTAAAGGAGTGATAGTACAACTAACCTCTCATTGAATAAAGTACTCTTGAGAAATACATTGTTTATGTAGATATTGCCATATTATGGTGTAGTCAACCTAATCAAATACACAAACTAGAATAGAAATTCTAAAACTTTAAAAAAATTCCTAGGGAAACAGTTTCCTACTAGACAGCAGTGTAATGAGCACTCTCAAATTTAGCTACACAGAGATCAATAAGCACATAGATGCAAAGTAAATGCAAATTCTTTGGTCTGTTAATGGATGATAGGATTGAAAAGAAGCTAGAAAATGCTGGAAGCTGAGATGATAATCAGCCACAAAAATTTAACACTTGAAACTAGTTGATCCAAAACTTGCCATTTATTGGGTGGCAAATGAAACAAAGCATTAACACAAAGATGAAAAAATTGATTAAATTGAAAAAACAAAAGCAAATGGTAACTTGAAGGGAAAAACAGGGAGAAGGAAAATGAGCAGTAATCAAAATCCTGGGGGATGTTTTTTCACTTTGATCTCTGTGAGTTTTATCGGTGCAATAGGTGATGCTATTCGAGTGTTAGGTCAAACCCATCTCTGAGAACGTTGTAAATTGCCTTAAATTGGCACCTTTAGAAAAGAACTGAATTTGAGACTGACCTCTTTATCATAACACCCTCTATATATTTTTAATCTACTCAAGTCTCAGTTTCACACTTTTAGTGGAACTTACTTCCAGATCAGTGGTGCTCAAATGTTCATGTATGTCAGAATGTCCCAGAATGCTTGTGAAAAGGGCTGATTTCTGAGTTCTATTCCCAGATATTCTGGTTCAGTAGATCTTGGGTGGGACCCAGCAAGATTCAAAGACTTCAGACCATCTTTTGAAAACACTGACAGAGAATAATAAGCCAGAAGGGAATTGGCTCTTTGATTCAGAGAATGCCATTGATTTTCATGAACTAAGATCCTATCAGATATAAATTTTAAGACTTAAATTTTTGTTTATGGTAATAGATTGGAAATATGACATATCACATGTTGGTGGAAAAATAATTATTATAAAATTGCCCATGATTGGATAACTTGGTTACTTATAATCAAATTTTTTAGAACATAAAGCTGAAGAATGACCTAATTCAACTCTTCATTTTATAGATGAGCAAATATGAGGCCCAGGGAGTTGAAGTAACTTGCACAATGTTGCTGGTGGCCAAGCAGTTATTTTGCTCTTTCTGTTCATTATGTTGCATTTCTTTTAAAAGGCTCTAAAAATGGTCCAGAATTATAAATAGGACTGTGGGTAATCCAAGTACCCTACTAGCTGATACCTTTGCCTTATTAAAAAAAATAAGGTTTGAGACTTGTGTAAGACAAATACAGTTAACAAAAGCAGTTGTATGGCTATAACTATATGGTATGTTTTGTCCTTCTAAATAAATGTTATGGAATGGAATAATGGAATAATGGTGCTAAGCTGCTACAAGCATAAACTTTGAAGTATATTATGAGACTCTAGCTTATGCTTAATTGATTTTACCTTCTGAAGGATATTCATTTTTGCCTGGGCTTTTCAAAACCCCTCTCCTTAAAAAACTTTCTAAGAATAGATAGCTTCTTATTAGATATACCACCCCTGTCAAATCAATTAGGATTTTTTTGGGGGGTGGGGGCAGGGCTAGGGTGCTGTAGATGACAAAAAACTGACAGTGTTTGAAACAAATAGAGATTTTTTTTACATTACAGTATTTCTGGAGATAAATCATTGCTGGTATTAGTTCAGTAACTCAATAATCAGGTTCAGGGTCAATGTCTCTGTGAGCATCTCGTTCTTTCTCTCACAGTCTTACATTCCACATGGCACATTGGCATTCAAAGTAGAATGAAGGGACGAACAGGGGGGAAGAGGGTTGAGCATGGGTGTGGAGTGTCAGTATCTGCTACTGTCACCATTCTCAAAGAAACTCCTATTATTCCAGCATCACCTGAGTATTGCCTGGGCTCATAAGGCAGCTCCAATTCCAGACATTCTTTTTTTTTCCTCCTCCTCTACCACCGTCCTTCTAGATTCTACTACTTTGCCCTCCCCTCCACCCACTCACCATGGAGTGACCCCAGGCCCAGACATACCCACAGTGGGATCCTGCATTTCCGAGAAGTCCTTCAACTGACAGGCCTTTAGGAATGTGGCCCTAGGATTACAAGAATATTTTATTGAGTAAGCTTTCCCTGTGGATGTCCAGCAATCCGTCTTACCTGCCTCTTTAAAAGGAATGATGGAATCCGAACATGACATACTGATGTTTAAAAAACAAAACAAAACCTGAAGTCAGTATCTTGAAAGCATATCCTAAGGCCTTTCTTTCTTCAGGTAACCTTTATATTGAACCGTAAAAAGATTAAGGACACCTACTGTTGGACTCAGGCCCTGTCATTCATGTTGAAGTTGTTCAGGAAAGAGGTGCTGACACCTTTACTGAGAGGCATCAGGGTCCCCCAAGCAGGAAACGGGCTTGATGACTATACGCTGACTTGTTCAGGTAGCCCGGCAGCTGTCCTCGGCGTCAGACACTGGCTCTCTCCTTGATTTCTGATTTTTTGTATGTGTCAGGGGAATCTTATGAGTCATAGTTAGCCTTTCCAGGCTGACTGAGTTTGAAGGAGCCTCTGGTTGTTGCATAAAATGGATTTTGCAAACGGTTGTGTTCGGCATGCCCACAGGAGAAGGGCAAGTTGGTTCATAAATGGAAATTCTAGACAAACAGCTGAAGCTAAAGACACCTCTGTACATAAATGTTTCCAGACAGAGACATGTTTTTGACTTCACTCTCTACGGTTTTCATTTTAAAGAGTAATTGAGATGAAAGCATTAGAGCAAAGTGTATTAGAATCATTTGCCTCAGCTTCCCTTCCAAGTGAGGCTAACTTACAGTCACAGGAGGAAAACACTGTCTACAAAATAAATCTTAATTCCCTCTAGTCTATCAACACATGCTTTTCAGAAGAAGAAGAAGAAAAAAACCTCTGAGGAAAACAGGGTCGAGTTGGTAGAACATCTTGATGGGGGCTGATCTCCCCTTAGAATAGTAAAAAGACATGTGGGTAGCCGTTAGGAAGAGTCTGCGGTTGTTAAGTACAGTGACATAAAGGAGGAACTTCAAGGTACAAGCATAGAACAACACTGCAGGTATTTGGACCATAAAGTCGTTAGGATTGTTTTCACCCATTGAAAGGTTTCTGAACAGAGTTGCCAATAGTTTTTTAAAAATGCCATTTGGCCTGTAAAATATTCTTTGCTCCCACCCAGCAGTCCTCCTCTTACCTTCCAGTCATCCTCCCCTCCTTCTACAGCTTCCTGTACAAAAGGGTAGGATACCAACATCTGCCTGAAGCAAAAACAAATGGATTTCAACCAAATAAATAAATAAGAAATAAAAGTCTGAGTACACTCTCTTGCTCTTATTCTCTCGCTGGGTGACTCCAATTAGGCCTCTCCTGACTTAAAATTTCTTAAAGGCCTGAGGCAGATGAGCTGAGCTCATGGGTGATTTAGAATCTGCTGATAGTGGCTGGAATGAAGCATGGAGAATCTTTTAAACTTAAGATCTGAGCTTACTGGGTTAGACCCCTGCATTCATGGGCTTAAATGTTTACTCAGTAAATGATGCTCCTCAGTGGTGGGGCCTGGGCCATTGCCCAGCCATGTGAGGGCGGAGAAATGACCGTGACTTCCCTCTCTGGAAAAGGCCTCTGCAGATCAGAGCTAATGGGACCCTAATGAGAGTGTTCACCTCCCAGCTCCTCTCTGCCAGGGCAGTGGATATCAACAGGATGTGGGTTGTAAACACGTGTAAGCTTCTTCAAGCTGCCTCTTTCAGTTTCAATCTTTTTTGAGGCACTAGAAAATATAATCCGTACATTTGAAGCAAAAATTTTTTTTCACCACTGCTGTGTTTTTTTGTCATAGTTTTGTCCTGTTTCAGGACTGGATTCCATTCACATTTCTACAAGCCACTCAGATAAGTGAATTAAATGCCAACATAGATTTAATTGTCACAACATGTAAATGAAAGCACAGATATTTATAAAGTAGGCTGAATAGGATATACCTTAAAGAAGTTTCACTTTCTGTAAATGTGGAAATAAATTGTATTCATCATCCATTAAGGATCCTAAAGGCACTCTACTATAGTATTCTGGACTTCTCTCATGGTTTAATGAGCAGGACCAAAAGATGTCAAAAACCACAACCATGTTGTAAAAATTAAAGACATTTAGTTCTAAATTAATTTATTTTAAAAAGAAAGAAAATTTGAGCAGGCCATAAAATTAGGATCAAACAGACAAATACGCATACGCTTTTATCAGGCTGGACAAATTAGAGACTGTAGAAAATGAGAGGGAACTGACTTGTATTCTTTGTATTTTCTGTTGTTATTCCAATCCTCGCCCTTTGCTCTTCATTGCAGTCCATTCATTTCCTTTCTGTTACTGGCTGTCTTTCCTGTCTCATTTTCTCTCTGTCTCTTCTTTCTTTGCTTCCTCTTTTTCCCAACACCCACAGGATATAGTGTGAAGAAAGAATACAAAGAATGGTCAGGACTGGGGAGCAGAGAAATGTAGTAGGGTTTTTTTTTTTTCATTTTGAGTTTTGAATTGTCTTTGCATTTGAAATATGCTCATGATAAAAATGAGGTTGCCATTTCAATTTATTGTCTTGAAAACTCAGACTCTTCTCTAATTTTTCTCAATAATGAAGACTGTTTGATTATGGACTCTGTTATTATGCTCACTGAACAAATACCTTGAAGGGGAAACAATTCCAAGTCATGTATCAAAGATTCAATTTGACATGTATTTACTAAATGCCTAACATAGGCCTGTGCATTTTGTTTATTCTTTATAATAACAAAACATAGTGAGTTCACATTCTGTGCCAGCACTATGCTTTGTGTTGAAAATCCAAAATTAAATAAGTCACGAGATTCCTACCTTCAAGAATTTACAGTCTTAATGAAGGAAAGGAGTATAAAAAGATCAATTACAGGGTGACAAGAGAGTGTTTTAATAGCACAAAGAGCTGTGACTTTAAAAAGGTGATGTAAACCAGTTATCTCTTGCTTAATGGAATAGACAGTCTACAGAAAATTCAGCCATAAAACAAAGTTTATATAAATTGAAACATTTTCTTACAACTCCACTGTAAAACTGGAAACATTTCCCACAGAATAGCCTTCCCAAATGCAGAATGCAAAATTTGGAGATCACAGAAAACAGTACATTGTGTCTATATTTGGCCTGCTGAAAATTGTGTCTTTACAAGGTATTCTCTGCTCCCATTAGTAGTTCCCATCCTGACACACAGTTTTCTTCTTATAGTACTTTTCTATTTCTGGGACGTCACTACCTTGGGACTGGTCCTATGTCTTCACACTCAGCCTCTGGAGTTCAGTTGCTTCTCTCCTTTCTGTTGAGATATTTATGGCAGCTAATAGAGTCAGACAAGATGTATTCCAGCCTGATATGCTTCTGTGGTTTCAAATGTACAAGATGAGTGGCTTCCTACCTTCATCTGTCAAGCTCAAGAATGAACTTAGGGTGAGCAGTGCCTATATTTACTCATTCATTTAAAAAGTACTTATTGACTGCCTACTATGTACAATCAGAACACAGTTCCTAACCTCATGAGCTTGGGGAGCACGTAGCCTGGGAAGACAAGCATTAAATACTTTCTTGTTTGTAACTGTGATCTGTGCTACAGAGGACAACTATAAGGTTTCTGTGAACACATATAGGGGAATTGACTTTGTCTGGAAGATGTAAAAAGATTAGGAACGGCTTCCCTGAGAAAGTGATATTTAAATTGAGATCTGAAGGATATTCTCCAGGCAGAGGGAAGAGCAAAAGTTTGGGGGCAGGAAGACCAGTAATGGTTTTGAGGGCCTTGGAGATCGGTGTGGCCAAAGCAAGGAGAACAAAAGGGAGAATGAAGCCAGGGAGGAATGGGGTTAGGCTCACAGGCTCCGGAATCACATTTCCTGACTTAGCATCCTGGTCTCACAGCTGTATCAGTTAGGAAACTTCTGGTTCTAAGTAACAGAAAGCCTGCCTTATTGGGGTTGATGTATAAAACATGGTGTACTGTGCCCCCAGAATGAGGAGGCTAACTACTGGCAGCCTGGGGCTGGGGCAGGACTTGGTGAGCCCCTTACAGGCCCTGCTCTTTCCGTCCCCTGCTCTGTCTTCCTAACCTGTTACTTCGTAGTTCTGAGTTGTGAAGTGGCTGCAGGTGTGAAGGTGCCAGCTGAGGTGAGGGAAAGGGCCCAGGTGTGCAGTGCCAGGTTCCTGCAACCGAAAAGTCAAAAGCTTCTCAGAAATCCTCTGGTGGACCACTGCCTCTGTGTCACTGGCTAGAATATGACCCAAATGGCAAGGAAAGCAGGGAAAGTGAAAATGTAGATTTTTCCAAATCTGATAATGGAGGCAGCCAGGTGATGGGGGTTGGCAATGTGTATTTTTTTTCCTCAATAAACAATGTCTGACATAGCCATTCTCTAGCTTTATCATCTTAGGTAGGCAATTCAACTTCCCTAGTTCCTCACCTGAACAATGAGGACAATAAGAGTCTCCACCTCAAAGGGTTGTTATGAAGTTTATTGAAAGAATGTCTGTGTCCCATATATAATAAGCATTCAGTCAGTGTGAGCTCTGACATTATGCTTGACAAGTATGCAGCAGCCAGACCATGGTTTTGCAAGCCATATTGATGGTTTTGTGTTTATCCTTAGCACAATGAGATGGTATTAAAGGATGTTAAACCGGGAGATGACATGATCATCTTTGTGTTTTCAAAAGATAGTTCAGTTTATTCTCTGACAGATATAGCCCATTTTGTTACATTGCAGAATTTCTGTGCAGTGCTTCGGTTACCTGTCTTTGCTCTCAGGTAACTTTTCCTTTTGTAAGGAAATGTGTGAAATTAGGATCAAATGCAGGGGTTTAATTTCCTTTGATTTTGCGTGTGTGCATTTTTTAAGAACTTTTTAACCTGGGGCAATTTAATGCCAGAATATCAACATACTTTTATCAGGATTTTCAATTCTATTTGGCTGATTCACTTACAGGATAGGAAAAAATATTGCCAAGATTTTACTTCATTTACTTGAACTACTGCCCTACAATTAAGGGCCACAGCAGGCTTACATGTTGAAAAAAAATTTAAAAAGAGCTGCAGCATTCCTTCACACTCCCACTCGCCCCTGAGGTTCTTCCACTTCCTTCCTATGGCTTTTTTTAGAAGCGAGTGTGTTTTTCTCACGTCCGGCAACAAAGGATGTTTTGTGCTGCTACTGAGGTTTGTGTGTGTGACTTTAGAACTCTTTCTAGAAAGTGCTATTACTATTTTCATAGATTTAGTAGAACTTTATCTTGAGTGAAAGTCACAGATGGCTATTTTGGTTTTTATGTGTGAATTTGCCACAATTTAGCTTCAAATAAATTTTCCCAATGTGTTTTAAAATAATCTTACTAGGACCTATCAAAATTCATTCAGAAGCCCCACATAAGAGCTTTGCAAGCCATATCGATGGCTTGCAAATGTTTAAATGATTCTTTCAGTATATTTTATTTATTTGTATATACTTTGTGAAAGTGCTTATCATCTTTTCCTTAAATATGTCTGAAAGTGCCGTAATGAGAGAGGGTGCATGGTGACTATCAATAAGACTTGGTGATTTTCACAGAGAAAAACATTTCTAACAGTCACAGTGTCCCATGCTGGAGCTATTAGATGCCTTAACTTTAGGTATTTCCATCTAACTGTACTTCTCTGAGCAATGAGACAAGGTGAAATAAACAGAACTCAGAAGGCTGAAAATTGTTCCATAAATCCTGTAAGAGAATTTACCTTTCTATTGTCAGACAATATAAATCATTTAAACATATGCTGGAATGGCTTCACCTTTTCTTGAGCAGAAATGGAGTTTACATCCCAGGTTTTCTTTCTCAACCAAGAGGAAGATATTAAATGAGTCTCTGAAGCTTTTATACACATTTTGGTGGCCCTTTCTGTATGCCTCCAGCAAAAATCCCAGCAATCAATATCATGAAGAGCAGGCACTCAGTTGAGTACAGAAGTAACCTTAGCTGCTTTGTAAACAAGATTGCATTGGAGATACCTATCTGCTTTTAGTAAATGACAAGTCCCAAGTCCAGATATGAAGAATTCTACTCCATAAGGATTGTGCAATTGCTCTTTTGTTGGAGGTAAGGAAGGGGACCTTGCATTCCAAGGTCAAATTAATGTCTAAATTCCTTGGCCTTTGTCCTGTTAGATCAGAGCATCTTGGGTGGCTTTCAGTGGTTATTTTAGCATTGATTTTCCTCTGGTAGGGTAAATCAAAGGAAGACGTAGAAAATCAAAGTCAGCTTTCCTTGGCATTTTCTCAGAAACAAAGAGAAGCTGTGGCATTAACAGGGTTTTTTGCTCATCTTTACGGACGATGCAAAAATCATTCTTTGTATGAGTCTCTTTCCTAAATTGAATGTCTGCTAGAGGCAGAGCCCTGGGTATTTCTGTGCTTGAGGGATTATGCAAAATAATCTTAAGGCACACCAGCAGACTTTGAGGAACTAAGTATTCATTTAAAGAGACAAGGTATTATAGTGGGAGTTGTGAGAGTGGGAGGGTGATCTTGCAAGACCCCAGGCTTTCCCGTCCACACCCTGGGATTGAGTCCCACCTATGCCTACTGCCCACACACTCCTCTGCAGGGGACTTGATGTAGTTCTCCACCTGACAATACAGATAATGAAGATACTTGCCTTGTAGTTGGCTGTAAAAAAGGCAACAAGTTGTGGTTGACTAAAAACAAGGCCGACACTGGACTGCTTGTGCTTCATCCCAGCTTTCCTGTTTCCAGCTAATGTTTTAGGCGAGCCTCACATCCACTCTGTACCTCAGCTGCCTCACCTGGAGATGGAGATGGTGCTTGAACCTGCCTCCTAGGGCAATTGTGTATCTTAAAAGAACAAGTGAAGATAAAAGGCTGCGAACAGTGTGTTGCACAAAGCATTATATAAAGGCTCGCTATCATTTTTTTATGTGTGGAGATTAGATATAATACATGTGAAATACTTGATGCATATGTAGGAGGTAACATATTATTTATAGAACTCAACACAATGTGTAATACATTTTCAATACTCAAACTTTAGTTAACTTCATTACCTATTGCGTATGTGTGTGTGTGTGTGTGTGTGTGCGTGTGCGTGTGTATAAGCAAGAGAAACATGTTCCCCAACAACATAAAAAATACTGAATTTTATGAGTCAAAGTATACAGAACAGAATGGCTACTAGCCCGGCTATATGTCCAGGAGAGTTCCTGCTACACTATCTGGCACTCACATGGCTTGTTTTGTCCTTATATGTAGGCCTATTGTTCTATTGATGCTTCTCCAACATTTTCAGCTGTGGGTGGAACCTCTCATACTTCATAAATCAAAGGGATAATGACTGCTGATTGTTCCTGCTGCCACAGAAGGTTAAAGCATACTTGACTTTTGGATTTGATGAGAAACCTAATTAATACTACTACTACTAATAATAATAGTGCAGGCATTTTCCAATTCATAAACAAGTTGTATTCCAAAACTTCAGTTATAAAGCAAGAATTTGGATCTCATACTATACTTTCCCATAAAAATAATGTTGTAAGAGGTAATTAAAATTTAGACCTACCTAATTATCCCAGTGTCTTGAATTTAAAAAATGGTACTATAGACTACCAGTCACTATATATGAGTCACAGTATGTGTACTGAGTTCTAGCTAGAGAGATGTGAGAACTCCATGCAACCCGTGAAAATCCCAGGCGTGATGGGGGCAAGAGCACTGCCCCCAGCCTGTCTCCCACCACCTCTAGGTTTATTAAAGAGAGAGAGGAGTTTTAGAGACACGATTTTCACTGGGCAACTTCAGCCTCAGTTTTCTGGGCAAATCAATGGCAGAAAAGTAAGAAAGGTAGTGTGGTACATACACATTGTTGCATACATGTAATTTGTAAAGACTACTTTATTGTCAGTCCTTTGGCATATGTTTCATTGTCCCCTCCACCTTACTCCACCACTCTACAGACCAACCAGGACCATGGTCCTAGGGGATATTCTAGTTGTTTCCATCAGAGTTCTTCCTGCACAGACCCCCAGTTTGAAATCGATAGAGCTTGCAGAAGACATCCCTGAAATACCCCTTTTAAAAAGGCAATACTAAAAGAAAACAGTTTGTAATGTCATCATGACCAAATGAGTCACTATTAATTCTGAAATGAGTCAGTGTGGACAAAATGAGAGTTCCTATGGCCTGGATTCTCACCTGGCCCCCGTCAGCTAGTTCATCACACACGTATGGGCAATACATTGCTATTGACTCTACATAAAGAGCTCTGCCCAGTGCTCTGCGTGTGACATGGTGGCACAGCTACAGGAGAGCAGAGCAGAGGCTGGAGTGGTGGCAGCACTGAGGACAGAGGCCCAGAGGACAGCTGTGCGGGCAGAGGGGCCCAGAGGATGGCTGTGCAGGCAGAGAGGCCCAGAGGCAGAGACTGGCTTGCTACATGCAGACTCACTCTGAGTGAACAGAATTTTAGTGACTGACCTGCCACCGTGGAAATAAAGTTGGGTATAACCCTTTCACCCCAAGAATGTTTTACTGTCATTTTTTTTGGTCACATTGAATCCATAATGAACTTGCTGGGGGCTGAAACGCATTGGCAACACAGTCAGATTTAATTGTTTTGCCAGGCCAAAAAGCTTCCCTCCCTCACTACTGAGTCTGTATGCAAATGCAGCCTGGCAGAGAAATGGATATTTTGCCAGTGAAGATGTATCTGTCACTTAATGCTTTACACAGAACAGAATGGGATAGTAGCTTTCTTCAGGATCTAATGCTAGTATTTAGACATCAGTTTTTTCATTCATTCAACAAACATTTACTGAGTTTTCAGTATGTGCCAAGCACTCCTATAGGTGATTGGTGTACAACTTGTGAAAAACAATATGCCTGCTGAGACTAGACACATGACAAAGGCACAAGCAGGTAACTCTAGTGTGTCATAGGGTGGTAAGTGCCATGGAGGGGATTATTTCGTATAGGCTGATACTGCAGTTAAGCCAGGGCATGAGCCACATGACCCTCAGGGAGAGGGTTTCTCAGGCAGAGAGAATAGCAATTGCAAAGCCTTGAAGGGCATCTTTGTTGGCAAAGATGTTCCAACTGGATCAGAGTAAGCTAAGAGAGATCAGTGGGAGATGAGGTCAGAGAGGTGGCAGGAGTGCTTTGTAGAGTTTTTTAGTCTATTACAAAGATTTGCTCTTACCTTAAGTAAGGTAGGGTATATTTTGAAGATAGAGCCAGTAGGAGTACCAACCCATTGCATGTGGGGTGTCAAAGAACAGAACCAAGGACAACTCAAAATGTGTGGGCTGCATGAGTAGGATTGCCACTTACTGAGCTGGGAGGTATTACTGGAATATCATGTTTAGTGACAGGAAGAACGGAAGAGAGCAGTTAGAATTTTTATTTTGGACATGTTAAGTTTGACATGCCTATTAGACATCCAAGTGAAGATGTCAAGGAGATGGGGGATAAGTATGTGAGGTCTGGCCTCAAAGTATACATTTGGGTACATAAGGCTGTAAGTCTGAAAATACCAGAGAAGAAGTGTAGATAAAGAAAAGAAGAGGTGTTTGGACTGAGTGCTAAGACTCTCCAATATTTAGAGGTCAGAAAGATGAAGTGGAACCATTAAAGGAGACAGAGAAGCATGTACTGAATACTGAGACAATTATTAATGTAATATTTTACATTTTTATACTAAATTTTGAAAGTCCAATGTATTTTACACAAAAAGTACATCTCAATTTGGATTAGCCACATTTCAAGTGATCAGTAGTCAAATGTAGCTAGTGACTACCGTATTAGAGAAAGTACATTCAGTTAAATGAGTCAGTATGTTGGTGGGAAGTCGTGGAAGTTCTCTTCTCTTTGCTTCTGTTTTCTCAGTGAAGTAGGAATCACACTCATCTGGCAAATGGGACTAAGAATTGGGCAGAAGGTGCTGGAGGTTTGAGGAAAGAGGAGAAGTTGTGAAATAGTCCTGCAGGAGAATGGCAGAGTGAATGGAACCAGAAAAATGTACTAGAATAGATGTGCAGCCTTGATGGCCCAGTTGAGGTTACTGGTCCAGAATTTAAAGTGCGATTAGCAATTCCGAGTGTGTGGTTTTCTTCAGCCACCTTCCGCTATGCAGAGGCAGGGTCCAGGGCAGGGGTGGGGGCATCTGCACCGTGGACAAAGTTGGATTTAACCAGGCTGAAATGAAAAGCAGATGTCAGTCTGCCAATCCAGTAAAAAATGCTAAACTTTCCCCATAAGAAACTTGCCCTTTTCCCTTTGTGATCTAGGCTTTATGTGCGTGGGCTGGGGTGGGAGTGAGTATGAGATGTTAAGCAAGAGTGTGTGGGAAGAGTTTAAAAGCACAGTGACTTTTTTTTGGCCACTAAATTACTTTCTCAGAATTCTAGTCTTACAAGCTCTCCAAGCTCCTTCTTTAGGGTCGCTTAACTCTCAGCTTGTGCCCCTCTCTTTCCTTAGAAATCATCCAACTGTTAACTAAGGTTTATTATTTTTGCATGGTCTGAATCTGATATGTATTTGTCAAGACTAAACGGGCATGTTGAGCTGACTCTTTATTTGTTGGAGGCTAGGGAGATGTTAATGAGGGCTCTCCGTTCTCTGCTTGTAACCTGAAGCTGCCAGTCAACAGAAGAAATCAGAGGGTTTCCAGCAGCACACTGAGGTCCTTATGTAAGGAGGATCACACGCAATTTTTGTCTTTGCAGAACTCCTCTCTGTATAATTATTCTTTTGATCATGCTACACATGAAAAGAAAAGAAACTGGGGGTATGAATCAAGTCCTTGTTTCACTTGGAATTAACAATTGAGACAGGGTGAGGAGTCTGTGAGAACCGCTGGTCTGAGGAAAGTGGTTCTCTGTTAACTGACAAACTCGGGGCATGTCCTCAACGGTGTACTTGGAGCCGGGTAGACCACAGACCTTAGAGGTTACGTTGAGCAGTCACCGTGAGTGACTATGTTCCTCAATGTTACACTGCAGTTAAGTGCAGTTGGAAGTTTCTCTGCTGTGCCTGAGGGAACACTGCATGATTCCTCACCAAGTTAGGTGCATTTGATGCCATCCAGACTTGTACTGAAACGTCTCAGTGGTTTAATATGAATGGATTGAGCACTTAATCCATACCATACTTTAGATGGCTTTCAGAATTACCACTTTACAGAGGGAGCTTGTGAATACATTCAGGAATTACATGTCTTCTCTTCCTTGATGCCTTCCTTAGCACCCCAGACAGAATCGATCATATGATCCCTCCCTGTGCTTCCATAAGATTTTGTACATATTTCCCTGGACATGAAATCCCTTTCAGAATTTAGTGCTTTTATATACAATGTTCCTTCTACCTTCCCCACCTATAAACACCTCCTTATCTTTCTAAATCCAGTAAATATTTGTTGAATGGATGAATGAAATGCTTTGTAGGGGAAAGAGACTTCCCTGAATTGATCACTCTTTCTTATGAGTCCCCACACATTTGGATTATGCTTCATTTTTGGCACTTAACCAATTCTTACGATGTATTTACCTGTTGGTCTCTCTCAAGAGTCTGTAACTATCTCCAGCATAGGGACCATGTTTTATGCACTTTTGTTTCCCTAGTACCTAGCTTAGTACCTGGCATATGATAAGCCCTCACATTTTTGTTGAACATGAAATGCAAAGAATTAAGCATGACATTGTGATTGAGGTGAATAGAGAAATAGCTTGAATTGGGTCACAATTTTATAGCCCACACAAGCTCATATTGAAGTAAATCAACCAATTTGGTGAATTTTAGATGAAACCACAAAAGGAGGTTGTATCGGCTCTAGCCCAAAGCACAAGTTTATATAAAGGATGTAGTCTTTGCCTTACACACTCAGGAATTAAACTAAAAGAAATCTAAAAATCCTTAGGTAGGTAACTTCAATCTGAGGCTTATAAGTGTATAAGAAAGGTTTATTTAAGGTTAATAACCAAGTTTCATGTGGGTTCTTGTTTGGGAAAGAAAACTTTCACATGGTGTTAATATACAGTAAATCATAATTTACAGAATCATTCTCACATCCTGTCTAGAGTGAAATTTTAATTTGTCCAATGAACTTTCCACTGAACAAGAAAATGGTAAAACAGACAAACTAATCTAGCTATGCACGTTTTGTTTTGGAAACTTGCTATCCCAAATGTACCCTGAATTTATTTTTGAAAAAAAATCTGGAAAATTCAAGGAAAAATTGGTCTTTTGAGAAATACCTTGAATGTTATATTTTGTATGTCAAAACAGTATCAGATTTCTTGTTGGTAGATGTTTCATTGACTTTTTGTTTGATCATTTCTTGTGCTATTCATTGTTTCTACAATCAGTATGTATGTGCTATTAATCTGACATCTAACATTTTAAGATACTGCATGTTCCTAATGTTTCAACTGGAAAAAATAGATGTGTAAGTTTTTAAAAAAAATGTTTTGCATACATCTTAACCCGTTTGCCTGACATTCCTTCCAAATAATAGGCATTTTATATTGGATGGATGGATGGGTGGATGGGTAGGTAGATGGCTGGATGAATAGTGTATGTATGCTTTAAGAGTCCAGGTCATGGGTACAGGTCACAGCTTTGCTACCTACTAAGTCTCTGACTTACAACAAATTAATGATTTAAACCTCTGTTTCATAATAGTTCTACACAGGATTGTGGGCTGAATGAAAATGCATGTAAAGAACTTTGTATCACAACTAGTACATAGTGAGTGCTATTAACTGTTGTTATTACTGTTATAAACATAACAATAAAAGGGTTTAACCATTATCACCCATTTTTTAAAATTTAAGGGTGACTAATTACAACATGTAGAAATTATGAAATTATTGACTGTAGTACATTTGCGAATACCAGTAGTTTTCTAATCATTACAGTTCAAGTTCTTCTGTCCACAAGTGTATGAAAAGTATAACTGGAAGCTTCCTTATCTACTCGTAGAATTACAAGCATAGCTTGGATATGAAAACATTCTTGTGCTTCACCATGGTACAAAAGCTGGGGTGTGTTATATGTACTATGTTTTGTGAAGCATCACCATTGTGTACAGTTTAAAATGTGTATGAATTAAATGTACCTGTTCCTAAAGCAGATGTCTTTCCCTCTAGGGTGACAGTGAGACTCTCAAAGTGGGTGACAGTATTTTAAAAGGTCTGAAATAAGAGTGAGTTCATAAGACAACACAGACCACATTTTACTAATTTTCACTCCAGATTTCACTGGAGGAAGAAACGACGATTTTTAGGCAAAGGAATAAGGCACTGAGGTCTGCCCTCGAGTCATGTTTCCCGAAGAGAAATCCCACAGCCAGAGGAAGGGTGGGCAGAGGCAATAAGGGACTAGGATCCTGTTCAAAGAAGGGTCTAACTTATTGGCAGCGTGGAGTAAACCCCAGAATGAGGCTGATGAGAAAAGCCTGTGGACCTCAGGTGATGGCTCAGCCGAGGCCGGAGACGCAGCCGGCCAGCTCGGCGCGCGTGGACACGCGTAGGTACGCGTAGATTGTTTTGAACTTGAGCAACTCCTCCTGCTTGTTTACCAGCCCTTTTCTGTTTGCGCAGAGCTGGCCTTGTCTGGCAGGAAGTGCCTGCCATTTAAGGAGTGCTAGCAATTCCCGACAGCCACCCCCTCCCCCGCCTCGCTGCTTTGCTCCCCTCTCATTGGCTTGGAGACTGGCCGGGGCTTAGCCCTGCGAAGGTTCGCATTTTAAAAATGTCTTCTTTTGTCAGTTTGAGATTTTCCAGAATTTAAAAGCGGAAAGGAAGAAAGGAGTACAAGGAAGCTATTAAAGATATATTACATAAACTCTACTGGGAGCAAGTGTGTGCTTGTGTTTAAGGAGAATCTAACTTTTGCAGGGGAAGTTTTCGTGATTGCTTATTATTTTAACAAAACATGTGTGTGCGTGTGTGTGCGTGTGTGTGTTCTGAAGCAGATGTTTAAAGGAGACAAGCAGGAAGCTGCTCTGACAAATGAAAGGATTTTTGATTGAATTCATGAGCTAAAGTTTCCTGCCAGTAATTCATTCAACCCTAGGCTACATAAAAGAAAAACCCGTATAATTGAATTTTAATCGCCTAACTTTCTAGCATACAACCAGAACAGGCAAGTGTAGCTGCCATAGGTGAAACTGAAATAATGCTGTAAACTGATTTTAGATTATTATTTATTGGTAGTTTAAAAAAGTTATAGTACCCTTGCTTCACGTGCTCCTCTACCACTGCAGGTGTGCCCGAGGCTATTCCTTATTGTCTGTATAAGTTAAAATCCTTCATGCAGATTTCTTTTTTCTTTAAGCTACTTTGTGAGCAGGTGCAGATGGCTTTCATGAACTGAACCAATTGAAATGTTCTGTTTCAGCCTGCAGATACTAAAGTTTTAAAAAATAAACCAACTGCATTTTGTACTGTATGTATAGTTCAGCAATAAAACGTTTTCCCCATTTTATTATGAAATCTGCTACCTCTATTTCTTTCTCTTAATGAATTTGGTTTGTTTACAGCCTGAAGGAAATCTTGTTGCTAATCCACTCTAAACCCTCATCTAATATTTTTCAGTCTGATGATTTCACAACCAGGGCCATTGCAAAATAAGGGTAAAGGGGCATTTTTTTAAACCCCTGGAGATTTTAAAGAACTTTTCTCTTTTCTTTTTTCTTCACTCAAGTAAACAGTTTCAGTAAGACTCAAAACATTCAGACCCTTGTACTTTTTCATAAATGTAATATGAAGTGACTTATTTTTCTTAGTCAAGTCTTACAGTTTTTAAACAAGCAGCAAATTGTAAGCAGGGAGTAATGAATCCTAAAAATTCTTGGTTTTGTTCTTGCATTACTGAGTCCTCCTGCAAAACAAAATAAAGAGTGAATTAACCCCTTTGGCATACTGAAGCTCTAGTGGTCCCGGTAGCTATGGGCTTTAGCTGTTTTCTCCAGTCAGGCCCAACATGGGCCCTAATGCAAGGTCTTAGAGCAAGTAACCACAGCCTCTTAAGACCCTGAGCTGAACAAAACCCAAATAATAATGTTGTGCCTGAACCAAAACATGTCTCAAAATAGACCTAATGAACTAGTTTAAACCAGAATGATACTTATGTATTTTCTGAAGTGATTGACCAAAGTAAGAACTAGAACTTCAAAAAATTCCATGAAACTCACCTGAAACAAACCAAGAGCCAACTGATTGGATCTGTGCACTGGCATTGATAATGGGATCCCAGCAGGAAATGAAGAGTTAGGACTCTGCTCTTATGCTGACCTTCACAATGATGACTGTCCCAGGGACACTGACTCAGACAGTGAGTGTTAATGGTGATACCTGTAATGTGGTCAGGCCAAGATATGCAGAGAGCAGGGTTTCTCCCCCTCGGCACTACTGACTGTTTGGCTTGGATAATCCTTTCTGGGGGGCTGTCCTGTGCATCATAAGATGTTAAGCATCATCTCTGACCAATACCTGCTAGGTGCCAGTAGGCCTCCCTCCTCCAGTTATAACAATAAAAAATGTCCCCAAACATTACCAAATATCTCCTGGCCCACAAAACTATCCCGTTTGAGAACCACTGCAATAGGGGAATAGTCACAAGCCTCCTGTACTGTTTCAAAAAGGTTTTCCAGTAGTTACGTCAAGAAAAGCTGTATACTTATCTGCCCAGAAGGATTGCCTAGTAGAAAAGAAAAGCCAGTCACTTATGTAAGTTCTCATTTCATAACTGGCTTCTTTACTAAAGCAAGAAGCCTTTTATATGAGAAAGATCATACATGGTGTTATTGCGAGCAGAACTAGTGAAAATACCATAAGTTAGTGAAGACATTTGTAAACACACACTTCTATAGAAACTTTACTTCATACCAATTTATGGTGTTGCTGATAAAATGATTCAGGAATCTTCTGACCACATATTAATCACTGTTTATCTTCATATTCTGAAAAATGTTGCAGAAACCTTTTAACATATTGAGTCTAATAGTATTTCTAGTTCACAGTGTAGGGAAATGCTGTTTAATCCAGGGTGCCTATGTATTCTACAGTGAATTATTATGTATTAGAGTGCCATTTCAGGAGAATTAGACATCGTAATTATAACTTTTTTTTTTCAGTTTGTGTGTATGTAGTGAAAGCCTTTGAAATGAAATGTGTAGTTACTCTCTACTTCAATGAGACTTTCATTTTTATATAATACAACATTGTCTTTTCCTTGGAGTTTTCGTTTGGTAGGAAGACTCATTTGTACATCAGAGCATTATTTGAAACAGTGGGTTTTACTAAGATTATAATGTGGCAATTGCATTTAAAATTGAACTGTGCCAAAGCATTGCAAAATTAAGTCCACTAAATATATAATGCTGACACAGACAGTTCATCAGCTTTTCTTAATATTGTGAAACACAAACCAAATTTTCTATTTTTTGTCTGTGAGGAAAACCTGGAGAAAGAATAATCACAGTATAAAATTGGGTAATCAAGTTTTCCAAATGGTTTATTTTAATGGTAATTTAGCATTCTAAGGCATAGACCCTTAGCTTCTACTGAGCTTTTGTTGTTAATGTAGATTATAAATCAAAATGCTATATAGTGACAAAGAAAAAAGTTACTAGTTAATATTTTCTCATAGACTGTAAGTTATGGTGATGCCTATGAAGCCTATAATAACAAGAAATACTCCCTTAATCTCAATTGATCACCACAACCACTCTGTTCAGAATCAGTAGTTTTCCTATTTTACCAGTGAGAAAACTGCAGCTCAGAAATGTTAAGAAGACTTGAGCAGGCAGCACAGCCTGTGAAAGTGGATGGGGAGTGTGGAATACTAATATTTGAAAACTGACTGGTATACCTGCATCGTTGACCACCATTCTGCTCTAAGATGTAGGTGCCATTGTTTTATTTTCTTATGATAAAGTGCAGACTCCAAGTGGAAACTCCAAGTGGGCAGCTTATAAACAGAAACCCTATAACTGGAAACTGGGACTTGTGAATTTTGTTTTTCCTGATTCTCTTGTACCTTGAATTAAAAAAAAAAAAAAGGAATAGGAGTCAACAGCTATTTACTTCCATCCCTTCTACTGCCATCACCCAGGAGAAGGAAGAAAATTCTCCTCAGTGAGCTGCACCATAGGGCCTTTTCTATCTCTTCCCAAAGTATTAAATCATCCAAACATAAGACTATCTGCCAGCCATTTAGAACACAGCACAACATTTACTTTATGGCAGTCAGAAGAATTGGGTCATATAGTATCAGTGTACTCAAGTGTGGGAGCATGAGTATTTAATAAACCAGTTCAGACATTCTTAAAAATGCTCAGATGATTTCTATCTTTTGTTGCAGTTGTGTTAGTGTCAATCTGTCCCATTCCTGGCTGGCTGGTCCGTGCCTCCTAAGTCTAGTGTTGCTGTCACGTGCTGTTTCTGACTTGGACTTTGCCCAAAATACCTCTTCATTCTGTGTTTTCTCCACAGACTCCTGAAGCCCAAAGTTGCTTCTTGAGCTCCTTTAGACAATGACCCTTCAACAAACCCCGAGTTAAATTCCTTCCTGATTAGTTCTGTTTTTCAAAGAAGCTTCTATCAGCTCTATTTCATCAGCAACTCAATAAGTTCTACCCCATTTTGTGAACAGGATCTTCATCTGACTGGCTTTGTTTATAGTAGATACTTGAAGAAGTTCACATTTCTTGAGTTAGCTCTTCTGATAATTTCTGACTCATTAAAATATGAATAAATACTGTTTGATCATACTTACATGTGGAATCTAAGAAAAATGAATCCGAAGCACAATAGATTGGTGGTTGTCAGGGGCTTGGGGAGACGAGGGAAATGAGGGATGATGGTCAAAAGTTACAAAATTCTAGTTATAAGGTAAATATATTCTGGAGATCTAATGTACAGCATGGTGACTATTGTTAGCAACACAGTAATGTGTATTTGAAAGTTGGTAAGAGAAAATCCTAAATGTTTCAGCATGCACACAACACAAACACAAATGGTAAAATGGTAACTATGTGAGGTGAAGGATGTGTTACTTAACCTTACTGTGGTAATCATTTCACAATATATACATAGATATTACCTTAAGTTTAAACGTTATGTCAATTATTTCCAATTTATGGGGGAAAAAAACACACTGGCAAGCCCACCTCAACATTTCATATCTAAAAAGGAAGTTTTCTTTGCAGCGATAATGGCTACAGTAACACCTAACTTTGGAAAAAGAGTTATTGATCCAGGAGCTGAACCTTACCTTCTTTGTAGGGGAGTTTGGAACAGTCACAACTACAGCAGCCCTGGAAATGCCACTGTGGAGACAGCGAGGCTTGGCCTCACAACGGAGATTTCACTCAAAATTGGGTCCTTTCTCTCTGGTCTCCCAAATTATTCCAGAGGTTAGCCACTTACAAAAAAATTAATCTCTCACTGGAAAGTAACGAATATGTTCTTTGACTTGAAACATAACACACATATTCCTTGACTTAGTTTTGTTTTGTATCTGATAAGCTGTATATTGCTCTCCTTTATACTAACCCATCACTAGTTTCATATGTGAGGTATCCTAGCATGAAATGCTTAAATCAAATTTTATAATAGTGTAAATAACAGTTTTATTGTCTCTTCCATATTAATGAAACCCGCAACTCAACAATTAAAGCCCTGTACTAATTGCTTGTTCTCAGAGCTGGGTATTTCAGGTCTAATTCTCTTTAGAACACAGCTGGCATGGAGTATGCAAAAGCTCCTTTAGTTACTTTAACCACTTAAGTACTAATTTGGTGGCATGGAAAGCATTAGGCTGTATCCATACAAGTAGGACAAAACAGAATATTGAATAATTTTCAAAATTTTATCAATGTGGTAAGTCAACTCTGTTGATGTTTCTAGTAAAAACAGATGTTTGAATTCTCTGGATGCATCCAAACAAAGTGTTTGTTGAACTTAACATTAGTTTAGCAGCCCTTTTCACTGAAATGTGTTCTAAACAGTGAGCAAGGTGCGATCTGTGGAAATCTGTAGGTCTTGAAGAAACTAGGTATGCTGTAAAGATTGTGTAGTTTTCTAAACAGGTTATATACACAGACAGATTCAATGCATTATTAATGAATGAAGGAAAGAATTGTTAAATTTTGTAACCACTTTGGCTTGTATTTAATCAATTAGTTAAATTTCATATTCTTACTCTAAGTGAATTCTGCACACATCCTTCCTTGTTTACTTAACTTTTCTTTTACTTATTTAGGCAGTCTGCCTTGCAAGTAATGACTGAAACAATCCCTTTCATTTGCATTGATATTTCATATATATTTATTAAAATGATCCTATTTGGGGGTTTCAACTATACTACCTTATTTTTACTTCTGCTGTACAAGTTTGATCTGTAGGAGCCCAAACCAAACTGGCAAACTACACAACCTTTCAAGCAGTGTGAGAACTGCTGTTGATTGAAGGAAACCATATTTATTGGGTATTTACTACATGCCTAACAGATTGCTAGATATTATGGAAAACAGCTTCACCCATAGGGAGCAGACAATCTAACTGAAGAAAGAAAACCAACTCAATGAAACAATTATAAAGAAGAAATGAAATGTATTATGTGATACAAGTTATGAGAGCCGAGGATAATAAGGTGTTAATTGTGTGGGATAGACAGTAAATCTCAGAGGAGTTAAGGAAGGTAGAGATCAACATGGGCTGAGGTCATCCAGGAAGACTTACAAAACAAACCAACAATATTTATAAGCCCCTTTTGTGTTCAAAGCATTGTGGAGGGTTAGAGAGAAGTGTGATCACAGAGATGGGACTTAGGCAGAATATGAGAGGATGAGAGGAGGACTGACTGGCCGAGAAGAGAAGGTAAAGTGCTCTAAAATACAAAACTCGGAGGAAGGGAGGGAGGGAGGGAGAGCCACAGCCCCAATAATCAGCTTAATATTGCAGCTCTTCCTTTGAAACTCAGACTGATGCAGATATGGCCACTTAGATATTTTAATCAATTTGGCTCATGCTTCGTCTGCAAAATATTAGCGTCCAGTTCAGAGGTGCTCTTCTTGGGATTTTGCGTAGTGCTCTAGTGCCTTTTTCTTGCAAAGAGAGGCACTGTTGAAAACAAACATGCCAGCCAAACTGCAATGGGTAGTAAATGCAGAAAACTCAGCATGCAATAGATGATGTTTATGAGAAGATGGTAAGCAAGGCTTGAATACTATTTGCAGGGATGGTTCTCTTTGGATTTTGTAAAAACTCTCAAGTGGCTCCATTTGTTAGGCACTCCTTTCTGTTTTGAAATATAATGCTTTAAAGGTGAGTGAGCATTCATCATGCTTTCTAAATTCCATGTGTACTTGTTCCTGCGAAAAGTCCCCTGTTCTGGAGATCGAGAACCAGTCATTTCTGACTTAGAGACTCAATGATACCTCCAATCACGTTTATTTTCCAGCAGAAAAGAAATGGAGGAAAAATGTGTGTTTGAAAGACAGCAGGCTTTCTGGTTTTAAAGTCATAATCATTAGTATTGAGATCCAGTGCATTTTCTGCTCTCTATTTAAAACTTTGGGTGATTTGTATTTAAGGTAACATAATATTTCAAGTCTTTCATTCTGTCAAGCTAGCAATCGCAAAGGATCCTTTGGCTGTGGAGTTTGGAAGAGAGGAGGCTCTACTATCATTTCTTCAGTTTTCTAGCCTCATGTGCTATGTCTAGAAAGGAATTGTATAATGCAGAATATGCCCAGAGCACCCAAGTTCTGACAGTACACAGCCCCATTTCTACTGGAACAAAGACGTTTTGCTTTTGTCGTTAATACAAAGTGCTTTTTTGGTGTGAGGACTCTGGCCCTTTCCCTCAGGATCCCCAAGCTGCATCAGACATGCGCGCTCACTTGACAGAAAGAGAACTCATCTCTGGCGCGAGCCGTGCAGCACATCTGCTCTAGGAAAGTGTGGGCCAGATGTACTGCCTTGTCTGAAAAAGATTTTACTGCTGTTTACATTATCTCCGCAGCTCTAATCAGCAGCTTTCTGGCATGTCCATGATCCGGTAGCGAGGGGGTATCACATAGTTGTTAAATGCTTGAAATGATGTGAAACATTTCACTATAAACTGGGGTTTTGAAGAGACTTCTTATTAGATTTACTTGGATTCCTTTAAAAAATCATATTATGGGGAAAAGTCTTAACCCAGGAACCGTAGAAATTTAGAGGGAGTTAGTAAAGAATAGATGCTCACCTGGGCTATCCTTCCCTCTTTCATTGATAAGAAGTTAACCCATAAAACAGTTTACTGGCAGAATGCAGTCTAAAATCCAGGTATCCTGACTTTCAGTCTCAGGAAGTGATGCAAGAGGGAAATTATTCCTCTAGATCAGGCAATAGCAAATTCTGTTCCGTAAAGAGCCAGATAGTAAATATTTCAGGCTTTGTGGACCATATGGTTACTGTCAAAACTACTCAACACTGTCCATGTACCTGAAAGTAGCCGTAGACAATATGTAAACAAAAGAGTGGATCTGAGTTCCAATAAAACTTTATTTGCAAAATAGCCACTGGGCCAGATTTGGTCCACAGGCCACAGTTTGCTGACTTTTGCCCTTGATCTAAAGAAGGAAAATAAGCATGAAAGTCTCCTTGGGAGCTTCTTTATGAGCCACATCCAAATTTGATCTGTCGTGGAGATGTCAGTTTTTTCAAAGGTCCAGAGGATGCTATTAGATAAAATAGCTCTGACTCAGGCAAAACTGACTCTTTTTATAGCTTTCCTGAGAAAAGGTTGTTTATAAGAACTAAAAGTATTGAAGAGTCATTCTTCAGGATTGTCCTTATGTTACTATTGTTCCACTTAAATGTGAAAGATTTATATTTCTGTATGCCTTTCAGAAGTTAAATACAGTCACAACAGAGGTCTTCAATTATCACTCTTAGATTTTGTTAACTTGGGTAGTTTTGTAAAAATCTGTATCTTTTTTCCAGAAACAGGATTCCACAGATTTTTCCAGTTTAATAGCAGTTAAGAAATGGGAACGAAGCAAACAAAGGTTTTTATAACATCTCTGTATTTTTATGTAAAATTCCTCTTGAAACATAAGGAAAGCTTTAAGTTTTTAAGTTTGCACATGTGTGTCAGAGAGAGGGAGAGACAGAGACAGAGATATTTGGGAGGCACATCACGGGGGGATACCTACATATGTAAAAATAGTAGCCTTGGAACGAAAACCTTCCTTCCCATTAAAGCTGCTTGGTGGGTGTAGTGCCCTATGACATCCTGCAGTGAGATGAGTACACCATTACCAAGGCACACTTACAGGGTTCTTGTATTGCATGTTCATAATTGTTTAAATGATCCTTTAGAAATTATATATTGTTTTAGCTGGTGTCAATCCAGAAGTAAGACCTAAATGTGGGATGGAAAGACAGTCAGGGTAGCCTGGAGGCAGTTCTGACTGAGGCAAGGAATGAGGCAAGGGCTGGAGTTATACTGGAGGCCCACCCGCCACCCATCCCCTCTGAGCAGGTGCAGACCGCTCCTTCTGCCACCGCAGCCTCCGTTTCCTCTTTTCCCTCTTGCTGCTCTTTGTTCCTCTGTGCTGCTCTTTGCTTTCCTGTCTTCCTACCACTGAACACTAATGTGTCAGGTGAAAGGGTGATCTGTCAGGACTGACCTGGGAGGAAATTAATTCTGTTCTTTTCTATTTCCTTCTTCACTGAGGCATTACAAAGAATGAAGGAAAGCCCATAAATATCTAACTTTTTCCCACTATAAATGCTGCATTTTCAAAGATAATAGTTTTATCTATCTGTAAAAGATTATTTTGAGAGTAACTAACAGGAGAGTTATCTATTTAAAAGTGCCTATATTTGGAATTAAGTACTGTAAAGCCTCACTTCCTGTAGTCATGTAGTCTCTAAAACAAATCTGGGGTAATACATGACTTTTCACTAGCATTCAAACTTGCTTTTCTTTTGGTGGTGGACATTACTCTTTTTTTCTTTGCAGTGTGCTTTGAAAGTTCATAATGTTCCCATTTAATCAATGATAGTATTAAAAATTGGTCTTTAAAGGCAAATAATTAAAAGGTTAACATCCTTCTTTTGAAACTAGACACATAATGGGATATTGGGTTTCATTTTACTTTGCTTTATCAGTGCTTATAATTCAAAACTTAAATAAGAAGACTTACTTCTTACTTTTCTCCTCAATCTCCAGTTTTTATTCTGAAGAGAATATAGAGAAGTCATGTTGACCATCCGTAGTGCTAATACTCTGCTCACATGACCCAGCATTCTGGCCTCCGCATCTGTGGGCCCACATCCTCCTGTGAGAAATTCTCTTCCCCTCCTTCCCACCCACCCACACCCTACCCAGACGTCAAGTCTGCTTTTAAGACCAGAGGCCTTTAGGAATCTCTCCTTGGATAATCACCCACCACAATGATTCTTACTCTCTTGGAATTTCTGTAGCACTTTTAGTTTGTGCCAAATGATTCCTCACTTAATTATATGTTATTGTGGATCACTCTTTAATAGTTTAAAGCATAGTGTTAAGCACATAATCTGTGCAGCCATTTGAAGAAAAGACAGATGGATCAGGAGAGCCACAGATGTGATGGTTAGGGAAGGCCACAAGCACCACAGGGAGGAATCGTTCTGGGGGATTTGGTAAAGTCCAACTCTGGTCATCAGACCTACATGCATGGTAATGGGAATGTCAGGACACCATGTATTGCTATATCAACCAAAGGCAAACTCACCATCACCTGACTCGTAGAGGCCAATAAGAATGCCAATTTATTAGTTTATAATGTGCAGCGTAACTGTCTGGTATAACCTAGATGCTCCAATTTTCAGATGAATGTACCATCTACCTCCAAGTAAGCTATATGAATTCAATCAGTAACCATCAGAACCGTTGGTGAGCATGGAATTGATGCAGAAATGGTTAATCAAGCGATTTGAATTTTTACAGTATTAGAACAGGGAGACTGGTGATATATTTTTACCATAGGCATATATCTGTCCACAGAACAGAGTAGGTGGTGTCCTTTGGTGGGATAAGCTTGGAAACTGGACAGTGCTTACTTGGATGATCACTCTGTCACTCTGTCAATGATCCCATGGCTGACCAGCCTTCTTTCCTACTGGCAGATTTTGCCATAAGCTCTTCCATACAGCTGGTTAGTTTCCAGTCAAGTCTTAGTCTCCTGTAGTCGATCTTTTTGTTTCCATTTCTGCTCTGATCCATTCTATGTAGAGAAATCTCATTTCTGTCATTCCCAGGTCTTCAGGGTGCATCTCTTTGTTGCCTTCTTATACCTCCTATAGTAAATGTCTCTAAATATTGAGTTATTGATTATGCAACTCCACTACAAAACTCTTAATGACATAGAGTACACAAACATTTATTTATTCAGCATTTAAAAAACAAGCATATTTACCACCTACAGCATTATTAAAGTTAATAGCAATAGAGATGAGTAAAATACAGTGCCTTTCCTTAGAAACTTTACATTAAAAATACAGATGTGTGAAATAAGTACAATAAAGTGGTTGGTTATGATGAGAACAGATGCTGAGACATCAAGGAGGAAATAATTGATTTTACTTGTGAGAATACAAATTTTCAGAAAGAGAGAAATATATTGATTAAAATCCCTTACATGAATATTTTTTGCTTTTAACTTGCCTTAGCTATCAATTCAGATTATTAAAATCTTGACCTCTTTCTCAGTCGTGTCCATTCTCTTGTCACTAAATACTCATGCGTAGTCTAAGTTTGGAATGAAAGTTGTCACAAGACACATCTTTCACTATTTCCTGATTTTCTAAACATGGAAATGCAGCTTAGGACCTGAGCATTTGGTGATCTCATGTGACCATGAGAACATTAAATAAGGAAGGAAATGCAGAAGTGAATGTGATGATTTGTTACAAAGTCCCTATCTGGGTATAGAGGTAGGGTTTTAAGTAGGCAGGCAAGTGTCACATCTATTCTAGAAACATCATTGAGTACTAAGTTTCATATCATTCCATTTCTGGACAGACAACCCAAAGATACATATGGATGAAATCAGAGAACCTGGGGACTCTGTAGAGCTCAGAGTGGCCAAAACCGAATCAGTCTAATCTGAAATTGGCAGTCTGAAAATCAGGAAATCCAAGAGACAGCCATCCCTATGTGCTTTTTAGTAAATCATTTAGCATCCCTGGGTATTCATTTACCCATTTGAAGAAAGAGAGCTAGTATATCTAGTCTTAATCTCTGTATAGAGAATACTCTAAAGTAAATGAGATGCAGTCCTGTTCTTCCAACATTTTAATACTTGCTATCTAAATTTTTAAAAAATGTATTGAAAGAACAATATACATAAATCTATAAAAGAGCACTCAGTGAAGTCATGCATTTAAACTGAGAATCAAGATGTACAAATATGTATAAATATATATTAAAGTATTTGGAAGAGAAAAATGTATAAATCTTTGAAAGATATTTTAATGCATTTTGGTATATTTTTGTAAATGGGATTTTTTTTTTGCACAAATGTTGTCATTATATTCCTATTCTAAATAACATAAGATTTTCTTTCTAGAAATGGGACCAAAAGAAAGACATATTGTGGAAAATTTTTCATTAAACAGACCATATTTTATTAAAAGTGTTTCTTAAAGCTATTTCAATTTCCACGTTATCCTATTGAGGATAACAATTCTGAAAGCTTGCTAATTGCTGGTAAAAATAACATTTGTATACTAAGCATAATACTTTCCTAATTCAGAAAATATTTTTCTGTTTCAAGGATACCAAAATACAGCAAATAAATTTGTTTTCTGTGTATATACCCACCTTACTGCCTTTGATATCTAGCTGGAATTTTGCAAGACAGAATGTTAATGTGAAAATGAACGCTAAGTGACTATGTTTTTCTGTAGCCCAAAGAGTCCACAATTTCCCCAAAAATTGAATTAGCACCCAAAATAATTGAATATTTCTGGAATAGCAGATTCTATATTTTTCCTGGTAAAATGGACTAAAGTACTTCTTCAGGGTTTTAATCCTCTGTTGGTTTGAAGAAAACATTAGCAAATTCTTAAGTGAATCGATCAGTTCATATGTATTGATCACTTGTGTTCAAGGCACCATGGTAGGTGCCCTGGGGATAAATAAATAGAGGTCTATATTTCTATACCCAGCATGCTTGCAGCCTAGTTAGAAAGACTGGATGGTGATGGGAAATGCCTTATGACCTGATACACAAGCATCATCTGATAAAGAAGCATCTAGACAGAGAGTGGTGATGCAGAAGCCTCCCTGCAGTTCCTGGGATTGTGTAAAGGCCTCTGGGAGGAGGAGGTGTCACCCCTGTAGGATCTTCCCAACTCTTTCCAAAAGGAAATAAATTAGAAAACACTCAGAGAATTGCTCTTGTAGGAAATGGTTACAAATTATTTCTTTAAGCATTCAACATTTTCAGTTTGATATTATTTTCTTTTTGCCATCCACAGATTTCTTGGTGGTTTGGGGTTGGGTTTATGTTTTTCTCTTCTCTTGACTTATCTGAGAAATTCTGGCACTAGCCAGGTTTAGGATGTTTTCGCTCAGACATTCTTAAGTTATTTGGTAAGAAGTAAAGTCTTTGTTGCATTTTTCTGCTTAGAAACTGCTTTCTTTTTTCTTTGTTTAAATCCTAAACTCAGTAAAAGCTCTTCATTTTTATAGATTGTTCTGTGAAGCAATGTCCCTGGAAGTAAGAGAATAGAAAACACTTGTTTTTCCAACTTAAAGTAGCAATATTTTCAGAAAATATAAATAAATTGAAGAGATAGCAAAGGCAGCCTTACAAGAGAATGCATGCACATGGTTACATAAAAGAGAGACTAGTGCTTTCAGTGCCCATATCAGCAGGCCTCAGAATTGCTTGTGAACGACTGGAAATGATGGCCATCTGCCAGCCAGAAGCAATGTCACCAGAATGGAATTCACAGTTACACTGTTAAGACTTATACACATAGTGAGGGTCCAGGAGCCAGAACCTGCAGGCAAAACAGGCTTGTCTGGTCTGGTCTGGTCCGGCTGGCTGAGCAAGCATGCCCTCTCTTTGCATGAGGCCTTCCTCAGCGTCAGTGACTAAACTTGTCTGCCCTTAAATCTAAAATGTCCTAAGGGGCAGGGGAACAGTGGCCATCCCTCTTCTTGTCAGATGCTGTCCTAGTTGGGGCTGGAAGTCATCCTGAGAGGAAAGTCAAGGGGGTACATACCTGGTCTTGGACAGTGTCTGGAAGTCAGGAAAATGGAACCATTTTTGAATGTGATTTCCCCTTGGAGAAACTGTGCCAAATCCTAGGAACTGGGTGCTGTCATGAAGGACAAAAGATAAATTACAGAACTGTATCTATAAAGGGTCATAGGAACCCACAATGCACCCTGGCAACAGCTGGGAAGGATGGGTAAAATTAGCTCCCTGGGAGCGAGGCAAGCAGCAGAGGTGACAGGAGGCCAGACGTGACCAAGACTACTGTGCAGGAGCTTCATAGGGGTATACTGAATTAGCCCTTCTCCCCTGCCTCATGGAGCAAGAAGGAAGAATGAGAGAATTGGGTTTGCAATGATTTTAATCAGTGGAGGCAGAGGCAGAGACAGCAGCCACAACGGGAACAATAGGCACTTACTCTGTGCCAGGTATCAAGGTCAACATTTTGTAGGCATTTTTTCATTTAAACTCATGATGACCATGTGAGGAAACAACTGTTATTATCTCCATCTTAACCGTGGGGAAACTGAATCTGACACAGGCAAAAAGCATGCCAGAGGTTACATACTAGATAGTGAGAGTGTGGTCTTTGTTTAACTTCAAGTATGCTCAAGCTCTGAACACATCACTGCTCACTCCTTCATTTATTCACACGTTTACATATGTGTGATGTAACTCCAGGGTGCCAGGCACCAGGCTAACACAGGAGGATGAGAAAAGAGACCTCCTTCCCTGTACTCTTGGCATAAAGCTTACAGTCTAGTCATGGAGCAGGCATATATTCCTGGAACAATCACATAAATGTATAATTGTGAACTCTGACAAATAATATTAGGGAAAGGTGATAGGGACAAGAGAATGCCTAGGTACTAGGGTAAGTATATCCTTGTTATTAAGAGAAGCATAAGTGATAAGTAATATTAAGGAGAGGTAATATATACTAAGAAAATGAGATATTATTTTGGGGAGTCAAGAACTTCTCTGAGAAGGAGCCACATGCTCTCACATCTGAAGGATTAAAGGCTGCTAACTTGACACTGAGGGGAGCATGTTGGTAGGGGAAGACTAGCAGGTACCAGAGCCCTGAGCATGGAGACAGCTTGATGTGGTACTGATTCAAGAATCCTTCCTGACAGATAATGAAAACTACTGGTTTGTCACCTTTATTGTGTTTCAGATTCCTCAGTTGAACCTAAAAATTTCTTAGTGTTTCCCAAATGAATTGATAAGATGCTCTCACTGGTTTTTTTTAATGGATTTTTTATTTGTTTGTTTGTTTTCTGCTGATTTTATCTGACTTGGCTTTCAAGGTATTAGAGAAACCAGGGGCACATCTGTCTTGTTGTTTTATTACAGTTTCTAAGATTCCATGCAATTAGGCACTTAATAAATGCTTTTCTATGATAAAGAGGGTGTATAATAAATGTCAACTAGAGAAGAATAGAATTTCATTGCTTTTAACTGATATGCTCAATTAGAAATTGACATTGTCTGTAAAGAATCTTCTCTTTATATATTATGTGAGCTAGGAAATATATTCATTTTTAATGTTTGCGAAGTGAAGCTTTTTAATATTACTTAAAACTAAATGGAAAATTTTCCAAATTAATGCTTGGCATTTTAGCATGTGGGGGGAAAAATCTTCCCTCTAAAGCAGCTTTTCCAGGGAACAGATTAGTATTAATTAGGGGATATTTTACTAATGGAATATTTTTTTATTGCTCTTGATGTCACTGTCCTTCAACCCTGAGGATAGCATGCAGTGATTACCCTTATGTGTGATAAACTATAGGCAAACAGACCATTTCATAAAATTCCATTTTATGTCCTGAGACAACTGTCTTTAATTTAAAAGCCTGAAGCTGGTAGTTAGGCCTGGCATTGTTTGGGACCCTACCTGCTAAAATTGTAACTGGCCTGGAGACTTTTCTAAAATTCTATGCATACTCTTTCTCCATTACACAGAATAATTCTTAAATAATTTTTCACACAATTGAATAGGGCTCTTCTGATTGACATCAATCCTTTTATTATCTGTTATAGATAAGATGGTGAAAAAAACTAGAATATGAAGCCTTTAAAGACATGCACTGTATCTTATTTATCTTTATATTTCCAAGGCTTAGAACAATGATGGCCTAAGAGCAAATAGTAAGTGTTTATTAAAAAACTAATTGAATGATGACAGTCATGTTCACTGCAGTTAGTCAAAGGTAGGTTCTAGATCACCCAGATTTTGGTAACTACCTCAAATTTTCTTGCTGCCTTCAGAAATGAATGATCATAGATTTAAAACTATGAGTATCTACAGTGAGAATATTTTATAATATTTCCATAACATCTGTGTCAGTTATCTATTCTAAATAATGACTTACCCGAGAACTTAGCATCTTTTTAAAAAAATTTTTTTAAGGTATGATTGATATACACTCTTATGAAGGTTTCACATGAAAAAACAATGTGGTTACTACATTTACCCATATTCTCAAGTCCCCACCCATACCCAAATGCAGTCACTGTCCATCAGTGCAGCAAAGAACTTAGCATCTTAAAACAACAAATATTTATTATCTCAGTTTCTGAGAGTCAGGCATCTGGGAACAGCTTAGCTGTCTTAGAGAGTTCTGGTCTCTTATGAGCTTGCAGTCAAGCTGTCACTGGGGCTGCAGCCATCTGAAAGCTTGAGTAGGGCTGGAGGATCTACTTCCAAACTCACTCGTGCGGCTGTTGGCAGGAGATCGTGTGGACCTCTCCATAGAATAGCTTGATTGTCCTCATGACATGACAGCTGGCTTCCCCTGTAGCAAGTTATCTAAGAGATCACTTTTATGATCATTTCCCAAGCATCCACTTTATTCTCTTCTTTAAAATAGTTGAACCTACATTCAATAGGAGGATAATTAGATCCTACCTTGGAAGGGTAGAGTTTCAAAGAATTTGTGGGCATTAGAAACCTCTAAAATTTCTAAATATTGAAATCCCTCCAATATATGAACATAATTGCATGGTTTTTTTAAGTGGCACAATATATCACAATATTCCTCTTGTCAGTAAGAAGTGCTTTTAGACAAAGTGATTTTCCTGGAAGTTAGCAAACTGTTTTGAAATATAAGTAAGCCATTAAAAAAAAATCTCATAATCATGAGAACAGGAATGCAAGCAATGACTTTAATTTTATTTTCTTTTTATTCCTCTGGAGTAGATGTCAACAAATTCAATATAAAAAAATAAAATTAAGAACATCTACTTTGTACCAAGTATTTTGTTATATGCTGTGGGAAGAGGACAGGCATGGGTGCAAAGGTGGAAAAGCCACAATCTATACCAGAGAAACCCAAAGAGGGCTGAGATGATGGACACATACAAAAACTTGATATAATCATACCAAGCTCACTGTAATGAGTTTTCTATAGAGCTACAGAGAAAGTGCTATGGGAATACAAGAAGAAAGTTAATGAAAAGACTTCTTGCAAGAAGTGCCACTTGAACTGAGCCTTGGGAGATGAGATGCTACCCAGAGTGATGGTGATGTGCTATTACAGGTACAGAGATAGGAAAGTGTGGGGTCTCCTAGAGAATGGTCATAGGACAGGAGGATTGCTCAAATTTAAGTGTGGAAGGATAAATCGGAGCAGCTGAATGCCATGAGAAGGTACAGTCTGGGTAGTGGAGAGCTACCAAAGGGTTTTGAACAAGGGGACTACTGAATGAATGAACAGGTTGATGTTTAAGTATTAAAACATGTAGAAAAAATAATAACTAAATAACTATTTATTTTATGCTTACTACCCCATAAACACCTGACATGTATTATCTCTAGTCCTCAGTACAACTTTATAGATGTAGTTATTTTCATCACCATTTTCCTGATCAAGAAACTAAAGCTTAAATAGTTGAAATAAATCACCCTGCTAGTAATTGGTAGAGTTACAATTCAAAGCTAGAGCTGTCTGACTCCAAAGCAACATGTTTTTAACATACATATGTATTATGGATAAAATATGGGAGCATATTGAAGAATACATGTGGATTGTCAAAAAATATTTATGAGACCAAAGAACTTGGTATTCTTGTATCTTACTCTTATCTCTATCTATAAACCAAATTACCTCTTGAGAATATGCATGAGGTTGCTGGGGGGAAAAAGTCAGTCCTGTTGCACCTGAACCAATTGCGTAAGGAAATAGTTCAGAAGAACAGTGCTATTTTAAGCTTCAGAAAGAGGAAAATATCTGAGCAGACCTGCCCCCTAATATTTGTAGGACTGAGGGTAAGACAAATGGAGGCTACATACCATATGTCTGAATATTAAAAAATTATAAAGCAGGCCAATAAACAGTTAAATATTCTCTATCTTCCTACCTTGGCAAATATACTCTTATAATGAAAAAATGAAAAAAATGTAGAAAACTATGATTCTTATGTGCCTGAAAATCAACAAAATATCCAATGACTAACTTGAATCATTATTGTTTATGTCTGGATATTCTGCTTTTTGGATTGGTCATGTTTCCATGAATAATGAAATTAATTTTATCCAATTAATAAATTATTAATTATTAATTAATCCATAAAACATATTATTGCCTTCATTTCTGCAAAATCCCTTATCTTGTTGTCATAACAAAGAGTTTCATATACCTTGTTTTTTTTATTGATGCTGGTATCTAAACTTCAGTTTCTAAAATATTAAAAGTAAAATATATGCTATGCATTCCTCCTGGCCTGCTGGCACCAGCTGGCAAACCATCAGTCACTGTGCATACATCACGCCAGCCAGAGGGAGGCCCTGCCTACAACAGCTAGAGATGCAAAGCACAGAGGCTTACACCTGTGTGCTTGGCCCACTGGCTCTGACACTGGAGACAGGCACTGCAGCCAGAAAGCAGAAAACAGCTCTTTCCTCCCACCAGGCACCAGCGCTACTCCCCTGCGAACCCTGACCTCACTCCAGGGACTGAGCAGCTCCAGAGACTAGAGCTTCTGGGCACTAGATGGTGCCACATAGAAATATGAAATGTCAAAAGAACCTGGTTCAGACCAAAATCTCCCAAACCCCAGAAAGAGGGCCAAATAAAACTGAACTCACCAATCTTCATGAAAGAGAGTTCAAAATAAAAATCATAAACATAAAGATGGAGGTACAGAAAAATATTCAAGAACTCAGGAATGAACTTAAGATGGAAATTCAATCATTAAGAAATTCCGTATCTGAAATGAAACATACAATGGAGGGATTTAAAAGCAAATTAGAGGTAGGAGAAGAGATGGTCAATGGAATAGAAATTAGAGAAGAGGATTACAAAGAAGCTGAGGCACAGAGAGAAAAAGGGATCTCTAAAAATGAAAGAATATTGAGAGAACTGTGTGACCAATCCAAATGGAACAAAATTTGCATTATAGGGGTACCAGGGGAAGAAGAGAGATAAAAAGAGATAGAAAGTGTCATTGAGGAGGTAATCGCTGAAAACTTCCCAAATCTGGGGAAGGAGATGGTCTCTTAGGCTATGGAAGTACACAAATCTCCCAACACAAGGGACCCAAAGAAGACATCAAGACATATTAATTAAAATGGCAAAGATCAAGGATAAAGACAGACTTTTAAAAACAGCTAGAGAGAGAAAAAAGATCATATACAAAGGAAAACTCACCAGGTTTTCATCACATTTCTAAACAGAAACCTTAGAGGCCAGAAGAGAGTGGCATAATATATTTAATGCAATGAAAAGAAGGGCCTCAAACCAAGAATACTCTACTGGGCAAGGTTATCATTTAAATTTGAAGGAGGTATTAAACAATTTTCAGATAAGCAAAAGCTGAGATAATTTACCTCCCACAAACCACCTCTACAGTGCATTTTGGAGGGACTGCTATAGATGGCAGTATTCCTAAGGCTAAATAGCTGTCACCAGGAGAAATAAAACCTAAGCAAAGTAGAACAATGAATTACTAAGCAGATGCAAAATCAAATCAACTACTCCCAAAGTCAATCAAGGGATAGACAAAGAGTACAGAATATGATACCTAACATATAAAGAATGGAGGAGGAAGAAAAAGGAGGAAAAAAAAAAGAACCTTTAGATTGTGTTTAGATTGTATTTGTAATAGCATACTAAGAGAGTAAAATTAGACTGTTAGATAGTAAGAGAATTACCCTTGAACCTTTAGTAACAACAAATCTAAAGCCTGCAATGGCAATAAGTACATACCTATCAATAATCACCCTAAATGTAAATGGTCTGAATGCACCAATCAAAAGACATAGAGTCACTGAATGGATAAAAAAACAAGACCCATCTATATGCTGCATACAAGAGACTCACTTCAAACCCAAAGACATACACAAACTACAAGTGAAGAGAAGAAAGAAGATATTTCATGCAACTAATAGGGAGATAAAAGCAGAAGTTGTAGTACTTGTATCAGACAAAATAGACTTCAAAACAAAGAAAGTAACAAGAGACAAAGAAGGACATTACATAATGATAAAGGGGTCAGTCCAGCAAGACAATATAACTATTATAAATATCTATGCACCGAACACAGGATCACCTACATATGTAAAACAAATATTAACAGAATTAAAGGGGGAAATAGAATGCAATGTGTTCATTTTAGGAGACTTCAACACATTACTCACTCCAAAGGACAGATCTACCAGACAGAAAATAAGTAGAGACAGAGGCACTGAACAACGTATTAGAACAGATGGACCTAACGGACATCTATGGAATACTCCATCCAAAAGCAACAGAATACACATTCTTCTCAAGTGCACATGGAAAATTTTCAACAATAGATCAATACTAGGCTACAATAAGAGCCTCAGTAAATTCAAAAAGATTGAAATCGTACCAACCAGCTTCTCAGATCACAAAGGTATGAAACTAGAAATAAATTACACAAAGAAAACAAAAGACCCACAAACACATGGAGGCTTAATAACATGCTCCTAAATAATCAGTGGATCGATGACCAAATAAAACAGAGATCAAGCAATATATGGAGACAAATGACAACAATAATTCAACACTGGAAAAATCTGTGGGATGCAGCAAAGGCTATGCTAAGAGGGAAATATATTGCAATACAGGCCTACCTCAGGAAAGAAGAACAATCCCACATGAACACTCTAAACTCACAATTAACAAAACTAGAAAAGGAAGAACAAATGAGGCCCAATGTCAGTAGAAGGAGGGACATAATAAAAATTAGAGCATAAATTAAATACAATTGAGAAGAATAAAATAATAGAAAGAATCAATGAAAGCAAGAGCTGGTTCTTCGAGAGCATAAACAAAATAGATAAATCCCTAGCAAGACTTATCAAAAAAAATAATAAAGTCTATACACATACACAGAATCAGAAATGAGAAAGGAAAAATCACTACGGATACCACAGAAATACAAAGAATTATTAGAGAACACTAAGAAAAATTATATGGTAACAAACTGGATAATCTAGATAAATGGACAACTTTCTAGAAGAATACAACCTTCCAAGGCTGACCCAGGAAGAAACAGAAAATTTGAACAAACCAATTACAAGCAAGGAAACTGAATTGATAATCAAAAAACTACCTAAGAACAAATCCCTGGAACAGATGGTTTCACTGCTGAATTTTATCAAACATTTAGTGAAGATCTAATACCCATCCTCTTTAAAGTTTTCCAAAAAGTAGAAGAGGAGGGAATACCCCTAAACTTATTCTGTGAGGCGAACATCACTCTAGTACCAAAAACAGACAAAGACACCACAAAAAAAGAAAACTACAGACCAATATCCCTGATGAACATAGATTCAAAAATACTCAACAAAATATTAGCAAACCGAATTCAAATATACATCAAAAAGATCATCCATTATGATCAAGCGGGATTCATCCCAGGGATGCAAGGATGGTACAACATTCAAAAATCCATCAACGTCATCTACCACATCAACAAATAGAAGGAGAAAAACCACATGATCTCTATAGATGCAGAAAAAGCATTCGACAAAACTCAACATCCATTCATGATAAAAACTCTCAACAAAATGGGTATAGAGGGCAAGTACCTCAACATAATAAAGGCCATATATGACAGGCCCACAGCCAACATCATACTTAACAGCAAGAAGCTGAAAGCTTTTCACCTAAGATCAGGAACAAGACAAGGATGCTCACTCTCCCCACTTTCATTCAGCATAGTTCTGGAGTTCCTAGTGAATGCAATCAGGCAACACAAGGAAATAAAAGGCATCCAGATTGGCAAGGAAGAAGTCAAACTGTCCCTGTTTGCAGATGACATGACACTGTACATAACAAAGCCTAAAGACTCCACTCCAAAACTACTAGATCTAATATCTGAATTCAACAAAGTTGTGGGATACAAATTAACACACAGAAATCTGTTGAATTCCTATACACTAACAATGAACTAGCAGAAAGAGAAATTAGGAAAACAATCCATTCACAATTGCATCAAAAAGAATAAAATACCTAGGAATAAACCTAACCGAGTAAGTGAAAGAACTATACACTGAAAACTAAAGAGAGAAATTAAAGAAGATACCAATAAATGGAAACGCATCTCATGCTCATGGATAGGAAGAATTAATATTGTAAAAATGGCCATCCTGCCTAAAGCAATCTACAGATTCAATGCAATCCCTATACAAAATACCAACAGCATTCTTCAGTGAACTAGAACAAATAATTCTAAAATTCATATGGAACCACAAAAGACCCCAAATAGCCAAAACAATCCTGAGAAGGAAGAACAAAGTGGGGGGAATTACACTCCCTGACATCAAGCTCTATTACAAAGCCATAGTAGTCAAGATAATTTGGTACTGGCACAAGAACAGACCCATAGACCAGTGGAACATAATAGAGAGTCCAGATATTAACCCAAACATAGTCAATTAATATATCATATAGGAACCAAGGATATGCAATGTGTAAATGACAGCCCCTTCAACAGCTGGTGTTGGCAAAACTGGACAGTACATGTAAGAGAATAAAACTGGATTATTGTCTAACCCCATACACAAAAGTAAACTCAAAATGGATCAAAGGCGTGTATGTAAGTCATGAAATGATAAAACTCTTAGAAGAAAACATAGGCAAAAATCTCTTGAACATAAACATGAGCAACTTTTTCCTGAACCCATCTCCTAGGGCAAGGGAAACAAAATAAAAAATGAACAAATGGGACCACATCATGCTAAAAAGCTTCTGTACAGCAAAGGACACTATCAGCAGAACAAAAAGCAATCTTACAGTATGGGAGAATATATTTGTAAATGACATATCTGACAAAGGATTAATATCCAAAATATATAAAGAACTCATAAGCCTTAACACCCAAAAGGCAAATAACCCTATTAAAAAATGGGTGGAGAATATGAACAGACAAATCTCCAAAGAAGAAATTCAGATGGCCAACAAGCACATGAAAAGATGCTCCACATTGCTAATTATCAGGGAAATGCAAATTAAAATCACAATGAGATATCACCTCACACCAGTTAGGGTGACCAACATAGAAAAGAATAGGAACAACAAATGCTGGTGAGGATGCAGAGAAAGGGGAACCCTCCTACGCTGCTGGTGGGAATGTAAATTAGTTCAACCATTATGGAAAGCAGTATGGAGGTTCCTCAAAAAAACTAAAAATAGAAATACCATTTGACCCAGAAATTCCACTCCTGGGAATTTACCCTAAGAATTCAGGATTCCAGTTTGAAAAAGACATATGCACCCCTATGTTTATCGTAGCACTATTTATGATAGCCAAGAAATGGAAGCAACCTAAGTGTTCATCAGTAGATGAATGGATAAAGATGTCGTACATATACACAATGGAGTATTATTCAGCCATAAGAAGAAAACAAATCCTACCATTTGCAACAACATGGATGGAGTTAGACAGTGTTATGCTCAGTGAAATAAGCCAGACACAGAAAGACAAGTACCAAATGATTTCACTCATCTGTGGAGCATAAGAGCAAAGAAAAAAATGACAGCAGCAGACTCACAGAACCCAAGAATGGAGTAACAGTTGCCAAAGAGAAAGGGACTGCTGGGGGGGTAGGTGGGAAGGGAGAGAGAAGGGTAAGAAGGGGTATTATGATTAGCACACATAATGTAGTTGGTGGGGGGTGCCTGGGGAAGGCAGTATAGCACAGAGAAGACAAGTAATGATTCTATAGAATCTTACTATGCTGATGGACAGTGACTGTAATGGGGTATGCGGTGGGGACTTGACAATAGGGGGAATCTGGTAATCAAAATGTTGCTCATGTAATTTTATATTAATGATACCAAAATAAAATAAAGAAAGAAAGAAAAACAAAATAAAATTTTATTCAAAGAGTACACAGATTTCAACACATGTGTAAATTCATCACAAGTGTGAAAAAGTAAAAACTAATTATTACTGTATTCTCAACTTATTTTTCCTGTTCTGTAATAGGTAAAATTTAAAGTGCAATTAATATAAAATTTAAGTAAAAATGATTTAAGTGAAGAAATGTGGTTGAAAACTTGATTAAATCTCATTAAATATCTTTATAAAAATAAAACTATTAGCAATTCTAATGTTCAGTGTTGACCATAGAGTATCTATCACACAGGTCTCGTCTACCCTACATGTACTTAACTTTAAGAGTAATAGGAATTGTTTAATATTACAAGATGTCCTTCTGCCACAGTGTGCAACTGTTGGGAGTAATGGGTGAGTACTTCTGGAACCAGGAATTAGAACATGAAAAGCAGCAGCAAAGTGGGAGCTTTGCATAACTGGGAAATGATACCTCATTATCCTTTGAATTCATGCTGAGAGGAAAGACTGGACAAGTAATTGATTTGTCTTTTTGTTACCTAAGTGCTTCTGCCCAAATCCCCCCACCTTCCAAAGACATGTCCTCTGACATTGGCAGCATCACAATCCAGCAGATACCTTCCCACCCTGAGGATGAAGCCCTGCTGGGCTTCCAAGACACAACAGGAGACACGGAGAAACATCTCTGGTGGAGCCTGAACAGGGCTACTCACATGAGTGGGTGTTTAGAGTGACTAGTGCTGGGCAGCACTGAGCACCGAATCCCTCGTGTGTGTGTCTGTGGCCCTTGGGGCTCCCTAAGTGTAAGGCCCAGGCTCCAGGGCTGCTGCCTATCTTAAGCATCACCTGAAAGCTGCCTTCAGTTTACCTGCTGGACTTAGCATCAGGGCGAGTTGGTGGGTGGGGGTGGGTATTGGAGAGTGAGGCTGCCAGCATGAGATGTTACCTGCAAACATTTTCCCATTGAGAAATAGTCTGGTTTTAATAAAGTCACCAGATTGTACCAGGAGAGAAGCGAAAGATTGCAAGGGTCCAAATGAGTATGTGACAAAGTAGAGACGGAAACTGGGAGGAAATGAAGTGAAACACAAGGGAATGATATATTGGAAGGAGGGAGTGGAAGCCAGTCAAGAATGGAAACACCTGAAAAGCAGTTCTGGAAACTTCACTCATTCCTGCTGTATGAGACCTGCTTCTGACCTTGCTCTTTAACCCCACCTGCAAATGTGGCAACATTTAGCTGTTTTCTATTAACACTGAAGTACTCTGAGACTTTGGAAACCTTCAATAGCAAAATGAGGACCAGAGAACTGTTTTAAAAAAAAAAATGCTCAACTGAACTGCCACTCAGATCTTCCCTATACTGTGCAGAAGTGAACGGCTAAATAGTGATTTTGGGTTTTGTGGTTAAAGACAACTTCTCAAGTGGTTTATGGCTGTCCATGTTTTAGCCTTATAATTGAAACAATATTTTCTGCTTTTTCCAGAGTAATAATTTTAAAGGTGGGGTCTCTAACCTTGGGTATAGCTTGGCCCCCACAGTGTCACACTGTTGCCAGAATGAGATGGGACACAGAACAGATGGGTCAGACTGAATCCTGCAGGGTTGGAATTTTGCTCATGAGGCCATCTTGGACACTAGAGAAGATAAGGCCTGAGGCTGGCTCTGAGTCTTGGTGGGTTTGGAATGACTTTAAAGTTATTAATCAATAAAAATAAGATAGGTGGGGATCTGGGAACATATTGTTCTCTGTGGGTGACTTGGGAAAAGTAAGGTCAATTGCTGTTAAGTCTACATGACTGGGAACCCTGGAAGTGGTCACCCAAACTCCCATAGTTTGGCTTTTTGGATGGCTACACTGTAGACCGTGTTGTGGTGAAGTCATTATTTATTAGTGACTGCAGTGATAATAACATTGTCTTATGAAAATATTTTAGACAAGAGATCTCCTAAGTGCTCAATAAATATTTGTTGAATAAATTCTTGCTGGTTAATGGTCATTGAAGATCTGTTAGGAGAATGGCACTGGGTCCTGATACAAAAATACATTTGTCACAGACAGAGCCTTCTAAGAGATTACAGTTTTGCCAATGTTATGCCCATGGTGAATGAATGACCCAAAATGTTTCTTTTTTTTTTTCATTTTTTTTACATAAAGGATTTTGAATTTGATTTTTGGTAAAGCCAGTAGAGAACTTAGAGGGTTTGTATTTTTTTTCCAACATGTTTCAATATTAAGAAAACCATACCATTCTGCAAGTTATTATATTGATTATAATACATGTGGAAATAAAACATTAAAAACCCAGTGCCTTTTTTTGCTCTAGGAAGACAAAAAAAGCATTTTGCATTTAGAATAGCATTTTCCATGACATTTTTTAAAACTCTACAATAAGGAAAAATAATATGTATGACTTCAGATTGCAGGAAAGAGGCTCCCACTTAGATTTTAAGTTATGCAACTTCCTCACCGGTGACCGAGAAAAAAATAGTCAGCAGACAGTTGATGAGAGTAAGGCAGGAAGTGTGTGGTGGTGACTCGAACCCCAGAGGGCCCAGCGTACCGGTGCCACTAAGGAAACACCTCTCGAAGGCAGTTAAAGTTTTCCTCCTTCTCACTATCCCAAAACAGAGACAATGCAGTGGTTTAAATGTGTAGGTTTAAGGGAGTTCAGAGGTATAAGAAAATAGAGCCTTTACCTTGTACAATGAATGAGCCTTGCTCATTTGTCTCCAGGCCATGCTTCTCAAGTGGGCAGCTGGGAATTTGGAGTCTGCTGGGTCTCAGGAGCTGATTCTTCAGCCAATTCAAGTAGGGTCTGATAAGCAATGCATGCTGGGGGGAGTGTGGATTCAAAAAAGATAGTGATATGATAATGATGATAATTGCCACCACCATTCAATGTTCACTAAACATTGGCACTGTCCGCACTTGGTCTCATTTTAAAACTTATAACAACACTGAAGTATTGTTAACCCCATTTTGCTGAGGGATAAAAATAATAAACTGTGACTCAGAGAAGCTGCTTAGCCAGGGTTACAAAGCAAAGAAGGGGCAGAGCAGCATTTGAAACCAAAATTGGTCTGACTCCAGGGCTCATGACCTAAATCACAGTGCTAAGCTGCCACTGTCTACATTTTTTCCTAAGGGGATTTATAAATGAAAGGGCAGTTAAAATATTAAGCAGAATACGTTAAATGTCCGGTGAAGAGTGTCAACCAGAAATGATGGAGTGATGGAGTGGTGGAGAACTCATTCCAAGGTGATGTGGGAAGGCCCCTTGAACAAGGTCTAATTTACATTTGGTGTCTGAAGAATCAGAAGTGCTGAGACTGAGAGGTAAGGATTATGTAGAAAGTGTCTTGAAGATGTCATATTTTATCGTTTTACTCATCCTTGACTGGCACTGATGAACATTAAGGACTTCAACAAAAATACATTGAGTGCCCACTACATGAAGGGCATTATTTTTGTTGCTTTAAAGATTTTTAACATATTTTAAAGGAGGGACTGGTTTATCTCCGGTGTCTAGGTTCATTAAAGCATGAGCCAGATGGCTCCATGAGCCTTTGGGAACAGCCTGTGGAACAGTCTCCACTTTTGCACATACCCATGAAAATAATGGCCTCTTGGGAATTTTGCAAACCTGCAATCTAGAGATAATGTAATTCTGATCATAATTCAACTGCCCCCAGATTAGTGCTGCCAAAGTTAGCAAATAAAAATACAAGAGGTGCAATTAAATTTGAATTTCATATAAAAACAAATAATCTTTCAGCGTAAGTATGTTATGAGTGGGACATACTTGTGTTAAAAGGTTATTCATTGAAATTCACATTTAACTGGGCTGCTATATTTTATCTGGCAACCATAGCCAGATAGGACTTAGAGGGAAATTTCTGAAACTTGAATTTATTTGGCATATATAAGTACTCTTCTGTTTGAAAACATCAGATTGGTTTAAAAAAGAGAAAAAGAAAAGAAAAAAGAGAAAGTATCCCTAGTGTGGCATACCCCCATGAAATGTATTCCATTTTAACATGAAACTGGTAGGGCAAGAAGAGTTACATCACAAGGTAATTTTGTGGAGCCAATATAAAATCTCTGCATTTTTATACTTTAAATATTCATTCAAGAAATTCTGACCTTAAAATAATAGGCAGGATTGACCCAAGTAAGTCACTTCTCTACATCAAGATAAAAATACATTCCATGCCTTGTACCCGGAGGATAAAAAAGAATATGCTGAAAACTGGATTTCCAAGTAATGCTCCCATTAAAGATGACAATTAAGTGGGGTTCACTGAGGAGGCATATGCCTTCAGACTGAATTTTAAGAATGATGGCTGTTTTTGGAGTTGGAGTCAAATATCAGCCTTTACACTGAGTTAAAGTCAATGCTGCAGCTGCCTTCTGTCACTGACACCACTGTGTAAAAATTCAAAAGGCACAAACATTTTATCCTATGGCATTTTTCAAAACAACTCAAAATTTATGCAAGAACCCCAAATGTAGAAAGCTAATACATTTACCTATGTAATGTCTACTGTGCCTGTAATTATTAAATAAGATAAACTATTTTGAAGAGAAATAGTGTACTTTGAGAAAATGTAAAGCATGAAAGATAAAATGAAGTCTTGAATAGGGAAGGACATTAAATCACATTAGTCATAAATCTTTTCAGGTTACAGTCCCATAGATTACCAGCATCTGCTAAGCCCAGGTAGTTTATAATCACCAAAATTGTTTGAATCTTCCTATGGAAAGCTTACCAAAGAAGTACTGAATTACACTGGTTAATATTTCTAAGAATGAACAGTCAAGAAAATGGTGCATAAGTTAGTGTAGTGGTTATGTAGGAAAATCTAATGTCTGTAACGTATCTAAACCAGGCTGTGTTATCAAAATCTATAGCACTCCATTAAGGTGACATGTTCTCAGGTATGTAATCACCTGGAAAGTTGCCAAACATTATTTGCCTCTACCGACCCCTGTTATCATCTTTGATCTGTTGTATGCTTACCTTCAAAAGGAGAGAAGGACTTGGAGGTTTGGTCTATAAAATAGGGAGAAAAATCATAAACACAAAAGCACAAATATCGCAATGTGGGGAGATGCTAGAATACATTGTCAGTAAAGTTCTTCAGGTTGACACATCAACTCTAAATATGGTGTCTCTCAGAGTCTGTTTACCTATCACACCCTGAGTGAGAACAGTGCAGGGCAGCATTTAGTGCTGTGTGATGTGTACCATCAGCACCTTGGAGTAAGTCACCATGTCATAGGATGTCTTAGTTCTTTACGTGGACAAGGCATTTGCACTGTGTGATACTTTAGTAAGTGCATGGGAATGAACATTCTCATCCCACTTCACTAAATTTCCTGAAATCAAGGGAGGTATTTCAGTGACAGAGGTCTCCATTGACAAATTATAGAATAGCTAAGCAAATTCTTGTTATTCTTTAAGAGGAACAGCAATATAACATGTAATAAGCACTGAGTAAAGTGATTATGGTGGGCACATTCATGTGTCCATTCAAATAGAATAGATGGGTCTGGCTTCTTATATTGCAACCCCACAGCCTTGCTCACACATTCTCTGGTTTCTGGTTGTACTCACAATTCTCTGAACACTTCACTAATCACCTCTTACATGCCTATTTGCTATTGCATGTCTTCCTACCCTTTGTCTCCTTGGTGAACCTCTGCAATCCTTAAAAACTTAATTCAAAAATCACCCTCCTACCTTTGCTCCCCAATACCACCCAGATCCTCTACTGTGTAGCTCCAGCCCTGTGTTCACACCCTTTATGAGAAATCTTATAACGCTGGATTTCAGGTAGTTGTTTCTCTCCTCTCCTATCTCAGTGAGACCAGTGATTGTGTCTTTTTCTGCTGTTTATGCTCAGAACAGAGTGTGATATATGTGGCACACATGTGTGATCAATAAGCATTTGTTCAGTGAATGAGTAACATAGAGTGTGCCACTGGCCTGAGCAGGGACAGATAACAATACCAGAGACCTGACCTGCCCATGTCAATCATCTAAATTACAAAGTTCTGAACTTAATGGTTCCAGCAATGAAAATGGTAGCAGTGGAGAGAAAGGAGAGAAAAATTTGGTGGGAAGAATTGGGGAAGGTTCCATAGAGAGGGTAAACTTTGAGGTGGGCTTTGACAGAGTCATTGAAATGGAGGAAGTCAATGGCCTCCTCTTCCTAGGAGGGTCACCAGGACATAAACTTTAGGACAGAAAAGTCAGGACATAGATTATAAAGAGAAGGCCAAGTGTGACTGTCATGTTTACATTGATGTGTAGGTTACAGCCTTCCCATTCTTCAATTTAAGTAACTGTAGGAATTTTCCTCCAGTGTCCAGTTTTACGTATCCTTCCTCTTCTCTAGGCGGCATGCCTAAAAAGAATTCACCTCTCACTAGCAGTTTGTTTAGACATTGTTTGTGGAGTTCCATGGGCTGGGGGCATGCAGAACTGCAAAGATGATGCTAAATATTTTTTTAGCAAATTGAGCATGTAACTCTGCCTCAAAATATGTCTTAGCCTTACATGTTTGTTCTTCTTTTATAATCTTGTGGAATATATTTTGGGGCCCTTTTTGGCCTAAAACTAAAAGATAGAAAGGCATTCTTGTTGCCTTTATTGTCCTAAACTGTGGGTCTTCAATTTCTGCACTTGAAAGTTTCATGTCACTTAAAAGATTACAGAGGATAAAATATCCAAGGGCGAGAGAAATGGGCTAAAGAGAGGGAACAGACAGCAGAAACTGAGGCAGGCGGTGGGTCACCTGGACTCCACTGAGCAGCAGGTGCAGGGGCGGAAGTGAGCAGAGGGGCACGGCCAGGCGGCGCCAGGGTTCAGCAGGCTCATCAGCAAGCTGCTCACTGAGACAGCCTGCTTCCACCTTTCAGCACCATATGGAACCAGCCAATGGCCATTTCCTCCCTCGGATTTCCTTATCCCAAAAGAGGGGATAACAATGTGTATTCCTCAGAGTAATGACTGACCAGTGTGTCATTCAGAAGCAGCTAATAGAAGTGGTAGCAAAGACCTTTGAAAACATGGAACAAAGTAGACAAGTAAAAATAACAGGAAGGGGAAGGGGGAGCACTCCAAGACCTGAAATGTGTCATATACTGGTTCAGGGAGGTCACAAGGCCTCAGAAAAGATTTGTCACCTGGAAGGACGGTGATGCTGGGGAACAAGTCACTGCAAACCCAGTCACCTACTGCTTCATCTCAAGGGGTGTATACTCCTAGAGCATTTACTTCTGTGTTGGAATTGCCTCATCCTCAGCCCTTTTCAACTTTGTACAAACATAAGGGCCAATTCACTTTACTACGCAAATGACTCATGATTTCGTGAGCTCCAAGCGGCAGCTCCTTAAGCAGCCTTCCTTTGCTCCTGAGACAGGAAAGGGGCACATGCAGGGCATGTTTCTCACAGGCTAGGTTTGCTCAATTTGTGAGGTGAAGAAAGTGAAGGAATGATCTAACACAAACTCAGTATCTAAGATCAACTAGAGAATGAAATGTAACTGACTTCGAAAGGCATGTGATTCTTTCTGAATTCTCAACTTTTATTTCCTAATCAGGTCTGAGTTCAAAATCTCGGTTCCTATGAAAGGTCAAAGCATGTACAATTTTGTACAATGGATGCGATTAAGTATTTAAGGAAGAAAAGGCAACTTTTTACAGTTTTCAGCACATATCAGCTCTTTGACAACTACTGAAGTATAGCTGCCATTGGAGGGTGAGGGTGGCATGGTAACCAACCACTATTATTCAAGATGGAAATTTGGCCCAGGATCCTGAAGCAAGTGTACAGTGTGGTCCACATGATTATGGGCTTTTTCATCTGGAAGATAATCACACCAACAATTCCTGGAGTTTTTTTGGTTATTTAAACCTTCTGCCTTGGAACTGAGTTCATGGCTTACCTATGTTACAACTGTTTTCTATTTTGTTTTATGGTTTCACAGAAGGAGCAGAAAGCCATAGAGGAAAATGGGGACTAATTATTCTGGAGAGTTTACATCCCTTATCACATTTAATTCTCATAAGAACCCTGAAAAGTTAGTGCTCTTTTCTCCATTTTATCAGCTTATAAAAAACTGAAGCTCAGAAAAGTTTGGTAACTTGCCTAGGATCTAGATAACTAGAAATGGAAGTTCTGGAATTAGAATCCAGAAGTTCTTGACTCAAAACCTATGTTTCATCCACAATATCAGTTTATCAGAGTAACCTGGGCACAGCCTCAAAAGATCTATGCCTTTTCCTGACGTTAAGGAAGGATTCCCTTTCTGTTATTCAATTATTTAGGCTGCTTATGTATTATATTACATAGAAATTCTGAGCATCAATAATAAATTAAATGAGGGGGAAATACCTTCATATAGATTATATATATTTGTGTGTGTGTATGTGTGTGTGTGTGTGTGTGTGTGTGTGTGTGTGTGTGTGTATTAATTGTCTCTGTTCCAAGACTGGGAATTAAAATAATTGGAATTTTCTGTTGGGCATCTGTGTCTACTTTCACCTGATCTATTTTGTCTAACATTTCTTTGCAAAGTTCTTGGATGCATTGTTAGCCTATCTGATCCTGTTGTCTAGAAACTGCAAAGCTTTTTACATCTTACCCAGGGAACTGATCACTTTTAAGAAAGGGAGGGCATTCTTTACTGACATTTCCTAATTTAAATCCATTGAATGTTATTTCAACTGCCATTTTAAGGCAGTTAAAGAAAAAGCAATGCATCTGTAAAGAGCTCTGTCACTTTTCTCCATGTAATGACTAATGGTGGGGAACTTAAAACCTTATCCTTGGTATCTTTTGGAGTCCAGACAATTCAACGCTCTCTTGGGATGAGTAAATATCAGCCTTTTCCCAGGAAGATTAACTAGTAAGATGATGGAGGAAAAGCTGCTACTTTTTAGGGGACTATACTTAAGCTGCCATCTATACTTCTTAAGACAGAATCTCAGATGGTCCATTTACATGGTGCTATAATTTCTAGGAAGAAAAAATACTTTATACATTTTTAAGAGTGACAGTAGTTTCTTTCCAATATGTTAATTTTGGTCTCAAAGTTAATGTTTGCTAATGTAATGTATTTACTGACCTTCAAAAGGCCATAAAATGGTTAGAATTAGAGTTACTTGGTTCTAGGGCTCCCCATTACTGCATACACTTGTAGGGAAATCCTTAATTTTACCTGTTGTGGAGGTAGCAATACTTTTCCAACTTCCCTCATAGGCTCACATATAAAGGGAAAAAAATGAAAAATTTTAACTACTCTGAAGGTTCTAAGGGTCCCAATGGGAAGCAAAGCATGGGCTTTGTGGACAAAAAGCCCCCAGTTTGAAACTTAGTTTTTATCACCTGGCTGGGAAAATTTCCTAAACTCTCTGTATCTTGGCTACCTAATCTGTACAGGGGCCAAAAATAGTCACTACTGATAGGATACTTGTGAGGACCAAATGCACAGTTTCTCCTGATTATAACATAAGGAAACTGAGGCCCCACTTGCTAGCATTTTACCTGAGTTCATTCATCAGCAAATACTGAGTTACGCCAAGCAGTGTGCATGCAGGGCTTCAAAAGCTATTGCTCAAATTACATGCTGCCTCATTCTTAGGGAGACATTTTTTTAAATTGAGAGCTCTTTTTGCTGCTTTATTTCAGAAGGACTGGTCATACTGCTGACTTTTTCTTGTTTACAGGCTGATGGCTCACATATGAGTTACCTGAGCCTCTTGTGGCTTCCCTCTTCCTGTCTTCTGCCATCTCTGTCAGGGGGACATTTCCTTTCTGCTCGCACCTCTCCTGGGGATTGTGAAAGAGTGGGTCTGTCTCTTGAGAGGGAAGGGTTACCTCCGTGCCTCTGATTCATAAGATGACAATCTCTGCTTCCTAAAAGTCTCCTCTACAACCTTGGCTCCCAGATTTGGCACTTACTCGTTCTGTTCTTATCGCTCCTTCCTTGCTGGATCCTCTCTCGGGGCTGAGCCCTTCAGCGTTAGTGTTTCTTGGGGATGTACCCTTGGTCTTCTCTTCTGATTCTGTTTGCTCTCTGTGGGTGATCACATACATGATCATACAACTTGCTCTCTATATTCTGCCAGAGATAATTTTCAAAACCAAAATTTATTTTTACTGATCTTCTATTAGAAATATTTTGCTAGATCTTTGTTGCCTATAGAAGAGAGTTCAGTACACACACACACAGTTTCCTGGATTAGAATTGTACCCTCTCCCCTAGGTATCCATAGCCATTGTGTTCCATTCACATTAAACTTGCCACTTCTCCCCAAGTGCTTGCCCTACATGAGATGTGTGATTTCTTCCTCAAAGGCCCTACCTGGACCTCTTATATCCCTTCTCTTACAATTTTCCCTATGTCCCGGCAAGTTAGCCTTTAAGAAAGACAGTCTCCTAGGTTCCTCTTTTTATTGTTTGCATAATTATTTGTTCCCTCTTCTGTGTATTCACAGCCTTTTATTCATAACTTTATATTGTGATATGTTTTTCTCTCTCTCTCTCCAAGACTTTGAGCTCATCAAATTGGATGAAAACTTTTTTTTTAATCTCAAGGAGTATACCACATTGGACAATGTCTTACAGAAGGAATTCAGTGTTTACTGAATGAATGCACTTATGACTATTATTAAGACCCAAAGGGTATTCATTGTTCATTAATCTGTTTTCATAATGAAATATTTGTTGATAGGCATTTACTAAATAATTCACTTAGCATTCCACAGCTAATTAACAAAAAAGAGCCTTCGTAAGTGGCCTTAGTATCATATCAAGATATTGACACTTCCGAGTTAGGATTTCAGAAAATTTTTGTACCCTTATGGCGTTCAGCAACTTCCAGGTCTCTCTAAAGTTTATTAACTTTAGTTCATTTAAATTTCCTAAAAAAGCAATCATTATACTTAAGGTAATCTGACCCCAGATTTCTACTTAGTATATTAGATCCAAAGATACATAAGGCCTACATATCTAAGTGTATTCTAAAAAATGGATGGAATGAAGTCAGCATAATATGTAGTTTGAGGAAGCAGTGCATATATGATGCTATAAAAGAGACAAAAGAATTCCAAAATGTTAACCAATTATATTTACATATGCTAAAATGTAAAATAGTGTTAGGAGCTGAGTGATAGATACATCCATAATTATAACTAACATTGACTGGGCACTTACTATATGCTAAGTGCTGTTCTAAGTACTTCACAGGCATCCCTGAATCCTCGCAGTATCTCTGTCATGTTCCTATTATTACTCCAGTTTACACATGAGTAAAGTGAGTCTTAGAAAGGTTTAATGACTTGTGGGAGGACACAACAAACAAGTTTTAGAGCTATTTGAACATAGATCTGACTGGATCCATAGTTCTGTGTTGAATGAATGCCTTTTAATCATCTTGGTGTTATACTAATTAATAAGTAATTGATAAATAATTTGCTAAATTTGTATGGACTACATCTTGACACATCTAAAATGATAAAGCATCTCACACATGCTATAGTCATTATTGAGAAGAAAAGAGAAACAAAATTCATTGACAATCACCAGTGTTAAGTGAAGCTGACTGTAACTGTAAACTATAAAGGGGTAGCCTAAATACACCCCTGTAGTTTGCCTTAAAGTCTGATATTCTATCAAATTTTGAAAAATTTCCTATGAAATATGCCTGTTTGTGTTTCCTGGACCTTAAACTCTTTCTTGAGTAGAAATGTAAGAAAACCTGTTTCTTTAAAATTGGGCAATTATTAGGAATGACAGCTAGTATATTCTTAAAGCATTGTGTGAGATTTTGAGGTCTGTTACTTGAAGTGAGAAATACAGATTCCTGCTGGAGGCTAATTTAACAAATAATTTATAGTGAGTTCTATGGACACTATTTAGGTGTAAAGAGAATCAAAATAATCTCAATTAAAAGAGCCTGCAGATGTTATAATGTCTTTCCCCAGGTTAATTACCTTCAAAATATCTGCCTATCACAGTATGTACAGGCTGCCCAAAAAAATTGCAAATTGTGTTTTCTTGATAGTTGACCCCCAGAGTTCAATTTATAAATAGTACGTGATAATGCAGCTGCCTTCATTATAAGATTTGAGGGACGTGGAAAATGTTCTCTTGTTCCAAAAGACCTGCCCCTAAAAATAAAAAATGTCATAGATTTTTAAAGTTTTTAAGTCTTTGGTTGCTCTTTATTAACAAGTAAATATCCCTGGGAGAGGCAACCCCTTTCTGTCTTTATCACACCACACCCCTAAGTAATCAAACAGAGAAGCTGCCAAAAAGGCAGATTCCCAGGCCTACTCTCAGAGATTCTGGCTGGTAGGTCTTGGGTGAAGTCCGGGAGTCTGCTTTTTAACAAGCACTTTGATGGCTCTGACTTAGATTGTCTTCTGGACAACACTTTGAAGAAAACTTGAGTTACTGGATAATTGACACAACTAGCTAATAACAAACTGGTGATAGAGAAGCATGAGTGAGAAGAAAAACTAAAAGTTACCAAACTAAAAATTCATCACATTTGAAGCATCATCTAGATGTAGCCCTTCCACGATTCTCAGGTTTATCTGAATGTTATTACTTTAAGTATCAACAGGTGAATCATGAATCAGGCACTCCTTAACTGACTATAAGAACTCAAGAAAAGGGGAAAAAATGACTTTTTCCCCCAAATAGTTCTGTTTAATAGCCCCAGAAATCAGTGCTGAAATGCTAACATCTTAGAGCAGAATGTACAAAACGTTCTTGAGTTATATTTCATTCTTGGGTGCCAGGCACATTGGGTTTGTATCACAAAACACTGAAATAATAAAAAGCAGGTGTCTTATTGAGTCTCTTTCGTAATTGGGAAACTAACAGTTTAAATATTTTGCAAAGAATTCTGACAAAATACCCCAGTGGATGAATCCAGTGCCCTCACTATACATTGAATGAGACAGAGATTGGAGTGGAGGAATCTACTTAAGAATATGGTAGATGACAAATTAGGTTAATAAAACTTTCCATGACTTTGTGGTAAATAAGCCATTTTTTTTTCAACACTGCAGTAAAAATGTGGCCAGTTGTTAAGAAGAGCTTGTTCCATATGATGGAGACTTTAAGTTTGGAAGCTTAGAAAAAACCTTGCAAGAGGGCTAGCATGGAGAAAACAGGAAGATAGCTTCCTCTCTGAACATACACCATTTCCTGAGGAGGAAGTGGGGCTTTTTTAAAAAACGTTCTTTGTTGATTCTGTAACAGAGAGGCATCTATTTAGTGATGACTATATATGTTTGTACAACCAGGACGCTGACCTTTAAAAAACATAAAATCCTGAAAGTGCCTTCTCTATTTGATAATGGCAAGATTCAAACCCCTTGGATTGGTTGGGTTAGGATTTGTTTTATTTTATGGGATCATCATTTATTTACCATGGCCCAGCACAAACTACCTGGACAGTTTTTAAGGGATAACAGTTAAACACCACACTGTAAAGTGGATGTCAGCACTGCTCTTATTTTGAACCTAGGGGCCTGTCCTGAGATAGCCTCACCACCTGACAGCAGAGCAGTGGAGGGGATAGGTAATGCCAGTGTTCCAGGGCCCACCCTCACCCAAAGCCTGCTCTGTGTCAGCACGTGAAAGAGGCAGCCCCCCAGGTTGTGATGTCATGGCAAAATCTGCAATTAGCTTGGTACATGGAATACCTACTATGCTGAAATTTATGTATAACCTACTTCATTTAAGAATGTCTTGCCAATGGGTTTCAGCCCCCAGCAAGTTCGCTATGGATTCAATGTGACCAAAGAAACTGACAGCAAAACGTTCTTGGGGTGAAAGGGTTATACCCAACTTTATTCCCAGTTGGTAGGTCAGTCACTAGAATTCCATTCACTCAGAGCGAGTCTGCATGCAGCAAGCTGGTCTCTGCCTCTGGGCCCCTCTGTCTGCACAGTCGTCCCACACAGCCATCCTCTGGTCCTCCGCTCTGCTCTCCTGCAGCCTTGCAGCCCTGCCACTGTGTCACACCCAGAGCACTGGGTGGAACTCTTTATATAGAGTTAACAGCCAGGTATTGTCCACAGGTGTGCAGTGAGCTAGTCAACCAGGGCCAGGTGAGAATCCTGGCCACAGGAACTCTCATTTTATCCATAAGGAATGAAGCAGTATCTTTGAGGTGACCACAACTGACTAACCAATTTGGGGAATTATGAGCATAAAACAAGAACCACTACAATCAAGAATCCCTGAGTCTGAGACAGTATCATACATTGACTTTTAAATAGTAATTTTAACATTAAATTCAATGTTTGGAAAAAATTTGCCCTAAAACCTTTAGGAGGATGAAAAGATGGGCCACTGAATAATTGAAATGACATCCTTTGCAGCACAGTGTTACATGGCGGAAAGAACACACCACAAAAAAACAATGCTCGGAGTACCCGAAAGCCATAGATTTCCAGATTGTAACAGAGAAATCTAACTGGCACAATTACAAGAAAACAAGTTCCTTTATTAAGGTCAGAGTAAATATCTTTTATGAAAACAAAAGGGGAAGTGGATTTAACATCTTAGTTACCTTGAAAGAACATTATGGTTTAAATTTGCTGTGGGTTTTCAGGAGGTAATATGGTGTCTTTCTCCTTTTTTACCCTCAGAACACTTTATGGTCTATGTAATTTTTGTCTCTCTTTTATTCACTAAACTTAAAATTTTTTTAAATCTTTCTAAAACCGTTAGTTTTCCCAATGTTACTTTTTATATCTCCATTCATTCCAGAAATTTCTGAAGTGTTTGATAGACAATATTATCAAGGTTTAGAGCTGTCCCCAAATCACACCCAGGACAGCCTCTGTTTTCTCACACACTCGACTGTATCTGCATGTGGTGTTGGCATATATGCAGGAATAAAAGAAAAAGCATCCGCCTTCTTTTACTTTCAGTCTAAAGAGGACAAAATGAAGTGGATTACCTGATAACTCTTGTACTTCTGGCAATTTAAGTATCCCTGTAATAAAAACTTTTCAGTGAACCTATTTACTTTTCTCTTGTAATGTTCATCAATCACTACAAATATCTATTTTGCCTGAAGTCAGCTGATTTTTAATGACATATAAACTAAATTGTTTCCTATGTTCACAAACTATTTAGAAGAGATTAAGGAAAAGATTAAGCAATAAAAACCTGTATTGCTTAACTTGCTCTATCATGAATATTAATTCCATCAAAACACTGATTAGGCAAGCATTTAGAACCAGAAGTGTACATAGGTACTGTTATTGTGAAATGTATCAATTTTTCTTTAGGCATATAAGTAAGCCTTATTTCTCCTTAAATGTAAAAATCTGTTGAGGACTTCTATGAAAAACCTGAGCAAAACACCCAAAGGATCAAAAACAAAATGCAGCTTTGTTTTCTTTTAGGGCTTGAGACCTAAAAGTTCAGCTGTTTTTGTTCTAACTCAGAAATTGGAGAATCTTTCAAAAGCATTAACCAAGAAGGTAGAGAAGGAAGGAGGCAAATCTTTGACCTTTGAGAGGGAAGGAAAGGAAGGGGTTCTTATGGTGAGGCATCCTCCACCCATTAGCCTGTAGATTAGGAGGAGAGCAGAGTGCACCCCTCAGAGACAGTGATGTTGGGCTGTTGCAGGAGTAGTTACAACCAGCCAAGTAAACTCAGCCTGTGAGCCACAGCATGTGCATAGACTCTAGTCTAAGCAACAGGAATTACACTCCTGCATTCCTTACCATGCCCTCACCCTCCCGGTGCTTGGGCATCGAGTAGAAGTCAGTAAAAATTGGCAACACTGAATAATCTTAGCTTGAGCCTTTTGAAGGGAGTGACCATGTCCTATTTATATTTGTACCCCAAATGCTGTGCCTGGAATTTACTGGGCACTAGACACCAAATGTGGATTTAATGAAGAAAAAATTATGGAGCATCTGCACACTAGGCATCATGTTAAGGCCAAGAGGATGGTACCTGGGAGTTGACACATAGTCTTGTAGAAATGATTAAATGGAATGTATTGGTAGGTCTTTGTGGTAAAGTACTCTGAGTAATTGTTACTAACAGAACAATAAATGACAACAATTAAGTCACTACAGAGATTGCTCAAAGGACAGTTTGCAAATTGGAGCATTCATTATGTGGCAAACATATGGTTATGCATTTCACCATGTTGACATCATACTGCAAAATTCACATGTTATATAAAAAGAAATCACACCAGCAAAGTACAGGCTACCACAAATAGTAGAGTGAAAAATACATTACTGAAGTTTACTGCTTAGTAACAGATTTAGGGATTTGAGATTCTGATTCTTAAGGATTCCATTGATGCCAGTTTTTTTTTTTTTTTTTTACAGTTATGAGACTATGGCTTTTATTAATATTATGTTTGAATTTTTTTTTTTAATAATTATTTTTTATTGAAGGGTAGTTGATGCACAGTATTACATTACATTAGTTTCAAGTGTACAACACAGTGGTAGAGCATTTATATACATAATTCTAGGTTCCAGCTATCACCCTACCAAGCTGTTACAATATCTTGACTATATTCCTTATGCTATACATTACATCCCGGTTACTTATTTATTTTACCATTGGAAGGCTGTCCTTTTTTTTTTTTTTTTTTTGTGAGGGCATCTCTCATATTTATTGATCAGATGGTTGTTAACGACAATAAAATTCTGTATAGGGGAGTCAGTGCTCAATGCACAATCATTAATCCACCCCAAGCCTAATTTTCGTCAGTCTCCAATCTTCTGAGGCATAACAAACAAGTTCTTACATGGAGAACAAATTCTTACATAATGAATAAGTTACATGGTGAACAGTACAAGGGCAGTCATCACAGAAACTTTTGGTTTTGCTCATGCATTATGAACTCTAAACAGTCAGTTCAAATATGAATACTCATTTGGTTTTTATACTTGATTTATATGTGGATACCACATTTCTCTCTTTATTATTATTATTTTTAATAAAATGCTGAAGTGGTAGGTAGATACAAGATAAAGGTAGAAAACATAGTTTAGTGTTGTAAGAGAGCAAATGTAGATGATCAGGTGTGTGCCTGTAGACTATGTGTTAATCCAAGCTAGACCAGGGCAATAAAACATCCACGTATGCAGAAGATTTCTCTCAGAACAGGGGGGGTGAGGTTCTAAGCCTCACCTCTGTTGATCCCCAATTTCTCACCTGATGGCCCCCCTGCGACTGTGCCTGTCTTAGGTTGTTCCTCCCTTGAGGAATCTTACCCGTCTCTGGCTAACCAGTCATCTTCTGGGGCCATACAGGGAAATGTAAAGTTGGTAAGTGAGAGAGAAGCCTTATTGTTTGAAAAGGTTAGCTTTTTACTTCTTTGCATATTTATGCCCTGTGGCTTCTATGCCCAGCATTTGTCTTGAGGTATCTTTACCACTTGGAGGAGTTATGATACTCGGTAAATTTGATATGAGGCACGAATTCTATTTAAGGGTTGTAATTAGGAAGGAAGAAGAAAAGCTATAGAAGTAGCAGGCGGCAGAAAACCTGGGAAGATTGATTATTTCTTTGACATATCTTCTTGTAGAGTAACTTCAGCATGTATAGGTTTTAAGCTACTACTTAAATTGCGCACACACATTAACATAATAGGAGTATAGTTACATAACCAAAGCATACCTGTAATTACCAGCCATCTCCAGTGAAACCAAGAAAACCAGTTAGGCACCTTAGGCATTTGTGAAAACTTATCTATAATATGGTGGATATTGTCCAACTGAACTTGAACAGTCTGAGAGAAATCAGACAAATTAAAACAACCCATTCCTGGGGACTGTTCACATGCCATATGTTCTTTTAACAGTAAATAGTCTGTAGTTGTAAGAGTTTGGAGCGCTACAATTTGCACTTCTCCAAATTCTTGGTTGAGTTCCAACAGTATAGATCCAGTCAAATTTGTTGTTTTACTGTATGCACAGGCCAGCTTAGATATCTCCTTCCTCATTCCCATGGCAAGTCCAGGAACTGGTGGGATGAGTGCATCTACTGCTGTAGCAGTGCGTGGATCTTTGTTGGGGTTTTTTGATGATCATCTTCTGGCATGAGTCTTCCAGAGAGTGCAGATGTTGGAAGTTCTTTTTCATATCGTATCTTAGTTCATTTTCGGGGTAGCCCAATTAGGCTTTGATCCTCTGTATAAACACAAACAGACCCTTTGCCTACACTTTTATATGCCCTTTATACCCTTGTGTAGAACTCGTTGGAGGTTACCACACAGGAACTGCCCTTTTTTTTTTTTTTGCTTTGCTTTTGGTATCACTAATCTACACTTACATGACGAATATTATGTTTACTAGGCTCTCCCCTATACCAGGTCTCCCCTATAAACCCCTTTACAGTCACTGTCCATCAGCATAGCAAAATGTTGTAGAATCACTACTTGCCTTCTCTGTGTTGTACAGCCCTCCTTTTTCTCCTAACCCCCCATGTATGTTAATCTTAATACCCCCCTACTTCTCCCCCCCTTATCCCTCCCTACCCACCCATCCTCCCCAGTCCCTTTCCCTTTGGTACCTGTTAGTCCATTCTTGAGTTCTGTGATTCTGCTGCTGTTTTTTTCCTTCAGTTTTTCCTTTGTTCTTATATTCCACAGATAAGTGAAATCATTTGGTATTTCTCTTTCTCCGCTTGGCTTGTTTCACTGAGCATAATACCCTCCAGCTCCATCCATGTTGCTGCAAATGATTGGATTTGCCCTTTTCTTATGGCTGAGTAGTATTCCATTGTGTATATGTACCACATCTTCTTTATCCATTCATCTATTGATGGACATTTAGGTTGCTTCCAATTCTTGGCTATTGTAAATAGTGCTGCAATAAACATAGGGGTGCATCTATCTTTCTCAAACTTGATTGCTGCATTCTTAGGGTAAATTCCTAGGAGTGCAATTCCTGGGTCAAATGGTAAGTCTGTTTTGAGCATTTTGATATACCTCCATACTGCTTTCCACAATGGTTGAACTAACTTACATTCCCACCAGCAGTGTAGGAGGGTTCCCCTTTCTCCACAGCCTCGCCAACATTTGTTGTTGTTTGTCTTTTGGATGGCAGCCATCCTTACTGGTGTGAGGTGATACCTCATTGTAGTTTTAATTTGCATTTCTCTGATAATTAGCGATGTGGAGCATCTTTTCATGTGTCTGTTGGCCATCTGTATTTCTTTTTTGGAGAACTGTCTGTTCAGTTCCTCTGCCCATTTTTTAATTGGCTTATTTGTTTTTTGTTTGTTGAGGCGTGTGAGCTCTTTATATATTCTGGACGTCAAGCCTTTATCAGATGTGTCATTTTCAAATATATTCTCCCATACTGTAGGGATCCTTCTTGTTCTATTGATGGTGTCTTTTGCTGTACAGAAGCTTTTCAGCTTAATATAGTCCCACTTACTCATTTTTGCTGTTGTTTTCCTTGCCCGGGGAGATATGTTCAAGAAGAGGTCACTCATGTTTATGTCTAAGAGGTTTTCGCCTATGTTTTCTTCCAAGAGTTTAATGGTTTCATGGCTTACATTCAGGTCTTTGATCCATTTTGAGTTTACTTTTGTATATGGGGTTAGACAATGGTCCAGTTTCATTCTCCTACATGTAGCTGTCCAGTTTTGCCAGCACCACCTGTTGAAGAGACTGTCATTTCGCCATTGTATGTCCATGGCTCCTTTATCAAATATTAATTGACCATATATGTCTGGGTTAATGTCTGGATTCTCTAGTCTGTTCCATTGGTCTGTGGCTCTGCTCTTGTGCCAGTACCAAATTGTCTTGATTACTATGGCTTTATAGTAGAGCTTGAAGTTGGGGAGTGAGATCCCCCCTACTTTATTCTTCTTTCTCAGGATTGCTTTGGCTATTCGGGGTCTTTGGTGTTTCCATATGAATTTTTGAATTATTTGTTCCAGTTCATTGAAGAATGTTGCTGGTAGTTTCATAGGGATTGCATCAAATCTGTATATTGCTTTGGGCAGGATGGCCATTTTAACGATATTAATTCTTCCTAGCCACGAGCATGGGATGAGTTTCCATCTGTTAATGTCCCCTTTAATTTCTCTTAAGAGTGACTTGTAGTTTTCAGAGTATAAGTCTTTCACTTCTTTGGTTAGGTTTATTCCTAGGTATTTTATTTTTTTGGATGCAATTGTGAATGGAGTTGTTTTCCTGATTTCTCTTTCTGTTGGTTCATTGTTAGTATATAGGAAAGCCACAGATTTCTGTGTGTTGATTTTGTATCCTGCAAGTTTGCTGTATTCCAATATCAGTTCTAGTAGTTCTGGGGTGGAGTCTTTAGGGTTTTTTTATGTACAGTATCATGTCATCTTCAAATAGTGACAGTTTAACTTCTTCTTTACCAATCTGGATTCCTTGTATTTCTTTATTTTGTCTGATTGCCGTGGCTAGGACCTCCAGTACTATGTTAAATAACAGTGGAGAGAGTGGGCATCCCTGTCTAGTTGCCGATCTCAGCGGAAATGCTTTCAGCTTCTCGCTGTTCAATATAATGTTGGCTGTGGGTTTATCATAGATGGCCTTTATTATGTTGAGGTACTTGCCTTCTATTCCCATTTTGCTGAGAGTTTTTAACATGAATGGATGTTGAACTTTGTCAAATGCTTTTTCAGCATCTATGGAGATGATCATGTGGTTTTTGTCTTTCTTTTTGTTGATGTGGTGGATGATGTTGATGGACTTTCGAATGTTGTACCATCCTTGCATCCCTGGGATGAATCCCACTTGGTCATGGTGTATGATCCTTTTGATGTATTTTTGAATTCGGTTTGCTACTATTTTGTTGAGTATTTTTGCATCTACGTTCATCAGGGATATTGGTCTGTAGTTTTCTTTTTTGGTGGGGTCTTTGCCTGGTTTTGGTATTAGGGTGATGTTAGCTTCATAGAATGAGTTTGGGAGTATCCCCTCCTCCTCTATTTTTTGGAAAACTTTAAGGAGAATGGGTATTATGTCTTCCCTGTATGTCTGATAAAATTCTGAGGTAAATCCATCTGGCCCGGGGGTTTTGTTCTTTGGTAGTTTTATGATTACCGCTTCAATTTCGTTGCTGGTAATTGGTCTGTTTAGATTTTCTGTTTCTTCCTGGGTCAATCTTGGAAGGTTATATTTTTCTAGGAAGTTGTCCATTTCTCCTAGGTTTCCCAGCTTTTTAGCATATAGGTTTTCATAGTATTCTCCAATAATTCTTTGCATTTCCGTGGGGTCCGTCGTGATTTTTCCTTTCTCGTTTCTGATACTGTTGATTTGTGTTGACTCTCTTTTCTTCTTAATAAGTCTGGCTAGAGGCTTATCGATTTTGTTTATTTTCTCAAAGAACCAGGTCTTGGTTTCATTGATTTTTGCTATTGTTTTATTCTTCTCAATTTTATTTATTTCTTCTCTGATCTTTATTATGTCCCTCCTTCTGCTGACCTTAGGCCTCATCTGTTCTTCTTTTTCCAATTTCGATAATTGTGACATTAGACCATTCATTTGGGATTGCTCTTCCTTTTTTAAATATGCTTGGATTGCTATATACTTTCCTCTTAAGACTGCTTTTGCTGTGTCCCACAGAAGTTGGGGCTTAGTGTTGTTGTTGTCATTTGTTTCCATATATTGCTGGATCTCCATTTTGATTTGGTCATTGATCCATTGATTATTTAGGAGCGTGTTGTTAAGCCTCCATGTGTTTGTGAGCCTCTTTGCTTTCTTTGTACAGTTTATTTCTAGTTTTATGCTTTTGTGGTCTGAAAAGTTGGTTGGTAGGATTTCAATCTTTTGGAATTTTCTGAGGCTCTTTTTGTGGCCTAGTATGTGGTCTATTCTGGAGAATGTTCCATGTGCACTTGAGAAGAATGTATATCCCGCTGCTTTTGGATGTAGAGTTCTATAGATGTCTATTAGGTCCATCTGCTCTACTGTGTTGTTCAGTGCTTCCGTGTCCTTACTTATTTTCTGCCCAGTGGATCTATCCTTTGCGGTGAGTGGTGTGTTGAAGTCTCCTAGAATGAATGCATTGCAGTCTATATCCCCCTTTAGTTCTGTTAGTATTTGTTTCACATATGCTGGTGCTCCTGTGTTGGGTGCATATATATTTAGAATGGTTATATCCTCTTGTTTGACTGAGCCCTTTATCATTATGTAGTGTCCTTCTTTATCTCTTGTTACTTTCTTTGTTTTGAAGTCTATTTTGTGTGATATTAGTACTGCAACCCCTGCTTTCTTCTCACTGTTGTTTGCTTGAAATATGTTTTTCCATCCCTTGAGTTTTAGTCTGTACATGTCTTTGGGTTTGAGGTGAGTTTCTTGTAAGCAGCATATAGATGGGTCTTGCTTTTTTATCCATTCTGTTACTCTGTGTCTTTTGATTGGTGCATTCAATCCATTAACATTTAGGGTGACTATTGAAAGATATGTACTTATTGCCATTGCAGGCTTTAAATTCGTGGTTACCAAAGGTTCAAGGTTAGCCTCTTTAGTATCTTACTGCCTAACTTAGCTCGCTTATTGAGCTGTTATATACACTATCTGGAGATTCTTTTCTTCTCTCCCTTCTTGTTCCTCCTCCTCGATTCTTCATATGTTGGGTGTTTTGTGCTGTGTTCTTTCTAGGAGTGCTCCCATCTAGAGCAGTCCCTGTAAGATGTTCTGTAGAGGTGGTTTGTGGAAAGCAAATTCCCTCAGCTTTTGTTTGTCTGGGAATTGTTTAATCCCACCGTCATATTTGAATGATAGTCGTGCTGGATACAGTATCCTTGGTTCAAGGCCCTTCTGTTTCATTGTATTAAATATATCATGCCATTCTCTTCTGGCCTGTAGGGTTTCTGTTGAGAAATCTGACGTTAGCCTGATGGGTTTCCCTTTATAGGTGACCTTTTTCTCTCTAGCTGCCTTTAACACTCTTTCCTTGTCCTTGATCTTTGCCATTTTAATTATTATGTGTCTTGGTGTTGCCCTTCTTGGATCCTTTCTGTTGGGGGTTCTGTGTATTTCCGTAGTCTGTTCGATTACTTCCTCCCCCAGTGTGGAGAAGTTTTCAGCAATTATTTCTTCTAAGATACTTCCCATCTCTTTTCCTCTCTCTTCTTCTTCTGGGACCCCTATAATACGGATATTGTTCCTTTTAGATTGGTCACACAGTTCTCTTAATATTGTTTCATTCCTGGAGATCCTTTTGTCTCTCTCTATGTCAGCTTCTATGCGTTCCTGTTCTCTGATTTCAATTCCATCAATGGCCTCTTGCATTCTATCCATTCTGCTTATAAACCCTTCCAGAGTTTGTTTCATTTCTGCGATCTCCTTTCTGGCATCTGTGATCTCCTTCCGGACTTCATCCCATTTCTCTTGCGTATTTCTCTGCATCTCTGTCAGCATGTTTATGATTCTTATTTTGAATTCTTTTTCAGGGAGACTGGTTAGGTCTGTCTCCTTCTCTGGTGTTGTCTCTGTGATCTTTGTCTGCCTGTAGCTTTGCCTTTTCATGGTGATAGGAATAGTCTGCAGAACTGGGACGAGTGACGGCTGGAAGGACTTCCTTTCTTGTTGGTTTGTGGCCCTCCTCTCCTGGGAGAACAGCGGCCTCTAGTGGCTTGTGCTGCGCAGCTGCGCGCAGACAGGGTTCCTGCTTCCTGCCCGGCTGCTATGGAGTTTATCTCCGCTGTTGCTGTGGGCGTGGCCTGGCTCGGGCAGCTACTCCAAAATGGTGGAGTCGCGTTGAAGCAGGAGCTGCTGGGAGGCTATTTATCTCCGTAAGGGGCCTCCCTGCTCCCTGCAGCCCAGGGGTTAGGGTGCCCAGAGATCCCGGATTCCCTACCTCTGGATTAAGTGACCCGCCCTGCCCCTTTAAGACTTCCAAAAAGCACCCGCCAAAACAAAACAATGCCCACCAAAAAAAAAGAAAAAAAAAATTTTTTTTTTAATTAAAAAAAAAAAAAAAAAAAAAGGTGGTTGTTCGTTTTTCTTTATTCTCCGGTGCCAGCCTCAGGCCTCTGCTCCCCAGTCTTTCTGCCCTGTTTCCCTAGTATTGGGGTCCCTATCCCTTTAAAACTCCCAAAAAGCGCTCGCCAAAACAAAACAGCAAAAAAGAAAAAAAAAAAAAATGGTCGCGCGCTTTTCTTATGCCCTCAGTCGCCCAGCCTCCAGTGCCTGCTCACTGTTCTTGCTGCCCTGTTTTCCTAGTATCGAGCACTCTGCACTCTGGCCCGAATGGCGGGGGCTGGGTGCTCGGCAGCCCTGTGCTCCGTCTCCCTCCCGCTCTGCCTTTTCTTCTCCTGCCGGGATTTAGGGGGATGGGCGCTCGCCTCCCGCGGGGCCGGGGCTTGTATCTTACCCCCTTCGCGAGGCGCTGGGTTCTCTCAGGTGCGGATGTGGTCTGGATATTGTCCTGTGTCCTCTGGTCTTTATTCTGGGAAGGGTTGTCTTTGTTATGTTTTCATAGATATATGTTGTTTTGGGAGGAGATTTCCGTTGCTCTACTCACGCCGCCATCTTCTGCCCCTCCTCCTGATGCCAGTTTTGAGGGGCCTTCTAATCAATGTAAGAAGAATGAGAGATAAAAAAATGAAATGTGGTGGAACAGTCATGAGTGGGGGAAAGTAGCAGATTTAATTTAGGTGAAGCTAAATTACCTGTAAAACATGTAAAACCTCTAAGGCCCACCTTGGCAGAAAGCCAGGGGACCTGGGTCCTTGTTCTGTCTCTGCTACTAAATGGCTGTATGAATTTAAGCAGGTTTCCTCCCCTGTAACATGAGGCACTCAACTATTTCCAATATAAATTGTGGTTTAAAAAATAAAAGACAAAAACACAACTAGGTCTTTGCTGAGGCCTCTTAATGCGTATGCTTTTATCTTTATAAACATTTCAGTAGAATTATAGGCCCATAATTCAGTGACCTCTGTTTTATCCTGAATATAATTAACTTGATAGTACAGGTAAGACTGTGTCAGCAATTTCTTACTAACGTGCCTTTCCACAGGATAGCTCTCTTCAATTTCCTTTGTTTTTATGACACTTCGTCATATTTCTGTTACAGAGCTTACCTGGGGCAGTGTGTTTTTTGAAGACTGTATGCCTCTTGTCAAATAAGACTCAGTTCCTTGAGGGCAGACACCATGACTTACTCATCTGTTAAGAGTCCTTGCTTAGTACAGGGATTGGCGCATGGTAGGGGCTCAGTACATATTGAATAAATATTTAATCAACTGAGTTGGCAATAGCATACTCAGTGTGTGTCATATGCCTTCCATTTGCCCCTCTGAATCCATTGCCACCGTCTTCTACCCTGCTCTGGCTAGAAAGTTCTTGTCCCCTTTAAGACAAGTCTGCTCCATAGGACTCTTTTTCTTGGTTCCATAAATGTCTTCCTCCTCTAGTCCTTCAGGCTTAGGAATGGTGACAGTATCTTTGTTATAAGCCTTGAACTTTTGCTCTATTCCTTGGTATTCCCCTGTGCCCTACCTACACTGAGATCATTGACCTCTCCATGAGTTATCCTTAATTAGAGTGTGCCTATTGTCAGGACCCTCATTAATACAGCAGATAAGAAAGGAAAAAGATCTCTGTTTAAAATATGTTTTTGCATTCATATTGTTGAATTGTTGAGAATGACCACATTAAATTTTTTTGTAAACACTTAAAATCAGTAGATCCTTGTGTAGGCTAAGTATTTTCATACAAGGCTGGCCTTCACTGATTCACTCCTAACTATGATGTTACAGATTCATTGCAGTATCCACATCACAAATGCATTTTGAGTTTGAGTGAGTAATTATTTATGTTTACATTTGGTTGTTGGTGTTTAAATGTATTTCCCTCTGACTTGTGGTCTCTTGGACTGAAATACAATGCCTTAAGAGAAAGGGTGCCATCTTTTTCAGCTGGCAGTCTAATGGCTAACTGACATCTGGAAAAATAATAGAGAGATATTTATGAATAAAGAATACAGCTTAATAAGTGTGGATCCAGATCTGACAATGAACATTTTGTGCATTTTTAGGTCTAATTTGATAAGACTTGTTACATTCTTTTCCAGAGCCAGAAATTCTTAAGGAAGTCTGTAACCAGTTGAAGAGTATATTCATAGTGAAATAATTTGAAGAATCATTAAAATATCCATCCTTTAGAGAGTGTTAAATTTATTGGTTCAGGCAACAGTCCAGATATGCCATGTCTTTATCATCATTGATATGTAAGCACCATAAAGGCAGGGACTTATTCAATTTTAGCATTCTGCTAAACCCCCAGTGCCTAAAACAGAGCCTGGAATCTAGTAAGTGTTCAATAAATATTTGTTGATTAAATGAATATATTGGAATTTGGTTGTATTATTGTTGTCTTTTCTGTTTTTGCATTTGTTATATTCTCATTCATAAATGATAAAATCTAGGTTCATATTTTCAACAGATATTTATTATTTTTTTATCTGTTAAATGCACTATATTGGGTATTTCCTTTAGTAGCTCATATTATACAGGTAAAAAAATAACCTCCCAAGTACAACATAGTCATTGGTAGATCCCATCTCAGTGGCTTTTCTTCTACATCAAAATATCTGCTCAAAGCAAGCCTTTGCCTCCACCCTTCCAATCTCTAATTTTTGCCCACTTTGCAGAAATATAGTGAAGCAATTAGCTTTCCTAAAGAGTGCTTGATTCTATTCTTGGATTCCTTGGCTAGTGACCATGTTGTGCCTTTTCATGTAGACTTGATGACTCCAATAAAATTGCTGGAAAGCTATTCCCTCTTTTATGGTTTTTTTGTACCTCATCCACAAGGGTAGAAACCTGAATCTTCCTCCTTGTCTGGATTTGCATGAAGGCTTTCATGGTATCATGGTTCCATGAGAGACTTTTTAAAGTCTTATTATTAGGTTTTCATATGACTCCAGCTGATTGGTATACAGGCTTTTATATTCATAGGAATTTTTATTTATTCCCAAATACTTTTTACTTAACTACAAATAGATCCTTGATGTGAGTCATTCTTATGGAGTAGTCCTAGTAGTACCGGAACTTGGAACATGCTGAATAAAACTATAAACCTAGGGTAATTATTTATTAATCTAAGTAAACTTCTAGAAGATGCAGAGTTTAATGAGGGAACTGTACATGGAAAGATACTTTTATAACTGAGAAGCTCACATTCCCTTTAGGCAATTAAATATTCTCCTTTTCCTTCACCACTTCCTCTTTCCTCTTCCCTCTTTTCCCTCCTACTTTTTCTCCTTTTTATTCTTGATTACCCAGAGATCCATTTCCCTTTGTAAAGATCCGCACATGTTTACATGGTAGAGAGAAGTACTTTACAGATCCACCAAGTTGGCATAAGTAATTCTAAGTAGTTGCATACAATTATAAATCTATTGCTCTGAAGAATTCATCCATGAAAATAATTCTTTGCAGTGTATTTTCAAATTTTATGCCATAAATAAATGGGGCCTTTATTTTTTTATTAAGAAAAATAAAAGACAAGAAACCCAGTCTTTTTTTCAAAAGAAGTAAAAGTCATTATACTCACATGAAATAATTGCTTCCAAATCATAAAACCAGAAAAGTTCAGAAGTAAAGCTTACTATCTTGGTTGTTCTTGTTTCATGGAATTGTCTTTCCTATTTTTTCCCTACATCATCACCTCTCTGCTTGTATCCTGTGAGTAAGGGATAGCACCATTGCCCTCTGATTGCTTTGTACACCAGTGCTTTCTCTCCTGCAATAGCCATTTTTAGTCAGACCTTTTTTTCCCCACTATCTTAATAAGAATAATTTTCATTATTTTATCATTACATCTGATAAAATACTATTAGTGTTTTATATCCCAGCTGGATATAAATATGTCTTTGAAATAGTCTGCATATCAGTGGGGTTGACTCAGTTATATTAAAAGTGAATTTGAATTTAGATGCCTGTATACTTTTATCAAAGGAGAAAATTGCAATGTGTGATGAAAATAACCAGATAGACTCTTTTGCCCTTCAACCGTGGCTTAAGAATAATCTAAGACAAAATTTTCGTAAGAATAATCAGTCAGCAGATCTGACACTTAACATAGGAATTACAATGAAGCCATGACAATTTTTCAACATATTTCACATGTCACAGGATTCTTGATCTTAAGTTCAAATTACATGCACAAATACGTACTAGATATTTATTAAGCAAATAAATTGCCTATAATTCTATTGGATGTTATACATACTAGGTAAGAATTTGTCATATTCACTCTACTTAGCCTCTAGGTCATCCTTTTAATGTACTTGTGTCACCTTGGGTCCTGGAAAACTATAGCTATGGATCAGTTTTTCAAGTCATAGTGTTACATGATATGTGTAGGAACCATCTTCCATTTGGATGGAGCATCAGTATTTCACTATATAAAACTAAGGCAGATTGTTTTATACATCAGGCCTTGGGATCATGCTAGTGTACCTTTGGGAGATTTTGATGATATGAATAGTTATATCACTTGCTCATGGTTACAGCTGTCTTGCACATTCCAGTGAGAGTATTAGAAATTAATCCTGTAGCTAAAATTCAGTGGATCAAACCAAATTGCTGTTTATGAGTCTCAGAAGGTAAAAGGAAAAGAAAAGTAAGAAAGAAAAAGATTAATTCCCTGATAGCCCTGTCAGTGAGGTGTTAACTTTTTTAAAACTAGTCCGTTATCAGCCCTGCAGGTCCATGATCTTTCGTGAACATGTTTCATTTATTTTTTAAAGTATATATATATATATATTTTAAGTATATATTTTTTTATTGAAGTTTAGTTAATACACAATATTATACTGGTTTCAAGTATACAACACAGTGGCTCAACAGTTAAACACATTATTAAATCCTCACTCCAACTTGTGCAGTTACTGTCAACATAGAAAGATGTTACAGAACAATTGTCAGTCAGACCTTTAATGCTGTTTCAACATTTCTCCACCCCTACTCGCCTCTACACGCACACACGCGCTTTGCACTACTGCAGATGTTAATGTGTCAGAGTGCTAAAGTTTCTAAGATGTCAGCAGGAAGAAATGGCACTGTGAGGCATAACTGTGACCTGAAGGAAATAAATTGCAGGAGTGTTGCTGTAAGGAAAGTACTAACTTAGGACATCCTTCTCCAATGAAATCTGTCAAGCTCTTAGTTTTCTAAATGTGGGAACTTTTGTACTTGTTTTCCTCTAAGGCACAGGATAATTCCCAAGAGAGATTCCATTCATTCCTCACAGAGAAACAGAAGAAAAGAGTGAAGTTGAGTTAGCAGCTTGTTAGAATTGTGTTTACTCTGAGATCTGATTCAAGAAATGGACTTGGAATCTCAGCTTGTCTAAGCTGCAGCTTATCCATTTTGCAGCTGGACCATGTAGAGCTCAGCTACAGAGTCTTTTGACCAGGGAATGTTACAGTTATCTAGAACACTAAATGGACTAATGAGTATATACATAGAGACTAATTATGGGCCAAGTCATTAATTATGGTTGTGTTTACATTTTTATTGTGACTAATCTTTCATCTCTCTGAAGTAAAGTTCTTAACTATCTTCTAATATGTGATAATAATATGACTGAATTCCTGAGATACATATGAAGTACTCATACTTTTATTTCTTAATTACCAATTACTGACCACCCTCCCCCTCTTTATCCCTCAAGGGATAGTTTTCAGTACTGCTTTCTTTATACTAATAAGTGATTCTCTTCTGGATGGAACTAGAAGCTGAGCCCTGCTTATTGAAATGGTTGGTCTTCATCTTAGCATTAGTCCAAACTGGTGAAACAGAGGGACTTTTGCATTCGTTATTTTATTCATCTTTTATAGAAAATGTGGAGACTTCTGGGTGGGTTTGGCTTTCTGCCAATTAGTGTTGCCACTGTTTTCCTGTGATGCATATATTCACATGAGTCAACAGAAACCTTTTTGACTAAGCAGTTAGAATTAGCAAGACTGTATGCATCAGGGTATTGGATGTGGGGAAAGGAATAAGAAGGGGTAGTGAGACCTCAGATAGAAGCACTGACATAGGCTCCCAACACAGTGAAGTCACCACAGTCTCACACCGCCTCACATCTCTCCAGAGCAAGTTCTGCATGACAGACAAAGGAGAGCTCAGCTTTATCGCCGCTTGTTCAGACTCACAGCCCCAGAATAATCTGACCTTATAAAGAGTACAGCCTCTCTGAGGAATGGGGCCCCAGCCCAATGCCACATCCATCCTTCATCCATCCTTGAAGCCAGCCTTCCTGTGAAGACCGCTGGTGATTTTTAGCATATCATTCCAGTGGAAGGCATATGACTTAATAGCAGATCAAGGGGAAAGGCTAAAAAGTATTTTGTAATGTGATGTAGTAGGGGGGAGCGAATATTTAGGATGCATTTGTAGAAATAAATTGTCTGAAATAAGGAAGGTGTATCAGTCAGACTTAGCTTTAGTTGTGACAGAAAACTCAAAATAACAGTAAGTTAAATAGGATACATGCTTATTCTCTCTCTGTAAAAGAAGTCCCAAGGTACGGCCCAGAAGAGGTCGACACTCACATGTCAGGGATTCATATTCCTTTCCTCTTGCTGTTCTAACAGCCTCCACATGTGGCTTCCATGTGGCAGAGCAAGAAGGTTGCTAGACGCCCGGTCGTGAGGGAGGAGGCAATGGCAGCAGGGACTGCCCCTCTTCAAGGACTCTTCCCAGAAGTCACACACACTACTTCCACATAAATCTTAGTCATGTGGTCACCCCTAGCTACAGGAATGCCTGGAAATGGAAACTTTATTTGGGATAGTTATATGGCCAACCAAAAATCAGGGATGGTATAACTAATGAAGAAGACAGGGTTGGTGGATATTGTTTTCCCTTCTAGAACTTCCCAGAAAATGAGCTGTCTCTCCATGGGAAGTGAAAGCTTTCTCTACTCTGTCTTGTTCACAACATACCTAGGGTATGTTTCCAGAGCTATAGCACAAAAGAGATATATATGAGCAAATAAATTGAGAGATAAATTACCATGTGATGTAAGGACTGGGACCCTTCACCTAACCCAGTGTTGGTTAGAAGAATTGAGTGGATCATGTCAAGTGAAAGAATTGCTGATATTTAGTCAGGAATTTTATTCCTTTCTCAGAAAAGACATAGGGAAGACATGATACCTGACTCAGAATGTTTAAAGACATTCTTCAGTGTGCTCACAGCTGGTGGACACATATAGGCTGCATTTGTGTTCCGCTCCTCCATGCTCCTCCAGTGTGCCCCAATCCATTGGTGACTTGAGACACTATGGAGAGGAGCATTTTCTGACCCTCAGAAGGTCCTGAGGGTGAAAGAGCTGTGAATGCCCAGGAAGAGTGAAGTCACTGCAGTTGACGGGCTTGGAGCAGTAGCTGTAGGGTCAGTTGACCAACATCCTATATGCCATCCTGGCTGTAGTCCTACCAACCACTTGGGTCATTCTCCACATTGCCATTGGTGATTGTTTTAAGTGCAGAATAGATTATAGAACCTGCCAGCTTAATCCCTCTCAATGGCTTTCCATTGCCTGAATGTCACCCAGTTCCTTCTGACCCAATCTTGGCTTACTCACTCTGAATCTCCAGACATAATTTCTACTCTCTTCCTTAAATGTGTCAGGTTTCTATCCCCCTGGAACTTTACCCGTGCTGTCCCCTCTTCCACAACATTCTCCTCCATAGTCACTCTCCCATTTCACCTGGCTAACGCCCACCCGTGGTGAACTGTCACTTCCTCTCTGGAGTCTCCACTTCCACCCCCTCAGAAGGGGGATTCCCATGACTGCCGACAACTCCCTTAGCACAGCACTTATTGCAGTTACTGCGATGGCTTATGGAATGATGTCTTTCTAACTAGACCATAAGCTCCCTGTAGGCAGAGCCTGGTCTGCCCACAGTCATAGTAGTGACAAACAGTGTAGGACGTTATAGAAGGTATTCCAGCGTCAGCTGGAGGCACAGGTAAGAATGAAGGCTAGGCAGTGGAGAGGAGCATGGAGAAGCAGAACACAAATGCAAGACTGTCTTTTGCTCCAACCCCTCTTACATTCTTTCCGGAGTGGTGGGATTGAGGCAAGAGAAAGAAGTGCTTCTCTCCAGTTACTTGGATTACCTCCCAGCCCCCAAAGGGTCAGAGCAACTGTTACTGTGGAATTTGAAATACTAGCTATGTTAATGGAGGTCAGGATTACCAAGACTGGATTTACTGCTCCAAAAACTGACCCAAATTTATTTTCTATTATCCACAATTAGTTATGTGGAAGGAGGAGCATGGGGCTTCTTGGTATGTAGACCATTGCTAACATGTCCCTGGACCTAGATCTTGTTTGTTTTTTATCTCTTCTGGAGAAAGTGGCTGTGAATTTCAGGGGGTGGGCAGTACTCGTGCCTCAACTACACCAAGAGCAGAATCTGCATATGAGCAGCTTTGGCCTCCCAGGGCTTAGCGACCCGGCTGGCTGCCTGTCTCTGCCTTTTCTTGGAGTAATTTTTACAGGCACTGAACTCCTGCCCTCAAATACCCACTGCCATTTGCTTCCTGATGCTTAACATTCCGTATTTAGAAATGAGGCCTCAAGTACAAGGACAATGAGAATGACACATTGCTTTAGATTCACACCGCGATGTGCCGGATCTTGTTGAGAAAGGGGGGACCATTGGGCTATAGAAAGTGTGGGTAGAGAGGTAAAAAGGGAAGAAGTTTGAGAAAGGAGAGGATAGGAATTCTAAGGAAGCTGAGCAGGATGAAGATAAGCCATATTTGATTTATGGTTTTGCTTAACCTTATTTACCCAAACATAATAGATAGGAGCAGTTTCTTGTTTGGAGCTGGGGGGTAATTCGAACCTAGGCGTGGACCTCCTGCTTCCAGTCTGGGGACAGGGCATCCTCTGTTCTCCACTGGAGTTCCTATGGGAGTCTCCGGGCTGGCACTGCCCTGACAGGGTGAGACATACAGCCAGCAGATGCCCTGCCACTGGTCGGCCTCAGTGGCTAATCCCGTGGTGATGGTTTGCTGCACAGACCCCCTTTTCTTGGTACACACAGGCCATCAGAAAGTAGATCAAAGGACAAACAGGATGACATTTCCCCAAGAGGAGGGGTTTTAGGCTCATGCAGCCCAGAACAGTGGTCACATTGCAGAAGACTTTTTTAAGTAGAGTTCTTTCCTGAGACTAATTGGAAATAAGTAACTTTTCCTAGAATGAAAATCACCCAACTGGCATGGACTGTTTACTTTCTCAGTTGCTGCGAGAAAGCACGGGAACAAACAGCCTTACTGTCTCCTTCATTTGTGTCTCAAAGGCATGCCGTTGCTAATAATGTATGTACAAAGCACTAATTAACAATGGTCACTTTTTAAACTTATGTTTGCCCTCTAAAAATTTGATTGTTTATTGACTTTTTAAAAAGGCTCCGTTTATTCATCTTTGTTGTAGGGGTATATGCTATGAAATTGCACATTTTAAAATGTGTACATGATCAGAGAGGTTTAATTCTCCTGACATATACACCGATGGTATTTCAATTCTATAAGCAAAACCCGCTGGTACAATTAATCATTAACCTACTTGCCTTAGGGATTAAAGGCAAGAGAGAATGTTAACTCTTTTGTGACATATTGTAGATCGACAAGAGAGATGGCAAAGTGTATAGTTTTTGCTATCTAAAAATTGACACTTGTTTGGTAATCAAAGTGTAATTTTCAAATAAACTCCTAATGCCCCATCTTCAGGTATACCTGCCTTGCCCTGGCCTTTTATGGAGCCATCTGGAATCAGCCACACTCGGGATGTGGATGAGCATGTTCCAGCTGTTGCAGGCAAGCTCTCTGTCACTTCCGTTGGATCCTAAGTCAGGCCTGTCTCTTTTCTACTGTGTGACTGTATGTTTCGTAGCAGATACTAGTCATTATTTTTTCAGTGAAGCAGACACTCAGAAGACACAGACCATCCATACTTAGTTCTCTGAGTTTGGGAGCTGATGGAAGCATCCATTTATCATCCTCTGTACTTTACCACTGGGGGAAATAGAGGGCTCCCCCATCCCTGGGCCCTTCCTGTGAGCTCATCCTCTGCATTTTGCTTGTATGGCCACTTAGCCACTTTCAGGACTCTTGGGAAAGTATTACCCCTGCACTGGAGCTCCCCAGCACTGTCAAGTGGTAAACCGATGTGTTTCTGTCTGTAGACAGAGGTATAATCTAAGACAGCACTGTGGCCTACTCTGTAGATACAAGCATCCAGTCATATTTTTCTCAGCTTTTCACAGAGCTATGCAGAGAGAGACAGTATATATATATATATATTTCATTTGAATGAGTGAATGATCAGTAGCATGACTTGGGCTTCTATCAGGGGTCAAGTCAATAGGGGAAAAAAGCCTAGGATTGAGGGAAAACATGAGGTAGAAAGGCTTGGTTTATATAGCTTGGATGTCTACACTCTAGAATATTTAGTTCTTCTAATTTCATTTTGCACAAGTAGAAACAATCAGGAAAAAAAATTAAGTCTGAATACTTTTAATCTGTTTCTCAAGCAAGCATATGTATCACAGAGTTACGTGTATTCTCATTAGGAATTTTTAAGCATTTTAATTCTAAATATAAAATCTCACCTATGTGGCAGTGTTCCTTTAAATGTCAGAGAAGCTAGAGTGGTTGAGGGGCAAGGAGGGATAGTGAATTGAATCTCAGAAGGATTTTAATGCATTCCCTTCAGTGTCTTTTCTTCCTGAGAATAAAGGGAGGGAAAGGAGCCAAGGAACACAACAGCCCTGTAGCAACATTTTTCCCCAAGGAATTTTGTATTTAGTTCTTGTGCCTCTGGCTACTAAAGAAGAGATATACATTTAGCTCATGTAAACAAAAGAAAGCAACATTTCAAAATGTGATTCAGTTACTTGTAGATTTTCTAGATTTTTATCTCATCCAACTCCAGGTTGTCAACTAAAGAGAACAAATTATTTAATGCAACAAATTTATTCTCTCTTTGTGGGAAATTGCTTTGCATTAAGTTGGCTTGCTGTTGGCTCAGACCAAATGAAATGGGAGCTGCTATCTAGTGAATTCAAACTGGGGAGAGAGCCATACTACATAATTCGGGCCCCTAGCTGCTTCCTTTCTCACATTATCTGGATAATTCCTTAAACTCTCACTTCTAACTATTCAGATGCAGCTTCAACTGTGTATATACGTACAGTTTTACCGGTTCAACACTGGGACTGAATTGACCTATAGTAAAATAGCTACAGTGGTCTAGTTAACTCAGACCTATCCTCCCTACCCACCAATCCTCCTCCCAACTCTGCTGCCCCAGCCTCCAGGTCCGCTGGCCATTTGTCTGCATGGATTTATTGGACTGACCACCCAGTCTGCTGTTACAGAGACTTGGCCTTTCTTTTATATTTCTCCATCAGTTTTTGTTTCTTATTTTGAGGCCAGTTCTAGATTGTTTACCCTTTGATGGACAGACCGGGCTTTGTCTCATTTGGTTCCACTTAGACAAACAGTAGGAGTGTAAAAAGGAGGCTTGGGTCCAGGTAACAGAAAGTTTGACTCCTCTCCCCTCTAGGGACTGTCCCCTCTGCAGACGCAGCTACAGTGGGAATTAGAAAGGAGGAAAAGACCACATGGTGGAATTTGTCAGCTGCTTCTGTTAATGTCTCTTAAAATGGAGGTCAGAGTAGTGTATGCAGATACCAAAATGGGGAAATTGTCTGGTTAAAGTAAATGAATCAGTCAAATATATGTTCCTCACATTTTAAAGAAAAAGGTAAGGTTCAATGAAAAATGAAGATTTTGGTCTTCAAAGAGAAATTCCTCTTTTTGTTACAAAGGAGGGTGCTTCACTTGAAATTGGTAAATACTTTGCTGCTTTGCATATGTTCCAGCAAATATAATTTGTCTTTTTGAATCTCACAGGATTAGCTATTTTATTACTATTTCTTCTTATTTCTGGAGCTAAAGATGGTATACAAATAGTATAGCTCACAAATCTAAGAGCATGTCTTTAACATGATGTTCTGCCAAGTGAATATTGCAGTCTGATCAAATTGACAGTGTCTTTCTAGCTGGGGAAGCACAATGCCCCACAATTTCATTCCCCCAACATCATGTTTAAATCATGGAAGGGGTTAAGAGCCAGAGAATGAACAAAATGGTTTCCTAGGTTTCAATAGTACCTAAGATATGATTCCTGGAGTTCACAATATTATAAATCATTCTAAAGGAATATGCTCCCCAGAATTTTTATTTTAAAATTACTCATTTCTGGTGTATACAAGGGCAAGGTCAGATGGCCTGCAGGAAGCAAGCCAGGTAAATTTCCATGATTCATAGTCACTAGGCAATGTCTAGTTGCAGTTGATCATTCATGCTGGCATATGTCCCAAGTATAGGTCATCTCAGTGTGGGTAACCTGACTGCACTAATAAGTCTGGAGGATAGTCTCTCTGCCTCCGGATAAGTAGGAGGCCTAGAGTAAGTAGCTAGAAGAGCTCATTCCAAGTAATGCTAGTGTAGAGACAAAAATTTTCCTAATCTTTTGAAAACAATTATCTTTAACCAGTTTGGCTATGCAAACAAGACCTGGAGTGGAGAACTAAGGATATAACTTTAAAATCACAGAATGCCCCATCATAGATAACCTCCTATTTTCTCAGAAGTATAGGTTCTAATAATTAGAAACATCCTTAGAGGTCTTTGTCCCTTAACAACATCTGTGTCCTGGGGACAGTAACTCCAGATCTAGGGCTCTTTGCCTGATGCATTCCTTGTTCCTTGGACCTAGCTTAGAGACAGATCTGTCACAGTGACACTCCTTGCAATGAAGGACCACAGAGGAGGACTGTGAGGACTTTGTCTTGGAGGGTCTGGCAAGTATTGCATGTAACTTTCCTCAAAAGTGAGAGCAAATCCTGTCCTTTGGAGAAACCCCATCGTTCCCTGACTGCCTGTCTTTTAGCGTTCCAGGTTCCCAGCCCTCTTTTCAGCCAGCCATGACCCTTGGCTTTGCAGAAGGCTCAACCTCACTTGATTTCAAAGCCTCTACTTTCTTCCCTTAGATTCTGTTTATGTATGCGCTGGACAACTGTAGAAGTCCAAACTTCACATAGTTGTCTGGATTTCTGTGAAAATGCCTTATATGACACCCAACAGGATATCAATCCATGCAGGGATTTTTGCCAGAACAGCACCATTGGTGGCCTTCTAGCTGGGCTTTAACATTGGCTCTGGCAGAACTTATATGCCCCAAGGTAGTCCATTCCTCTGAGTCTAGCCTCTTATAACTCCATGATAGTACTTCCTTCCTAGGTTTTTGGGGCAGATTAAATGAGGTTATGCCTATGAAGTATGGACAGGTGCCTGGCACATGCTTGTCCCCCATCAATGTCTCCCCAGCTCCTTCCCTCACATAAAGTATCTACATCTTGATATATAGATATCACAGCACAGACTCTGGGCTCATCATTAAAAGTGAAAATTCAGTAATGAAAATAGCTTCATCTTCAGAGGCTCTTTTATTTCCTCTTAACAATTTTCAGTGTGAAATCATTTCCTTGAAAACAAGGGGTAAGAAACATTAAGAAACATAGAAATTAAGATGTTTTTCTTTCTTTCTTTATGTCATCTAGTAACATGCACCATTAACCTCAGTCATGTACATTCCTGGTATGCTCTGGCTCTGAGTGTTAGAAGAGAAATCCTTGTAGTCATCTTTTTTTTTTTTTTGTAATAATAATAGATTAAGTCAACTGAATAAAAATATAAATATCCTAGTTCCATCTCTTAAAGCTATTCCCTCTTATGATGTATTCTTTTCTGAATGAAGGTTTCATTCCCTACAAATGTCCTAGATAATCAACAGACACCTCCAGTCACACCCACCACAAACAAGGTGACGAGTAGATGGCTTACATGTGTGTCTACAGACTGGATATGATGAAACATGACATGAATTAGTAAATCCGTCAGGAGAAAAACAGATTTGCTGTCACACATTAACCAGTTTTGCTGCAATTCCAACACCGTAGATTTTCAATTAGCTGAAATCAGTCGCAGTGGTAGGATACCGCTTTTCTTTCTAGTCTGCTCCACAGCAGTATTAAAGCCTGTTTCAGGTATTTCAAATGGAGAACTTAAAACATCCATTTTAAAGGAATTTTAAAAACTTGTGCTACTCCAAGAGTAGCTCTTGATAATATAAAGATTTGCTAGGTAGTGAATTAATGAGCACAAAACCTGTACTATACAAAACACTCACTGGTTAAAAAAAAAAAAACTTTTTCATTAAGAAATCTAGATTAGACCCTATTGGCTTTAACTGTATAATGGAAATCCTTTTATATGTATTACCAAACTCCCATCAAATCATACCTCCGGACACCAATAAGGAAATCACCTCTTATTTTAAACTAGATACATCAGAAGAATAATGGGTGCAGAGGTGGTCGTTTCTCTGAGTGGAACCAGATGTAGAAAAAATCCAGTCCCTAGTACTGAACTAGAATCTTCTCTTGGCTAATAGGATGTGACTGAATTCCAGGAATGTTTAGTTCGTTTAAAAGAGTCATGGTTTTTCATCAGTGGGTCTTTGAGCATTTAAAATCTTTGGCTTGTAAGATTTTTTTTTTTAACGAGCGAATGCACAGCACTTTTGATGCTGCTCTGACCAGCCTGTTGAATGCTGCCTCATAAGCTTTTCCTGTGACACTTCCTTTCAGCAATGTTTCACATGTGCTTTTTTCCTTCTGCCCACATTCTGTGTTCACCACCAAATTTCCATTGTCAGTCCCCACCCACACACAATGTCACTTGCTCATATATACCCCTCCAATCTTAGAGCAGTTCAAACCACCACTCACATTTTCATTGCACATTATGGAGGGGGAAAATATTGGCGTCCTCAAAAAGGGCATAAAGTTCATGTAAAAGGACTTAATATTTCTAGAACATTTTCTTCTGGGAGGTCCCTTCATGCCTAGTTACTGCACTTGCCACAATAAGAATATGTACTCTCTCTTTGCCTGTGGGGCCCCCAAGCCATTTTTCCCTGATGACTGGTTTTCCCATCAGAAAGTCTTGATTATGAGTCGATAAAGTAATACTCTACAGTCACACCCCCAGGGAAGGGAAGGATTGACTAAGTATCTGGATTATTCTGGAAAGGACAGGGAAAGGGGTGAGGTTTGTTTGCTTTCTATTTTCTGTTCAAGCAAAGGCAGATTTTAAAAACTGAATTAGGAAAGTAATAGGAACTGCTTAAATCATCTTGTATCTGTGTTATAAGCTTTCAAGTCAGGAAAGCTTAAGAAAAAGAAAAGTTCAGGTTTCAAACATGTGCTTGTTTCTAAGCACAAACTTAGCAACTTCTCATGTTGCTTTCACTAAACGTAAGAGTTCTCATACAAGCGAGGTCTGTTTTCATCACTTTCCAGCAAAGATTAAATTGCAGGGTGCTGTAGTAATGACTCTGGTTGCTAAATCTCCATTGCCAAGTCAGAAACATCAGAGGGACAACTCCGCTTAACCAGAGGCCCAGGATACCTCAGCCACATGAATGCCTGGACAAATGCCAGCCGAATTAATCAGTATGCATGGTGCTGGAGGCAGGAGCAGATACCTCTTGTGGAGTGCTTACTCCGTAGACCAGTGTGGAGACTGTCAAAGCAGAGGAGAACAGTAATAAGTGGCCCAATCCTGGACATGACTGTGCCATTTAAAATTTTTAGTCACTTAGGATAAGTGATACTGGAAGTTCAAGCATTTACTTCCAAGGCAACCTGGGAGAGTTTCAGCTGTGATTTCTTAAGTGAAGCTAAATTAATACCTTCATTCTTTCATTTATTCACTCATCATTTAAAATGTAAATGTTTCTAGAGTGCCTAAACAGTGACAAGGAACTTCCAAATACATTTCTTTTGGCATGGGTAATGGGTAAATTTGAAGTTCTGAGAAAAACAGAAACCTGGATCCATATTTGAGCAATAATAACTAAAGTAAGTAGACAAAATAAATAAAATAAGCACTGGCTTTTATTAACCACCTACTATATGTCATATTTTATCTATTACACTTAATTTCTAAGGAGGGTGGAGAAAAGACAACCAAGTGAGTCTCAGGAACAGCTTGGTTCACAGAGAAAAGCCCTCAGAGGGTCTCTGGATGTACCGACAGTTTGAAGTAAGTTTAAGGAACATAACAGACAAGTCAGAAGAACAGACTGTAGTTTGGCAGCAGGGAGGCCTCTAGGCGTCATTCACATTTGGTTGGTTTCTTTGAGCTGTGATTTTAAAATCAGTGAAACCTATTTCTTTAAATCCAGTAGCATTTATCATATCATTTTGTGCTTGTGATATTTTGTGCTTATAATAACCTTCGTAAAAAGTCTATCTCCCTGTGAGGAATAGTGAACTGTAGTTGTGAAGGGTAGGGCTCTGAAGCCAGAAACTATTGGGTTTAAATTGTCATGCAGCTGCTCATACCTGTGTCACCTTGGGCAGGTAATTTCAAGCTCTTTGCATCAGTTTCTCATCTGTGAAACGAGGATAGTAATAGTTCCTACAGTGCAGTTGCAGTTAGTTGTGAAAATGAGATGATTTATGTGAGTTACTTAACATAGTGCTAATATTTACAAAGTAATTTTACTGTCAGTCCCTTCTGCCATCCCCATACCACTTTTATAATACAGTTTTGTACATCCATCCATCTAAGGACTCCCGAAAGTACTCTGTTTCTCCCGTGATTTGATGGGCAATATGTAAAAGCTAATATATAATTCATTTAGGAGCAAAGCTTCATTATACTATATTGCTGTATAATTTCCTCTAGTATGCAGGTATCTGGTACAGCTTATTAAAGTAAGAAAGCAAACTATGCTGTATATCAGAAGGGAAGAATTTGTGAGTTCTATACATCTGGGCTTCTCAAACTGCAAGGTTCATATGAACCCTGTGTCTTGGTAGAATGCATATTCTGATTCGGTAGTTCTAGGGCAGATCCTGAGATTCTGTATTTCCAGCAAGTTCCTAGTCAGTGCCAGGGCTGACGGTTTGTGGTCAACACTTTGATCTAGGCCCTAAACCAGTAGTGACAACTGAATGAAGGAAGCTGAGGAGTTGGTGTGAACATTCCTCCAGTCATGGGTGATTTCCTTGACCGCAGTTTTTCTATGGGAGACTCTGTGCTCAGCTCTCGGGGGACATAGTCAAACCTCCCTGGAAGGCACCCCCCTCCTACACTGGCACCTGTGAAAACATATTGGAAACAGGCTATAAAGACAGAAAAACCTGCAGTGAGACACCTGGCCAGCCCACAGCTGCCCAAATGAGCAAGCACCCTGGTTTCCACACTTCACTGCTCCTTTTCTAGAAGGCTGATTCCTCCCAAGGCCCCATTACTTCTGAAAACTGTGAGCAAAAGTCCCCAAGGCTAGTGGACCACAGATGGAGCACCACAGGCCTTACCCGATCCTTGTCAGAGGACTGGCTCCTCAGAGAGCAGCTTATCCTCTGTGGACTGTTTCTCACTCCTACAGCTAGTAGATTTCTCTAAGTCAGGTCACTCAGAGTCTTTATTTAGTGCCAAGTGGGCCAAAAAAACACAAAGAGCATGAGGGAGGGACTCTCTATTTCCCCATGTTCTAATGACAGGTCCTCTGAAAGGGGAAAAAATTACAAATCACCAAAAACCCTTCCCAAATGATCTAGTGTCAAAGAGCAAATCCTAGAAATACTTCATTTTTGAAATTTTAATGTAAAAAATCCTAGAAATGTTGAACAAATGTCAGAGTAATAACTGTATTTAGAGTCCCTCGTGCTTCACCTGGAATTCGAGGTCTAACACAGACCCTGCATCATAAATTGTTGATATCTTCTCCTTTACCATTCATTGTTCATGCATTTTTCTATCACACAGCTCTGACCAATGATGAGAGACACAGTGTTGCCCTGAGAGCCCCGTCCTCCAGAAGCTGTCCCTGCTGAGTAGGGTGCAAATACTAACTGTTGACCTCCACATATTCCAGGTGGCTTTACAAGTGTGTCCACAGGGCAAGCTCACAGATCTGAGTCCACACCCAGTTCTAGTGTGCTGGGCATGGTCATTCCAATTAGATAAAATAACAGTAAAATGTACAACAGAAATTTATGAAAAGCCTGCTCATTAAGTTATAGAAATAAAAAATAATAATGTACAAAATGTAGAGTTGGAGGAGGGGCATGTGGAACTCCATAATTTCTGTGCAGTTTACTGTAAACCTAAAAGTGCTCTAAAAATAAAGTCGGTTAATAAAGGAAATGCAAAGTTCATGACCTTGGAAAATATAAGCATACAGGCTGAATACAAAAGCTTTAGAAAGGATGTTTAAGAAGAAAGACCTTCCTAAAAGTTTCCCATTACTGTACCACAATTAACGGGTATGATGGAAAAAAAATCTGTTAGAAGGTAAGATCACCCACCCCATTTCTTCTCTACCAGGAGAAAATACTCAGGAATGGGAGCATGTTAAGATGTAAGGAGCAGCTTGTTTAGAGTAAGGCCTGAGTTTGAATCCCAGGTTGGCCCTCCTACTAGCTGTGTGCCTTTGGACAAGCAACTTAACAACTTTTATCTTAAGTTTTCTCATCTGTAAAACAGTAATAATGACATGTGTATAATGCAGTTATTATTAGAATTAAAGGAAATACTGGAAGTGAAACCAGTAGCCATAGGGTATGCTTAACAAATGTCATTTGAAGTTAAACACTTCTAGCAATGATTTAATTCTAAGAGGTGTATCATGTCAGTTAGTGGGAAGGTCAGTTAGTGTGAAGATGGGAGGGATGAAACCCTTTTGTAGGTAAGTACTTAGCAGTCTGCCTGACATACTGTAGGCCCTCAGTAGATAACTTGTTGAATGTATAAGGCTCTGAACCGAGAAAACCAAAATTTCACAGAGCTGGTTAATTTTATCCTCAGATGCATTACCTTGATGTATATAGAACATTACACTTTCTAAAGTCCATTTATACTTATTTAATAAAATAAACAAACCAAAACCTCGGAAGCAGGTAGGACAGATTCATACTTTAATTGGTAAAAGTGGAAACTGAGGTACCCAGAAAATCACTAAAAAAAAAAAACTAGTGAAAGAGCAGAATTAGGACTCAAGTTTTTAATTATGATCAGTTTTCCACTATGTGTGTTGAAACTTAGTGAGTCTCTTTTCCTATACTCACTGGGGAAAAATGCCATTCTGAACACTTAAGAGAGCATAGATAAAACATAAGCCTGAATTAGAAATTTAAGGGAAAATAAAACATATTGTTCTATATTCCATATAGAATACAAAAGCATCCTTTCCAAATAATTTTACCGTTTCTTTTCAGTTTGTGATTTGACAGTCATTGATGGCCAGTGCACAAGGCCACTGTAGGTAAGCTTTCAGCTCTAATGCCAGTTCTTCTATACAATGTCAGGTGTGACTGGACATTTGTCCAAAAGCTATTTTTTGCATCTTAGACTTACTGTCAGAGGAAAACATACCTAGGAGATATTGTGGGTTCAGTTCCAGACCACTGCAATAAGCAAATATTATAATAAAGTATGAGTCAAGTAAATTTTTGGTTTCCCAGTACATATAAAAGTTATGTTTACACTATGTTATAGATGATTAAGCTTGCAAAAGATCGTCTAAAAGAAAACAATGTACATGCTTGGTTTAAAAAATGCTTTATTCCTAAAAAATGCTAGCTATCGTCTGAACATTCAGCAAGTTGCAATCTTTTTCCTGGCAGAAGGTCTGCCTCGATGTTGTTGAGTGCCAACTGATCAGGGTGGTAGCTGCTGAAGGCTGAGGTGGCTGTGGCAATTTCTTAAAATAAGACAAGAATGAAGCTTGCCACATCAATTGACTTTTTCTTTCACAAATGACTTCTCCATAGCATGCAATGCTGTTTATAGCATTTTATCCACAGTAGAACTTCTTTTAAAATTGGATTCAGTCCTCTCAAAACCTGCCACTCTGTTACCGACTAAGTTTATGTAATATTCTAAATCCTTTGTTGTCATTTCAACAATCTTCATAGCATCTTCACCAAAAGTAGACTATCTCAAGAAACAACTTTCTTGCCTCATCCATAAGAAGCAACTCCTCATCTGCTGAAGTTTTATCATGAGATTGCAACAGTTCAGCCACACCTTCAGGTTCCACTTGTAATTCTAGTTCTCTTGCTATTTCCACCACATCTGCAGTTACTTCCTCCACTGAAGTCTTGAGCCCTCAGTGTCATCCATGAGGGTTAGAATCAACTTCTTCCAAACTCCTGTGAATGATGATATTTTAACCTCTTCCCATGAATCACAAATGTTTCTTAATGGCATCTAGAAGGGTGAATCCTTTCCAGAGGGTGTTCAGTTTATCTTTCCCATATTTATCAGCGGACTCTTTATGGCAGCTATAACCTTATGAAGTGTATTTCTTAAATAATAACACTTGAAAGTTGACTGAAGAATGGATGTTGTGTCAGCAGGCATGAAAATGTTCATCTCATTGTCCATCTCCATCAGAGCTCTTGCATGACCAGGTGCTTTGTCAGTGAGCAGTAATATTTTGAAAAGAATCATTTTTTTTTCTGAGCACTAGCTCTCAACAGTGGGCTTAAAATAGTAAACCGTGTTATTAATAGATGCACTGTCATCTAGGCTTTGTTGTTCCACTTACAGAGCACAGGCAGAGTCCATGTCACATAATTCTTGAGGGCCCTAGGATTTTCAGAATGGTAGGTGAGCACTGGCTTCAAATTAAAGTCACCAGCTACATTAGCCTCTAACAAGAAAGTCAGCCTGTCCTTTGAAGCTTTGAAGCCAGGCATTGGCTCCTCCTCCCTAGCTATGAAAGTCCTCGATGGCATCTTCTTCCAATAGAAGGCTGTTTCATCTGCACTGAAAATCTGCTGTTTAATGTAGCCACTTTCATTAGTGATCTAAGCTAGATCTTCTGGGTAACCAGCAGCCTCTACATCAGAACTGGCTGCTGCACCTGCACTTTTCTGTTATGGAAATGACTTACTTTCTTAAACCTCAGAACCAACCTCTGCTAGCTTCAGACTTCTCCTCTGCAGCTTCTTCACGGCCCTCACTCAACCTTCACACAACTGCGGAGTTTGGGCCTTGCTCTGGGTCAGCTCTGGCCTAAGGGAGCACTGTGGCTGACGTGGTCGCCAGTCCAGACTCCCTGAAGCTTTCTCCGTATCAGCAGTAGGGCTGTTTCTTGTCATTTGTGTGTTCACTGGAGTAGCATTTGTAATTTCCTTTAAGAACTTTTCCTTTGCATTCACAACTTGGATAATTTTTTGGCACAAAAGCCTCAGCTTTCAGCCTGTCTCGGCTTTCAACAGGTCTTCCTCACTAAGCACTCAATCATTTCTAGCTTTTGATTAAAAGTGAGAGGCATGTGACTCTTCTTTCACTTGAACACTTAGAGGCCATTGTAGGGTTTTGGTTTAATTTCAATATTGTTGTGTCTCATGGAATAGGGAGACGTAAGGAGAGGAGGAGAGAGGAGAAAATGGCCAATTTGTGAAGCAAACACATACAGCATTTATAGCTTAAATTTGCCAACCTATATGGGTGCAGTTCCTGGTGCCCCAAGACAATTAGAATAGTGACATTAAAGATCACTGATCATAGGTCACTATAACAAATGTAATAGTAATAGAAAAGTTTGAAATATTGCAAGAATCATCAAAACGTGACACAGACAGGAAGTGAGCAAATGCTGTTGGAAACATGGTGCCGAAGGCCTGACAGGGGTAGGGTGGAGTGAGGTGGCAGGGCAAAGAGAGAAAAAAGTAATGGAAGGTTTTCATTTTTTTTTTTATTTTGGTATCATTAATCTACAATTACATGAAAGACATTATGTTTACTAGGCTCCCCCCTTCACCAAGTCACTAATGGAAGGTTTTCTCATCCAAGAACTATAGTTGTACGAAATGTACTAGCTGATGTTTGTATAGGTCCAGAGGAAAAGCAGGATTTTTTACGTTTCTATAACATATGTAAGACTATGTAAACATTGTCTTGATCTGAAGCCTGGCCAACTCCCAACTATCCCCTACTAGAATGAGCCTTGACAGGAGTAAGAGAAGCAAGTCACTAAGCAGCTTCTGCTTTATCAGAATCCCAGTGCTCAACCAGTAGGCTGGTCATTTTCTGGGTGTGCCTCTGCCTTCTTCTTTGGCAAAATTTTAGCATAGACAGAGGAAGCACCATTTTCTCTACCTTTATAACAAGTCATCCCAAACCTTAAAACAATGGCCATATCTCTTTTACCCCAGAGCCTGTGATTTGGGCAGGGCTCCGTCAGAAGCTGCCTGCACCCGGCTTCAGCTGGAGTGCCCTGCAGGCTGGGGACCCGAGTCATTGAAGTTTCTCTCCCTCACATGTTTGGTGGATGAATCTGACTTTGGAGCTGTCAGCCAGAACACCAACCTGTGGCCTCTCCCTGTGATCTCAGCCTCCTAACAACATGGCGGCTAGGTTTCCTGTGTGAGAACCGCAAAAGAGAGAGCCAGGTGGGAACTGGGTCCTCTCTGTAACTCAGCCTTGGAAGTCACACAGCATCGAATGACTCCACTCTGCTCTGTGGGCCGAGCAGAAGTTGGTGTACACCCTGATTTGGAGGGAGGAAACACAGACCCCACCTCTCAGGGGGAGGAGTGTCAAAATACGATCAGAAGAGCACATGAAATGGAGATATTGCTTCAGTCCTTTAGAAAAATACAATATGCCACACACCTGCGGCAGCCATTCCCTTCTCTGGAATCACACTGCCTTCCTAGGATTCTTCTAGGACACACATGCTCCAATGGCTAGGGGAGGGGTGATAGTTGCTGGCTTTTTGGATTTTATTTATTTTTTTGTTCCAAAATAGCCTGAAATACCATCCTACCTGAAGCAGGAATGTGACTTGTTCAGAGCTGCAGGCTGGTTAGTGAAGGAGCCTGCGTTTGAGTCCTGGCCATCTGATCCCATTATCAATACTAGATTCCTTCCTGTATGTAGGATCAAGTGGAAAGAAGCAGAAATTTTGAGGTTATTAAGAGTTTGGGGAAGGGACTAAAGAAATAAGGAAACAGGTAGGAGGGTAAAGAGCGAAAGAAGGGAAGTCGGCGGACCCCAAAGTAGATTCTCTTTTTGATATAGTTGCTTGATCCTGGGCATTTTCTCCAATTTCTGGTTTCTCTAACATCTATTCCTAGTCTTCCTTTTGGACAGCTGAACTATTTCTCTTTAGATTGAGGGATAACAGTCAGCATATCTAGTTATAATGAGCCTGGGTGAACCAGACTTTTTACTTGAAAGGTGTTTAGAAGGTAAGGTCATTGTCACAACGTGCAGCACGGTGTTGCTGGGCAAAAAAATATAATGTCAGGCAGAATAATAATGATTTGACACAGTCACCCAGACTTACGCACTCAGGGATAAAAGCAGAACGAATCCTTTCTCAAGACACCATCTAATCAAATTCAGGCATGTGTACAGCCTGCAGCACAGAGAAGATGATCATTTCATTGGGCAAAGATTATTAAAATTGGATTCTTTTTTCAGAAGAGGGTCAAAATTAGAATTCTGCAAAGCATTATCTTCTTCCCACAATGGCCATGTCATTTTTATAAGAGATGTGTTGCCTAGAAATTTTCCTGATCCTTTTGTTCTTCCTCACGTCTAATCTGTGTTAAGTTAGCAGTAAAACTGGGTACCAGACCTATCCAGAGAGGCACAGGAGACAATTAACACCTACCTCTGGAACACTGGTGGTGATTAATAAGACATTGTGCCGCAGCTGTGTATGTTTTTATGTTTATTGCAATCAAGCTTGATTAAAGCTGGCTTTGGTGATATCCTCTGATTCCTTGTGGTGTGGGGAGTTTTATGAGACTGGTTGCCCAGCTTCATTTTTCACTTCACAGGGAAGTACTCCTGCAGCCATTACCTGATATACACAAGGGATTAACTGATGTTTCTCTGTGGCTGGGGAAACAGCATAGTAAGGTCATTCCTAAAAGCTGGCTGGGGGACAATTTAACTCTTCAGATCAAATATATTTGTCCCACCCCTGGCTCTGCCTTCTGATCAAAGTCAGGGGTGATTTCAGAGCAGTGGCCCCTCATTCAGTCAGGTGCTATGTGCCTGCTCTCTCTCCGTGGGCATTAAAAATGAGGCACTGATGTGTAACCAAGTCCTCATCATGGCAGCCGACCTCAGTTTATCACAGGATGGAGGCCCACATCTCTAATCCCTGTCTATAAAGCTGTCTGAGAGAGTTGCACAGACCCACGGATGTCTTTTTTTTTTTTTTTCCAGAATCCCTTTTAATGTGTTTTCCCACAGTTTTTGTAAGTGTTAATGTCTCAGCCTGGCCATGCCAGCAAAAAAAGAAAAATTCCCATAAAGGGTTGCTATTTTAATAGTTCAATTTATTTTTTTAAGGGAGAAAATATAAAATTGTAGATTTAAGTTGTATCCCAGATGCAGAATCTTATCTAAACATACACACACACACACACACACACACACACACACACACACACACACACACACACACATACACACACACACACAAAACCAAGGTCTCAGGATACTCAACTCTTCCCACTTTCCTCAAAAATACTACTGTCTGTGTGTTCCCATATGAACAATTGAATGATTCCCAAGCTGTATTTCCTCGCATAGATGTTCATTGCATTTTCCACCCCCTTTCTATCTTTTATACATATTCTTTTGATTAATGTAGGCTTGGAATTGCTATTAATTTCAGGGTAAATGTTTAGATCAGATACAAAGATATTTGAAACCAGGAGGAACAGACTCTGTGTCTGCAGCTCCCCAATGAAGGAAGTTGTAATTCTTGATGTATTTTATGGCCCAGAAAGACTCAGCCTCAAATAAAAGCCCATTCCCCCCATATTGTCATATTATTAGTATTAAACATCAATGTACTTTATAATTTCGGCAGTGGCTTGTCATTTGGATAGTTGTCTGCAAATGCTACTAATGTTATTTTGGATAAAAATTGTCTCATTACCATGTAAGTTGGGAAAAGAACTCACATATCACCTGTACTTCTTCCTCTCTTCCTGTGTCATCTCTGTCCTCTTATGATGCAGTTCAGTTCTCAGGGGACTTTACTGCCCCTGAAAATTGACAGTCACATTCTATTATAATGTGTTTTTTTCCCATTTAATAACATGGTATAGGTAATGATTTGCAATCCTCAAAGGGCCTCCTGCCAGTGACAACTGAACTCAAATAATTGAGAACACCATGCAGTTTGGAGCTGACTACATGGTTTCAATCATGGTTCAATCAGAGTTAAAGCAACAGTATGTCTAGAGTGACTTTCAGTGAAATGACATGCTCCTGATACATTTCCATATCTGCTTTACATATGGAACTTTTGCTTCTTTGGGCCACTGTGAAACAGGACCATAAATGGTATATTTATTTGTTCCCCATTAGACTGTAAGTTCCCTATAGGTCGGGATATTTTCTTCCCTCCTTTAGTTTTAGTGCCTAAAACAGTGCTTGGCATATAGTATGCTCAAGCATTATTTCCCCTGCCTGGTGGCATGTCACTCAGGTCCACAGTCTTTGTTTTTGTCCTCTTCATCCATCGATATCGCTATATCCCAGCACTTGAGGGCCCTTTAAACCCTGCATTGACTGGTATTTAAAGTGACTGGCATTATTCATCCAGCCCTCAAGTAACAGTGTAACTTCCTTCCTATCGTCTGATGGCCTTAAGCAGGAGCCCTTGATGTCACTCCCTGAATCATATAATACAGTTTAGTTACAGCTGGGTGACCTCACTTTTTCAGTCTTCTCAAAGACCCCTTATAGGACCAGAACTGGATCTGAGGCCTTCTCAGTGGCAAGACTTTGTGCCCCACCCCAAAGGATTCCTCCCCACTGACCATCAGCAGCACCCTGAAAGAGATCCTGGCCACCTTAGCACTTTCCTACCTCAAGATAAACTCCCTCCCTTGCTTCCTAAGATGCTAATTTTTTCTCAGAGTCTTTATTAGGATTACATGTAAAAATGTATAAAAGTCACCTAACATAGTATCTACCCCCTGGTAGGCATTCAATAATTGATAGCTTATTCATTTGTATAATGAGCTAAACAGTAAAATACAGCTTTCTATAGCTATGAATTATAATGAATATTAAGTTCCTAATATCACAGATATGGAGACAATATTATGAGGTTAAGTAAGTGTGGGCTTGCCAGCAGAATTACTTCAAGTCCTGGCTTTGACACTGACTTCCTCCATGACTTTGGGCAAATGACTCAACGTCTCTGTTCCTCACCTTGTAAAATTTAAGCCACAGTACTTACCTTACATAGTAGGTATAAGGACTAAAGGATATAGTGCTTTCAATTCCATAGACTGAACAATAAAACGTTATGCAAATAGAGGCATCTTTTCTCCTATGAAAATGAATGTTATGTGAATTGTGGACAGCCTATATTTTGCAATAACAGTAGGTGAGTTATAGAACTAAGATTTCAGAGAGCATAATATGACTTTTCATTTCCTTGGAGTGTTAAGTACAAATATTGCTGAAGTGGAGGAAGAGGAAAGCCCAGCCCTTCTGATTCTTGAGTGTATGACAGGGTCTATGGATCCCCTCATGCTTTTTGCAGCCAGCAACTACTGCAGCAGTTTGCTCTGCACACTATAAAAAAAAAAACAACAAAACAGTTCAACTACAACTACAGGCAGGGAAATTTTTGTTGGCTTGCATTTAAGATATTTTTTTTAAATCGGAGTACAGAGTTTTAATTTGGTTTCCATTTCCCCTGATGAAGAATAGCATCCCTACTGCAAGAAAACCTGACACTCCTTTATTCTTGCAAGGGTAGTAAAATTTTCTGGGTCACAAAACAAGCAGTAGAGGAAGAAATGAAGGTGCATGCAAGACTCCCAAAATAAATATCCCTCTGTGGTAATTATTAGAAGTTTTGGATTAAGAAGTTGTCAGCCCCAGGAGTTTGGGTCATCCTTCCCTCTAGTTTTTTCCTTGTTGCTTCATTCTATGTTGCTTGTGTAACATGCTAGGCAGGAGCTGCTTCACTTCACATTTTCCAAAGTGCTTGGAAATGCTGAATGGCAATTATAAAACAACACCTTAGGGTTTGGGGGCTCCAAGAATATTACTCTAGCCAAAGGCCAAATCAAGAAGGTGTTCCTTAAGCAAATCCTTTGTCAGAGGGAAACAGTAGCAACAGATTTGGATTATCTTAAGTGAAAGATACTGTCCCTCTTCTCAAGGTCATTGCTTCACTCAGGAGGTCAGATTCATAAGGCTATATATTAAATAAGAAAGAAAAATAGCTGATGTTTCAATGTCGACTATAGCATTTCAGATGAGGGAAAGCCCACAGGCTGCAATGTCCCAGAGAAGTCTTCATATAGGACACGCAGTTGGTATGAGGCCTGCAGGACAGAAGGGCATACATTCCCTAACAATGCCTTCTGTTCATGCAGCTTTTTAGATTCTGTGTGATTCCACAACACCTGGGTGACCAAGACTGGGTTTTCCTTCATTCTGGAATGAAGGAAAAGGGAGGTCAGTGCGAGCTGCCCACAGTGCTGTGTGGAAGGACTGGAATGGGAGGCCAAGTTGAATCATGCTCTTGCCTTGACAAGTCTGTTCCTACCTTCCCTAAATCATTGCTGCTTTCATGTTTTCACTACCATTTTACTCCACTTAGCGCAGAGCATGTGGGAAATACACCACAAATGTTTTCCTTCTGTCTGCTTGTCTTGAAGAGAGACAGGTGATAAAATAGCCATATTTCTAAAAACAAAAGAGGCGACAAATAAATAAATAATAAAAGAGCGAAATATATGTCTTCTATCTCTTGGGGTCGGGGGTAGTTCTAATCAGAATGGTACTGGAGTGAGATGGAAAGTGAAGAAAGTGAAGAATAGGTTATGCTTTTGGAGGAAAGGAGAGAAGAGAAGGCAAAGAAGCCTCTGCCCTTACCTGCACGTCTTGCAGCCTTTGGCATTGCAAATGACTTACTTTCTCGCTTCCTGAAATTCTCTCCATGGCTTGTATGACATTCAAGGAGCTTGTCCACTTTCTCTTCCTCTCATGAGTTCTTCTGCCTCGTTCACTTGAACACTCTTCTTTGTATCACCTCTTAGATGTGTGTTGTCCATAATTTTGGTCTCTGTCTCCTGCCCTTTTCCTTCCCCACAGCTGCCCTCTCTGTCTGGACAGATCTTAACTTAGTAACCCCTTCAGGCCAGATTTGATTTCTGTCCTAAGCTCCAGTCCTTTATCTCCAGAGCTTCGAGGTCCCCTCAAACTCAAGCTGTTAAAAATGTAACTCTGTCCCAGCTCCTCCTTTCAGTTCTTATTTACAAGACCATTTTCATTTTCTTTTTCCTTTTCTTCTTTCTTGCTTCATGATGGCCGCAGTACAAATATAAAAGCTATTTGCTAAGTTTGAGTTCTGTCTTTTGGTAGTAGAGCATTTCCTCTATCACAAAATGGTTTGTGGCTGATAGCTGCCATCTGTACCCCCATACTCTGACACCCATCTTTCCGACAGTGACCCCAGGCTCCAGAACCCATCTGCACAGGGGAGGGAGGTGTGGCACACTTGCATTGGCAAGAATCTGGCAAGAGATGACTTCTAAATGCCAAAAATCATTGTGTGGGAAAAAGGAGGTGAAGGATGTTAGGAAAGAAAGAGAATCATATCACCCATGGCAATGGGCAGAAAGGATGCCCATTAGAAAGATGTCCACCCTTTGCACTTTGGATCCCGTTCTGCATATGGTGTTCTATGTATCAGCAGGCTGGAATACATATGAATGGGAATTAATCATGTTTTTCCATCTGTACACATGTGCTTTTTCTGGTGTTAAATTCTTCTTGTAAGACTCTCTCATTCCATAATGTACACACAGAAAGATATTCCCACCACTTAAAAAAATTATTATTAAAACCAGCTGAATAAAGTCATAGGGCATAACAGCAGGACAAGTAAAATGAAAACCCACATTCTCTGGGATTGTAGATGCTTTTAACACATACACTGCTTCATGTGAAATTTATTTCACTAGCAGTAACGTGTTTTCGTGTCATTGTTTTTTAAGTGTAACATTCAAGAATAAAAAATGCATGACTTAAGAGGGGGGAGTCTTACCCTAAAATCTGAAACATGGCAGTCATTGTCTAACAGGCACAGAGCTCCCCTTCTCAAGTCAGATGCCACGAGCAGAGTCCAGTCTGAGGAAAGGAGCTGTCCCTTTGCTCCTGTAGCTTGTGGGTAGTATATCAGTCCTCTTTCTTCTGAGGGACAGCGAGATCTTGAAAAGTGAGATGCCTTGTTTTGCTTCAGAAATGAGCCAAGAAGCCAAGTGGGAGGTGTTCTGAGCACCACCAGTCAGCCATCTGATAAACTTCGTGGGGTGATGAGCGCATGTGGATTAAGGTTTATTATCTACTTTTGTTTTGCTGATGAGCCATGAACTACCAGGATACGGGTTAATTGAAAACACTCCTCAGCGTTGGCCATAGAGACAACGGCCTGCTATGGTGTTTTTAAAAGTCATTTACTTGTTCAACACGTGTTTATTGAGGACCAATCATGTGACAAGCACAAGCCTAGATTTTTGAGAATCTTTAGTGTATAAAAATGATGCACATTCCAGCCCTGTTTCTCAGAATGTATTGTGCTTCGTGGGCTAGTCAGTCGGTGCTTAGTGTCCACATATCTCTCTACGAGGCATGTGGCAAAGTTACTGTGGAATATCAAGGACACGGAAGGCATGGTCTCCACCATCAGAGAAGTAGCAATGTAGCTGAAGTTGTCAGATTTAGGGGGTAGTATATCAGTCCTCTTTCTTTTGAGGGACAGGGTTGAAGATGGGGAAGGACACATAGACCCCCCCCACCCCTAAAAAATGCACAACTTACTGGTTTCCATTCTAGCTTCCTGATTGCCTTTATGTGAACTCCTGTCCCTTGGCATCTGACATTCACTATTTGGTTCCTACCATCACCCTGTCTCCACCTCTGATTTGACTCTTTGGGACACTGTTTAGTCTGTCACTTGGGATCAAACTTTTGACAGTACCTATTTTGTTGTATTAATCGCATGCCTACATTGACAACCAGAAGAGACACTGTCATTTCCAGGGCATTTACTTACACATATTGTTATTAATTCATTTAAAAAAAATGTTCACTGAACACCTGTCATGTTCAGGCATTTTACTGAGGCACTGGGAACAGAGATACTCTCATGAATTGCAGAGTAGAGTGGGAGGGCCAGAAAGATAAACCAGTAATTAAAAGCAGTGTCTTCTGGACACAGAAGAGGAGCACCTGCCCTGACTGGGCAGTCTTGAAGCATAAGAGGGAATTCATCAGGCAGAAAGGCACAAGTAGGTCAAGGTGATGATTAAAAACCCATATGTGGTTGGTGATATATCACCATTAGGCCAAAATAATAACAGACAGTGAGTATTGTCATTCTCCTGAGCTCACTCTGACAGCCCAGTTCACTCACCCCTAGGGTAGGTTTACCTCCATCTCCTCTTTGGTCCCACCATCATTATTACCATGAGGACAGTAGGAGGGAGGAGGAAAAAGAATGGGGGTGAGAAAGAGGACAGACAAGTGGGAACCTACGGCTAAACAAGTTCGTGCCTACTTGAAAGTAGAGCAAGTAGTAAAAAGTGCATAACAGAAGCCACACTCCTCCCTTGCCCTTTCTCTTGATAGCTTCCAGCCCTGTGCACCGACCAAGAAAGCCTTTTGTCATTCGCCACCTGACGGTCTATGGATGGGTCACCTCTCCTCTCCCTGTGAGGAAAGCGAACCTGCACTCCCCTCACTTAGCTTCCAGTCAAAAGTAGAGGTGGAGGCCTAATGGAGGCCCTGGAGCTAACTTTGGTTTTCTAAAAGCTTTGCCAGAAAGCAGTGAATCTGTGATAAGACTGAATAAACTCACTGAGAGGCCAATTTTATGTGCTTTTCACTGGAAGGATAAAAATGATTACACTGGCACTCTGGTAAAGATGACAAGCATTGATTGGCCATCATATGTGTCTTTGATTAATTTTTAAATGGAAAGCATTAATTATTGCTTAATTAATAAAAGTGAATAGAAAAGCCTTTCACCACTTGTGTGGTCAGAGGAGGGAGAAATAATAAAAGGGTAGGATTCCCTTATTTATTAAAAGCTTGGAAAACTCTGGCCAAGGAGACATTGGAGTGCAGACTGCTGGCATAGGCTAGAGAGTCACAGTCCACCCACGTGCTGTGCCCTAGTCCAGTAGAAAGGGACTGTGTGATGCTGAGGTGCACATAGATTCTCCTAAACTGGGTCCTCCTGAAACAGACAACCGAAGTCACTTTTACTATGCACCACTCTCTTCGTATAATGCACAGCAAAATAACTCAGGAGTATAGGTGCTGCTATGTATTAAGTAGCACGGGAATAATAAAGTTGTACTTTATTTCTCATTCCTCCTTCTTCCCACATTGATAGCTATGATTTTGACACCGGTTCTGATGTGGGGGGTAGGGAGGTTCCCACACTGACAAGCCAGCACTGGCTGAGTGTCTTACAATTCAACTCGATTCTAATGCTACATGGAGCTAGTATCCGATTCTACAGGTTAAAGGCTTAGTCCTACAGGACTGCTCCCTGACTGCAGGCCTGGGGTTGTCACCTGTGCTTCTGACTGGCTATAGACTGGGGAGGTTCTAATGACACCCCATTCCTTGGATTCAATTAATTGGTCAGAGCACCTCACAGAACTCAGAGAAACATTTTACTTAGCAGATTATCAGTTTAGCATAAAAGGATGTAACTGTGGAGTGGCCAGACAGACCAGACGCAGAGGGCATGCTGTGGGGGATGGAGTGCCCAGCCCCCTGCCCTCTCTGGGTGCACCACTTTTCCCGAATCCCCATGTGTTCACCAACCTAGAAGCTCCCTGAACGCCAGCCATCCTTTTGGGTTTCTATGAGGGGTCAGTACATAGACATGACTGATGAAATAATTGGCCATAGGTGACAGATTCAACCTCCAATCATTGTCACCATCATGGGGTCAGGGTGGAGTAGGGGTTTGTCTTAGGGACACTCCAAAAAGTTATCTCATTAACATAGCAAGAGACACTTTTATTGCTCTTCTCCCCAAGAAATTCCAAGAGTTTTAGGAGGTCTCTACCAGAAAAAGGAAAACCAAATATATCTTTTCTATTATAAATCACAGGGTCACAATGGCACAACAGAAATAAAGTCAAGAATGGGATTTGGATTTCCAGAAAAACAGGCAGGACCTCACTGTTGATAGCACATTGAGATCTGCTGCCTCGGGGATGACCAGATGAGTTCTTACAGTGGCCTCAGTGGGACCCTTTAGAACGAGTGGCTCACAGATCTGCCTCCTGAGTGGCCCATCCCCAGGGCCTAAGGGAAGGAAATGCAGCCTAGGGAAAAAGTGCTGGATGGAGTAGGTTTTCTGCAGGCAGGGCAGGAAGGGAGAAAATGGCCCTTTGTTTCAAGTGTGCTATTTCATTCCTAGCACAGCGAGTGCTGGCTGGCCCAGGATGCACAGAGAAACTAGCACTCTTTTGTCACCTTTAAAGCTCCAGGTGTGTTGCTATTGACTGACATTTGGAAACTGACCCTGAGGTTAATACAGAGTAAACCCTTCTCCCTAAGGAGAAGCACTAATTCTTTTAGGTCTTCAGTCAGTGATTTGCAATTCCCAGTGTAAAAATCAGTGAACAATGGGATTGAAGTACTCTTAGAGAAACTTTAACCCAGCCCATTTATCATAAAAGGAAGAGGTCCAGAAAGGCAAAATGACCTGCCAAATGTCACAAACGAAATTTATGGCAGATTAATAATAATAAATTAGATTGCAGTGGGGTATGGGTGGGGACTTGATAATATGGGTAAATGTAGTAACCACTTTGTTTTTCATGTGAAACCTTCATAAGAGTATATATCAATAATATCTTGAATATCAATAAATTCAAAAATAATAATAATAATAAATTAACCCAATGTGAAACTTATGGTGAAGTTCAACCCTGAATTGCAACACCTGTGTACCCTAAATACCACTGCTCTGTTGCCGATTCTTGAAAAATAACCCAAGAGGGATTATGTGGAAATCTTCTCAAACTCCCCCCATCAATCAGCCCAGCTTTATAATGCAGATGTCCTTATAGATGAATGCCACATAATGCATTTTATGTACCCATTCCCTTCCCTAATTGTCTTCCACGGTAAGATCCTGTAGGATTCACATGGTTCTGTGTCACCTTCAACAATAAGACCTCTCCTGCCCCTTTGCTCAAGGAACTCTTAGCAGGGAAAGAAGTCTAAGGACTAGTACTTCTCAAAGGGTGGTCCAAGAAGCATTCATACACACGGTGCTTATTAGAAACGCAAATTCTGAGACCTCCAAAATTACTACATCAGAAAGGGGTCAGGAATATGATTTTTTATTAGCTTCCTTAGTAGATTTTAAATCTTGAGAATTACTGTCATGGGCTGTCTGAGTTGCATCTGGCCTGAACATTCCATTCCTGTGAATGAGATGATCGGTTTTTGAGAAGATAGGTAAAGATAGATCTTATTACATTCAGATAATATCCATCCACTCATTCAGTCAGGTTTTACTGAGGGCTTTGTGTTACTAGGCACTTTAATGGAATTGATAAAAACAGAGCACCTACCACATTGTATATTAATGATTTTCATGTGTGAACTCCTTTAATGCTTACAACTTTAGGGGTTACTACTACTATGTTCATTCACTAGAGGAGCAAACTGAAGCTTGAAGAGGTTAAGAAAGTTTTCCAAGATTATAGAGCTTATAAAATAAATGGCAGAGGCAGAATTTGAACCCAGGTAGTCAGCGCCAAACCCATGGTCTTACCTGCTATGCTTAAGAGCCTCCTCAAACATAAAGATGAGTATGACTCAGTCATTGATGCAGCCATTCCACCCCCAGTCCCATGAGCCATAGTCTACTCAGGCAGGAATCCAGACTTCAGACATATAAATAGGTAATTACATTATGGTTTGTTAACTGCCATAATAGCAGTATGAACAGAATTCTGTTAGGGTAAGGAGGGAATTATTAACTGCCAAAGCTGTCCAGAAAGGCTTCAGGAGAAATCCATAGCTCTATGAGAACTGGGATCCTGTCTGTCTGCTTCCCTTAGCACAGTACTTTACAAATGTTAGATGCTAAAAATAATTATATTGAATGAGTGAATGAATTAATGAATGAGGTATTTAAGGATAAGGAGGAAATTTTGTGACAAATACAATGGAAGAGAGGGCGTGCACAACCTGAAAGGCAAAAGGCTAGCAACTTTGTTCTGGAAACAGAGGTTCAGTGTGACCTGCGCACTGCATGCCTAGGAGGGTGGCAGTGGGCATGGAGGGTGGAGGAAGAAGGAGCCTGGTAGTGAAATGTCTCCTGTGCCATACCAAAAAAGTTAGATTAGTCCTACAGGCAGCTGTGTTTAGGAAGGGGAGTGACATGATTCAATTTCTTTAATGGCAAGACAGCTTTGGAGGCCCGTGATGAAGGCATGAAGTGGAGTAGAGTGAGGAAAGTCTGTTAGGAGGAAGGCCAGCTAGCAGGGTTGAAGCCGTGACAGCGAGAGATGCCAAATGTCCAAGCTGGTGCTCAGGGGCCAGCGAAGACAAAGGGAGGGCGGCGTGAGATGCATGCCTGAGTCCCTCGGTCTAGGCAGGATGCTTGGACCAACCTGATACATAGGATCCAGGTAAGACTTGTGATGGTCTGACTTAAGTGGTGATGCCATTCACTGAAGAAGGAATGTAAGAAGAAGTTTGAGGTGAAGAGAACCAAAGAGTTCAGTTTTAGACAGGTGAGGTTTGCATGGTCTGTTGCTCTTCCCAGCGAAGACAGATTCCCAGGGGGCATTTAGCAGATGGCTGAGCACCAGGAGACGTGGTGGTGGTACCATGAGCATCAGGGTGGGAGAGAAGGGCACTAAGAAAGTATTCATACAACAGCTTATAGGAGGAGAGCAGTCTAGGGCAGACCAGGCAGCAGATGGTACTGTAACTCCAAATCATGTTGATCTAATGGAAGAATCGCCTTGTATTTATTCAGAATTTTAGGAAAAGGAAACTCTTCTCAAAAACTCTGTGCAGTTCCCTGCACCCCAGGATGAAGTCTAGAATATAGGACCTAGTAACCGATGCTTTGGCCAGCAAGTCTCCTGGGGGAGGTGACCTTCCTGTGACAATATGTGTGACGTCACCTCCCCCACCCCACCCCTAATGCCAGAGAAGCCAGGAATGTGGAATTCTCCGCCAAAGCGTTAGCTATTGGTATTCGACCTCAATCAACCCTTCTCTGGTGGCAAGCTTAGGTAAGTTTTCAAAGATGAGCAGCTACAGCTCCCTCCTCAAGCCCCCTTCCAGCCTCCCTGGGCCCCCCCAAACTGAGGCTGAGCACCCCAGAGCAGAAGAGGAAACGAGATGGAAAACCAACTAAGTAAAATAACAACTTTTTTAAAAGATTAACTATGTAAACATTATAACACTTATCCTTTAGCTAGAATCAATTGGCTGTTTGTAGTAAAACTGACTCACTCGATTTTGTTGGGGGTTTTTAAGCTAGTGTGTCATTGAAGCTTTAAAGGGAGTTTCCCTAGGACTGGCCGTAGCCTGAAAGCCCTTCACAGTTTGGGGTGTGTGTGTGTGTGTGTGTGTGTGTGTGTGTGTGTGTGTGTGTGTGAGGGAGAGAGAGAGAGAGTGAGAGACAGGCAGAGACAGAGAGAGATGATGTGCTGGCATTCAATGAGAATTGTGGCTAAATGACATTTACATGAATGTTCCCTGTGTCCATTAGTCAGTCATTAAGATAACCAGTGTCCTCATGGTTTTGTACCGTGCATGATGCCTGCACAAATGTCCTGCCTAAGGCAGAGCAATTCACCAAATTATAAATACTAATGCCTAATAAATATATAGGGGAAAGTCTTCTACCTCAATTGACTTCAAAGAAATATAAATAAATGTAATAATACAATATTTTTTTTCTCCTTTCAAATTAGTAAAGTTGTTTTCAAAATTATAATACTCTGTGTTTCCCCAGGAAGTCAGAAAACGAGACTTTCGTACTCTACTGTGAGAATGTAATTATGGATAACTTCAGAGGACAATTTGTCAATATATATCAAAAGCCTTAAAAATGACCATAATCTTTGACTCAGTAATTCTTCTTTTTAGAATTTATGCTAAAGAAACAATCAAAGAATTGTATACTTAAAATAGGTGAACTTTATGGTATGTGAATTATACTTCAGTAAAGTTCTTTTTAAAAAAGAAACAGAGATAAGCAAAATACAATAATTTATTACCTTACTCATCACATTGAATAATTGGAAAAAGCCTAAATGCCTTTCATATATCACACCCACTTGATAGAATACTCGACAGCCATTTTTTTTAAATGTTATGTTGTAGTACAACCATAGCTCTTGTATGTTCCCCAGACCAGCAACATCAGTAACTTCTGGAAACTTGTGAGTAATGCAAGTTATGGCTCTCCACCCTAGTACTACATCAGAAACTGGAATTGCAACTCAGTACTGTGTCTACCAAACTATTCAGGTGATTCAGAAACTCTCTAAAGTTTGGTAACTACTTGGGAAAAAATGTTTTTGGTAAGTAGAAACATGAAAAAAAAAAGGCAGAAGCCATCTACAAGACAAATAATGTGAGGATAATCTATTTGAAAAATATCTGTGTATATGCATACTTAATGAAATACTTGTAAGATATATTCGAAAAATTAACCATAATTATCTACAGATTGCGTGTGTGTATATCTATCTATCTATCTATATATGTATATACATGCTTTATTTTGTTCTTGATGATTTTCTATGTTTTCCAAACTTTTTATAATGATTATATATTATTTTTATAATTAAAAAAATGTTATTTTACAGAGTTCTTGCCCTTGGAAGTTGTGGGCTGCACAGATTTAGGGAAATATTTGCACAAGTTCAGCAAAGAGGAAAATAGAGAGGATGGGTAAGTTTCTCCTTCAAGGAGAACTTAACCTGTTTTCTACTTGCTTTAGTTATGAAAGTGCCAGTCTATCTGTCTTGAACAGCACACATCCAAGGGTGTGTGATTAGCAGTAGCATCAGATTGCAGACTTGACTACCGTGAAAAAGTGGTTTTCCTCCTTCTTTTTCTCCGTCTTTCCCGTGTACCGTGTCCAGGGATTTGTTGTACATTGGCTTGTGCCGTGCTGTGGAAGAGGTCAGTTTGGGCTCTGTCACAATATGTATCACTCCAAAAAGCCAAGGGCATCTTCTGTGTTCTTGGGAATTTCAAATAAAGAGCTCTGTTGTGAGAGTATCGTTGGCACAACACCAGATGGAAAAAACCACTGGATATATCAGGTGACGCAGGCCTTTTGTTACAAGACAGTGTGACATAGGGGAAAAGGACAGGCCAGTTCCCTGTAACTAGCTCTACAGCCTGGGGCAAGTCTCTGGGATTGTGTGGGTCTTGCTTTCTTCACCTTTAAACTGAAGGAATTGACAAGACCATCTCTGAAGTCCCTTCCAGCTCTAAATTTCTATGCTTTTCTGATTAGATTCACAGAGATGGAGTGACCCATAACCAGAAGGCAATATAATGCTCTTTGATCTGTTTCATGCAGCTTAGCTTCATGAAAGCCCATGAAATTTGCAGAAGCTGAAACAACCTTTAATGGGCTTCTCTCCTGCTCTGGCACTGAAGATTTATTTTGAGATATTATCTGAGCAATATTACCAATGAGAAATGGTGTTTGTCACTCAGGACCCTTTCTACACAGCACCAAAGAGTTGGGAAGCCTACAGATAAAAAACAGTCCTTTCTGAAAATGTAGAGGGAGAATGTAGCCATATGGCATAGATCACTAGTATATGAACTATTTAGTAGAAAGGACCCAGTCATTCTTTTGATAAAGTAAGAGACTTGAGTTCTAATCCTAGCTGTGACCTGTCTAAGCACCTTATCTCTCTCAGCTTCGATTTCCTCATTTGAAATATTTCTAGCTGATCTCTAGTATTATTTTATTTCTGAAAAAAATATTAGTTTATGATAGAAAGAATGACATTGTAGAATAAAGACAGTTGTCATACCTGAGAGAGCTCTCCAGGAAGCAGCTATTCTAGAAAAATAGAATCGTAGAGTTAGAAGGAGCCTAGTCAGTCCTACTGAGGATCTAAATCATTTCTACAATATCCAGCTTTTTCTTGACAGGGAACAGGAGATAAACACACATTGTCTGGGGCTTGCACCTGCCAACTTTTGCTTGGGGTGAAGGGAGTGTTTACTTAAACTTCCGAGACAGCCTCAGGTTTGAGCAAGGGATCTCTGTTCATCTCTTTAACTACAGAACGTTTATAGTGTGCACTCCACTGTAAAGCAAGCCTGAGAGGTTTGCTTGGGATAGGAGTAATGTGAGTAATGAAGTCTTGGCTCCAGCCAGCATTCTGAAGCTGGGGTTTTGCAAAAGTTGCAGATCCCCAGAGGAAATGCTGGAGCACAGAAGGCCTGCATATCATGGATTACACTAATCCAGGCAGGAAGTGATAATGACATAGTTATACAAGCAGTGTTTTTTCATGACTAATTGGGAAGGATGGTCATTTAATTAAACTATGCCAGATCTTGGCCCTTCTGTGTCCAAGACAGCCAAAGAGCCCTTCCTAGACCCTTGTACTCAGGGCAGTTAAGCTCACCTGTAAATTCTACTAAGTCAGGGTCTCTATCTTTTTATTGACTTCTAATACCTAGTACAGTTCCTGGAATGTAGCAGGTACTAGACCTGGATGAGAAGACTTCTAAGTATCTTATTAACCCTATAAAATGCTTCATTTTGTATAAAGTGGAGATGCCAAGACTTGATTCTATGAGCCTCTTTTGGATGCAAAAAAAGTCAAATTTGATTCTACATGCAAAGAACTGGATATGCTGATTGAAAAAAAAAGTTTGATAAAATAGAGTAAGAGAATGGCTGCATGAAGTTATGAATATAGCATTTAATTCTATTTTTCTTCTCTCTAACAAGACAGAAAGCTGGGGTCTGAGATGTAGTGTCAGGATTAAAGTGCTTCTTAAATTAAAAAAAAAAACTTTTAGAATATGATGGCTAATTAGTATAGTAAAAGGAAATAATGTATCGAGGGTCAGAAAAACTGAATTTCAGTCCCCAATGCCGGCACCATCCTGTAGTAAGATCCAACTTTCCTCATTTGCAAAATGAAAGGCATATATTGCAATAATTATATTTCCTGAGTCAAACATTATACAGTTTCTTATGAGGTGGGGTACAGAAGGCAAACTGAGTGAATAATTTGGAAGCTAAAATAAGGGAAGTTCCTGGACACACTGCTGCTGTGCAAACAGGGAATAGAATATGAATAACATGTTTGTTGAATAACATTCAGGAAATATGAATGATGAACATGAAACAACACAATCTTAAGACAAAGTATAGGCTCTGCAATCATATTTTTATTGCCTCAAATTCTTCCTTCAATGTGGAAGTAGAAAATTCCAGTAACTTGAAGATATTCAGAGAGTCAGCTTCACATCACCCCTTCTCAGTCTAAAGTGACCTTGTTGTCTGTCTTCTAACCTGCCCCCTTCCCCGTCTGGTGGATTCCCAGACGACTTTGTCTATTTTACAGAGTCAAAGAGTGAACCCATTAAGAGACTGAAAAAGATCCAGCCTGTTCTGCTCAAGGAATCATATCAGGAGGGAATGAGATTTATGAGATGAGGTAATAGAAATACATTCTAAAGGAACTTTTTCCTCAAATGCCTATTTCCTTTGTGATTGATTTGGGTGTGGGAGGCTCAGGAGATTAAATTTCCCTGCCTTCCCCACCCCATTCCTACTGTTTCAGGTTCTAAAATGTTCCCAATCACAGCACATAGGTATCTTCTCAGAACTGTCCTCAGGTGCTCCCTCCTTTCAGCTCTGTAGTTTCCAGAGGCTTCTCTCAGTGACATTCCTACTTTACATGGACTCTTGAGAAATTATATTAAAATGGAAGAAGATTTATTCCCTTGGCAGAAATTGAGGTCACTGATATCCAGGGAAAGGGGCAGTGCCTGCAGCTGTTTGTCAAACCTTGGGAGTAATTGATAGGCAAGTGTTCGCCAAGGGTCATGACTAGAGAATGTAGAGCAAACTTCGCTGTGCACTGTCACCCAAAGTTGCACTTGTAATAAATAATATATACTGTATGGGTGAGTACCTACTGTGTGGCAAGTGCAGAGCTATACAAATTCTATGCATTATTTTATTTAATCTTCCAAATAGATCTGTAAATGAGGGATTATTAGTCCCCATCTCAGAAATGGGAAAACTGAGACTTGGGTCAACTAACTTGCTAAATGCCATGGAGTTTGTAAGTATCACAGCAGTTGGGTTCAAATCCAGGGCTTTCTGACTCAGAAGTCCTTTCTGTTGACCACGCTCAAATGACAATTAAGAATATCTTTAAAGGGAAAAAAGAGAGAGATGGTAAACCTGAAAGGTGCATTGAAGAAGAAGGAGTCAGGGGCCCTTCACCTTTATGTAAATAGCTCTGTGAGATCCTGTAAACAGAAACATCCCAGGGCTTTCTGTAGGCTCAGAAGGCAGTCATCTTTTCTGCCTGGTTTCCTTCTGGTGTTAACAAGCGCTAATTGATCTTTCTATAGTGATAAAGCACTGTGGTAGGCAAGAGAGACACGAAGCTTATTAAAACATGCATTCTTTCCTAATTCAACACAGTAAACACTACAGTGTAGGACATACAACTAACTATATTAAATTCAGAATATGATGTTGCTTTCCATCAAGTGGATGGGTGTACAAAGCAGAGGTAATGGGGCAGTGGTTTTTTTTTAAATTTTATTTTGGTATCATTAATCTACAGTTACATGAAGGACATTATGTTTACTAGGCTCCCCCCTTCACCAAGTCCCCCCCACATACCCGTTCACAGTCACTGTCCATCAACATAGTAAGATGCTGTAAAATCACTACTTGTCTTCTCTGTGTTGCACAGCCCTCCCCGTGCCCCCCCCCCACACTATACATGTTAATCGTAATGCCCCCTTTCTTTTTTCCCGCCCTTATCCCTCCCTTCCCACCCGTCCTCCCCAGTCCCTTTCCCTTTGGTAATTGTTAGTCCATTCTTGGGTTCTGTGCTTCTGCTGCTGTTTTGTTCCTTCAGTTTTCTTTTGTTCTTATACTCCACATATGAGTGAAATCATCTGATACTTGTCTTTCTCCGCCTGGCTTATTTCACTGAGCATAATACCCTCTAGCTCCATCCATGTTGTTGCAAATGGTAGGATCTGTTTTTTTCTTATAGCTGAGTAATATTCCATTGTGTATATGTACCACATCTTCTTTATCCATTCATCTCTTGATGGACATTTAGGTTGCTTCCATATCTTGGCTATTGTAAATAGTGCAGCGATAAACATAAGGGTGCATCTGTCTTTTTCAAACTGGAGTGCTGCATTCTTAGGGTAAATTCCTAGGAGTGGAATTCCTGGGTCAAATGATATTTCTATTTTGAGCATTTTGAGGAACCTCCATACTGCTTTCCACAATGGTTGAACTAATTTACATTCCCACCAGCAGTGTAGGAGGGTTCCCCTTTCTCCACAACCTCGCTGACATTTGTTGTTGTTTGTCTTTTGGATAGTAGCCATCCTTACTGATGTGAGATGATATCTCATGGTGGTTTTAATTTGCTTTTCTCTGATGACAAGCGATGTGGAGCATCTTTTCATGTGTCTGTTGGCTATCTGAATTTCTTCTTTAGAGAACTGTCTATTCAGCTCCTCGGGGCAGTGGTTTTTGAAGTCAAGTCTTGGGACAGCAATGTTAGCATTGGTCACCTGGGAATTTATGACCAATGCAAATTCTCAGGCACCACCCTAGGGGTGGGCCCAGCAATCTGTTTTGTTCCCTGAAGTTTGAGCAACTGGTTTAAGGGTTTGCCTGGTCATTGAATTTGGATTGATAGGAAGTAGGGGTATGGTAGCAAATTAACCTGGATAGGTGATTTAGGGCTGATGCTTTAAGGGCCTTGAACTTCTTGCTACAGAGACTGTATTGAGTGGATGAAGTACAGATGACAAACTGTTTGACAAGGTTTAAATTTCAGAGAGATCACTACCTGGCGGTGAGACTCACAGAGTCGTACAGGCTGAACTAAAATTCACCACAGCTTTCTCCTCTTTTTCATGTCTTTGCTGTTCTTCACACTTAAGTTTCCATGATGACAATTCTGATGTAGTTTGTATTTATGAAAATCACATTAATTTCACTAGAGCCTCAGGGATTCCTTACAAATCAATATTTCTCCCATCTGTGGATCATAAAAAACAGCAGCAGCCCTTTGCCCAGCAGTCAACAGGAAAGAGAAAACAGAGTTTTGCTCCCATGTTAATTAGAAGACTTTATTCTCTTAACACAGAGAATCTTACTTCCTTTCCCAAAAGTTAAAGCTGAGAAAATGATGCCTTACCCACATCTCCTACCAAATTCTATCTTTACCTGGCCATTTGAGTAATATTTGTTCTAAATCAGAATTTTAATAAGACCTGGAGGGTCACTGAGGAGCGACGCCATGGACTAATTTTCTGCACAGCTGTCTCACCTCTTAAACCATTCTACCTAGAACCTAGACACCATGAGAGCGCCTCTGTGACACTGAAAAACAGACTCCATACATAAATCAGGACTTGCCAGTTCCAGCCTCCGCCCAGCTAAAAGAAATCTGCTCTGATGTCAGCAAGAGTCTTGTCTACCTGGTGTGAGAGTTTTCAGAGGCATCAGGAATGGAGAACTGTGCCGGCTTTGGACTCTCTCCTAGCGGCGTCTCGGGAGCTGGCATTTCAGAGCATCCAGGATCACTCTGGACTTCCCCTGTGCCACACAGGGAAACCTAGACAGATGGTTAACCTGGACAGCCTCTCTCTCAGAGCCCATCTCTGTGTGTGGGCCCAGTCACCCCAGGACCAGTGAAACAAAGCTGGAGACAGCTGGGTGGTCTGCTGTGTCAGGAAAACCAACACATGTCAACAGACTATAAGAATTAGGGCTCTTTCCTTTGTAAATAAACTATGATTTTTCACCAAATCTTGGCAATGTATAGGACTCTGTAGCATCTCTTACCCATGCAACTCATTTTACCAGTACTCATATCTTCTCAGACAAACATGTTTTCTGTTTAGCCTTGTCTCCCCACAGAACTTGGAATACCTAGAGAACAGGAAATATAATTTATATTTCTTTTGAATACTAAAACCACAGCTCTGCAAACATAATAGATAGTTCTTGGACTGAATTAAAATGGAATGGGATACAAAAATTGGGGAGCAGATCTCAAAGTTTGAAACAGGTAATTTTAGGGCAAAAAATAAAAAGAAAATGAAAGACAAAATGCAATCTTACATTATTAGGCAGTAAGTTACAGAAGTTATTATTCACAGGAGTAATATAAACAGCAAATACATACGTTCTAAGTTTTTGCTTTGGAATATTTTGTGAACCACATACACTAACTTTCTATCTCTGTCTCTTCATCAATATTAGATAGAAACATTAATGTAGAGACAGACAGATGGGAGAGGGAACATCATTATAAATAGAATAGCCAGTTACTTGCAAGAGTCAATTTTTGTATAACAAGGGATATCTTAAAAGGTAGTTATTTCTAATGATACTCATTCACACCACATGAGCATATCGTTCTTGTCATTGACTGACCACTGGTTGGGGGAGCTAACATTTAGCTCAGCAGAAAGCTGGTGGCATTTTGCCAAAGGCCCTGTGAAAGCTCCTGATGAAAACTGTTCTCCTACCATAGCACTTGCCATTCCTTTACAGGCCACCTGTGGTTAGACGTAGGCTGATACACAGTGCTTTATATACTTAATGTGATGTCCTGGACGGAGCTCCATGATGTTGTATCAGGATGTTTTGAAGAAGTCCTGAGCTCTAGACTTTGGAATATAAGTAGGAAAGCACCTTTCTTCCAGGTGTCACTACTGTCAGAAATGAAGCTTGTGTGCACATCACAGGGTTGACCCCGTTCCTACATGTGTCTTTGCTTCTGGAGTTTTGAAACTTCACTGCATTCTCCAAAGGCCAGCTTCAAGACACGCACAGAACACAGAATGTTTATCAATCTCTCTTGTAGCGTCTGGCTTTCTGGCACTTTCTTCCTCCACTGAATCGTGACAATGCTGCCAAGGAAACAATTGGAACCCTCTCCCTGCTGATTGCCCTTGCTAAATACAGTGCCAAGTCTGCCCTGACTACCCGACTGAGACGTGGCTGGGGACTTTGCAGCCACTCCAGTTACGGAGTCCACCCACCCCTGCAAGTGAGACCCAGGGCCAGGAGAGCATGGAATTTAGGATTCTGCTGTATTTTGTTTTTATTGCCTCAGAATACGAAAGTTCCAGCTTGGAGAGGAAACATTGTATAAAGAGACCTAGGTTTGCTTTCACTGGCAATTTGTTTTTTAGCCCCAACAAAATAGGTACAGTTGTTATTTAATCTTAGTACTTCTGGGTGAACAGTGACCATTCTTTACCTCCTCTGGTCAAACTCTTAAGGTGGTTTTCAAAGATTTGTTAATAGTGCCCTCAGATCACCCCTCTGAGGAAGTTAAGTATCCTTGTTTCTCTCGTTGGAAAAAACGAAGCATAGAAAGCTTAGGCAATTGCCTTGGCCTGTCAGGGACTGAAGCACGGGTTGTTGCTGGCGAACTGGTTTCCTCCTGCGTGTCTCAGAGGGCTCTCTCGCCTTCTAGCTGGAGGGCTGTAATGTGTGAGCTATGCAGGCACAGCCATACAGGTGGTAAGAGCAGGCTTCCCACTCGAGGACACAATGGCTCTGAAACCGCCCCCAGAGATGCCTCTTCCCTGGCTGACAGTTAAAGCAAATGACCTTCAGCTTAACTATGGAAAGTCCGAATGACTAATTTCATGAACTTTTGGTGTGTGAGGGGTGGAGGGGAAGAAGGCTGCCTGGGCCAAGGGCCAGTGTGAGCCATGTCCAGCCCTTGCAGGGGGTTGAGGGTGAGATGAGAGCAGGGGAGGGGTCAGAGGAAAGAGGCTTCTTTGCGTGGTCAGGGAAGAGAGCCTGGCTGTGTGGGCAGATGGAAGCCCTGGGGTGCGGAGGCGGAGCACGTCAGCAAACCAGGAGCATTTCCTGTCTGCAGGCAGGCACAGGGCCAATGCTTCCATGAGCTGGAAATAGGAACCAGCATGACCCTTTTTCTCTGTGGGTTTACACTGCGAAGTGAAGGAGCTTGTCCTGTCAGGGATCCCAGGAGCTTGTTTATGTGCTGTGTTTTCTTTTATGTTACCTCTTGTAGTATTTGATGGTACTCAATCCACAGAGGCCACATTGCAGTTACGTCTCAGACATATTTCAGCCAAGAGCCATTGTTCAGGCTGCAGTCATTTTGGCCGGCCATGTGGCTAGATGTGTTTAGATCAAGATTTAGCTCACTGTGCCTCTGCATATCGAATGTACACATTCCAGGAGAGTGGGAAGAGGCAGGGAAGGGCCAGTTCCTTCTCTTTCCCTTGCGCCAAAGAAGTGACTGCTCCCCCAGTCCGCACTCTTCACTGAGCAATTTAACATGCACAAAGCCCGGTTCTAAACGACAGGGAGAGGGCTCTAGTTAGCCAGAATTTTGCTCATATATTTTCTTACTGAAATGTTACAACCCTGTGAGGTGGGTGATACTGTTCAGAGGAAAATGAGGCTCAGAGAAATGCGTGCAATCTGTTAAGAGTCTGCCATGCCCTAAAGGACAGTTTGTAGGAGCATAACCAGCAAGAAGGTAGGGTGGAACTAAAGATGGTTCTGGGCCCTATCAGCGTTCCCAGGACCTTTTCCTTTGCAGGAACTTAATCTGTCTACCTTCTATTCACTCTTTCTTGATAGCTTGGGTACTAACCTTCATTGCAGTTTCTAAGGGAGCCCAGTACATAGCTTCCCTCTTTCCCACCTGAGTTCCAAATAAATTGAGAAACATCACCCATTATTAATAAGAAAAGGACTAAGGTGGGGACATAGCCAAATAGCTGGGCTCCCAAGTTAAGCAGATTCTCTACCCAGTTGGCCACAAAAGAGCACCTGTTCATGAGGCTTACCTCCTGGAGAGGCAGAGGGTTGCTCTCTGGCAACCTCTGGAGAGACACGGGCTATGCTTAGGAGAAAGGGGATCAGGACCCTGCACATCTCTGGCAGGGTGAATCCAGGGGCCAAGAGGCCAAGGACTACTGCCCTTGGGGCATCACAGACACCTAGCAGTAACCATGAGGAGTGAAGAAGAGTCACTGCCCCTGACACTGCCCCCAGGGTGTCTTACTTGGAGCTGTGGGATAAAGCAAGGCCCCCTCTGTGCTCCATCACAGCACAGTCTGAGCGTTACTGTCTTGTCGCCAGGAATCCTGAATCATACTCTGATATCCTGTGTCCCTTCCCCACAGGACTGTTCACTCCAAGGGACTGTCCTGGGTCCTCTCATCTTTTTTTATCCACCATTTCTAGCACCTAGCAGGTGTTGGTGAGAGTTTTTTGAGCTGCAGTGAACTGAGGTACTGAACCTCTTTACCAACCAATACTGAGAAGACTATTGTTGGGTGGTCTTAGGAATTTCTGAAATGTTTTTCTAAGTATTCATTTACAAAGTCAGGATAGGCACTGATAAGACATAGCTAGAAGTTCTAAAGAACAACAACAAAAACTATAATAAGTAGATATAAGCTGCAAATGCAATTGGCAGCTGATTCTGTTCATCAAAATGAACCTGTGTGATGGAGTATGAGAGGCTATGTGTGTGAGTGACCATGTTTAGAGTAACCATAACATGCTGGTGACTAATTACAAACAAGTTGCTGGTGATGGTCAATCCAGGATTTAATAGGGAGTCTTCCAGTCACAATCCCTGCAGGGCAGTGCTCCTCAGGGTTTGATCCCCAGGGCAACAGCAGCATTGGAAGGTTGCTAGAAATGCAGACTCTCCCCAACCCCACTCCAGACCTACTGAGTAGGGAGTTCTGTGGGTGACAGGAATCTGTGTTTGAACAAGCCATCCAGGTGATTCTTCTGCATGTTCAAATTTGAGAAGCATTGTTATGGCATGCATTATTTTTAGTGTAGGAAGAAAAGACTTGCAGAGTCAGAGAAAACAATAGTAAAGATTCACGTATTTTGCAAGGTATTGTTATAATCACTGCAAGTGTAGTATCTTTTTTATTCCTTGCAATAATCCAGTGAAGTGGTTACTGTTTTCCATTTCACTTTATAGATGAGCAAACGGAGGAGACATGACACCAGGACTAGGCTAAGGCAGGAGAAGCAGTAAGTCGCAATTACTGCAAATATATTCATCATGATCAGAATATCAAATAAAGATCCAGTAGGCAGAGTGGTAACAATAACTTGTCATGATAATATGTTTAGTAAGAAGCAGAGTAAAGACTTGAACCCAGGTAGGCTGACTCAAGAGACCACATGCTCAACCACTGTACTGTGGACCTCGCATCAATGTTTTGATGTAGCAAGCATCATTTGGACCAAAGGGATGCCTAGTTCTTCTGAATTCACTGGGACTTCATGCAAAACAATAGCAAAATTTAAAAACAGAAGCAGGAAATTCAGATGGAGCCTAAATTTCACAGCTTCTACATTTCCTTTCCTATGAAAAAGAAAAATTTCCAAAGCTTCCTCCCAATTTTTCTTCTGACTGGCTCCTGCTGGGAGAATCAGTGGGTAGAACTGCCTTGCATTCTGGCTGTAGGAATGTGATAATTAGAATCAGTTAATATAACTGCAGTGCCCTCCTAGGTCCCTCCACCTTTGGAGAGATAGATTGAGCATTTCCCTTGCCCACTTCCAACCTGTGAGGTCCTGACAGGCAGGCAAGCTGCTTGTCTTGAGGGCTGGTCATTGAGAGCTGGTCACCTAGAATGCCCCAACATGTTTGAGCTGCATTGTTAAACCACATTGGTATTCTCCCAGCAAAACTCCTCTCCTTCTTGTACCAAATCAGCATTCTGTGAACATAGTATTTCCTAGCCTGGAAGCACTGCACGCTGCTTCTGTACCTGCCATGATTCTTCCTTGCTTTATGTAACTTGACTCTAAGGAGTATTTCTCGTAAATATGTTCATGTGTCAGGAGACTGAAACATGGTTAGTTACAAATTTTACGTGACACATTGAAGAAGGAGGATCAAAGAGCTTAAGGCTAGCTCCCATTGTCCCCATCTTTAGGTGGAAGAGAGATGTGTTCTCTACACAGAGAATTCTTGCTGGCTCTGTGCCCTGTGATATTTGAGGTAAGTGGGAGTTCCTGAGTTTAACAGTCGGGCTGGTCAGTTTCTCTCTCCATTATATTTTTGGTAGCTGTCGTATTTTGGGGTAAGTTGTTTCTCAGACTTGTAATTTCAACCCAATGGAGGTCATTTCTTGGTTGTTCAAAGTGAGTGCTAAATGAGTTTACATTTCTTTTGCTGGTGCTAGCAATATGTGCTTGCTCTTTTTCACCTTTTGAGTACAAATATTTTCTTTCAATAGTTGATTTATCCTAGAAATATGTATTGAGCACCTATTAACTAGACTCATGAGGGAAAATTATATGGGTACATTACAGTCTCTGCTCTTGAGGAGTTTACAGGCTACTAATAGTCAAAAAATATAACTGCTAACTACACTGCAAGGTAGGACAGACTGAGAAAAAACAGTCTAAATGTTTTAGCCCTTCAGAGATGAGAAAGACACATCTGGGAAGAACCTAGGAGGAGGCTGCATTTCATCTTAGTCCAGTGGGTCAGAAGGATTATAATAAGCCCAAGACACTCCCAGAGAGGACAACAGGAACAAAGGCCAGGGCATGAGGAAGGTTGGATGGAGCAGATTCCAGAAAAGGAAAGTGTCCTACTAGACTGGAAAGAGGCAGAATTAGATGAGGAATTTTGAGCTATAGTCAGTTGGCACCAGTGACCCAATGAAGGTTTTGTTTCAAAGCTGTGGTGGGATGAAAGTGGGATTAATGCTTTTGAGCAGTGCTTTTCAGACTGCCGTATGCATTGAGATCACCAAGGGAGTCTGTTAAAATGTGGATACCGATTCAGTAGGTCTAGGGAGGGGCTTGAGAGCTTGCATTTCTAAGAAACTCCCAGGTGATTTCAGTGCTGCTGGACCACAAAACATGCTTTTAGTAGAGAGGCTTTAGAAATATCTTGTAATGGGAGATAAAGTAAATTGGAGTAGAAGAAGCCTGGAGACTGAAACAGGTCTTACAACAGTGGCCCAGCAAGCAGTAAAGCAAATCCGAACCAGAGAAGAGGAACTTACTGTAGAGTTCAAATGTGTAGGTCGTCACAGCCAGCTTATGTAGACTGTGGGGAGTGGGATCCAAGGATCCATCCTGTGTGACCCTGAGACCCCTTATGGACTGTGAGCATGCTCCTTCCCTAACACTTGGCACTCCAGTCATCCTGAGCTGCATACAGTTCCTTAGACTTTCCAGGCTGGCTGGGCTTGTTTCATGTTGTTGATTTTGAAAGAAATGCTAGTGTCTCTCCCATCCACTTAGCAGGCTAACTCCTACAGAACCCACAGGACTCGAATCAGGAGTTAACCCTCCCTGGAAGCCTTTCTGTTGTCCTCGGCCACCCCTGGCCCTGGCTGGCCGAGGTCCCCCTCCTGGGTGCTCCCATGACACACAGCGAGGTCTCCTGTCCCAGCACGTGTAGTTACACCGCACGCCTGTTGGAGACTGCGCTTCCTGAGAGCAGGGGCTGTCTTTTTCAGCTTTGTGGACCCAGCATCACAGCACAGCAGAGATTTAATTGCTGTTTGGTGAATGAGGAAGAGCGAAGCTGGGCTCACCATGGTGGCATGGCTTTGTTTTTGTCATTGGTGAGATGACAAATTACCACAAAAGTTGTTTGGACATTGAATTTAATTTACTTAGGTACATGGTAATTTTGATGTGCAGAATATCCAGGTAAAGATGTTCAACAAGTAGTTAGAAATTTCAGAATACAACTTGGAAGACAATTCAGGACTGGCTACAAGGACTTGGGAGTCAGCATAGAGGGGACAGTTAAAAACATGGGCGATCAAAGAAAGGCAGAGGGATAAAGAGACAGGCAGACACGGGCAGAGAGAGAGGGAGGCAGAGAGTCAACAGAGACGTAGAGACATAAAGGGAGTGAGGCAGTGACAGAGAGGGACGAAAGGCAACAGACTTACCCATCGTTTTTGAAGACCTTCCTTCTGTGGCAGCCTGGTGTCACAGTGTAAGGGCCATCTTAGTCATGGAGGACTTAGGGGCCTGCAAAAGGCAGATCCTAAAGTGAAGAGGTTTGAGATGCCCAGCCCTGAAACTAATTTTAGCCTATGTGTGAAATCAGGATTCACAACCTGCCAGTTTTTTGCCTTTCTAGCTTTCTGCCTGGGCAGAGTCCCATGATGCACCTAAAGCTCGGCCCCAACTCCTCTGCCCTTTGCTTTCCAAATCCCTTGATGAGAAAATCTAATCATATCTCTCTCATCTTCTCTCACTTTCAGAAACACATACCTACACACACATTACAACATTCTGCCTTTTTCAGGTAACTTATGTGCATTTTAAAAAGTATAAGACTTTTTTTAGAAGGCCATTTCTTCCCTTCGAATGTGGCCGCCAACATTTTATTCAGAATAGTGTATTAAAAAGAAGGAAATACCCGAATGCAGGCTGGTGGGCACCCCTTGAGTCGTATTGGTCGGCGCCTACAAAGCGCTGAGTAAGGACGATCACATCCGGGCTCTTCTCCCGTGGTTGCCCAAAGCAGCATTTTAACAGACTTCTATTGTGTTTTCTCCATTCAGTTAACTTAGAGGGTGACATTTTGACCTCAAATTCATATGCATAGTTGCTCTTAGAGACTTTCAGAGCTACATTCCTGACAAAATCAAGCCTTCTGTTTTATTTGAAACAACCCTGCAAAGAGAATCATTGGGTCTAAATGAACAGGACAATTCTTTATGTCCATGGGAGACAGGCAGACAAACCCGCTAAAACTGAAGAAAGAAAGAGACATGGCAATGATTTGTTTTTCATAATTACTTATTCAGAGTAGAAAGGAACAGGGGAAGTAGGTTCCTTTTAACATGTCTCAACGTGATGGATGAGGTGTGCTCGTCATGTGCATGCACGAGAGATGAATGCAGGGCAGTCTTGTTAAAGGAGTTGCTTCACACTGGGCAGAGATATATTTCTATCTGGAATGCTGGAGATAAACACCCAGCGTTTTGCTCCTCATTTTCATTACACTTAAAGCCCCTTACTGTGCTTCTAGAGTGGCAGGTGATGTGACTAGCATGCATCAGCCCTTTCTTTTATATGTCCTGTGGCCAAAAACAATCCCCCTTTCAAAACAAAATAGGACAATCCCAAATGCATGTTTTCCTCCTACCAATACTCCTAAAATGTGTATGAGATAGATTTTGAAGTCATACTTGAGTGCAAAAAACCTACATCATTTGTAAGTTAATTTCTCTTCCCTGTAACTCCATCACATACTTTTCTTTGGTGCAAACCAGCCTCAAGGATAGTCCCAGCTAGAAATCAAGGGAGAGAAAGATAAAAGGGAAGTTTTAGTTAAATTGACTTTGTGTCTTCACTTATGTGCAAAGGATAAAGAAACTTTTTCTACCTAAGACACACAGTCTTTGCTCATGGAAGAGTTGAATCCAACAGATCTGACTTGAGCTATAGAAGCAATAAATTGGATCTCTGGGTAAAAAATAAATAAATAGAAATGAACAATATGATTTTTCAACATATCTGATTAAGGCAGGGTTTTTGCATTCATGAGTCATTTCCTAAGGCTATTATGAATTCATGGATAAAGAATTAAAAAATGGTAAGTACAGGAAGTCTGAAAATAAGGGTTATGCCACAAACTTTTATGCCTTCATGTTACAGTCATAGAAGGACATATCTTGTTTCATAAGCCCTATTTATTATTTTAAATACATAAATTAAAAATCTGGGATTTGAGGGTACCTGGGAGATTGTAGTCCACATCACTCATTTCATGGGAAAGTAAGTATTGACAACAAAAGTCTACCCATGTGACATCTATATTATCCTTTCTTCAGTCACACATGCAGTTACTTACTACATTAAAAAAAATTTTTTTTTCATTTCTTTAAAAACTTTTCCTTTTTTAAATTTTGTCCCTATAATCAGGGAGTTTGACATTAACTCATGGGTATGTAAAGAATAGATAGGTCATGGTCCCTATCCTAAAGTAACTCAGTGTTGAACTCAAGTATCATGATCCTCATGAGACCACCTGGCCTTTTGTCTTGAGTGGAGAGTATGCCAAAACAAGATAGTCTGGCAAGATTTATCTTAGAGCTTCTACATTAACAGGGCTGCCAACTGCATCTTTTAGTCTGTAAAGACACTCAAAAAAAAAAGTAACCAAAAACATTTCAAACATTACAAACACAGAAGAATGACTGGTGATGGGGAAGGAATCCTCAAGTCTGGGTGACACAGTCCTACGTCACTGCAGCACTTCAAGGGTCCCTGTGGTGTGATGAGGTGCATGTACGACCTGCATGCTGCCATTTACTGAGCTCCTACCTCATAGCAAGGACTCGTGTGAGGTGCTTTCACAAACATCTCATCTAATTCTTACGGTAGCGTTATGATGTGGGTGTGCCTGTCACATGGCCGAAGGCACACAGGGTCAGAATGGTTGGGTGATAGTCACATAGCTGGCAGGTGATGACTTAGATTTGTGATCAGCCCATATAACTCCAAATTCCATGTTTTGGCCACTATTCTGCCTCCCAGATTCACTGCTAATAGCAATATTGTACCCAGTCCTTCAAAGTGATTTTAACCATGGGCCAGTAGTAAGTATATACAGCCAGACTGGCCTGAAACATAGTTCCCATTTACTCTCTCCAAAACCTACCGGATTTTATATCCTGTCTAAGGATCGTTAAGAAATGGAATTCCCTATTAAAAAAACCTGTCTGTCTTCCTTCAAATCGTGAAGCTTCTGCTACCAACTACTTAATATTAATAATTAATTGTTATCAATTCAACCGTTAATAATCAAGATTAATTAAATAATATCTCAATGGTGCTCCTATGTACGGCATGACAGATGCAGTGACTTGAGTGTGCAAACCTTTTCTTTTACCTTGGAGTTATGGAAGTGGATTGAAAATCATCCACATTTTATGTGATCAGACTGTATACCTCTGTGTTTGTGACAAATTGCTCTGATTGCAATCCTTCACATTTGTACATAAGTATACGATTTTAAAAAGCCCTTACCATCATGATTTTATCAGGACATCCCTTTTATAGACTGGGATACTGAGTCTTAGCAGGTTTACATTGACAAGTGACAGGTTACACAGCTAATAAAGGAGGAGACAGCAACAGAACCCGTCTCCTAACTGTGCAAACATTCTTTCCACTGTGCCTGGCAGTTGAAAATTCCCAACCTTATCAAGTGCTTCTCATCTGTTCCCTGAAAAATCACAAGGCAGCATGATGTTATCTGGCCTATCCCTGTAAATATTTTAGCATTCAAATGAGGAGGAGGAATAAAGAAAGAAATGTTTCTGCAGAGATTTTTTTGCAGAGATAAGAGAGTTCTTGGTCTCCATCCAAAGATCTTCCACATTTAATGAGACTATTGTCACAAGTTGGTGCAGTGTTTAGCAATGAGGTGGATGGTAGCTATTTGGCTGCTCTCCGTCTCCCTCAAGGTCTCCAGGGGGAAAACAGGAAGCAGGGCTGAGTACTGACAAAAGCTGCATTCTGGTCCTGGCCCCAAATAAAGTGCATCACCCCTCAGAGCCTTAGTTTCACCATCTTTAAAATGAGGGTGATCATTCCTGTTTTGCCCATCCCACAGAGTTGCTTTTGAGAATCCAGTGAGGCAATATATTGAAAATTCCTTGAAAATCATTCATATGACATACAATACAAATGTAAAGGATTATTCTTAATATTATTTATGAACCACAGAGATTCCATGGCAATGAGAGAACAATGGAATTAAAAGAATGTGATACACAAGAAGTTTGCTAGAATATTCTTCATTCTAAATTACATTGATTTTCCCTCAGTTGTTTTCTTGAATCAAAAATGGAGAAAGTAATATTTATTCTGATGGGCTTCCATAAGAATAAAACTAAATGTCTCTGCAGGATCTAGATTAGTACTTGGTATATGTCTAGCCCCTTTTCCTAAACTTCCAGTGATGAAACTGAACTCCGCCTACCAGATGATCCCAAGTAGGATGGCAAGTATACTTATTATCTGTTACTATATCTGTCATTCTCAGTTTACTCCACTTCCTATAATTCTACAATAAAAATAGAGCTATTCATCAGACAGTGTTGCCTCTCTCTAAGGTCAGCTACATGGGGGTTGTGGCATAAATATTTGGGGAATTACTTAAAAATCTCTGGAACTGAGCTGGTTAGTTTAATTCTTCTACAGAACTCACGGGTATCGCTCACCTACCTCCCAGCCTACCTCCCTGTCTCCCTCCTCCTCACATCTCCTCTTTCCTGGACTTATTGGAAGACTTGCCTGTAACTAAGCATGTCAGCCAACACTGGAATATACACCCTGATTCTCTTTTTTTCTCAGTAAGCATCTTCCTGACCATAGTCATCTTCTCTAGATGTTTATAAATTTGTTTTATGTCTGTTGAGGCTCTAATCCATGTTACTCAACATCCATTCAGCACTGCACTTTCAGTTGCTAATTGCTTTACCTGGTTAGTAAAAGACCTTATCAGTTAGGCAGCAGAATTGAGAACTCATAGCTCTGAATGGAGAGCCCATTGTTCATTTCTTTTTGTCATACTTACTGCCATGAAATTATTAGACCCTCAGAAGCCCATCATTGCAACTGCTGTCCTGATCCTTCATTCTCTCCCAGCCCTACCCAGCGAGAACTCCAGGACGGTATTTCATACAATGATGCTAACATCTTCAAACACTACAGTTAGGTGCAGTTAGGTGTTTGAAATAAAATGTGTAATTATGGTAGTGGAAAGCTACATCTGATCCCAAACAAACCTCAAGTTCTTCTGGCTATAATTAGAGAGCAAGGTTTGCAGCACAGATTTTCCCAGGAAAGCCAGTTCAAGTGAGGCTTCTGTTCTTTCACAGGGGCTCTGGAGATGGAGATCATGATGAAATGGTTTGACATTGGTCCCCCTTCCCATTCCAAAGAAAATGTCTATTATCACTCAGAAATATTTCATATATTACACACACACAAAATATGTGCAAGGAATTCATGTTTGGAGTTTTAGATAATAATCTCCCACTTTCTTTGTCTCTGAACAGGGACAAATTAGAATAAGGAAGGAAAGTTATAGACGCTCCCAGAAAACCAGGGACCAAAGTGTGCAGAAGTAAAAACTATCTCTTAAATGCCTTTAGAGCCTAAATGGGAAACCCTTGCAGCTTGGGATAAAATTAGATATCATTTTGAATAATCTCACAGGTCCCTGCAACTTCAAACCCATAATAATAGGAGTAGGAGAGAGATGACCGTGACCAAGTTTTCCTCTTTCCTATTTGAGGACTGTCCATGTGAATCTTCTCAAAACCATGGATCTCCCCACTGCCCTTGGAGGGTTTGTAATAAGGCATATTTAGCTGTACCATGTTATACTGCTACAGGAGGAATCCCATTTGTCAGCAGTTTCAAACTTTGCCAAATAAAGGCTTATTGGCAAACGGCAGTGAACACTCTGATAATGACCCAACTTTAGAAAACACACACCCTGCTGTGTTGTATTCAAGCCACAGTTCTATTGAAATAAAAAAGAGAGACAATGCCTGCTTTCAGACACTAGAGATCCTTTGTATTCCAATAAAAGTCTAAATTAATGTTTTAAAAGGTTATTGCTATTTTTTCCCATTTAGCTGGCAACACTTATAAGTCTTATTTAGACAAGGTCCTACGTTATTTTACTATTTCTTTTTGCACAAAAGCTAGTATTTGATTGCATTAGATCATCAGCTTCTGGTTTTCATTAGACAAACCTGAAATACCCTATTATTAAGATTAAACAAAAAAATAGTGTTTTCTTATTCTGAAACCTACTATTTTGAGGCTACTGTGACCAGAGGAAAATTAATCAGCTTTGCAAAACCTGACAGAAAGATACTTCAAGAGGAGTCACGTAACCTCAACAAGGCCAAATTTAGGTTGCTTCTGTATATGCGGTTTCTTCCTAGAACTGACAATGGGAAAGAGATCCAATTTAATTCTCTGACATTTGCAGTACTTTCTTTATTATGAAAAGACTTTCAAAGTGCAAAATATATGACAAAATGCACTGTTTGCCTAGGTAATGTCAGCATCCCAGTGAGTTGTTCCTGAAAATCTGCAATAGGATGCCACTTGGACTGGACCGAAACGTTCTAAGGTCTTACAGTCTATGTCATTTACACTTAGCCTGGTGTTTACTCAACATTATGTCTCAGACCAAGCCATTAGCAAGTGAGGGGTAGCCAACCACAGACTAACAGGAGAAAGAGGCCAGGTTAGCATTCACAAATAGGGACTTCCCTAATTCTCCCGCCCGTTAAAATGGCAACTTCAGCCCCCTCTGATTTCTTCCTAATAGACCAGAAATTCTCTAGGGCATCTCACATGGGCTGTGCCTCCTGACTTACTCTTACTGGTCCGCTGGACCTCAGTTTCAGTCATCTCTCCAGGACACCCACCCCAGCCTATGAAATAGGAGTCAGGTGCCCTTCCCATGTGTTTACAAACTAGTATAGCTCTAATCACACCATGTCGGGATGGTTCAGAACTTGTCGGTTGCCTGCACTAGACTGTGAGCAACGTGATGTAGGGGCCATATCTTTTCATTGTTACATATGTTTCAGCTAGCCCACTGCATACCGCATAGTAGATATTTAATAATTGTTGATTAATTAGTGTCTCCTCAGACTAGCTCTCTCGGTTGTCCCACTGCCTTGCTGGGTCCCTCCCAGTGTGCTGCAGAGTCTGTGGTGACACTGGCTCCTGCCAGCTCACACAGAGGTGGCCTAGCCGTGGTGTCAGCTGGAGGGCCATGCAGTCGCTGCGCCTGCTGACATCAGCACCAGGCTCCATGTGGGTGGTGGCCCCTTGCCGAAGCATAAGCCCCTGATTCCGATGCAGCATCATTTTGTGACTTTGCTTGTTTTATTCCCTGTGTCTTTGTGCCACCATCTAATTTCTGGGATAGTCTAAGCCTGGTCCTCCAAAGGTATGAAGGAAGGCAGTCGGAGGGCCAGAGTGCTGCTGTGCTCTCTCTCTGATAGTGGCTCAAACTCATGAACCTTGGTTCTCATCCCTGAGAATGAGTTTTTTCCTCAGAATACTCTTTGGCTCCTCATGTAAGTGGGCTTTAGTGGGATTTCCTTTCTCTATGTCCATTTGATAAACCCAAATATGCCCAATTCCAAGGTTAAGCACAACGGAGCCTCTCCTACTCAGAAGATAGGCAAACTTTTGCTCCCTTGCATTTCAAGGATGTCAAGGGTCCTGACAGGGTTGCCAGATAAAATACAGGGCACTCAATTACATTTGAATATCTGATAAACAACAAATACTTTTTATTTATTAATTTTTTTGGTTTAAGTATGTTCCAAATATCACAATAGGGCATTCTTATAGTAAGGAAATATTGCTTTTTAGCTCAAAACTGAGCACCTTGGCAGAAATGATCATGATATTGTCATGTTATCCTTTATCCTCACATACCTGAGCTTATTTTAAACCTTTGAGGGTTGAATAATTAACAAGAAAAATGCTAATTGTCAACAGGATGGTGAAATCAGGCCAAGGCAAGAATGTGAAAATGAATCAACATTAACAGGGTAGACTCTTAATTTTCTTCCCTGAGTCCTGGCTTGCCATACATCTAATGGAGCTGCGGATGAACCATGCCAATTCCTGGGCACTTGTAGCAAAACAAGAGGAGATAAAGAGGGATGAAATCATCCATGAAAGCAGGAAGCAATTAACCACATAAAGAAAGTGAAACGTCATCAATGATAAGGCTCAGTAGCAATTTACTCAGGTTTGGAAACTTTTTGTTCTGAAGGTTTTCAATAATGTTTCCTACTTTTCTGCAGCTTCCTTAATTCAATAGTTTTTTTTTTTTTAATGGCAGAATTATGCGGTCATTATTGCCCACATACCTGGGTCTTTATTGCATCGCAGAGCTTAGATGTGGGTGGAAAGAATAGGAATGGCACCAATAGAATAGGCACCAAAAATGGAAATTTCAAAAGTCCTTAATGTTTGTGCTGATTTGAGCATTTTGTATAATTTTGGTCTATGCCATCATCTGGTACTGGCCTGAGAAACTGAGCTTCTGCACTGCTGGTCAGAAAAACAGTAGCTGCTGTGGGTGAAAGGGTATGAGCAGGTAAAGGGGAGATGGAGCTCCAGAAGTCTGACTCCTGCTATCGAATTACCTTTCTCCAGGGATCAAAAGATTCTTGTGATTCTTGATAAAGAATTTAACATAGTTGGAGACTTATTGTTCTCTTAGGATAGCAAGAAAAAAACATTGTTATATATCCAATATCTAGGATGACAGTTGTTGGATACCACTGTCTTCAACACAGGTGGTGAGTGACAGGCTTATTATATCTGATTTACCTTCAAATTTGTATTAGCAGAGCTAATTTGGTCCATAGTACATTACAAACAGATATGGGTAAAAATTTCAATAGAATTTTTTTGGTATTTTTCCCTTTTAAGTAAGTATCAAGTGACTTATCCTAGGCATCAGAAGTTGTAGAATAATTAACTATTTTCAAGAATTCTGGAAGTGACTATGTAAAACAAGGTGTAACCAGCTACCTCTTACTTTCTTGGGAGACTGACGAGAAAACAATTTAAATTTTAGAATGGGATGTTAACTTTTTCTCATCAACATTTCATGGTAGAGGACAAGTGTTTGAGAAAGGTACAGAAAGAACTCAGCCATACAAATCAAGCAGCCTAGGACCATCAAGTTTTGTGGGTCATAGAAACCCACTGGTCTCTAACTAGAAAGCTTCTTGTGGCCTGTCTATACTGTGGTTTGGAGAGTCTACCAGCTCAGGCATTTCCAAGTGGGGATGCATTATCAAACCCAAACCATGGTGGTCCACCCAGAAACATTCACCAATTCCCCCATCTGCCTCACCCTCTGCTGAACACTGCTGACCCGGACCACTTGGGGTAAGGAAAACAGGAAGACTGAAATAAGATCTCCCATTAGCAACTATTAGGAGCTCCACATTCATAGCTCAGCAGCCACTAAAATAGATTTTTCATAAATTTCCTGAGGAGTCTTGTGGAACCCAAGATAAAGAGCAGTGTTTTGGCTACCTTTTCCACAGATGGCATAAATAATTTCCTTTGGCCTCAGAGAATTAGAGTTAGAAATGGAAACAAAGATCTCCTAGTCCAGGTCAGTAACATGAGCTCAGGTGGCGCCTGGAAATTAGCACTTGAAGAGGGTGACTAAGGAGTAGGTTTCAGGGATATAACAAACTAATATGGGTATCACCATGCAATGCAGTGAAGTTCATTTTCCTTTATTTTTTCACATTTAATTTTGCTTCACTTCACCAGTTTTTAGCATCCCATCTTTGATTACAATCTTCAATCATACAAAAAGAAGGATCCTGTATTTTTTATTAGCCTGGATATATTAAGGACTTCTTTGGCCCTCATAATTCCAAGTTGGCTAACATTGACCATGGCCGTTTCCTAATCATTCTGGTCAAAATAGGAATGAAAGAGGTCAAAGAGCAGTTATATAGCCAATGCCTGATGAAGAATACAGGAATACTGTGGGGAAAGTATGGGAGGGGGGTTTGTTTCAGGGAAAGAGACTGACTTTTGATATGAATGGCACATAAAAAAGATTGTTAAAAAATAAAAGAACCAAGTATTAAAAGCCAATATAGTTAATAATTTTCAGGTCTAACCCAATTCAAATTTTCTAATTTCCTTATAATAATTCATTATCAGCCAGGTGATTAATATCAACCAGAAACACCACAGTTTCCTCCTCTCTGCCTTGCTCCCTCTCCTCTCTCTCTGACACACACACACACACACTCACACACTGCAAGTAGTATATTAAAATGGAAACCAAAAGAGCACTGAGTTTGTGGACAGTACAGTACTTGTAATTCTTCTACCTGAGAGTCAAGAAAGTTCAGATGGTGTGAGGGGACTCGTTCTGGCTCCCACAAAATGCATGAGCTAAGGTACACTTAGACTCTTATCCAAAGTCTGCCAAGAAAACAGGGGAATGAGACTTTCCCTAAAGTTTTTCCTAAACCAGTCAGACTTGCTTCTTTTAATCCTGTCGTATAAGACAGTAAGAGAAATTCAGTCTTGGGAATTACTATTTTAAACAAAGGCCAGAAACAGTGGTACCTATTTTTTTTTGTTATCATTAATCTACAATTACATGAGGAACATTATGTTTACTAGACTCCCCCATCACCAAGTCCCCCCACATACTCCATTAGAGTCACTTTCCATCAGTGTAGTAAGATGCTGTAGAATCACTACTTGTCTTTGTGTTGCACAGCCCTCCCCCTGCCCTCCCCACATTATACATGCTAATCGTAATGCCCCCTTTCTTTTTCCCCCCCTTATCCCTCCCTTCCCACCCATCCACCCCTGTCCCTTTCCCTTTGGTAACTGTTAGTCCATTCTTGGGTTCTGTGAGTCTGCTGCTGTTTTGCTTCTTCAGTTTTTTTCTTTGTTCTTATACTCCACAGATAAGTAATATCATTTGGTACTTGTCTTTCTCTGCCTGGCTTATTTCACTGAGCATAATACCCTCTAGCTCCATGCATGTTGTTGTAAATGGTAGGATTTGTTTTCTTCTTATAGCTGAGTAATATTCCATTCTGTATATGTACCACGTCTTCTTTATCCATTCATCTACTGATGGACGCTTAGGTTGCTTCCATTTCTTGGCTGTTGTAAATAGTGCTGCGATAAACATAGGGGTGCATATGTCTTTTTCAAACTGGGATCCTACATTCTTAGGGTAAATTCCTAGAAGTGGAATTCCTGGATCAAATGGTATTTCTATTTTGAGCTTTTTGAGGAACCTTCATACTGCTTTCCACAATAGTTGAACTAGTTTACATTCCCACCAGCACTGTAGGAGGCGTCCCCTTTCTCCACAACCTCACCAATATTTGTTGTTGTTTGGCTTTTGGATGGTGGCAATCCTTACTGGTGTGAGGTGATATCTCATTGTGGATTTAATTTGCATTTCTCTGATGACTAGCGATATGGAGCATCTTTTCATGTGCCTTTTCACCATCTGAATTTCTTCTTTGGAGAACTGTCTCTTCAGCTCCTCTGGCCATTTTTTAATTGGATTACTTTTTGTTGAGGTGTGTGAGCTCTTTATATATTTTGGATGTCAACCCTTTATCGGATATGTCATTTATGAATATATTCTTCCATACTGTAGGATGCCTTTTTGTTCTATTGGTGGTGTCCTTTGCTGTACAGAAGCTTTTCAGCTTGATAGAGTCCCACTTGTTCATTTTTGCTTTTGTTTCCCTTGCCCGGGGAGGTATGTTCATGAAGAGGTCGCTCATGTTTATGTCCATGAGATTTTTGCCTATGTTTTTTTCTAAGAGTTTTATGGTTTCATGACTTACATTCAGGTCTTTGATCCATTTCAAATTTACTTTTGTATATGGGATTAGACAGTGATCCAGTTTCATTCTCTTACATGTAGCTGTCCAGTTTTGCCAACACCAGCTGTTGAAGAGGCTGTCATTTCCCCATTGTATGTCCATGGCTCCTTTATCGAATATTAATTGACCATATATGTTTGGGTTAATATCTGGACTCTCTATCCTGTTCCACTGGTCTGTGGGCTCTGTTCTTGTGCCAGTACCAAATTGTCTTGAATACTGTGGCTTTGTAGTAGAGCTTGAAGTTGGGAAGTGAGATCCCCCTCACTTTATTCTTCCTTCTCAGGATTGCTTTGGCTATTCGGGGCCTTTGGTGGTTCCATATGAATGTTAGAACTATTTCTTCCAGTTCATTGAAGAATGCTGTTGATATTTTGATAGGGATTGCATTGAATCTGTAGATTGCTTTAGGTAGGATGGCCATTTTGACAATATTAATTATTCCTAGCCAAGAGCATAGAATTTTGTTAGTGTCCTCTTTAATTTCTCTTAAGAGTGTCTTGTAGTTTTCAGGGTATAGGTCTTTCACTTCCTTGGTTAGGTTTATTCCTAGGTATTTTATTCTTTTTGATGCAATTGTGAATGGAATTGTTTTCCTGATTTCTCTTTCTGCTACTTCATCATTAGTGTATAGGAAAGCAACAGATTTCTGTGTATTAATTTTGTACCCTGCAACTTTGCTGAATTCAGATATTAGTTCTAGTAGTTTTGGAGTGGATTCTTCAGGGTTTTTAATGTACAATACCATATCATCTGCAAATAGTGACAGTTTGATTTCTTCTTTACCAATCTGGATGCCTTGTATTTCTTTGTTTTGTCTAATTGCCATGGCTAGGACCTCCAGTACTATACTGAGTAACAGTGGGGAGAGTGGGCATCCCTGTCTTGTTCCCGACCTTAGAGGAAAAGCTTTCAGCTTCTTGCTTTTAGGTTTGTCATATATGGCCTTTGTTATGTAGAGGTACTTGCCCTCTATACCCATTTTGTTGAGAAACTTATCATGAATGGATATGGAATTTTGTCGAATGCTTTTCAGCATCTATGGAGATGATCATGTGGTTTTTGTCCTTTTTGTTGATGGGTGGATGATGTTGATGGATTTTTTAATGTTGTACCATCCTTGCATCCCTGAGATGAATCCCACTTGATCATGGTGTATGAACCTCTGATGTATTTTTTAATTCGGTTTGCTAATGTTTTGCTGAGTATTTTTGCATCTATGCTCATCAGGGATATTGGTCTGTAATTTTCTTTTTTGGTGGGGTCTTTGCTTGGTTTCAGTATTAGAGTGATGCTGGCTTCATAGAATGAGTTTGGAAGTATTCCCTCCTCTTCTATTTTTTGGAAAACTTTAAGGAGAATGGGTATTATGTCTTCTCTATATGTCTGATAAAATTCAGCGTTGAATCCATCTGGCCTGGGGGTTTTGTTCTTGGGTAGTTTTTGATTACCACTTCAATTTTGTTGCTGGTAATTGGTCTGTTTAGATTTTCTGTTTCTTCCTTGGTCAGTCTTGGAAGAATGTATTTTTCTAGGAAGTTGTCCATGTCTTCTAGGTTTTCCAGCTTGTTAGCATATCAATTCTCATAGTAGTCTCTAATAATTCTTCATATTTCTGTGGGGTCCATCGTGATTTTTCCTTTCTCATTTCTTATTCTCTTGATGTGTGTTGATTCTCTTTTTCTCATAAGTCTGGCTAGGGGCTTATCCATTTTGTTTATTTTCTCAAAGAACCAGCTCTCGGTTTCCTTGATTTTGTCTATTGTTTTATTCTTCTCAATTTTATTTATTTCTTCTCTGATCTTTATTATGTCCCTCCATCTGCTGACTTTAGGCCTCATTTGTTCTTCTTTTTCCAATTTCAATAATTGTGACTTTAGACTATTCATTTGGGATTGTTCTTCCTTCTTTAAATAGGCCTGGATTGCTATATACTTTCCTCTTAGAACTGCTTTTGCTGCGTCCCACCGAAGTTGAGGCTTTCTGTTGTTGTTGTCATTTGTGTCCATATATTGCTTGATCTCTATTTTAATTTGGTCATTGATCCATTGATTATTTAGGAGCATGTTGTTAAGCCACCATGTGTTTGTGAGCCTTTTCATTATCTTTGTACAATTTATTTCTAGTTTTATGCCTTTGTGGTCTGCGAAGTTGGTTGGTAGAATTTCAATGTTTTTGAATTTCCTGAGGCTCTTTTTGTGGCCTAGTATGTGGTCTATTCTGGAAAGTGTTCCATGTGCACTTGAGAAGAATGTGTATCCTGCTGTTTTTGGGTGTAGAGTTCTGTAGATTTCTGTTAGGTCCATCTGTTCTAGTGTGTTGTTCAGTGTCTCTGTGTCCTTCTTATTTCTCTCTGGTGGATCTGTCCTTTGGAGTGAGTGGTGTGTTGAAGTCTCCTAGAATGAATGCATTGCATTCTATTTCCTCCTTTAATTCTGTTAGTATTTGTTTCACATATGTTGGTGCTCCTGTATTGGGTGCATATATATTTATAATGGTTATATCCTCTTGTTGGACTGAGCCCTTTATCATTAAGTAATGTCCTTCTTTATCTCTTGTTACTTTCTTTGTTTTGAAGTCTGTTTTGTCTGATACTAGTACTGCAACACCTGCATTTTTCTCCCTATTGTTTGCATGAAATATCTTTACCATGCGTAGACTTTTAGTCTGTGTATGTCTTTGGATTTGAGGTGAGCCTCTTGTAAGCAGCATATAGATGGGTCTTGCTTTTTTATCCATTCTATTACTCTGTGTCTTTTGATTGGTGCATTCAGTCCATTTACATTTAGGGTGATTATTGAAAGATATGTACTTATTGCCATTGCAGGCTTTAGATTCATGGTTACCAAATGTTCAGGTGTAGCTTCTTTACTATCTAACAATCTAACTTAACTCGCTTATTAAGCTATTATAAGCACAGTCTGATGATTCTTTATTTCTCTCCCTTCTTATTCCTCCTTCTCAATTCTTTATATGTTAGATGATTTATTCTGTACTCTTTTGTGTTTCCTTTGACTGCTTTTGTAAATAGTTGATTTTATTTTTTGTCCTTAGTATTTGATTGGTCTGCTTTCTTTGGTGTGATTTTATTTTCTCTGGTGACATCTATTTTGCCTTAGGAATGCTTCCATCTAGAGCAGTCCCTGTAAGATGCCCTGTAGAGGTGGTTTGTGGGAGGCAAATTCCCTCAACTTTTGCTTGTCTGGGAATTGTTTAATCCCTCCTTCATATTTAAATGATAATCGTGCTGGATACAGTAATCTTGGTTCAAGGCCCTTCTATTTCATTGCATTAAATATATCATGCCATTCTCTTCTGGTCTGTAAGGTTTCTGTTGAAAAGTCTGATGATAGCCTGATGGGTTTTCCTTTGTAGGTGAACTGTTTTCTCTCTCTGACTGCCTTTAATACAATGCCTTATCTTTGATCTTTGCTGTTTTAATTATTATATCCCTTGGTGTTTTCCTCCTTGGGTCGCTTGTGTTGGGAGATCTGTGGGCTTTCATGGTCTGAGAGACTATTTCCTCCCCCAGTTTGGGGAAATTTTCAGCAATTATTCCTTCAAAGTCACTTTCTATCCCTTTTTCTCTTTCTTCTTCATCTGGCACCCCTAGAATGTGAATATTGTTCCGTTTGGATTGGTCACACAGTTCTCTTAATATTCTTTCATTCCTGGAGATCCTTTTATCTCTCTCTGCCTCAGCTTCTCTGTATTCCTGTTCTCTGATTTCTATTCCATTAACAGTCTCTTGCACCTCATCCAGTCTGCTCTTAAGTCCTTCCAGAGATTGTTTTATTTCTGTATTCTCCCTCCTACCTTGATCCTTTAGCTCTTGCATATTTCTCTGCAGGTCCATCAGCATGGTTATGACCTTTATTTTGATTTCTTTTTCAGGAAGATTGGTTATATCTGTCTCCCCAGGCCCTCTCTCGGGGGTTGCTGGGTAATTCTGGACTGGACCAAATTTTTCTGCCTTTTCATGGCTGTAGGGGTAGTCATAGGCAGGTGGTGGGTGTGTCAGCTGGGAGAACAAAGTCCCTTCCTGCTTGCTGGTTGCCTGCCCCTCTCTGCTGCCTATGTCGGTTACCCACACACTGGGAGCAGCCTCGGGGTAGCCCACAGCTCTGTGTGGAGAGGTAGACATGCCGGGTGTGCTCTCCTGCGAGAATGGCGCCCCTTCTCACCCTGTCCTGGCTTCCTCTGCCTGCGCCGGGCAGCGTCAGGCCGGCGGTGGCCCCAGGTTTGGCCCGAGTGGCTGCACACTGGGAGGAGACTGGGTGGGTGTTGTGTGTGTGGCCGCTCTCAGGCTGCTCCGCCACTCTGGTGGGGCCGTGCCAGAGGGGGAATGAAAGGCAGGTTGTTTATTGCCAAGAGGGGCTTCAGAGCTGTGCTGCCTCCCTGGGGGCTGGAGTGCCTGAATTTCCCCTGGATTCCTAGCTGCTGGGCTGACTGTGCTGGGATGCTTCCATCCAGCGGTGAGGCCCCTGTCCCTTTAAGACTTTCAAAAAGCACTCACTTTTCTTTTGTCCCAGGAGCTCGCTGTGGGGACCCGCTGACAGGTTTTACTTTTCCATTTCTCTAGTATCCAGCACACCATGCAATGTGTGTCTGCGCTCCCAGTGAGGATAACTAGGGCTGTGTATTTAGCAGTCCTGGGCTTCCTCTCCCTCTCTGCTCCAACTTCTCTCCTCCCGCTGGTGGGCTGGGGTGGTGGGTGTGCTCAGATCCCGCCTGGCCGCGGCTTTTATCTTACCCCCTTTGTGAGATGCTGAGTTCTTGCAGAGTAGATGTAGCCTGGCTGTTGTACTGTATCCTCTGGTCTCTCTTTCAGGTATAGTTGTATTTGTTGTATTTTCAAAAATATATATGGTTTTGGGAGGAAATTTCCCCTGCCCTACTCATGCCGCCATCTTTGCTCCTGGTCAGTGGTACCTATTTTTAAGGCCTCTTCATTCCTTTCGAGTAACCAAGTACAGGGTTATTTGAATTCTGTGTCCAGTAGATGCAGCTGACGATCTCACCCCACAGTTCAGTAGTCTGCCCCTCATACCTGGTTTTTCTGGTGCTGAGTATATACAGCATATCCCTTCCTTTTCACATGGTCTCCACTTACAGTGTTCTGTGTGTCTGTGACCTGCTCTGTAGCCTGTCTGAACTTATGGAAAATGATGATCCTGACAGAACATTGTTGTAGTTAAGCTTCCCTGATGGCACTTTTTAAAAATGGCAGTGGGAAAAAATGACAAGGCACTAGTCAGATATGATTTTTGGCAGACACTTCACTCAAGCTGCTTAGGGTCTCCCCAGAAATTATAGACCCTCAAAGGTGTTCAAGGTACAGTAAATAAAACAAGACACAATTATTTTCATGTTCATCCTACTGACTCAGTTCTCTTTGCAAGTTTTTAGTAACATGGATTTCGAGTTAAGTGAAAGGTCAACTTTGAAGTGTAAAGTTATTTACAGGAAATGAAGCAGAAAGTGGGCTTCCACACATTTTGAAAGTCTGCATTATTCAGGAGAAAATTAACTGGGTCAATAGTCAAAAGAAAAACAAATGCCTACCTTCTTATACTAAATAAATACATTCCATACCAGAAGTAGGCTGAAACCCTGAGATCTGAAATTCACTAAGGTCTGTTTTCCCTAAAGTTGCATGAGAAAGCAGTAAATAAACAAGTGTAAATTAAGGTTCTGAGTAAATATGTAGCAGTTGTAGTTTGGGAAGAGATGGGAAAGCCTGCCAAGATGAGATGTGGTGGGGGTTTTTTTCCAACATGGAATGCTAACTAGACATTTGTGATAACTACATGATCAACAACATCTTTAAATATTTAATTTCTTGTCAGTTGTCTTCTAAATTGACTTCAACTTATGTTTATGTAAGTGTGTATATATTACATGTATACATATAACTGGATCTGTCAGAAGGAAGTGGCAAATTAAAGCAATTATGTGGCTTATTCTGCAGGGAAAAAAGAGGAAGAGGAGAAACCTTGTGGTGAGGAAAAGGGATATTTGGAAAATTGTAACTTAGCCTATAGACTTATATTCAGGTATAGCTTGGAACTTCCTTCAGTGTCTGTAAGTCTTGGACTCCTTCCTACTCTAGGTCAGAAAATTGATTCCTAAATTTGTTTAATGGCCACATAAGAGTGAGCTCCCTGGTACCTTAGTGGAGAACTACTTGTTTCCATGCTGATCCTCAACGGGGTTAGTTGCCAAAGTTTAGTTCAACAATAATTCAGTTCAGCTAATACCTGGTAAGTGCCTATCATGTCCCAGACCTTTAGACAGGTGCATGGGGTCTACAGTACTTTTCAGTATAACCTATGAGGTGTTTTTTCATTTTAACAATGATCCCCTGGTCTGATGCCCGAAGTAATAACAGAAAGGTAAAATGCAGTACAATACATCTGGCTTAGACATTCCATTGCTTGACGCTAGGGTCTCCTCAGATCAGAAGAGCATGGTGGGACTGATTTGTCCAAGAGACCATAAAAGATGATTCTATAAGGTCCTGTAGCAGAAGAAAGCCAGAAAATGTCCCTATGGTGACTGAACACTCTAACATTAGGATCAGAAAGTCTTGAATTACATACAAGTCATGCATCCTTCATCCCATCCTCTGGTCCCAGCCGTGTACACCACAGAAGGAAAACTGTATTTTTTAGAAGATGGGTGCTCTGATTCAGACATGCATATCCATATCAGGAATTAAGAGCACCACCCTGAACAGCGAATCAGAAGAATCACTCCTCTAGAGAAGAACATGTCAAGTTTCATTTAGGAAATAAAGCTACCCACCTTATAAGAAAAGCTTATCTTTAAGTACTCAGTTACCTTTATATCCCCAGCACAAAAATACCATAAAATCATTGCCATATTTTAAAGAAATAGAAGACCTAGATTAGAACCTCACTTCTGCCACCTACTAGCTGAGTGAACTTGGGAAAATTATTCAACATCTCTAAGTAATATGTTCCTCCTCTATAGAGGTGTAATAAAAGATGTAACTCACAGACTTGGTGTGGGGATAAAATGAGATAATCTATGCAGATTTTTGGTGAAATATCTGGCATTGGGTAAATGTTCAGTAATGCCAGCTGTTATTAGCTTCCCTACTTCTGCTATAGCCAGGAAACCTTATGAACTTCAGATGCTATGAATCTAATGCCCTGTACATGCCTGAAACTCAGCTTTTAGAAGGAACCCTTGCTGTTTATTCTAATACATGATATAGTGGCAAATAAGGAAATAGCAGTCAGTGGTATTTGTGACTTTCCGTGGTAACCACTTCTATTTACCTCTCTTAGCTGGAGGAAATAAAGGCAGTATCAGATGGATTAGTTGGAACATGCCTTTTACTTTTACCACAAAGTAGTTAAGAATAGGGATTATCATTATAAAATTTCTGTATATCAGCTAGTTGGAAATGTCAAATAGAATTTGGGGGGAAGAAGGATAAATTAATTCATATACAGCAAAACATTATGGACTCATTTTTTATTTCCATGTAATATTTGGACAAGAGTTTGGTTGATTTAAAATGTACAAGGAGCATGATCTTGTAAGGAAATAAATAAACCCAGAACCTCAGACTACTTGGAGCCTTTCACTTGGTAGGGGAGAAAGATGACAGATAAATAAATTAATAAATAAAGCATTTGTACTTTGAAATAAGAGCTATAAAAGAAACAAATAGGGTCCTGTGTACGGCCACTTATTAGCTCAATGATCTTGAGTAAGGCACAGATCCACAGAATATTAAAATTTGGAGGCATCTTAAAGGAGATCCACTACAGAAACTTTATGAACTACAAAGTGCAAAACAAACACAAAGAATAATTATCAGCAATATCTAATTATAAACCATTCTTACCTAGTAATATAAGTGGCCTTTAAAGACTTAGGTTAAACACTCTCATTCCTCATTTGAAGTACCTTCTATTCCTTAAAAACATAAAATTCATTACATTAGATATTCTATATTTAAATATTTTCTCAATTTTAAACTGGTTTTCTGCCAAGTGGACTGACTACAGAAGGCTAAATGTCCACATAGTTCTTTAATAGGGAAAAGAATGGAAGTGTGTAATGATTATACAGGCTATATGACTCATTTATATGGAGACATGCAAATGGTTGGAAAATATCAGATCTAGGTGCTTTTGAAGCTTTAAAAAAAATCATAATAATGACAATAAGAAAATGTGATAAATATTTTACTTTTCAAATGTATGTGTTTTTTCCCAGATGGCATTCAACAAAAACTGAGATCAGAATATAGACCTCTAGAAAACTGGGACAGGGTGTTTTTTTTATTTTACTAGAACAGTTCCTTGTAATGGTCCTTTTGTAATTTTTTCGTATGCTCAATATTGAAATTAAAAGTATTTTCACTTGACAGGAAACAGTCCATTAAATATCATATAAATTAATATCCTTACCTCTTTTTCATTTAAAATTCTGAGTGTAATGTCATATTCACAGAGCTTAAATTAATATCTATGAAATGCTTTTAGTACCTTGTATGAAAGTTATCAAGAAATATCTTTATTTGGGAGAGTCCACTTGAGGTTGTTTTGTCTTACAAGTCTTGTGTCTCACATACCTCCTAGCAGGGTATCATACATATAGAAAGCACTTACATATATTATTGCATGATATGTAACACTCATTGGTCATATTTTAATTTGTAACTAATATATTTTCCACAAGCATAGCAGAACAATATCTTGGGTGTGATCATCATATTCCAGGACTTAATTGTAAATTTATCAGGCTTTCAGAAATGGCTCACACAACCAAACACAGTGACTGATGTATAAATCCAAGTATCAGTTTGGAACGTTACAACAAGAACTGTAACAAGGGCAGCCCAGAACACCCAAATGCACTCATCCTTCATCCTTATAGGGGAGACAAAGTTACAAGACAAGTTGCTTGTTAGATATGGAATCAGAGCCATAGTATTTGGTAAGAATATTGCTAAGGCTCTTGTCAGAAAGCTAGGAACATGCCTTATCTATCTCTACTATAGGTTTATTTGCAGAATGGCTGAGACTGCTATCTATGGCTAATGCTGAGACATACTAGCAGTTCCCTATTCTTTGACATCCCTTTTTTTGCTCTTGTCATGCTATCATTTACACATTATTCCTTCAAAATGAGTCAAATCAAATGGTTATGCTATAATTTTATGTGTGCAAAAATAACTATACTTTCCTGCTTATACTTGATCTCTGAGATTGAAATGTGGTTGATTCTGAACTAGACTCACCAGGGCACACAGTCTTAACAAACTAGTTGTCTATTTGGTTCACCTCTGAACCTTTATCACCTTGCAGAAGGCTTGTCACACAATAGGTCCTCAATTAGTATCTGTAGATGAAATGAATGATTGGGTAAATTTCTATTAAAAATGCCTGACCTCATTCTGAATGTTCATTTTTTCCTAATTTTCTGCTTAGAGGCCTTCTTCTTGGAGGTCCTTTTCTGTAAGTGATATTATTGAGAGCAAAGTATGTGTATGTACATGCTATTAACTGTGTATTCTATTCCTTTGCCAGATATGTGATCCTGACCTTCCAGGAAGTATACAGTCTGTTTGTTTTTACTATATTTTTTAAATTGTGCAACCATCACCACTGTCTAATTTCAGGACATTCTTACAACCACTAATCTATTTTTTGTCTCTATGAACTTGCCTATTCTGGTCATTTCATATAAATGGAATCACAAATATGTAGTTTATCTTGGAGAGTGTTCCATATGCACTTGAGAGAATAGATATTCTGGTTTTGTTGTGTGCAGTGTTACATACTTAGTTGGTTTACAGTGTTGGTCAAATCTTCTCTTCTCCTGTTGATCTTTGTCTAGTTACTCTACCCATTGTTGAAAATAGGATATTGAAGTCTGTATTAGTGTTTAGAAGTATTTAATAATACTTCTAACATCAAAAAAATAGTGTTTTAAGTGATCCTAGATGATTGGTGCAAAATAATATTTCTTTCTTCTGTCAGTTTTGCCTTTGTGTGTTTTGAGACTGTTTTTAGGTGCATATATGTTTAAAATTGTTATGTCTTCTAGACAGATTAACCTTTTTATCATTCTTTGCCTTTATACTGTTCTCTTCCTCAAGAATATCAGGAATATCTTTTTATCTCTGCTTTGTGGAAATTTTACCCATTCTCCAAGACACATCTTCAATGCTGTCTATTCTGAAGTAGTTTTCAGTCTTTCTGCTGATTCTGCTCACTCCCACTTTTGTATGTATACATCTCTGTTCTGGAATTTTGTTTATGTCTCTCTCCTCCTAATTAACGAGATCATCCCATCTTTGTATCCATTCCTTTTCTAGTATGGTAGGTATTTAATAAATACTTCTAACATTTTTAAAAAGTGTTTTGAGTGATCCTAGATGATTGGTGCAAAATAATGAGTAGAAGTTGCAAGAAAGTATATTTTAGAGCTGAACCTTAAGATTTTTTTTTCCTTGTAAAGAAGTCTCAGCCTTGAATGTGGGGATAGCAGATGTTCTAACTACAGCAAATTATTCTTAAATGCAACTGAAATCCAAGTTATAGATCTTACTTCATCTTTCATGTCCCTGGATTGGGTCCTTTTTCCAAGATTAAAACTGTAAGCCATGGTACATATCTTGGCTTGGAAAACTCAAAGCATTTTGGAATCTTCTTACTTTTCCTTCTCTAACTTCTTGCCAGCTGGAAGATCTGATGAAGCATGAGAGGGAAAGCTGTTGAGTCAGGAAGGAGTGAAAAAGTGTCACATTTCCCTCTTGGGTTTCTGACCCATGTTATGATATCATCAGAACAACGACATTCTGCTGGAGGTCCCCTTGAAGGAAAATCTGTGATTTAGTGATGTAGGTGACTCCTCTGGTTTAACTTTCTGCACCAAGAGTCCCTGCATGGGAGAATTGGCAGCCAGCCTCCTCCTATTTGGAGTCCAAGTGCCAAACATACACATGCATACACACAGGCACAGAGAAAATGCTGGGAAAATAATCTTCAAATCAGGTAATAAAACTGCAATGTTCTACAGGCTTATATCTCCTATAGCAATAGAACATTTTGTCTGACCCTTATTTTGCTCGGTTAGGATTTTGGAGTCAATATAAATTATATAGGGTATCATGAGCTTGAGATAATCATTTTGTACTCCTCACCTCTTAAGTAATTTTTCCATTACACCTAGTAGTTCTTAGCCTTGGCTAAACATTAGAACTATCTGGGCAGCTTTAAAAATTGCTGATAGCTAAGTCCTACACCCAAATATCTTGGTTTAGTTTGTCTGGAAGGCAATACAAGGGTTAAAATATTCAAAAGTTCCCCTAGATGATTCTAACATACAACCAAGAATGCAGACTAGTGATCTAGGACAGTAATTCTCAAAATGTGCACCAGTGTCAGCATCACCTGGAAACTTATTAGAAAAGTGAATTCTGAGACCCCCATCCCAGACATATGAAATCAGAAACTTTACAGGTAGAGCCCAGCACAGTGTTTTTAAAAGCCCCACAGATGATTTTGATGTCCTCGAACGTTTGAGAACCACTGGTCTAGAATGAAGAGACCTCTCTTTACTTATTTTAAGAAAATTTTTTAAAAGTCAATTTAGTGTGTGGGGGTGTCCATTTTACAGGCTGGTATAGAGTAATATAAATCTCTGATTTTAACATAGTGGTTGCCCTATCCATAACTTTTCTCAAGCATGATGACTGATAAATATTTAATTAATACTGTCTACTGTACTTGTATCCTGTAGATGGTTAATCTGGGTAATGTATAGCACATCACTCCAACCCACCAAAAAATTTTTTAATGTCCTAAAAAATGGAATATAACATGAAATGTCAGCCTGTGCCATACTATGAGGCTCCATGTTTTACATAAATAATAACTTTGGACATCACACCTACTCTAGATGTTTTTCATCAGTGTCACATGCCAGTGAATTCTGGTTTGCCTTGAGCTGATTTATTTTTGATTTGTGCTTCATTCGTTGTTAAAGAGTAAAGATCAGTCAAGTGCTATTTTGCCCTGGGATAAAGGCTTCTCATAAATTCAACATTTGAGTTATTTACTTGTTTATTATTTGTCTCCTGGTTGGATGCTGTGTGGTAACTGTAACTTGAAAGTACAATCCTACAAAGGTGTTGGAGAGGCCTGTGAGTACCAGGCCCATGGGTCTAGCCTGTGTAAATCTTAGTGTCAGCCAACTCTTAACACCTCTGGGAGCAGGACAGAGCCTATGTGTGTCAAGCAGGAATTTGGTGTGACAGCACTTGATGTATCTGATGATTCTGATAAATAAATGATGAATAAACCAGGGCCTTCTGCTCGAGAGGTGGTCAATGGACCAACAGCACTGATATCACCTGGGAGCTAGAAACAGATTCTCAGGCTCTCTACACACCTGCTGAAGCAGACTCTGCAGGTTAACAAGGTCTCCAGGTTACTTGTATGCACATTAGGTTGGGAAGCACTGAACTAAAGATAATTTCATGTAACAGTGTCTATTTTCCTCTTCTTGGTCTGTGGGAGTGGAATGTGCTACTTACAAAGCAAGCAGCCTGTACTTCTCTCCATTCTGATGTTTCCAGTGGAAACAATAGGGTCACTAGGATGGGAAGTCAGGAGGAATAGCTGACCAAGAAAGGAAGTTTAAGTTGAACAAAGGTTTGGTTCATTTTTATAGCCCCTAGAGGAAGAACAATAATCTACAGAAGCTGTTAATGATGGGCTGGATTCAAAGGCAGTAACCTGTGCCAAAATCCAAATGTGTTTTTATTCTAAACTTCCCTCCAGATGTCCAGTTATATTGCTGAATTTCCAGCTGGTAAGAATCCCACAGAAATGGCTGGTCACTAAAATGTACTTAAATATAAAACATATTCATATTAACCTTATTTTCAATTTCTTCTGCTCTTTTAATAATTTAATTAACTTCCATTAGGCCACAAATTATTTGGTGCTGATTGAAAATGTCTAGTTGACCTTGACCGAGAGATTTTAGCAGAGATTGTGCTCTGTTTAACAACTCACACAGGTAACTATGGCAACTCTCCACTTCAGTTATGAACATGTCATACAAATCCTAAGTGAAAACAGCTTCAACCTATCAGTCCTCTTTAATAAGTGATCCAATAATAGTGGACCATCAATCCAGAGAAAAGGCTTTCTCTTTGCTGAGCAATTATTGAAATGGCACCAAGCAGGGAAAGCTATAGTTTTAACATATCGGCCAACCTGTTGGTGTGATTTCCCTGTGTGCTGTTCAACAAATCACCCATCCACTTTCAGGTCGAGGAAGAGAAATCACGGATAACTGCGCAGGTAACCACCCATACTCTGCTCCTTTCAGGCTGAAGTTTGCGAAAGGTTTCAAGAAGCAGTGGGTGTGATTTCCCTAATTTGCAGATGGAAACACTGAGCTACCAAGCGATCAGGAGACTGTTCTGTGGCGGCCTGCAGGAATCGTGCCTGAAATGAGTGCACTGACCTTACTTACAAGCCTTTTCCTTTTATCCACCCTTTGCTTCCCCGTGTTCTTACCCACATGCACTGTCACTAAGCTCAGTGTCTGTTTAGAAACACTCAGTGGCTTCCCACTGCCTGTAGTACAATGTCTGCATGGCATTCAAAGTATGGTCTGTCCTTTGCCTACCTCATCCCATGGTAGAGGTCCCAGCAACCTCACAGCCATAATCCAGTCTCACTGATTCCCCAATATGTCCAGCACTTTTATCCTTTGTGGTTTTGCTTATGGCCATCCATACCCTGAACTGTCCTTAATCTCTTCGTCTCCCATACTGGAATCCTTCAGGCTCAGCTCAAATAATCTCTTTCCCAGGAAGTTCTTCCTAATCACCTTAATCCAAGTCAGATGCTTCCCCTGTACTCCAGGAACATTTGGTTTATGCCTCTTTTGTAGCACTGACTATGCGCTGACTCACAGTGGCAGTGAGACTCTAAGCCCCCTAAGGGCAGGGACCATGTCGTGTTGTATTGTCCACAGCTGCAGCTTCAGGGCCAAGCACTGGCCCAGCACATGCGAGCAGCTCCATCAGTATTCACTGAGTTACACTGAGTATGTAAATTTGGTTCATTTTGTACCCCAGACAATCTGAAATTATTGTTCTCCTCTCTATTTTCAAAGTGCTTCCTGCTCTTCAAGGTCTAACTCAAGCACAGTATCTATCAGATGCCTGCTCCAGTTTTGTCTAAAATAACATCTCCCCCAGAACCCTGGTACAGCATTTGCTTTCTCTTCTCCTTTAGCTGCTGTCATTTTCTCTCACAAACTTTTACCTTTCTGTTTCCATACAGCTTATCTTGTCAACTAGACTCTAAGTTCCTGGTGACCAGGGATCATGCCCGCTCTCCCTCAGACCTCTCAGCATAACACCTTGCACCTCATAGATGCTTACTGTATAGTTAGTGATCATGAGTCAGCCCACCAGCAAAAAGTATTGCAGCTGCAGGAAGGTTTTTTCCTGGGGTCCCAAGAAAGGCTCTGCCTGAAGTCTGAGTATGAAAAACAAAAGTCTTGGCAGGCCGGAGACCACTGTGGGCCCCTTGCCCACTCTAACCCTGCCCATTGGTGCAGTTACAACTAGAACCTGTGCCCTTTGCTTCCCAGCAGGTAAGCATCCTTTCAAGAATGCTTTGATCCCTTATTTATTTTCTTCAGCCTCATGGCCAGACTCACATTATTGCCTCGCCTAACAGTACAACAAAAAAAGCAATTCTGGAGTCTGCCAAGGAAAGGGAAGAGGAGATGATGAAGGGCCTCATTTTATGCTTCTCTCACTGAAGGACCTTTACTCATCGCCTTTCACTTCACCATTAGTAACATGTCAAGGGCTGCTGGGGGCATAAATAACACAAACTGCTCGTGACACAGGGAATAGGCAGTACTGATTCATTTAGGATTTCATAATGTGTATGCCAACATAGCACACTGTGGAACCTGCCTCTCAGTGCCCCATCTGCAGCCCGGACCCCGGACAGACGGGATGCACAAATGTGAGGGCTTTATTTTGTAAAGTGGGCGTGACTCCAGTTGGGCTCTGAGCCTGCTGCCACCAGCAGCCACGCATCATGCTAGAAGTGTCACTCAGAGCCACCCCACACCTTCTGCTAACAACTCCCTGGAGGCTGAGTTGTAGAGATGGGAAGAAGTATATCTGTACCATCTCTGAGCAGTGTGGCTCAGGGACCTCACAGCCTAGAGGTGACCCTGTGCCAGGCATAGGGCTTCCACTGGAAGAGCCATAAATAGTGTCTGGGCAGTGTCTGTCTCTTCTCTCTATTGATTTGCTTCCCTGCCTCCACCCCTAGGAATCTGTATAAATAATGAACTTTTCAGGTCATTCAGGGGCAACTCATTAAACCCCCTTAGAAAAAGCCAGCAGAGCCATTTCTTCCTAAGTGGTGGCTTAATGGCCACAGCAGATAATGTTTTATCAAGAAGCAATAATAAAGTAATAAAATGGGGCATATATGATATGTAATAAAGCATCCAAAATATGGGATAAGTGCCAGTTAGAGTGGCCAGCACCCATTCTTACCAGTGGATGACCAAGGAGGAAAAGAAGAAGCAAACACAGCTTAGGATGGAGAACATCTGGAGAAAGCCACATCTGCCCTCAGGACACACAGCTTCTTTCAGCAAACCACGCAAGGCATAGCACTTGAGTTCTGGTTCCACATTTACTCCTCTTGGGCTTTCTGTGATCTGTGACCCTCCTTCCTGCCCCATCTCGTGTGCTCTTACACACTTGTGTTTGACTTTGTTTGACTTTCCATAGAATCAGGGCAATGAAGATGACTGGCCCTGGCTATCTGTAGAATGTTATCCTTTTAAATGTTCTTTCCCATGGATTATCTCAGTAAATATTTAAATCAATCATTCAAGTTAGGTAAAGTAGATGTTATGATGGGCATTTTACAGATGAGCAACCTGGGGTTGATTTGCTAAAAGACAGTAATAAAGCCAGGAGTGGGGCTCTTCCCATTCTCCTTTTCGGGTGGCTTTTCCACCATCCCGCATGGGAGTCGCACTTCAGATCACACAGCATCATAGCCATTGTCCTGCACACCACTCCTGCCATGCCAGCTGTGAGTGCTCACGGATGGTGACAGGTCTTCAGGCCAGCTCCCAGCATAGTCTGCAGCACAGAGGAGAACTGCCTGTGGAATGGGGGAGGCCAGATGCACGCCGTCTGGGATGCTGGCAGAAACAGACCCTCAAGGGCAGAGGAAAGGCCCAAAGAATTGGGACAGTCGCTTCTGAGTCATGTCGCCTCCTGGAGTCACTCCTCCTCTCTGCCTGTGGAGCCTGTGCCATTCCCCCTCCCTCCCCATCTTCACGTGCTCTTCCCCAGCGGAGGTAGTCCTCCTGTTCATAGAGGCTATGGTGACTGCTTCCTCCCTTATTTACCATCCCAGCACCTGGTAGTTCCAGAGAGAGGTGTGAATGACTGTTATAAGGCTTATCTTTGAGCTGAATCTTAAAATGTGACATCTGAATTCATCTTCCCGCTATAGGACAGAAGTACCCTGGCATATTTGGGGCACTACATGGAACCAAAATTCCAGATGCATGGGGACTATTAAACAAGTCCAGGGCAAATGGTAAATTGGCAGCCTCTTTGTTTAGCATACATTATAGAGCTCTTACCTTAGGAGCCAGACACTGCATGAAGTGCTAAGGACACATTGAACAACCAGCCTAGCTCCCTGACCTGGAGGAGCCAGCCAAGTTTAGAGATGGGCAGAGGTGTGATTGCCAGGAAAAAGACTTTAAGCACCTCTCAGGCACACCTCACCCAGATAAACTCTGGTGATACTTTTTAGAGATCTGTCGTTCCTGCCTTCAGGGGGCTGCTTAGGAACTGGTAACAACTGCAGTCAATGCAGTGGATGAGTGGGAATCGAGAGGGAATGCTCAGCACAGCGAAGACAGTAGGTAGATCATGAGTGAAACAGACATGGCATCTTACCATCTGGAACCTCAACTCCCTTGAGTATCCGGTGCACAAATGTATCCAAGAATAGGAGCCTAGACCCCGGCACTAAATGATTCTGAATGGATGGGTTCAGACCACCCATGGGCCAACTCAGGTCCCTGAAGTGAAATGGCATCATTTAGAAATTCTTGGTTGTCATGCCCATCAGGCAACTAAGTATTAGACCTCCTGTTCTAGCACCAACCCCGTAAAGGGCATTCAGTATGCATAATACAGGTTGGCAGCTTACGTTTCTTCTGCCCTGGCCATGATTGTGGCTCAGATTTCACTTACACGGGGCTTTCTGTGTACGAGCCTGGGCATGTAAAGAATGGGATAATTGATCTTTTCCCTCCTGGCTGGAATCTGTGGTTGCATTCCCTCTAAAACCACACAGAATCCTGATTTGCTGCCTGGGGCTTTACAGGGTCCTCTGTGAGGCATAAAAGCCTACAGGTGTGATGGCTTATTGCAGCCATGGAGATAGAATTTCTTATGACTGAATGGCTTATATTTTCTCTGGAAAAAAACAAAACAGAATACCTCGTACACACACGCACCAGCCTGAAAGGTTTGCCTTCATTTCTTCTGTAATTCCCTCCTTTGTCTGGTTTTCTTTCCCTCCCTTCTTGGCCGCTCCCACAGGCCCACGTACAGTAGGGCACTGAAGTAGCCTTGAGGACACTGCAACATGTGGGAAAGGGAGAAGAGTTCTGAGCAGCCCCTGTGGGGGAATGACCCCCACAGGTTTTCTACCCTTTTAATGGGGAATCATGCCTTAGAAATGCAGAGAGATTATATGCAAGTCAGGAGGCTAAGCATAGCTGTATCTACATGTCTGGGGAAATGTCTGGTTGATCTCTGCTGTCATCCTGGGGCAACACCATCAGGTCAGTTATCAGGGCAGTTGAAATCATTGCAGACAGGAATATGGACTGGGCACAAAATTAAGAGTGCTTCATTTCCCATGTCTCCCTTTGCATTCTTCTCTCTGTTCTTTATGTTGCCAAAAAGAATGCCTTGCTGCGGTGACGTGAAGGTTGCCAGGGGACTAATCCATTAATCACAACAATTACATGTTAATGCTGGGTGAGTTCATTATGATTCAGAAGGAATGATGTGAGAAGCTGAAACTGAGATTTGAAGTAAAGTAAAAGACTAATATGTTCTTCTTTGGAACATGTTTATTGATGGTTTATTCTTCTTTGGAACATGTTTATTGATGGTTTATGCACACTGCACCAAAGGACATGGCTGCTAAATGCTTTTTCCATCAGCTAACAATACACACTAGACAAACACGAGGCTTTCCTTCCTGGTAACAGGGATCACGTCCACGTGTGTTAATGGCCTCCTCCACAGCAAGCAGTTCAGTTCATAATTGAACAGCGGTTGACCATCTTCTTTCTACATATCAATGGAAACACACTGCAGTGAATATTCCTCATAGCCCTGGAAGTTTGCTCATTTCTAAGATCCGAGACCAGTGACGCTCCCTTCTTTTTACAATAGAGGTAATTGTCCCATGATCTGGGAGCTTCCTGGGAAGCCAGCCTGTCCCAGGGCAAGTGTGAGCACTTGCATTCTCTGCAGGCCAGTGTAGAAGAGTGGAGGCTCTGTTGGGTCCAGTTGAAATAGATGGCTTCAGGAATGTTTCTTGCTCACTCTCCCTCCAGAAACAGGTGTGAGACTTGGGTTAGCATCCAAATTGTCCTTCACTCCCTCCTGATGCTGGCCTTCTTCAGAGGAGTACTTATTAATTAGTGATGAATCTAGCTATCTGCCTGGGGGACTTCTGTTTGCAGCATTTCCCCATTTTGTAGATACAAAATCACAACACTTGCCCCAGAATTACTGAGGAATGCAAGACACTATCCCTTGAGCAATTCAGAAGAACTGAGTAACTTGGGATCCTTGTACTTTGTTTAACTTCATTCAGTTTCTCCTTTAGTCTCTGAGGATCCTGATACTCTAGGTCAGTGGTTTCCAAACCTCACTGATCATCATAATCACCCAGGGACCCTTTTAACAATACAATTCTTGGGCCCCGCAAGGCTGAGATCCTAATTCAGAAGGTCAGAGAGAGAAGGAGGAGGAGAACGAAGACAAGGAGAAGAAAGGAGAAGACAGAAGCAGCTGATAATGGCTCACCTGGGCATCTTGCCTCTACCACCTTACAAAAGTGTGATTTACTTTTTATTGTTCATTTCAAAGAGTTAATGATATAATTATCCAAAAGCAATTAGATGCAGGGTAGAAGCAAGGTACTTAAGGGGCTAGGAGACTGGTTTATAGAAGAGAATGGAGGAGTACAGTGTCACCAGTGAGTCTATCCAAACCTGAGCTTCCGCTTCACATCTGAGCACGAGGAGAGGGCCTCTGTGGGGGCCCTCAGGGGCAGCAACTCATCATGCAATTTCCCTCTCACTTCCCAAAGAGACAGGCATGTACAGATCACTCCTGACCCTTTGGGTCCATTGGGCCACCATCTCAGCCTCCATGGCTCTGTCAGCTGTTGCATTCTCATAGCTTGAGAGTATGACTTTTCCAACAAATGTTTATTGAGCACTTACTATTTTCTAGGCACTTCTGTGGGCATGAGGGACTCAGTGGTGAACAGATTTAGGGCCTGTGTCTTCTCATGGGGCTTGCATTCAGGTGGGAGAAGAGATACAAAAACTACTACTCAAATGAATAAAATAATTACCAGTTATAAGTGGTTTAAAGGAAACAAGGTGCTGTGGTAGAAAAGAGAGTGTGTGGGGAAGAAAGAGTAATCAGAGGAAATATGGTAGCTCCATGAAAGACAGGGGCCAGGTGGTAGTTAGAGCCTGGCCTAGAAGAAGACACTTGGGTTCTAGCCCCAACTCTGAGAACAGGGGTGACAACTTCAGTATGTTATCAAACCTTGCCTGCATCAGTTTCATATTGCTGCTGTACAAATTCCACAAACTTGGTGGCTTAAAATTTAAAACACAAATTGATTACATTGTAGTTCTGAAAGTCAGAAGTCTATTGGTCTCACTGGGCTAAAGTCATTGTGCTGGCAGTGCTACTTCCTTCTGGAGACTAGGGGCAAATCTGTTCCCTGCTCTTTCCAGCTTCTACAGGCTGCCAGCATTTCTCAGCTCATGGTTCCCTTCCATCCTCAGAGCCAGCAGTGCAGCACCTTCACATCTCACTCTGATTCTCCTACGTCCCACTTTAACTTCTAAGGACCATTGTAATTACACTGAGTCCACCTGGATAACCCATGATAATCTCCCATCTCAAGATCCTTAATCACACCTACAGTGTCCCTTTTACCACGTAAGGTAACATATCCAAAGGGCTTAGAGATTAGCATGTGGACATCTCTAGGGGACTATATTGTTCGCTCTAGCTGCACCTACCTTTCTCCCTCTGTTTAAGAATAGTATTACTTTCTTGACCCATCTTATAGGGTTGTTGTAAAAATCAAACATGGTAATGGGCAGAGAAGTGTTTTTACAAGTTGCAAGAAGCAATAGAGTTATAAAAAGTTCTATAATTATTTTAATATGGAGAAACTATGGGAGAGTTCAGAGAAAAAGCAAAATCATGGGATGAAACAATGTGGGGGAAAAAATACTAAAAGGAAAAATTAGGGGAAAGTGTGTTTACCTTGGAGGAAACAAATAAAAAAGGTAACACTTTTTGTTATCTTTGATCATGTAGAGACATATGATGAGGTGCTCCTCAGAAATACTCATTCCTCTAAAGAGCAAACAAGGCAGATTTTCCTCCATCCCTTCTTCACTTGTTTCTTCACACCTTCAAGACTTAAATCAGACCCAGAAGGTTGATCCAACTCCATGATTGTGAATCCATCTGTCCATGTTGTTTACTTTTAGTCTTTTGCATGTCTTTCTCCATTGAAAAAACATATATTAAAAACTTACTCTATGCTGGGTGCTCTGCTAGGCTCTAGAAATTTAAAAGATGGAAAGACAGTGTTTGCCTTCAATGAGCTTACAGCTTATCCAGCGCTGCTGAATCCCTATCACTCCTTACCTTGAGTTAGAATTATTTGTGTGTGTGCTTGCCTCTTCTAATAGGAGATGAACTCCCTGGACACAGGAATCATAAATAACTCAGCTTTGTGTCTGTTGTGGCACAGGCCTGATGACTTACCATTATAAGTTTGACAGATGATGGTTAAATTAGATAGAGGGTATTTTCTTAGCCATCAACATTATTTCTTGCCAGAATGAGGGAGGTTGTGGAAGTCTTTGATCTGTACATACTTAAGAAAAGACTAGAAGTCTCTCTGGGATTGTTTGGAGTCACTTGTTAAAAGACAGGGCCCTGGACCAAATCATTTCTTAGATTCTTTCCAGACTTATTATTATACCTTCTATTGTCCTTTGGTTACATGAGTTTATTCATTGTTGGTTAAATATGATTTTTAAGTATTTGCTTATTGGGGTGTGATGGGCTTTCAGCAGCTCATAGAATATATTTGTTCTCAGTCTCTTCTAGTCTAATCTAAGCAGAGGATGATGTATTGTGAAGGCAGTGATGGCATAAATGTTTTTGTTTTTTGATTATTTGCCCATTTCGTTCTCAGTGCGAAACTCCAGAATTCCCACTCTGTACAGGAGCTTTCTGCTAATGCTTCTGCAGCAGGTACTGAGGCCACCAAGAGGTCCAAGTCCTTGCCACCTTCTGAAGGCAATCCAATCATGGACAGACAAGGCTAGTCCTGTGCCCATGCATTCTCCACTTTCTTATTTCATCAACCTTCTCCCCACATTTGCTGATCAAATGCTCTTTTATTGGAATGACCTTCTCTTATATCTCCACTTACCTAAATTCCATCCATCTCAAATTATCTCTATTTAGGCCCATAAAAAGAGGTTGGGCTTTAACCTTCTGGACCAATCCTATTTATTCCAGTACCTAAACTAATGACCATCGGTTCATTTCATATTACTATTTATTAACTGCTTACTGACATCTTTGTCTTTATTCTTTTTTTAAAAATGCAACTTAGTTCTGTTTTATTATTGTTATTTTAATGTGCTTTGTATTTTACGTCTTATGGTTATCATAATAATATGATGCACTTAGCAGGTACTTAGCAGGTACCAAATATATTCATTATTTAGTGATCACTTGATGAACTGGAAGTTGAAATCCTCATTCTCTCTGCCACACATATGAATGAGTAATATTCCACTTAGGGGAGCACTTTCAAGCTAGAGGAATCATTTGTTGGTAAAAGCACTTTGGAAACCTGTTTCATTTTTCCACCTTCTTCCTCCCAATCCTACAGAGATTCTGAGAGCTCAGCTCCATATGTCCCAGTGGCTGAACACCAGAAAGCTTAGCAGTTGAGCACAAAACCTGTCTCCAAATTACACACACAAGCCAGGACCTCCTACCTGCCATGTTGTCAGACCATGGCAGGAGATGAATACAGGAAAGGCACATCGTGCTACAGGCAGACTCTCCGGGTACTACTATGTCACAGGGAGGCCCAGTGAATCAGAATCCTCACTGTTGCAAGAAACCCTTCTGCGTTTGGGTTAGAGGGTCTGAGTGAAATCTTTGTCATCTCTTGGTCTGTCTTCCAAGAGGGTGGAACTCAAGGAAACCTTGAGTTCCCTTGATGAGACCACCCAGTGGGATAGGACTCGTGCAAATTTAAGTGTATAGTGTGAGTCTGACTAGGAATAAGCAGCCAGCAGAACTCCAGGCAGAAGCACATAATTCACTCCTGCAGCAGTATAAGGGGAGACACAGAAGCACTGTCCTGCCTCCAGCTGAAAAAGCCTGTTGTTTACAGGGGTTGGTGCCTCCGTGCTGCGCAGCTACATCAGAATCCCCATGGGTACCTGGCTTCCCGGCCTCAGCCAGGTCAGAGCGAGAAGGAAAGTTTACCAGCCTTCAGGAAACCCCTCAGCCCCAGGGTCTGACTGTCATGGCTTGCTGAAGTATCTCTGTGGGTTCATCAGGGCCTGGTTCTATGGGGCCCTATGAAAATGCTGCTCCCATAGCCAGTAGACTCAGGACCTGAAGGCTTGGTCTGCCCCTCTTCTCAGCAACCCCCCGAGACCCTGGGGCTTGGCAGGCTTGGAGCTGCCCTCCTCCCTGTCAGGTGCCTGCTGCTTATTCGTGCCTCACAGTAGTGTTTCCTGACCACCCTGTTTAAGGCGCTCTCTTCTACTCTGCCTTATATTCTGCAGAGCATTTTTTACCTTCTAACCTTTGTTATTTACTCAGCCATTGTCCTTCTCTCCCACTAGACTCTAGTGAGTCCTTCAAGGTCCACACTATGTGGTCTGCTTGTTCACAGCCAAATCTCCCATGTGTGGTACAGAGCCTGACACATCACTACTTAGTGTTTATTGAAAGACTGTGCTGACCAGACCCTGTGGGAGGTGTAGAGGAGGCATATACTGGCCAATTCAATTAAGTTAATTTAATTTCTGAGCCAAGATTACTTACTTGGAGGTGAGTGAGGTAAAAAAAAATCACATTGTACCACCAGACATTTAATGTGCCTCTCTCTGCCTCACCACCTCTTCTCTCTGTAGGAAATTCCCAGTCGTGGCCTGTGCCAGTATGTGGACTTTCATGTCCTCTCCTGGTCTTCCTGATTCAGAACCTCAGCAGAAACTTCACTCTGATATCCTGGGGTCGCTAATGATGCCCCACATTCGCTGTCTCTACTTCGCTGGAGATCCTGGTCACTGTGATTTTAATCCTAGCCAGCTCACTCCTTCCTGCCTCCATGCCACCACCCCCTCCCAAACCTCTTATTTACTTCATTGACTAAGGGGGCCGGAGTTATTGGCTATGTTCCACATTCCAGCTGGACTTAATCCTAGCCATGGTAGCTGAGCAGATGGGGCCTGAGCCCCTTCTGCTGACAAGGACACCTAAGTCGGGCCCCCAGATCTGCCATTTAACCAGCTCTCTAGGGAGTCCAATAAGGGGGGAGACAGTCCAACTTTTCAGTGTCACAATTCCCTTTCATGGAGGAGGCCTCTCTGTTTGGTGAAACTTTAGCTGTTACTTCTTTATTTCCAAAAATATTTCGGACTTTCCCATCCACACAGCCAATAATAGAAATCAACAGGAGTTAGGGAGGGTGGAAGTGTGTGAGATCACAAGCTCCAGAAGCCAGCACACTGAGAGTGGGAACTTGCAAAACCAGAGATACTTGAGGTTGATTTGCATGAATTCATTTGAACCTGGGTTTCTCAGTGGGGAGGGAGGAAGGAGGAACAAGAATTGGGCAGATTAGAGTAAAATGACGCTGAGAAAAGTTAAAATCTGATACCTCTGTACTGATTCCTCACCAAGAATTGTGATATGCCTCCATCTGGAATATCTCTTGCCCTGTTGCATGGTCCATGAATCAAGTAATGGTCTGGACTTCCTTCAGAAGGTATGATTCCTTCATTATTTTTTCAAAATCTTATAACTCTGGTGACAGTCTGCCAATTTCCTAGAGAAGGACTTCACCTAATCTTTTTTATTTTTAATTTTTCCAGGCAGTTTCTCTAACCACACCCTTTATGAGTGACTCCAAATATTATTGCCTCAGGAGTAAATGAAATATCATGTACTTAGCTATGTAACCACCTTCATATACTTTCAGCGGTTTCAAGGCATCAGTAGAGTTTTAAAATGTGTACTACTACATCTCCCTTTAGGGAACCATAGAGATGGGGATAAAGGGGAGTCTGTGCCCCCTTGGGGCCAGACACCTGGATTTAAGCCTCCATTTTTTCTTTTTTCCATCCTCCTTAACCATTTCAAAAGCAAACCCGTAAAAGAACACTCTCTTTATTCAAATAACGGGAATGGGGAAACATTAGGAGCAGAGTAAAAGCTGTTCAGTGTGCTGGGATGACTCAGTCTGAAATAGTATTATAGCTTGGCAGCAAACCCACATCAAGGAAGCTAGTGAGAGACTAAAATGAAAGTTAAATTGAGGGGGTAAATCATTTTATCAGGCTTAGCATTTTTGCTTGATGTAATGAGATTCTCAATATAAAATGAGTTAATATGCCTGCTTAAGGGCATAGATATTTGAAGAAAGAATTTGAAAATACAGATTCAGAGTAGCTAGCAGTCTGAAATGAAACAATGCAGTGCAGTGAAATTCTCCTCCTATAAATTTTGGCACAATATGTTTCCTTTTGAACGGCATGATTAAATGTATCCCTAGCTTGTCATTAAGAAGTAAAAAAAAGTTTTTGTTTGTTTTAAAGACTTTTCTATTGTGTTCTGTTTTCCTCCTCTTTTTCCTCCTCATTTATCTTTTAGAAAAACTCTGCTTGTTTTTGCATTGCAAAATGCCAACTGAATTCAGATTGTTCATAAAAGATGAGGCCAAACGTATTTCTGCATTCATGCCTATTGCTCTCTGATTTTTCATGACTCAACACAGAGTGGGCCCACAGTGCAGAGGGCAGATCGTTTGCTGACAAACCCACAGAGGGAAATCAAAGAGAAATGCTGAGCATTTCTTCTTAGCCAGCAACGCAGTGTCTTTTACACTTTCTCTCTCCTTTTCTGGTTCTTTCAGAGGACACTTCCCATCACACCAGGTATGTTCCCTATTCCACAGACAGCAATGTGTAAATTAAGCCTTGGGAATTGAATGTATGGCTAGTTATTCCTTCAAACTAATACAATTATAGAAGGAAGGGATGGCTAATGCATAGGTATCAAACACATGATCATGGAGGGTGATGTTGGGGTAGGAGCAGAAGATCAGAGTATGCCCCTCCTGACAAGGAAGTAGAACCTGGTTCTGTGGGTGGCTTTTGTATCCGGTCAGCATTTCATAGACTGTGATGATGTCAGAACAAACACTACTGGTGACATTTGAGGTAGGTCAGGGAGCATACCGAATGACTCAGGCTTTTTAGTCCAGATGCTCCAGGAGAGGGAAGAGGAGGGGACATACACACGTTCTTGGGCAGAGCCCTGCTACCGTGGGGACCACAGTGTGCCAGGCCCAAGGCCATTCTTTGGAAATGGACACTGCTTCCTGTCATGCTGCATACCACACGACTTGGCCACTGAATTCTGAGCAGAGACCAGAGCTTTGGGCTCTCTTTAGGAATGTGCTGAGTCCCATTCCCTCCTTATAACCTCCTTCAAGGCCCCATCAAGCCTGGGCACCATGTAATTGTTTGCTTGGCTTTGTTGTAGAGAAGTAGCCATAATGGGTACAGAGTGCCCCATCCATCCTCTGAAAGCATCCCTGGTGATTCCATTTCCATTTCAACAAATTGTTTATTTTCATCATTAGTTAATCTTTTCCAACTGGTGCACTGATGTTTCTCTCTGACCTTCCATGTGGCATAGGGACCTGCTTATTTCACAAGCAACGTTATAAGTACTCACGAAAGAACTGTGATAGATGGCTGTTGCTATAGCAACTTTTTTTAAAGGAAATTAAAGCTAACCTTGCGAATGGACACACAAGAAATCATAAGAAATTAAATTTTCTCCCTCAGAGAAGAATGAAACCAGAATGCCAAAGGCTCTTTCAGCCTTGTGAAAAGATGTATATTGAACAATTTCCATGCTTTGGACTGGGAATAGCAAGCTGTGGGCTTAGAATTCCTAGAATACTGTTTCAGTGTGAAAATCTAACAGTTATATTATTTTTCAAAGCATTTCTTTAATTATGGAGGAGATGGCCAACATTTGGAACCGTGTCACTGTCAAGTACTTAGAGGTTATGGGTATGCAGCATCTTACTTAAAAAACTCACATTCATTTCTTTTTATGTGTCCCATCAGTAAAGATGTGCTGTTTCCTTTTCAGAGCTGTGGTCTTAGCAACTTGATGTCAGCTTTTTCAGCTCTCACAGCAGGGAAATTCAGGTGAATTCCAGACTGTGATTAGAGAGATCTGAGTGGAGTTAAAAGGAGTCAAACAATAGAAGAGAAACACACTCATGCAGACACATGTGTGCAAAGATAAATTGTATCTGCTTATGACTGTGTTAGCTCTTGTCCTAAAGCAATGAATTTGCTAGGAATAGGTGAAGGTCAATAGGGAAAGAGAGGAAAAAAATCTCTCTTTCTACTGCCAAAAGTAATAAAAGAGAAAGAAGAAGACACCTGTGACCCTAGATATCATGGAGGAAAAAAGAACGTTACTAAATGATATTGAAAGTTTAAAAGTATGATGAAAAACAAAAGCAAGAAATGAAATGATGTGCACTTGCTGGGTGAACACAAATAACGGAGAATGGTCTGAACTGATGCACAGATGGATGAAGGGTGGTTGGATTGTTCTCTCTCGCACTCCTCCTCCAATTTTCTGGTTGTATTTTTCTTTGATAGTGAAAATGGTAGTCTTGATAATACATGATGATAGGCATCCAAAGATCAAAATTCATTAGACCTTTCTTATTTAGTAGAATAAAACTGTCTGGTCAAAAGCACTTCCCATATGTGACCTTAATTTAATGAATGATTAGACCCAATCCTGATGCTTTTAAATATCTTTGGTTATCAAGATCAAATAGGTTTTTGTTCCCCAAACTGGATTTTCCCATGTAGCCATATTCACTTGGACACAAAACCCAACCATATGAATACTCAGATGCAACACCTCTGCTTTCTCAATGACACCTGTGTTTCCTGTAACCTGGCTTCCTTCATCTTGGCTGACTTCAAATACCTACTGTAATTCCTAACACATATAATTTATTTAAACACTTCAGAAGAAACAAAGAACTCTGTCTTCCATCTAGTATGTGAACAGGAATTGAAGCCTTGCTGTATACCTTACTGGGATAGCGAAGAGGAGAAAATATGGAAGAGAATGAAGGAATTAGGCAAGATGGCAGAGTCATCCATTCAAAAATGTTGGTGCACCTACAAAATAAGTATTGTACTTGCTGCTGTGAAAGATATTAAAAAATGATGAGGCAGCCTTCTACCCTGTAATTCCCACTAGCTGCTATTTTCTCTCTCCTTGGCATTTAGGAAAAATAATCTGCCCCCACCTTATTTTCCTATGTGACCATTCATCGCATCCTCGACACACTGTGAGTAGACATCTCTTCCTCCAACTGCCACCTCATGCCAGATGTGAGCAATGCAGTCCTGCTTTGTTCCAGGTGTCCCCACATCATTTGCTAAGGTCACTCACTCCCTCCCCAAGAGTTATTTCCTTTGGTATTCATCTCCTCCACCGATTCCTCTCCTCCTCTCTCCTTAAATTTTGATGTTGATGTTCCGCATAGTCCATTTCTATTCCTTTCTCTTCTCACTCCTCACTCTCTTTTCGAATACTCACAACCACATTCATTCCTTTGATGAATGCTCATGTATATTTCTACCCAACCTAACAGAGAAACCAAAGCTCTTCCCTGATCTGCAAATCCAGCCGTCTAGCTAGCAAGGGGACATCTCCACCTGCTTGCCCCACAGCATCTCATATTCAGCATAGCCAGGTGCTAACCCATCATTTGCCTCCCTGCCACCCCTTATGAAACATGTTCCTCCCCCTACATTCTTTTGCTTGGCAAACAACTCCATCAAGTACTCACTCACTAATCCAGAAATCTGGATCTGGTCCTAATTTCTGTCTCACTGGCATACTTCCTGCCTGGAATTATTCACAAAGTTGATTTGGTTCCCACTTACTATGTTGTTTCCCGTCGTCTCCATTTCCACTGCCACCACCTTCGGTCAAATCCATTTCTTATTCACTGTGTGCTGAGACATCCTCCCTGGTCATCTGACTTAAACTGTCCTATCTCTAATCCACCCTTGGCTATTTGTGTTTTTCTGAAACATGTTGTATAGATCACGTCATTCCCCTTCTTAAAATCCTTTGATGCCTACCCATCATCTTCATCATTTAGGACACATTCCTCTGCATGGGGACTAAGCCAGAGAGACCCTCTCTGCTTACTCCTGTACCTCACCTCTTTCCCACTTCTGCCAGGCCTGCCTCCCTCTCAGCTTGCCTGTGATGTACACAGCTCCCTAAGGACCTAGTTGCCACTAGAATCCTTCCCTGGAATAATCCCCTAGCAGGAAATGGAAGTTTCCTCCAGTGAATACATTTCATACAAAGCATGGATTTTCACAGTCAGGCAATATGGTTCAATTACTAGCTGGGCAATCTTGGTCAGGTACTTAAACTTTTGTAGTATCATTTTTCTCATCTATAAAATGAGGTTCCTTATATCTACTCTCAAGGTTGTTCTAAGGATTTAATAGTAACAACAGTAATAATAGCTGGTATCATTGGGCACGTTCATGTGTCAGGGACTATTTTAAACCCTCTATATGTATTCATTTAATCTTTGCATCAATGCTGATATTAATGTAATTATTTCATATATTTTGCAGATGAGAAAATTGGGGTACAGAAATTAGGTAACTTACCCACAGTCATACTGTTAAGTAAGAAGGGAGGCTGGGATTCAGTGAGGTAATATGGGGAAGTGCCTTCTCAGTGAACACCGCTTGCTCTTTCTCTTTCCTCTGTATGCTAAACACTTGTATAAGTCTTGTGAGAAGACCCAGAAGACTAAATTTTTAAAAAAAACAGCTGATATTTATTAAGCCTTTATTATTTGTTGCATTTGTGACTACAGACTTTGTAGACATTATCTCATTGGAGACTCACTGCGACCACTGAGTTGAAACTATTATCTCCACTGTACAGAGAAGGAAACAGGCGCAGAGAGGTTAAGTGAGCTACTCAAAGCCTCCTTTCCCATAAGGACAAAGCCAGGACTTAAATCTAAGTCTCTCATGCCAAAACTCAGGCGCTTAACCACTGCCATGTGCTGCGTCAGAAGACATTGTAAGACACAACACAGTGTTTACCTTCTTGCGGGGGATACTGAGAAACATAACAGTTATAACCCGGAGCCTTAAATATACAAGGAAACCATGGATAGAGTGGCTTATGGGGGCACAAAATAATGGGGCTATGATTACAATTAAGCTTGCGAAGGAATGAGTTTTGAGCTGGAATTTGACGATAGTGAAGAAAATATACTAGTCAAAGAGAAAGACCCTCTTTGAAATTGGAAGGGCTCTTATTGAAATATGATAAATGCAGAGAACTGATTATGGTTAAAGAAGTATTTTAACCTCTAGAAATCTAACTAGTGGGCACAAGATAGTAATCTCAAGCCAGGTATAGTGGAGAAATGCATGTTTTGAGGTGAGGTCTAAAGTCCTTGTGATACCAGTCCTGCTGACATCCTGGATTAAAAGCAGTTTACAAGGTTGCAGTTGGTAAAGTTTCTCAATTTAAATCAGTCCTGCATTGTGTCTAAAAACAACAGCAATATTTGTGAGGATTAGGAGCTTCCTGAGTTAAGACTGTGCTTTTCATATTTAAACAGACTTAAACAACACAGGGAAAAGTTGTCTTTGCAGAATGGTACAAAATGAACACTTCTTGTCTGGTTATCCCATGGCCATTGATAATGGGGTAGACAGTTCTTTCCCATCAGGGAGCAGTTAGCAGAAACCCAAGGGCCAGGTTAGCACATTCTGCTCTCAGGTGTTGTTTTTTTTCTTTAAGATGGTAAATCGGTTGATTTATCATGAAACAAATTCACAGAAAAGAACTGTAACATATTATTGTTTAAAAATAATTTCTAAGAAGAACATAAGCACATACTGGGAAACAGTGGCTCTCGTCATATGGGAAAGGCCTTCCGTCCAGCTTTGGCACTGACAGTCGTCCTTGAATCACAATTTTGACTTGCTTAAAGTTTTATGTTACAACATAGGTGGGTTTTTTTCCCCCTCTTCAAAGAATATGGCCACACATGAAGTGGAATCTGTCAGGTAGAGAATTCATCTCAGTCATATAATTACTGCGCTGAGCAAGCTAGATCAAAGGAAGGGCATTGTATAGCTATAGGACATTGCTTCAAAGAGTAGTTAAACTGCAAACAATATAAAGGCTTTATTGTCCCCCAGTGACTGTCATTTAAATCATCAAGAATCATTTCCCATATGTACAGCAAATAGTGCGATTTTAATTCTTGCTTGAAGAAGTCTGCCGTAGACGTTTGTGGAAAGCAAAGGAACTTTTCTATCTGCCATTATTAATTCTCATTTCTAGGCATGAAAGGCTTAAATTGCCTGGAGTGTAGGTTTTGATTTTGTTTTTTTCAATTATAACCAAATATCTCTGTAAACCTCTTCACGTTTCATAGAGCTAGTTAAGCAATTTCCTCTTAGATGTGTCTTTGATGTGAAAATAAACATAGACTGGAGGGAAAGCTGAGGTTCTCTCTAAAGGAGAATCCATCTGTATGGTTCATAGTTACTCAGGCTAACTGCAGACCAGAGAAAACACACAACACTCTATATTGAACCTAGATACAGTTGCTATAAGAAAAATATTTCTTCAGAAGTTTCAAAAGAATGATGACATCAATGCCAAGAACTTCAAAGGAGCTGTTGGCGCTTTCAGTTACTTTGCCAAACTACCTTCTAAATGCTGCTTAACATTCTTTTGTAATGGAGTTAAAGATGAGCCTGAAATTGCAGGGACCTCTTAAAAGGTCTGCTTTCCCTGCCTCTGTCTCCAGGTGATTGCACCCAAACCAGTTAACACATTGCAGACCTGGGCTGCCTGAACACAATTCAGATGGAAGTTTTCAGACTGCCCATGCGTTGAGGGGAGAAGTGGTGGAGATGTAATCTCTGGACCTCCCCTGGGTATGCCATGTAGAGATATGTGAAGACAATGGAACCCCTGTTAGAACGCTGCTGCCATGGAACAGCAGCCCTCATTCTTAATTCATCCTGCTCTTCTTTCATAAAGGCTGTGGAAGAGCTGGGTGAACGCCCACACGTGGAAAGCTGAAAGAGAAATCAAAATAAATCTGTGCATTTAGCCTTCACTCAGCTTTTCAATTTTTTTTTTTTTTAGCTTTTCAATTTTAATCAAGAAAAATATTCATTTGCCCTGTGAAAACTTTATTTCCAATGTAATTATTGGCTTTATTACATCTTTATTTTAATTGGGAATTGTTTCCTGCAAGTAACAGAAGCTCTCTTAAAGTATCTCAGGCCAAAAAATGAAGGGGTGGGGGGCGATTTATTGGAAGGTTACTGGGTGTCTCAGTTACAGGAAATATAATTGAGTCCCTCACCATCTGGAACTAAGAATTGGAAAGCTTCAGGAATCTCTGTCTCTGTCTCTCTCTCTTCCTCCCTCCCTCTCTCTCTTCCTTCTTCCCTGTCCTGGCCCGTGGCTGAGAATTACTCCAGTACAGGCCACCCTACCTACGTATCTCCATTTCAAGCGCAAAGAGACTGCTGGGAAGCTCTTGTTTCCATTCCTGTTTCTTAGACGAGTTTAACTGGTTCAGCTTGAGTCACATGTCTGCTTTGATTCCGTTTGCTGGAGTTGGGGAAAATGTGATGGCCCATGGTCAGATGTGGGGTCAGGTTCTCAGGGAAGGGTGGTTAGCAAGGGCAAACATATTGGATAGCATTTCCACCTCAATCTTGATTAGATAGACAATATGTGTTATATAGAGAAAAATTAGAAAACAGACATAGGGAGCATATCATCGCATCACTAGAAAGCACTTCAGCATCTTGAAGTGTTTCTTTCTAGACTTTTTATTTACTTTAAACAATCTTTTTGATGTCATATTTGTCTGGGTTGCACAAAGGGTGAGTCACAGTGGTCAGCAAGGCTGGCACAGCTCAAGCCTCCCTCTCTGGGGCTTTTTTTGTAGCATGGGAGGAAGACTTAAAAATTGAAAGCAAATTAGTAAAAATATTTGGAAATTGTAATAAGTCCTACAAAGAAATGATTAAGAAGTTGAGATGGGAAACATCAACGAGAACATATCTTAGATAGAGGTGGTCATGCAAAAATATCTGCTAGGGTCACATTAAGGTGAGACTTAAATAAGAAGCTAGTTCGAGAAGAGGGGGTGTCGGCAGAGGAAGCAGGGAGTGACCCCGTGAGAGGGAACACTGTTTGCAAAGATCTGAAGCTGAAATCACCTTTTGTGTTTTGGGAATTGAAAAAAAAAAAGTGATATAGCTGGAGCTTGGGTGTGAGAAGAAGATCCCTTTTGTTGCTATGTGGAGAACACATTGGGGTGGGAGAGCCAAAAGGTGGGGCCTGAAGGAGAATGAAGAACGGGATCTGAGAGAAAGAGGCTGGGATGGATAGGGACCTTTAATGCCTGCTCAAGTCATATAAACTACTGAAGATGGGGAAATGCTGTCATGGAATCGGGGGAGCTGTGGGCTTCCACCTCTCACCTTTAGAAGCCTTGTTCAAACTCCACAGTAATGAATAGGAAACCCTGGAATGGTATTAGGACACTTTTTCTGCCATCTGAGTTTTCCTGGTATTCAAATTGGCCAGCGTTTTGGAAGGAGTCTAATTCCCACCAGCATAAGAAATGAACAGCTGCCTTTTGAAAGAACCATGCTTTCCCTATGTCTCCAGTACCTCGCAGCTCTGCCCCAGTGCCCAGAGGCTCTGCAATTGGACAAATTGTTGCTAAGAATCAGCTCTATGGTTAAGGGATGTGGTTCATAGCCAATGGCAGAGATTCATAAATGTCCCATAAACTGATTCATCTAATGTTCCCAGACCACTGACTGTTCAATAAGTCAAACATCAGCCAGTCCGTAAGTGCTCCCCTAGGCCAGCTGGACTGGGCTTGTGGGAGCAGAGATGTACAAGTGCTGTGTCTTCCACTGACTTCTTAGAATGATATTGAAGCAAAAAACTCACATACCTGAATCAATTACCAAAAGCAGTATCAGACAGAAGATGCTAAAATCATTAAAGCAGGAGGAAAGGATATGAGGGAACGTAGGACAGCAAGGCTTCGTGGAGGAGATAGACCTTGAGCTAAGCCCCTTAGAATGAACACTTCCAGACTGGGCCCTCCAGCAAAGGGGGAGAGGAGCCACTTGATTAATGATACTTACTCCATTGTACATTCTGCTGAGGAAGACATTTAGTGATTTCAAGACAATTGCCAACATTTTAGACACAGGATTTACTTTGGATTCGCTTCAATATATTTTGAGAAAGAGTGAATCATGACTAAAGTATATCAAGCAGAAAGCAATTGGGTTTTTCAGGATTTTATAGAATATTCTGTTCATTCTCTCTTCTGTTAAACACAGAAGGTCCACCTCTGAAAAGTGACTCCTGAAAGCCCCTGCCTTATGACAATGACAAACCTGGTCAGGATGACTAAAGATCCAGGCAGTAAGCACACTGGATAATATTGAAAAATAATTCTACTTTGAACTTTTTAGTTTTAATTTTAAACATTCCCCTATTGTTAAGAAGTTTTGTTTATGCTTCCACTAGTAGTAAATCCGAATATCGTAACACATCATATTCATTTGCATATTTGGGAGATCTTCTTTGGAAGGGAGAAGAATTCCTTTCCTATTTTTTTCCCAGCAAAGTCCACTCCCCTCTACAAGTGCAGTCACATGCACACCTCTGCAGAGCATCTAGTGCATTGTATTGTGACTTTTTCCTTTGTTTCCACACAAACTGGTCAATTCTTTTTTTTGGTTCTAACATTTATTGAGCTCTATTCTAAAACCAGTCCTCACAACCCCATGGCATAGCCTCATAGAACATATACTTGGTTAATGAATATCTATTCAACAAATGAGTAAACAAATTCCATTTTACAGGTGAGGAAAAGCCCCTTTTGTTGTCTTCCTTCTGCCTTTTGTCTAGCATGTGTCTGGCACGTAACAGTCAGGATGACAGAGGGAAGTGTCACACAGGGTTGGGTTCAAGCTCTACTTTTTTCTACTGCAAAAGAGCTCCCAGTCATGGAGGGCTGCTCTGAGCTGGGAAACTGCTGTTGCTTCCTGTGAGTGGTTGCTAATGCCCACTAAAATCCCATCATACAGGTGAGGTAAGTGCCTGGTTCAAGTTTATATAATAAATAGGAGAGTGGCACTCACATCCCAGGTTTATTAGCAGCTGATTCCCTGCTCTTTGGAGAACCCACAGTCTCCTGTTCACCTGGATAGAGTGTCTGCTGCTCTGAGGTAGTGCTGCACCAGTTCTCTCCCCTTTCCCCACAAGGAATACTTTACTGGCTGATGATAAACTTGGATCACTCTCCAAGGGGAAGTAGTGGAAGTGCCCAAACTGAGAAAATGCTATAATGAAATTCCCTTCCTCCGCACTGTGTCATGCATGTGTTTCTGAGGCAAATTCCAACTCTTCTAGTTACTCTTGTACAAGCTAGCCATTAAAGACAAGAAGGAGGCGGAGAGGCATCAAAGAACTTTTGTATACGGGCCATGTTAGTGTCTTTAGTAGACAGTGTTTGCCTTGTTTTCTCTACAAAGATCCTGAGTTTGCTCTTGCTTCCATACAACAATTAATCTTGGGATGCAGTTATTTCATTGACTAAAGTAGTCACACTTCTCAGAGTCCAAACTTTATGGAACTAAGTTACAGAACAGATTTTCCAGATAGATCTAACATGTCTTCCCTACATCTTACACTTTCTCTTGCGGGGATAAGAGTGGGGAAGTTACTGAAAATCAGAGAGGTGGTATGCCCTCACTTTCCTTCAGCTCCAGTGCTTGCATTCACACAGGGCACGGAGTCAAGATGGGGCTTAGAACTGCTTCCCAGATTTGGAGTCCCTTCAGGAGACTCAGCATCATCCTGAGTCCATCACAGAGCTTCACACCCCCCTTCACTTTCAGTTTATATGGATGACAGCACAGCTCCCAGGGTGTCACATTCCTCAGACTTCAGTGTTCAGAAGAAAATCAACACACAAGCAAAATTCTAGTGGAACCGTTAAATTGCTTATGAAAATGTTCCCCACAATAGCACAGCTTTTTTCTTAGTTATTTTATTGCTCAATAGTTAGAAAGAGCCAGCTTCCCTAGTACTGAGATCAACCAACAAACTATTTGAACACCTCTAATATTCCCAGCACTGTGGTAGGTACTGAAAGGAACCCAGTGAAGCATAGTGGCAGTGCCCACCCTCAAAGAGCTTAAAATCTAGTTAGGCAAACCTAATTTCTACGTGGACATGAAACAAAACCCCACAATGTAGGGAAGCAATCTAGGGAAGCTCAGAACTCCACAAGGGTCGAATAAGAAGCAGGAGCTTTATAGTGTCTTCACCACAAGCCTTAAAACCCCATCTAGTTTGTGGGCAGGAGAACCAGGGAGGAATCACTCTCACCTCCAAGTACTGATGAGCTAGAATTTACTGTCCCAAGCCTGATCCCTAACATTTTTACTTCAGTAATCAAATCAAGACTCATGAATTATTTGGTCTCTTCCTAATGTTTTCTATCCCCAACCCTATCTCTAATCAGCCCTGAGTAAAATGGCCTGAGGAAAGTTTACAGATGATGAGACCGAGATAGTCCCTTGAGTGTCTAGGCAGGGTAAATTTGGTTCTTGTGTCTAGGCCTTGCTGAGAAAGACAGAAATCTACTTGGGAAAAAAATGTGACCTATGGGCTGAATTGTTACCTTTGTGTAGCATATTCCCTGTTTCTAGGGCAGCGCAGGAGACAAAGAATGCATTTATTTTGTGGAAAGGGATAGGGGGCAGGGGAAGAAACAGAAACCAGAGGATTGTGCAATAATGGCGCTTTTAAATCCCTCCAGGAAGTTTATATTTCAAGTCCTTTGGAAGAGTAAAGCACAGCTGTTTAAAAAGGAGAGTTTACCAAGGGACCCAGGCCCAGATGCCTCTGTGTGCTGGATTTTCCTTGTCCATAGGTGTTCTGAGCACCACCACCCCCAGCCCTTGGGGCAGACAGGCCACTGCATCTGCACCGATCCTGAGCAGGCCTATGCTTCCCCTGGCAGACACCACAGGCCTCAACTAGCATGGCGGTGTTCAATTACAAGAATCAGAATAAGGATAAGAGTGGAAAGAAACAGTTTGCTGGATCTCAGCACAGCAAAGTACAGTGATCCCTCTGTAGTATGCAAACCACGCTAGCCTTGCTGGGTTGAAATCATTCCCAAAAGAAGTTCTTTCCCTGGATGGCTAGTAAAAAGGTGATCATATACGCATAATCTCACAAATTAAACAGAACAAGGTTAGGGTACAGATTCGTTGTACAAAACAAAAAAGGCTTCCCAGTCTCTCTCTAAGTAATGGGAACAGGGCACTCACTGAAATGCAGTGCCTGTTTGAGGCCTTTACAACCTGACAGTAGCTTAGTCATCAGTGTATTTTCCCCCATGCCAGGGATGATTTGATAGGATATGGTTCCGAACTCTCTCTGGGTGCTTACTAAATCTTTGTGACTGACCAGGTGACCTCTTGTCTCTTCCCTTTTTCTTGTACTGGAGCCTCGAGGGCCATGTCCTGAGCTTTCACCATCAACCTCCAACCAGTGACGTCAGCCTTCTCTCCCTGGCTTCCTCCCTCTGAGTCCCGGGCGCCCTTGCCTTTGCCCCATACATGCAATCCATCTTCCTTCTATTATCCTCTTGTCTTGGCTGCCTCTGTCCACTGTGTCCGAAATAGTATCGGCATGTGGCAAACGAAAGGCTGAAGGGAAAGTGAGCAGTGTGGTTGATAATTAAGGATGAGGACTTCGGAACCAGACAGACCTGCTTTGGCGTCCTGCCTGCGTGTCATTCACTATGTGATCTTAATGTCAGCAGCTGCAGTTCTTTCGCTTATAGAATGAGAATCAGAACACGCATTCAGAGAGCTGTGAGAGGTGTAAAGGAGACTCTACACAATACTTATTTTATTACTACCTGTCTTAAAATAAGCATTCAGTACAGTTACTAGGTCTTCAGTCCTCTGATTGAGTCTTATTCCCATAAGACTGGCCTGGTAAGGTAGCACTGAGTTTCCTAGTACATTATTTCTCACTGAGGTATTAATGACTAACTGTGTTTCTCTTCTATGTTTTCTAGGGCATTTGCATTTTGTCGCAGAAATTTTAGACATAATTCAAAGCCATCTGTCTGATGGAGAAATTTTAGTCCAGCAAAGGAAATTCTTCAAAGTACAGGTTGAACTTTGAGAACCACTGATTGTTTTGTGCCAGAAGCTTGATGCCTATGGCACCTGTGCATTCTGTGGGCCTTGGTGATGTGACTGATTAAAAGCTCCTACAAGGAAGGACATAAACTGCCCCCAAGGTTCTCTTGGTAAAGTGTCATGCCTGATGGAGTCCTAATGGAATCTCTTTTATCTGGGGGATTGTCTTCTACAATGTCACTGAGGAGGAATTCTGTTCCCCATTCTAAGTCACCCGTCCAGCTATGCATGGTGATGACCTTACACCACCATCCATGTGCCTGACAAACAATTCTTACTCCCTCACTGCCTATTATTTTTGGGGGGTTGGGCAGGAAAGTGTTCTCAGGAGATAATCCTCCATATGAAGGAGGTAACTGTGGCCCCTGTAAGTGGGATAACTCCCTAAAATAGCAAACCAAGTTTTTATTAGAGTCAGGACTTGGGCCCAGGCCTCTCTAGTGCCTGGTGTTGGTACTGTTTGCCTGTGGCAGGGCCTGTGATACATGTACTGCACAGCATGGGCTTTGCCCTGGGAATGCTTGGCTTGATTCCTGGCTGTAGTGCCTACTGTTCTTGTGACCTTGAAGAGCTACTCAATCTCCAAACCTCAGTTTTCTCACCTGCAAAATGGAGAGCGGGGAGGTAGAAATAGTATCAACTTCATCTAGGTGTTCTGAGAATTAAAGATTATCTGTACAAAGAGCTTAGCACAGTGCCTGGCACACATGCCCTGAGTAAATGCCTTTGTCATCATTAACTGCTCACTACAACCACTGCTAGCTCTGTTACTGTTTCTCCAGTCCTGGTGGCTTAGAGAAAGTACTGGTGCTGCTTAGTGTGTGCCAAGCTGCCCAGGGAGTGGCCTGCGCAGCAGGAGAATCTGGCAGAACAGGTTTTTTCAAAGCGTTGGGAAATAAATCAAAGGCAATACCCAAACCTGGAAAAAGAATGTATTCCTTTGTTAGTTCTTTACTAGCTGTAAAAAAATACCTTCAAAATGTAACTTATGCTGAGATAAATCAGTGGCCACCTTAAGGTGACATGGCCAAACTCTTATGTCTTTGCTCGTCCTGCCCCATGAGGACAGACGGTGGCTGCTTTGTTTCTGCCAAATGCGCTAATGGCTGACAGTGCTCTGTGGCGATCAGTAAGCAAACAAGGTTAGAAGTCAGTGAAACATGTGGAGACACCAGAGATGGTGGGGAGAGGGTGCGCAGAGGCTTCACACCCTGGTACAAAGTATACCTACCCCTTCTGGCAAACTTCATTACCAAATGTCAAGTCCATGGGACTTGGTGAGGCCTTCTTGTTGAAAGTAACAGAAGGCCAACTCATATTAGCTTAAGCAGAAAGGGGAGTTTATCATATAGATTCCACAGTGTATCAAGGAGAACAAAGGGGAGAGGCAGAGCTGACTGAGGATTGAAATCAGGCCCTCAAATGCTATCAATGCTTGTGTCTCTCCTCTCTGCACCGTGCTTCTCTTCCTAGAGTCTTACTTCCACTGTGGTTCTGGTTGACATAATGCAATAACAGCTCACAGGTGTTGTAAATGACTGTGCACCCACCCAAAGAAGGCCTGGGCTCTCTTCTACACTTCCAGAATCCCCATGGAGGGAACTGGCTGGCCCAGCTCTGGTCCTGTTCCTTATTTACCAATTAACCATGGTAAATGGTGAAAGCTGGTTATACCTACATGGCAGAGCCCCCATGACTCTGTACCACTTGTGAGCTGGCAAACCACAAGTAAGGGATTGATGAGTGACATGACAAGGAACATTTTTCACCATCAGCCCTGTGCTACGTGCCCAGACTCCTAGTGATTTTACCAGAGAGAGAGGATGTCTCTGTGCTCACTGCCCCCGGCTCCTTCACGCTGGGTGGGCCCCAGCCCTAAACAGTCCTATTCCAGCATAATATGGTGGAAATGACACAGGCTTTAGAATTACACAGACCTAGAGTTAAAGCCTTAGCCTACCTCTTACTAGCTGTGTGACACTGGGGAAATTACTTAGCCTCTCTGAGCCTTCATTTTCTTATCTACAAAGTAATACACATCTAATAGGGTTGTTGTAGACTGAGGAAAATAAAGTAACCATATTTAAAATACTTGGCATATAATAGATGTTCGGTTACATCAATTATATTTTCTAATTAGCCTAGAAGTATTCATGATGGGAGGGAGTAGAGGCAAGTGAAGATAAGAAAAAGAGAAGTGATTATATTTTAAATCTGGGAAGTATCCTTCTGCCTCAGGTATTTTACATTCATCCTGAGCAAACATTAAAAATTTTAAGTAGGTCAACTGCATTGGGAAAGCCACACTTTGGTAAACATAGTCTTTCACTTTAGAGGCAAATAAACAAGGATCTCAAGATCAATGGTGAATCTTTTTTTAATGTTCCTTTTAATTTATTGGTGTGACTGTCCGGTCCTTAAATCTTTCCCTATAATGTCTAAAGTTCCTACAATACTGTAATTTCTGAGTTAGTCAATGAAGTACTTCAACATTCTGTTTTTACTGTTGCTATTTAGAGAGGTGCTCCTCTTTGAGAATGTATAAGCCATGTTGTTTTTATAAACTATAATTTATTAGTTCTTATTACAGCAAGGACTGTGCCGAATTTTTACATGCATTGTCTTATTTCTTCCTATGAGTTAAGTGCTGTTGTTCCTATCTTCCAGATAAGGAAATTGAGGCTCGGATACTAAAATGCCAAGGTCACTTAGCACTCAATGACAGAACTGGAATTTGAGCTCAGCGGGCTGCAGAGCCTAAGTTCTTCCCCATTGTGCTGTACTGCCTCTCTGCACCTTGGGTTTGGGTTCAAGGTTTAGAGACAGGCAGCTTAAGAAATGAATCCCCAGGAAAATCTGTGCTTAGAGTGTCTCATTTGATCAATGATAACTTCAGGGCTTCTGTGCACCACATAATGTAGCTACATAGGCCTCAGTGCAAAGCTGCAGAATTATAGGAAGAACAACAGTTGAACAATAGACAGACTATCTCCTTGGACATGACAACTATTCTAATTACTTAGAGGATAAAAGTGATAAAGGGGTTGAATCTGTGTAAAAGAAAGTGGAAATTACATCCCAACTTTAGCCTCTTAGTGTCCCCATCTTGGTTATAATTTTATGCATTCCAGTCATCATAGCTGTGTGGGGCTGTGTGTGCATGAACATGGAATAATTTGGCCTACTCCAGAAAACAAGAACAATTTGATGATTGATTATAGGTATGATCAGTACTTCCTGAAGATCTGTGAAGGATTCTTCATCTGTTGACCTATGGACCAATCATGGGAACCACTGTGATTTCTAACCACTAATGGACCTGCTCCTCCAGAAACGTTTTATTTTGTTCTGTTTGTGCTACTGTGAGGTTCACTGTATTCCAGACTGTGCTTCATTTGTGCCTTTTTCTGTTTTAATTCATCTTATGTGTAAATGGAAGAAACACTGAAATATTAGGTATCTTTTGACTAAAAAATATGTGGATTAATATTTCATGTTTTTCTTTTTTATTCCCCCTCTGTCTTTCAGCTCCAGGGTTCCTTGAAAAGAAAACAGGTAGTTAACCTGTCTCCTGCCAACAGCAAGAGGCCTAATGGCTTTGTCGACAACTCATTCCTTGATATGAAAAGAATCCGCGTTGGGGAGAACCTCTCTGCAGGACAAGGGGGCCTCCAAGTAAACAATGGACAAAGTCAGATTATGTCAGGGACCTTGCCCATGAGCCAAGCACCCCTGAGAAAGACTAACACTCTTCCATCCCATACACATTCTCCTGGAAATGGTATTTTTACCATGGGCTTAAAGGAGGTGAAGAAGGAACCGGGAGAGACTCTGTCTTGTAGTAAGCACATGGACGGCCAAATTACCCAGGAGAGTATTTTTTCCAGTAGGTATGGGGATGACCCTGGAGAGCAACTCATGGATCCAGAGCTGCAGGAGCTGTTCAATGAACTGACCAACATATCTGTGCCTCCCATGAGTGACCTTGAGCTGGAGAACATGATCAATGCCACCATAAAGCAGGATGATCCATTTAACATTGACTTGGGTCAGCAAAGCCAGAGGAGCACCCCCAGGCCCTCCGTGCCCATGGAGAAGACGGTGATCAAAAGTGAATACTCACCTGGTCTGACCCAGGGCCCCTCGGGCTCTCCACAGTTAAGGCCCCCATCAGCTGGCCCCGTATTCTCCATGGCCAGCTCTGCCCTGTCCACTTCATCCCCAGTCCCTTCTGTCCCTCAGAGCCAGGCTCAGCCTCAGACAGCTTCAGGAGCAAGCCGGGCCCTGCCAAGCTGGCAGGAAGTTTCCCATGCCCAACAGCTAAAACAGATAGCCGCCAATCGTCAGCAGCATGCCCGGATGCCGCAGCACCAGCCTGCCAACTGGTCAGCCTTGCCCTCTTCCACCGGGCCATCCCCAGGTCCCTTTGTACAGGAGAAGATCCCCAGCCCTTCTTTCAGTCAGCAGCCATTCAGCCCACAGAGCTCTCCCATGTCTGGGGTGGCAGGGGGCAGCAGCCAGTCAAAAGCAATGGCTAACTACATATACAAGGCCAGCCCGTCAGCCCAGGCAGGGCATCTGGATGTGCTCATGCAGCAAAAGCCTCAGGATCTCAGTCGAAGTTTTATTAACAACCCGCACACAGCCATGGAGCCCCGTCATGGCAACACCAAGCCTTTGTTCCATTTTAACTCAGATCAAGCAAACCAGCAGATGCCTTCGGTTTTGCCTTCCCAGAACAAGCCTTCTCTCCTACACTACACCCAGCAGCAGAGCTCAGTGTCTGCACAGCCACCACCGCCGCAGCAGCCACAGCCGCCAGCCCAGCCGCTGGCCCAGTCCACCCAACCTCTACCAAGCCAGCCTTTGCTAAGGTCGCCCTTGCCACTTCAGCAGAAGATCCTGCTCCAGAAAATGCAGGGTCAGACCCTCACGGGACTGGGGTATCAAGTCTCCCAGCAGCACAGACAGGTAAGAGCTATGCCACCCCCCACACAGGCACCCAGAGACCATCAGCTTAGTCATTGTGCTTTGGTGACTGTTAGGTTCGTGTTGGGACATAACTAAGATTACAAGGACAGAGCAGTCCTGTTGGATTCATATGAATCTCACGACCTCCTGAAGTCTGGTTCACCTGGGGCATCTGGAGGCAAGAGCTAGTTTCCCTTGCACAGCACCACACCAGAAACTGCAGTGGCTTGCTTACTAAGAGTGTTGCATTATAATTCATGCCTTCTGTGATGTGTCTAGTTGTCAGTAAGATTCTGATATGCCCATTATTTATTCACCTGGACAGTAAATGGTCATTAAGGCAACTTGCACATCCTGAGTACAGGCCACATGCAAGAAGTTATGATTTTTCTGAGTACTGAAGGCCAGACCTGATACTGAGAGTATTTAATGACCAGTCTATACCCATACCAATGAGTTAAAATGTCTAAGCGCCCAACACATCATAATAGATACTGCTATGACTCCATGCTGGTGCATTAGTGGTGAATATCAGCCCTAAGTTAGACATGGTCCCTCTCTGTAAGCACTTTCTGGAGAGGGAGACAGAGTTTAAAAACTGTCATTTAATACCGAGCAGAAAGGGTAATGATATGAGAGCCCAGAGGTTAGGTATCTTACCTGGAAGGGGTAATCAGGGAAGTCTCTGAACAAAGTAATGCCTGAGTTAAGTGTTACAAGGTAAAATCATGATTTTACAAAGAAGGGTGGCAAACAAGCTGTGATCACCTTCTATCCTGTGATTGACATTAGCAGAGGTTTGATTCTGCCCCAAACATGGGTAGTATGAAGAGACAGCTCTGTGCCTCCAGATCACATAATAGTGAATAAGCTCTAATCCCCAGGAAACCTGGAAGAGGACACTCTTCCTGGAAGAGAGGGAGGGAAGTAAGAAGGAAGGAAGGATAGGAAGGAAGGGAAGGAAAGGAGGGAGGGAGGAAGGAAGTCTGGATGCGGCTTTGCGCGTGTAATTTGACAGGTCTGTGTTAGTATCCAAGCACAAAAATAGCACATTACATGTCAAAACAATAGGATAGGACTGTGCGATGTCACCGAACCTAATTCTTATCACATTCCGGGAAGTTTTCATGGCTGCTGCCCAGAAGCAAATGCCACAAGCACCACAGACTGTGGTCAAGCTGACCTTTGCCCTAGATGTGTGCTAAGAGGAAACTTAGACTCAGCTAAGATTCAAGAGCTATGCACCAAGTAAAGCCTTCAGCTCTTACTCACTTAAGAAGTGTGTTTTTTTTTCTTTTATATTGTAGATTAGGCAGAATGGACTTGGAGTAGAGTCATGTGTATATTTTACAAAGTTCCATTTTAACGTGGGTAATTTGGGGATCCTTTATAAACAAACAGTATTATGGAACTACTTTCTAGTGTTATATGTAGCTGTTTGGATTTGGATGAATCTAGGTTCAAATTCTTACTCTGACATTCAACAGCCGTGTGACCTCAAACAAGTTATCAAACCTCTCTAAGCCTCAATTTCCTCACCTGTAAATGGGGATAATAATAATATTTTTCTGAGAATTATTGATTTTTTTTTAAGAATTGTATGACTGAGAAAATAGTATTTTTGAGAATAAAATGAGATAATCTTGAGCCCAGAATTTAGAAATAAGTTGACTATTACTATGGTTATCATGGAAAGTGCCATATATGATACCAAAATATTTTTTTCACAAGCATTACTACTATATAGGTGAGGCATTGGAGTAAATCTCGATTCTAACATAAACAGTGTTGAAGGACTTAGAGGTCTAGCCCTAATTCTTCTACTACCCAGTAGCATGGAGAGTGGGAAATGATTTGCCTTCCCTGGGCCCAGACCTCTGGCCATAAAAATGGAAATACTAAATAATGAGGTATTAATAAGAGTCAGCATTCATTATGTACTGTACAACTGGCATGACTTCTGTCTGCCTTACCTGTGGTATCTCATTTCATCCATATGATGGAAATACCATAATTCTCATCTTACAGGTAAGACAATCAAGGCACAGAGACACTAAATAACTTTTCCAAAGTCACACAGACAGTAAGTAGCAGAGCCAGGCTTCTGATGGTCTGATTTGAAGGTTGTTCTTTCAACCACTAGGCCATACAGCACACAGGTAGGATTTCTTGGGAAATGAAGACCACATGTAGATCATTGTGGAATTCTCAAAGAGAATTATTTCATATACTATTGAACCATGTTTACATCATCTATATAGTAGATTAGGAAAGTCTTAGATTGCTTGCCTTCAGAGCTGTTAAAAGAATTTTAAAAACCTGTGTGACTGTTGACCTTCCTGGGGGTGAACATTGTGGAGATAACCAAAATAAACAATTTACAACAGGAAATATCTCTTTGGTGCCCCGTCAGCCCCCTTTGGGAGTCTTCCGCCACCTCCAACATCCTCTGTCCTGTTTCTGGCCCTATTGCTCATATCAACAACACACCATACTCCCAACCTCTTAGTCCCCACCTGAGCACACCAGTGGGTGCTAAGGGCCAAATCAACAAACACCTTTCAATGCCTTAGGTAATTTTTTACTTTATCCAGTGCATATGGCATGTATGATGCCAAGTAATTTTCATTTTTTCAAGAAGATCCTTAAAAAGTTATAGAAATGGTGGTGCCATTTCAAACTAAAGGCCTCTTTTATACAAGGTAGACAATGGCTACCCATTTAAATAAAGCTTTATCCCAACTTTGTATATTGAACCACATTGTCTCTTCCAGCTCAATGGTTCTATGAGGTTTGGCTCTAAAGTCTTTTGTCTTGAATTGTAAAAAAGTGTACCAGGGCCCTATAGTCAAATAAGTGTTGCCATCTTGAAAGTACTCACCTTTGGGGTTTAGGACTCATTCTAATAATGGTGTTATTGCTCAATGTAGTTACAAAATTTTTCTCTGGGGATTGTCTTCAGAGCTTTTGGTACGTTGATTGGATTATTACCAATGCAATAATATTCATCCTGTTCACATGAGTTTCAAAACAGTCAAGCTGGGTAATGGCTCAAAAAACAAGGAATTACTGTGATGCAATAGAACTGCATTTTGAGTTTGATTTTTTAACTTTTCCTGAATTCAATAAAGAAAACAAATGTGTTACTCCCCAACATGATAATTTTAAGAAGCAACTTTCATTTGGATGTATATATTACTAAGGTTTTGCTAATTCTTATTGTCTCATCTAGTATATTGCCAAATATTCTCAACTCAGAGAGAGTAGTTTTAACCCTACCATCCACAGTAGGCAGCACAAATGCGTATTCTCATTTCAGATTAGTTTAAGTCTCTTGTTACTCATGACTGAAGTCATGGGAGAGAAGGGATTGGGAGTTAAGCAACTCTTAAATTTGTCTTCTAAAGCATCCTAAATGAAAACACTCATCATCTTTTTTCTGCTTGTCATATTCACTTTGTATCAAACATAGGAAAATTTACTGTGGAATTTGCTACCTGGAGCCCTTTAGTCTTGGAAATGGTGCAAATCTTGGCTTTCTGCTATAAGATGGTAACTGAATTTGTTGCTCAGTTGCCTCTAATTTACCCAGTAGAATGTGCAAAGGTGGCCTTCTCTTCACCTTTCAGAACTCTGAAGCCAGACAGATCTGCATGCTGAATTTGAGGGATGCCTATGCCCCTCTCCCTTAATTGAGTACCCACATCTGTTCTTCTAGGTATTAGTGGTGCCCTAGAGATGGATGCAGCATAATGGAATTGTTGGAGACTTCTTTATTGTTCCATGCCTGGGTGGTTTCAAATAATCCCTTCTCTAGAGACTCAGAGAACAAATGATATTTGGTGTTTCACAAAATGTCTTCAAGTGGCTCTGTCTTGCTAATGTTTGGGGCTTGGCAAATGGAAATACCTCCTGGTTATAATTTTCTTCCCTTTCTTTGAAGGTTATGGGAGAGGGCAGGAGAAGGATGTAATGCATGCAGTCCTGATTTATCTTGAAGTCACTGAATACTTATTTAAAGTGTGAAAGAGTTATTGGTTGACCAGAGCTCATGAGTGTGTTCAATCCAAAAACTCTAACCTTCTTGAACCAAAAGGTGATCTTTTTCAGAGCTATATAACCAGACACTTAAAAGTATGAATCTTTTTTTCTAACATTAGATCCATGACACTCCATTGGATTCTATATTTGGCTTAGAATCTCTAAAAACCCATCTCTAAAAATTCTGAGAGGGAAGGCAGCCAGTGAATGGATGGTTTGTTATGACCGAAACGTAAATTTGTACATTTCCTCCTCAGTTTAAAGCCAAGCTCCTCAATCATATGTTAAGAACCTCACCCCACTCTCTCTACCTAGCCAAGTTTATCCTTCACGACTCTATATATCAACCTTTAGTGTAAATCAGGAAAGTCTCCGAATGTTCTCCATCCTCTTCTTTAAGGTAATTTTGTATATGTCTGATCTTAAATATGAACACTCAGAAAATTGTTTTCCAGTTGGCCTGGTTAGGGGTGCAAGAATCACTGTAGGTCTCATATACTGACAAATTCTTATAATTTCCCAGTGAAAGTGCCAGAGAAGAGGTAGAACCTTGGATCAGCTGGGAATGCTTTTTCTAATGGAAAAGTAATTATAAATTCAATGTTCTGCAATGACATAACATGCAAACCACCCCTTTGCAAGAGGTTCGTGGTGGGCTAATGTGTTAACCAGTTAGACTAGTGCCAAGGTTTGGGTTTAGGGGCCAGAACCAGGTTATAGAAAGTCAAGAGCAGAAAGGGGCAAGGCCAAAACTAGTTCAAAATCCTAGAAAAACTGGAAACAGAACCAGTCAGTACACTCAGGCCCCAGGAGTGAAGTCAGAGGATGGTAAACAAGCCTACTGTCAAGGGCAAAGTATAAATGACATGAAATCCAGTTAGGACAGAGAACCAAGAGGTGCTAGGTGATGTTGCAAATGATGCTGACCACCAGGTGATGTCCATTCTGACTCACCTTGGCCAGATTGTGCTCACAAAGGGGAAAAGGGCTGATACACACACACTTGTCCAGGGCAGGCCAGGAGCATTATATTTCCATTTTCATTTTATCTTTGATAGTTCATCATTTATCTTTTAAGTTTACAAAGGACATAAAATTTGTTTTTAATACTCCATGAAACTAGTGCCAAGGCCAGGATCCAGAGTGAATTTCCAGACACATATGTTAAGATAATTTGTACTGAAGAATCTCAATTGGAAAAATCAGCAGGAGGGATTTTGTGTGTGTGTTGTTAGTTTGTGCTAGTTGGCTGTTCATTTTAACATTAGTTTGAACTCTGTGACATACACAAACAGCCCAAATGACAGATGTTATCTACCTTTTTTTCTAACAGATGAGAACTTTGAGAGTCATAGAGGTTAGAGAACTTCCTCAAGCTGCAGGTAGTAACTGGTCTAATTTAATAAGCCCAGTGCTAAAGACTACTATGCTGCCTAAGTTAGAGGTGGCTTGAGTTGTGCTCGCAGGGCCCTTTTTGTGATTATCTGTTTGAATTTCACTATTGTCTATATTCCCAGTTTATTTCCACCTCAGAGAATTTAAGATGATTCTGATGCAGGAAGGGATCTTCAAACAAATTCACTGCAGTTTCCTCATCTGGATCCATAGATCTCTCATGCCCAACAAGGAGCCATGAAATTAAGATTCCAGGTGAAACTGAGTACCAGTCCATTCCTAGCTCTAGTAATAGTTTTTATTCATTCATTAAAAATATTTGTTGAGTGCCTGCTACATGCCAGGCACAGTTCTGGATAGTGATACTAGACCTGAGAACAAAGATAAAGGCATGACAGAATGAGGAGAAAAATTAAATTTTTAAAGTTCAAAAAAATTAATCAGAGAGCATTTTCAAATTGAGCTATTTCAATCAGCTTGCAGCTTATTCTTGCTTCTGTTGCTAGGCTGATTTGCAGCTGGGCTTGGTACCTCTGATCCCAGACAAATTGGAACACCCAAAGGAGTAGTATGTGATCTAGTTTTTAAAGCCAAAGGGTTTTGTTAGATTTTTTTAAATGATAAAGAAAATTTCATTCATACTCTTTTTCTTTAACATTACCCATCAAGACTTAAGAACCTATTCAGAGGAGGGGAAAAGGGGCATTACAATTAGCACACATAATGTAGGGGGGTGGGGTCACAGGGAAGGCAGTACAACACAGAGAAGACAAGTAATGACTCTATAGCATCTTACTACGCTGATGGACAGTGACTATAATGGGGTATGTGGTGGGGACTTGATAATGGGGAGAGTCTAGTAACCAAAATGTTGCTCATGTAATTGTAGATTAATGAAACCAAAAGAAAAAAGAAAAAAGAATCTATTCATACTTAAGAACCTGTTAGAATTTCAGAGTAGGTTGAAACTGTAGTTCTCAAATTCATTCATTTAGGTGACGAAAATTTACTGAGCACCTACAATGTGCTAGGAATTAAGAGACTAAAAAATTAAGTGATGCAAAGAACCCTCTTTGCACCCATCTAAAAAATCAGGAAGGAGACATCTGTCTCTAACACTTATTGGATTCCCATTGGGTAAATACATTGTTCTGATCATTAACAATGCACTCTATACAGTAACAGCTCACATCACATGGGCCTTTACCCTAAGACTACAAGTTCAACTTTGAACATGCTATTTTAACCTTTTACAGAATGGAACTCTATTTACTGGATATTCCATTTCATTTCCATTTTATTCTGTCATCCTAGTATGTAATAGCTCAGCGCACAAAGGAGTGAATTGATATGAAGCAATAATTAACTCCTGTATCCCTCAATAAAGAAATAAATACAATAACAAGAACATGTTAGCCTTGGAAGCATAATACATAGGATTTAAATCCACAGTTAGGGAAACGGCTTCTATTATTCTCATCCCAAGGTCTTTGTCCATATGTTGCATCCATCAATAAGAGCTGTGCATTTAAAGCATTAGTGGGTAAATTAGCCTATTGAATACCAACTTTCCAACTAGGGAAAAAAGGTGTATGAGGTTAAGAAATAGATTTGATCCTGGAGATGGAAATACAAGGGGGTTAATGGAAAATCTGACAGATATTTAACTGTAATGTGCATTAATGTAGGTGACTCAAACAATCCCCTTTGCACCCATTCTAATTAGTTTTGCTTTTCTAATCAGATGTCAGTTGTTATCAGTGTGGTGGTGGAGCGGGACTGGGGGATTCTTTTTGTGAAATCAAAAGGCAGCAAAAACCCATTTAGCCAGTGCAGTAATCAGTAAATTTTCACATTAATGGTTAGTTAAAAGTCAGACACAGAGACAAGAGATTCAGAAGGAGTTTCCTATATGGAGTTTTAGGCTTGAAACAAGACTGCACAAACCGTTTAGACTGCTAGGATCAGAAAGATGTAATGTGAGTGAATCATCTTAATCTTTAACATTGTATTTTAAACAGGGAAGACCAAACTTATTCACACACAAAGCCTAAGCAGCTGTCTGGATACTAATTAGAGAACTCTGGCTGAATATTTGCATTTTATGCAGTGAATCTGGACAATATAATGGCAGCCCATCCTCCCAGCAGTAAGCTGGGTAGAGCCTACCTGATTGTTAATTTCCTGTGGATCCAGCAAAATCAAGTTTCAAGGTCTTCGAGGATGAAAAACTGGGGTTGTCTTTCTACTGCTAATTCCCTCCACCCTGAATCACTGGCATTTTCCACTGTTTGCTTTTCAGAGCAGCTTAAGTTCAGCTCCACCTTTAGGAAACATGAACTTCATAAACAGCGAGCTTTTTTGGCCCAACTTCTTGGTAGTCCACGGGTCCGTGTGGGTGAGCACATGAGTATGTGGGCCTCGCACTCTGGTCTCTGGCTCACATCTGTCCTCTGTGCCTCTGGTTGTCCTGTTCCCCTTCCCCTTGGCTGTACCCTCTCTTCTTTTACCCTTTCCCTACAAACCAATTCTGACCTCGCCTCTTTTCGCTGACCTCCTTGAGACCTGTTCTGTGGCAGGCCTTGAAAGGGGGCTGAGGACATTTAGCCACCAGAGTTGTTATTGGCACCAACAGTGAAGAGACTTTTCCTGGCAAAGGAGGCATGTTGGAGAGAGCATGAGGCTAATGAGCTGGCAGACCCATCTTCATGTCCCACAGGCCTCAGGCATAGATGAATGAATTCTGAATGGACATACCTATGGGCAGAACATGTCCAGAATAGTTTCCGACCATTGTCCCTTCTTGCTTTAAGTGCTTGCTAACTGACCTGCCTCCTTCCAGTCTTGCCCACATGCAACTGGAGTGAACATTCTAAAATAGGAATTTGACCATGTCTGTCACCTACCTAAGCCCCTTAAATGATCTTCATTTTCTGAGAATGAAATCTAACTCCTTGTGTAGCTTCTAAAGCCCTGCATGACATGGCTCCTGCTAAACACTCCAGATTTATGGGTTTCCTTCCCCTGCTTTCTTTTTCTCTTAACTCTCACCCATTCGCCTTTTTCCCTGAAACTTATACACTCTGCATTCCAGCTCCTTCCAGAAAAAGTGTCCTCCAGTTCCTGAGAAGTACCACACTTCCTCCCACCATCAGTCTTTAAATATGCTGCTCCTTCTGTCTGGAACATTCTTCTGCTCTACTCTGCCTGGCTAACCTAACCCTACGCTTTATCAGTCTCAGCTCAGAAGCTCCTCCAGAAGGTTTCCCTTGCCTCCTAATCTAGATGAGCTCCCATCCAATATTCTTTGGTAACTACCTCTCTTTCCTCTCTTTTAGCAAGTACTGCCTCTCATATATCTTCGTTCCTATGTATCTTCCTCAAGTAGACTGCAGGTTATTAAAGGCAAGGATTTTGTCCATCGTGTTTGCCATTGTGTTCCAATCCTTAACATGTCTACTATATGGAGGCAACCTAAACATACTTGTTGAACAAATGAATTGTGCCATTGATCCATCATTCTTTGTTTTGAGGATTTAAGGGTGTCAACACATCACCCTCTCCTCAAAAGGTAGGAACAGGAGCCAGCGCATCCACTTTCCCCCACACCTAGTCTGCCATTATCACATCATGTGCCCATGGACCTGCGTCAACAGTTCTAGTTGTCAGGACTGGAAAGCAGAGAATTCACTCTCAGCTGCCCCATGGGTTAACCTGGGGAAGGGGATTTTGCAGGAGCATTTTTGATTGAAGCTAAACTGACCTGTATCCTGGGGACTGATAGAGGTAAAAGCCAGATAAGAGAATTCTATCAACAACATTCCAAGTAATTCTTTTCTTTCAGAAATATACGTAGAATATCAATAACTTACCAATAGTGACCAGGACAAAATCCCTGCCCATAAGCAACTAATAGAAACATGTGATTTTACTGTAGCTGTTCCAAGAACACAGAAATGAAACACCTATTATAGCCTTGGGATCCAGAAAAGGCTTTCTGGAGGAGGTGTCGTCTAAGTGTCTACCTCAAGGAAGAATAGGAGGTAGTGAGGTGGAAGGGAAAAGCCTCCCATGAAGAGGCTGAGTGCTTTGGGGACAGTCCTGGCCGTTAGGGATGGCTGGCCTGTAGAGCACAAGGTCAGCAGAGGAGAGATTTGAAATAGAGTGGTAAGCAGGGGCCAAGTCATGAGGGGCCTTATGACCCATGGTAAAGAGTTATGGAAAATCACATAGATTGTTTTTAAATGGAGGCATAAATGCCTACCACAGGTAGTTGCTTAATGCAAACATGGTGAATGATAAAGAAACAGATGTGCTCTTCTGAAAAGTTGTGCTAGTTACAGCATAGAGAATACACTGGAAGGGCCCAGGCCAGGGCCAAAGAGGCCTTCACAATATCTATTTGCCATTTCAGAGATTTGGAATGCGCAGTTTCTGTGGCCCGGGCAGCTCCTCCCTCCTGCCAACCTCAGAATGTCTCCATGCAATCACCCGTCCTCTCCCATTCTCTCCCTTACCTTCACATTTCTCCTCTCTAAGGCCAGCACTGTACTTCAGGTCTGGCTCCAGAAGACTTGTTCTGTCACTTTTCATCTCTTCTATCTTTACTCTCCCTTTCTGTCTTCAAGCATGCTCAATCTGCCAGAGTCCCACAAAAATCATTTCCTTCGGTCCTCCTACCCCTTTGAATCTCACTTCCCAGTTACCAAGCTCAGAACCTTCACAGTCAGTATAATCCTTTTCCCCTTAGTCAGGGATGTCACTGATGCCATGCACACCTCTTCCTCCTCTCCGTCTCCACTGCTGCTGCCCAGGCACTCACATTATCACAGCTCTCCTTCAACCCTCTTCTTTTCCAACTCCCTTTTCCTTCCCTTAGTAGGCTGGGTGGTGTGCCCAAAAATTTCTACCTTGCCCCATTTCCTTAGATCTGAAGCAAGTGGCTGGGGTTCCAGTTACCCTTGCTGTTTCTGCCAGGCCTCCTCCCCGGAATGGCAGCTTCACCCCAGGTCCAGTCACTCCCCAAAGTTCCACTTCCCAGGACCAGCTCTTCTCATAATGTCTTTTGCCCAATGACTGCCTTTTCCTTACAGGCTGCAGCATCCTGTCCACCTGCCTGGACAGTTCTGAGGTGTCTTAGAAGCCCAGCCTGTGGTCCTCTCCATCCTCCATCCTCACCAATAGGTTTCTGTAACTGCCCACCAGCAGTGAAATAAGTGGAGTTTGTGTTTCTTCCTCCTCTAGTGCATACAGCATAGTGTAAACACTTCCAGTAGAGTTCTTATATTGTATTATAATTTTTTTAAGATATCTGTTTGGTCTAGTGAACTGTGAATTCCTAGAGTTGGGGCCATGGAATTTCTCTTTCTCCCTCCAAACTCACAATACATTTTGCATCTCTCATTGCATTGATTGCTTTCTACCTTGAATTGTAGTGAAGTCTATACTCGAACCCCTCTACTAAACTATAAGCTCCTGCAGAACAGAGTTCTGTATATAATTCATCTTTATATCTCCAATGGGCTAACAGAGTACCTGAGAAAAAGTCCCAGCATACAAGAAGGAGAGAAGGGGAGGGCAAAGGAAGGAAGATAAAGAAGTTATGGTGTGTGTGTGTGTGTGTGTGTGTGTAAGCTGTGTATGGTCTTGAAATCCAAGGAAAATAAATAGGTTTCAACAATTTCTGATGTTGAGTACAAAATGTACATTATTATTTATATATTGCTTACTTCCAAAAATGTTGTAAGCATCTTAGTGATCATAAAGCCTTGGCCAAATTACTCTAATTCCCTGAAACTAAGGTGCCTCATCTGTAAAATGAAAACAACAACATCTATTTTGCAAGATTATTGAAATAACATGCAGTAAATACAGGGTCTGCACCTGGTAGGCAATTAGCATGTGCTAGCTTGCTTTCCCTTGTAAAATAAGAACCAACAGACCTGAATCCATTAAAACAATCCAAATTAAATATTAGTAGACACTCACAATGGGTAAATTCCAAAACTGAGCTCCCATTTCCAGGCAACTAAGGCAAAAAGAAATTATGTAGGGATATATAGGGGTTCTCTTTTTTTTAATATGAAAGAAAGTGTGCCAGTTCATCAGTGGAGGCAAACATTTTCCTGGAAATGAATTCAAAGGTACATTTATCATTGGGGGAAATTAGGTAACATGACATCTAACTGGAAATTTTGCAAAGATACCATGACTCTGTTTACTTTGACATTTCTGTTATTAAGCTGCATTGTTGAATCTGAGGCCAAATACTACATCTTAGTTAGGTGAATACTTCTCCCTGGGAAGCTGAGGCAATGTGGTACAGATACAGTGTTTGCTGAAGCTCTGTTTTCAATGGTTCTCACACTTTATTTTAGCAAGGATACTTCTGCCTTCCAGGGTTTCCCTGAGACACCTTCCCAGAACTTAGGTTTCTTCAGGACAGTGTTTTCAATCCAGGGTTCTGGCTTATCCCAGGAACAGAGTTTAGTGACCATATAGGAATGCATAATTAAAATTCCCACTCCGCTGCCTCACTCACATACCAATTCTCTCAAATGAGTCTCTTGCAAACCCATGCATTGTGTAGAGTAGATTAGACCTGTGGAATGTCTACCTCAGAATCAAATTTCAGGGAGACCTTTTCAAAAATCCTTCTAAGCTATAATCGTATCCCTCCATATAGAACGAAACTGTAAACTTCACATGTGACCCCTCTCCTCTCCAGACCAAGCTCATTAAAAATCACCATGAAAAAATCCAGCAATTGGCTTAGTTATTTATCATTCAACAAATATTTAAGCACCTCTTGTATACAGAAAACCATGCCAGCTGCTAAAAGAACTGTATTATGGGGTGTGCTGTCTGGTGGGAGCAGCGTGGACATGAGAAACACAACACATGAATTTTGAAACCAAAGTTGTTGTGGAGTATTTTACCTTCAGTAACTAGACCTTGTTTACTTCTTTTGTTACAATTTTATTCTATAATCTTGAAAATTCTATGACTCTAAAATATAATTACTGTCCTCATTTTTTAATTGAATTTTTATTTTTTACCAAAGTAATACATACAAATAATTTTAAAAGACTAAATCATGCTAGAAATGTAAAAGGCCTTCCTTGGCACCTCTTGGTCTCTAGAAGAAACCACTTTCATTATTTTGAGTTGTTTTTTCTGGTATTTACTATCATATTTCTAAGTTCATCACTACCTGATACCTCTTGTTTTATTAAGTTTTGCAATAGCTATTACTTCTTATTCTAATTGATGAAGATTTTAGCTCTATTTCCAACCCTTTCCCTCTCTCCCCCTTTGCCACAATGTGGTTATATGCTTAAGTCCATATCAGTATTTTCAGAATTATGAAGAGATAAATAATGTTAACTGTTAAGACTATAATTCATCTTTAGGCTGTAAGTGTCCAACATTTTCTATTTTTCACTTGTGAAATTTATTTGAATCTCTAGCTAGGTCTTCTCATGCCACCCAACAGCTCTGTAAAATATTTCTCAATATGTTTTCCACACGGTAATTCCTGTCAGATTATCTGTTTGCTCCATTTCTTTTCCTGGATACATCTCCCCAGGAGCCCTCTGCCCCCAGCAGCAATCCTGATGGGTGTTCTCCAGGCTGGCTGAGACAGCTGCCCTCCTGGGTCTTCCTGCACCGTCCTGGCAGTCCCTTCATTTCCTTTGTCAGATTCCCTGTTTCTGGATCCCTTGTGTTTCTTTAGTTCTTTGTTTATTTACTCTCTCATTTTGGTGGACTATGTCTGACAAAGGGTGTATAAAAGGAAAGATGTTGAAACCTTCAGAGAAATAATAACCCCTTTGAAGTGATAAGAAAAGAAATTCAAGAAATCAAGAAAGAGAACTTGGTCCTATATAATATCCTAGTAACTATACTTGCTGCTACAGAGCATGCAAAATACATGATGGGAAAGGAGAGCACCTATTATGTCTATTATATGTTAAGTGCTTTCTCCATGACATTCTTAAGAAACAGGAATCGTTTTCTCCTCTTTACATAGGAAGAAGTTGAGAGCAGAGTGGCTTAGTAATTTGCCTAAGCCACACAGCTATCAGGTAGCAGAACTGGAATTTAGATCATGTTTGTCTGTATCTAGCCATGCTCTATACACTCCATCTCTTAGCCAAAAAGCACAAATGCATAATCCTCACCCTCAAGGAATTTGTTCAGCCGTGTCTTTAATCCAAAGTCAAACAATTGCTATTTTCTGACCCATTATGCTGCCCTTTTACATATGTGTGTATGTGTGTGTAACTCTTTTCTGGTTAATGCAACTTTATTTTTATAGTCCCATGTACATCAAGTTTTATTACAATATTTTTCTGTGAAATTCTGGAACAGAGCTATTTCCAAAGGAGATTTCAATTCTTTATCCAATTGTTTATTAGGGATTAGGCAGTTACACTCTGATCTGGTTACAACTAAAAATATGTTAGTGGTTTTGCCCTTCTCCCTGGTGGATTTTGGTTTCTATGCCAGTCAGTTCATTTGCTGACATTTATCACATTTAGCTCCTGCTTAAGGGACATCCAGGATCATCAGTGAGGAATTCACAGAGTAGAAAAAATGATACATACTTCTGGTTGTGCACTATACCCACAGGTTACTCCAAGCTCTCGTGCCCTGGAAAACTCCTCTTCAAAATGAAACAGAACAGTTAAGTACAATGGGTAGAAATATAAGAAAGGATTTGAAAAATGAATGAAAGAAGATAGAATGTTTCTTTATAGATAAGTCACCGACCAATGCGCAAAGTGTGCATTGCACTCGGGCTGGCCAAGCTGACACCCTCTCAGCCTTTCTCGCCTAGAGGTTTGACGCCTCGGATGCAGCTCTCGTGAAATGAGGACCCTAGTGGCACAGTTAGCTGCTGGAACTGGAGCAAAGAGACAGTCCTCTCTGCACACTCTTAGCACTGTTTCCAGCAACATCTTGGTTGGTGTTTCAGTATCACTGCCCTCAGAAGCAGAAACGTGAGCCCTTTCATACAATTAGAAATTAGAAACAGGGAACTGTTCTCTGAGCGGCCTCCACTTTCATGCTGGGTTCCAAAATTCACTCTTAATTTAGTTGCTTGGCACTTCTGGTGCATTGTTTTCCACAGAAACAGTTTAAAGAAAGTCTATGAAGTTCTCAGACTAGCCTTATACAATGTCTGTTTGACTCAATATGAACATTGAGCTGTTAAAGTATTAACCATGATTTCTCAAATATTACATTAAGAAAAAAGAAGAGATTTGTTCACATAGGTTGATTGAGCCAAGCATAGTGGTGGAACCGAGAATGTGATCTGTTTAGTGAAACAGAGAATTACAGTACAAGAGAGAAATGTGAGTCCCAGGTGTGCATAGAATGCTTTGCTATGGAAACCACAGAGGAGGGGCTTTTTAGCTGAACTTAAATGCTAGGAGCATTTTAGCTGAACTTTCATGGCAGAAGGAAGCAGACCTTCAGATGAAGGGAAGAGAGAAAACAGATTAGCTAGAGCACCACCAGTGACAGGGCACTTCACATCTAGTGGTCCTTCATGGACATTCCCAGCTGGGTACTACCTGAATGCCTGTCAGTGTCTATACCTGCCCACACCAGTTTTGGGACTGAATTTTGTTGTTCTAATTCATCAAAATTAAGCAGTTTTGAGGCATTAGTTCTACTTCTGTAGTCTATACAGAGAACACTGAGGCAGCCAGGTCTCACCTGGCTGTGCTCTGGACTCCACGCTCGCTCCAGGAGGCAGGACTGGTAGATGAGGCCATGTTTGGCTTTTGTGAATACAATCCACAAAACTACTTGCTTCTGAAAGAGCAGTACTTGTATAGCCATGATGGTTCCTAAAATAAGGTTTTGACCCACATGTGCAACAAAATTGGAATTGTCTACATAGTCAAAGCCAGAGAGAAAGCCAGAAGGTCAGAAAGACAGGGTAGAAAGTAGGAAAGAGAGATCCCAAGGGAGAAATGGAAGGAAATTTGGGCCCAAAAAATGCATTTCTGACTATCTCTTCCGCTGTATAAAGATACTTTATAAGGCAATTTAATCTCTGAAAAATTGCCTATTTCTGTTTGCAGTTGAAGCCAACCATTCTCACAGATCTCTCCATTTGTTTTTCCTCCTCATGTTTCATTCAGTTTTAGGGGAGTGGTGGCAAGGGGGGCTATTGTAACATTCTTTCACATTTCTCTGAACATTTGAAATGGGGTCAAATCTAAATGGGTATGAATTCAGCATGGATCCCAAGGCCCAGAGGTCAAGCTCCACTTGAACAGTTTTGATAACGTAAAACACTGCCAACACTCATTTTTATAGAGCAGCAAGGGGGCTGCTAACACAGCTCATGTGGGTGAAGATTCACACACATCTCATTTTCCTCATACTCAGAGGCAAGTACTTCCTGATCACTATGGGTCTGTGTAAGCTGGGGAACATCGGAGCACCCTCCTCTGTCCACCTTGGGTGCCCATGCTCCCCAGGGGAGCCAGAGCAAATGGCTGAGAACCTCGCTAGGCTGTTCCTCGGGAGTCTGAGGGCAGCCCTGACTTCCCTGGGAATGGGATTCCCTGCCAGATTCAGATGCCGAGGCTTCCCTCAGGGACCATCCCAAATGGAGGAAGTCCATCCCAAATGGAGGAAGTTGTTGTGAGAAGTTAAGCAGTCAGCTGTGAAGGGCTGTGCTTGTGTGTGTGTGTGTGTGTGTCTCAGTGAATGTGCATGTGTGTGTGTTTGTGTATGTGTGTGAGAGAGCCCCCTTCATTGTTGCTAGCAATATAGTACACATGAAATTTAAAATCTCACAGAGAGAAACCAGTAAACAGAATAAGAGGGGAGCTGGTTTTTCTACTCATGCATTTATTACAAGATACACACCATTCACACCTCCAGGCTTTACACTGTTCTCTTTCACCCCCTGAATGTCTGAGATTCAGCTCAGATGGTATTTCAAATGACTGGGAATCACAACTCTCAGCAATAGAATTAGAGCAAAGTCTTAATTATTTTAAAATTTAAAAAGTTTCTTCTGCCTATTATTGCCCTGAGGTAGAAAAGAGAATTTATTGACAAGTTGATCCTAAAAGTGGCAACCTAGGACCCACAAAGCAGGGCTGACTAGGGTTCACGTCAGTATTCAAGTCTAGGGAAGTGTGAGAATATTGTATAGCATGGCTAAATGGTTCAGACACATTAGCATTTGATCAACATGAAAGGTGCTATCTGACCACCAATTAGTAAGAATAGAAGCATTTTTCACATTGACCATTGTAGCAGATGACACATGAAACAATATGTTCCCAGCGACAAACCCCACCAGCTTTTCCAGTAACCTGAAAAGACAAAGAAAAAGAGAACTTGGGGAACTCCTCCTCATCAGTCAGGTTTCCCCTTAAACATCACTTCCTTTCGGAAGCCGGTCAGACAGACCCACCCCCACCCGACTTCCCCTCGCTCAGCTCTTCTCATTCTTTATGTCACGCCTTCCAGAATTGTCTCTCTTCTTCACTAGGCAGTCTTCCCCTCTCAGTCCCGGGGCCAGCACACTCCCCAGCACTTTGTAGGCACTTAAATACATGCTCAGTGATGGAGTAAGTTTGAGGGGCCTGTGTTAGGTCTGGGCGGATACAAAAGGGGAGAAGAGAGCCCCTGCCCTGTCTGGGAGGAGAGAGACAAATAATACAAACATGATATAATTTGCCAAACTTTGTAATGCCTGTAAGAACAGCTTTTCTAAAGGAGTAAAAAGGGAAGGTTGATATTTGAGAGCCCTAGTGATTAATCAGACAGCTATACTGGCTACTTCTCTGATTTCTTAACTTTACTAATAAGACACAATGAATAGAATCCTATTTCCTTACATTTCAAGTATGCTGTCAGGAGAGCCCCGTATCAGTAATAACAGGCAATGGATTGCATTTGGGGGAATACTATATCAGAAAGAAAACATTAAATATTATAAATATCCTCTCTGGGAAATGTATCAGCTTTGTAGTATCTCACATTGAATCTCTAAACCTGAGAACTGAAAGCTAACATGCAATGGCTTTGCAGTAAAACTTTGACGAGTGAAATAAAGCCTCACTCTCAAGTTTCCACTTACATTTCTTTGTCGCCTGTTCCTTTCATTACTCTGTCCTTTGATTCGATTTTTTCAGAGGAACAATCAAAAGCAAAATATGTTGTACCCACTCCTCGGCCTCCTGTGCTCCATACAGCATTATTTACTGAGCACTTTTGGTGTGCTTGGCGTAACAGACATCAGAAAGGGAGTGAAGGCTCTTCCCGAGGGTTTCTGTCTGATTTGGTTAGAATACCATTTACAAAGACAACCTGAAATCTAACTTTTATTCCAATGTCAAAAATGACTTGAGATCTTTTTCATATGGGGATGTGTGTCAGTACACCCTTTGTTCCTCTCACGGCACTTAGTGGGCCTCTCCATGCTTGATGCAGACGAAAGGATAGATAGAACCCAGGTGCAGTCACAAAGGCCTTGAAACCATCATCACGATCCAACCCAGAATTGTTCGCCCACACTGACCTCTCCAAGGATAGTCTGTTGAAAAGGTGAATCTCTGGGGACTGTTTGCTTCCTTTTTTTTTTTTTTGTGAGAGAGAAATTACATTTTTCAAATGTTGGCTGTTGCTCTCATGTGACCAAAAAGACTACAGACAAGAGCCTTATAAACAGAAAACAGAATTGCAGTAGTCTCTGCGCAGCACTTTGAATTTGGTAGGTGCAGCATGTATGTTCCTTTGCACACTGCTGTGCTCTGAGAATATGAGCTTATCCAAGGCCATATGGCTTTGATGCGCTTGACTAACTGGGTGGCCTCATGCAGGCCAGGTAACTACTCTGCCTCATTTTTCCCAAATCTCAGTAAAATAGGTGATCAGACCAGACGTGTGGTCTCCAGACTTTTATCTTTCAAGATCATGTTTATAATAGAGGTGCTGACATAGATTCGCTTTATTTCATTTTCCTATGTAAGAATATTAAAAGTTAAAACAACTACCACCAGCTATTACCATCTTTTAATGCAAGAAAATACACTTTATCATATTTTTATCAATAATTTAAAAATTATTAAAATAATTTAAAAATTGAGCAGAATAAGTGACTGTCCTTCAAAGTGCAAGTTTAGCTATTTGATAAACTCACTGCATAAGCCTTATTATTTTGGTCCCATTAGCAAATGAAAACTTCCTTGAAAACAGATACGTGTCCTTAGAACCCCATTAGGCTAGATGGTCTATATGGGCTTCTTCCATCTGTACCACTCTAAGCACAATACTGGAACTTACAAATAAGTAAATAAATAAAATGCCAACTAGAAATGTATCACCTTCTACTTTGTTGTACGGGAGGTGTTCATGTTTTCCGGCACAGCTAACTAGAATGTGAAAGACACTGCCAGTGACATATACTACTTCCACGTAAAACAGTAGATCTGCATTCACTACATTAAATTGTTGTCATTGTCAGCCACAGTGACTCTTCTATTTAGGAGTGAATCTAGCAACAAGGAAATCAAATGAAAAGTAGAGAAGATGCCAAAGGGACAAGAGAAAAACAAAAGCCTTTTTGCCAAACTAAATTGATGATTTTGCCCAAAACACAAAAGTAAAAGAAAGGATTTACAGTGTAAAGAATACCATTCACTTAAATTAGTCACTTTTGTAACAGTATTAATGCTGCAGCCCAAGTTTCATGGTATAAATTAAATACAAAGTCTGTTCCCTGAGATTCTACTTGGTTTCCACAATAGTTTTTTTTTAAGTCCTCCCAGATTGGAAATATAAATATGGAAATTTATGGTTATCAGTATTTTGAGCCAAGTTCTAAGAGAAGGTGTTTGGACTGAAGTCTGAAAGTACTTAATTGAAATGGAGCCACCAAGAGACAAATTTAGTCTCAGAGGCACATGTGAGAAGGTGACAAATGGAATTTATCATGTTGGGAGGATTGTGGATTTGTCTTCTTGTTTCCTTTGGTATTTCAGGGCAAGAGGGAGGCTTCGGTATTCATTGCTGTAAACACACAGTCACTTTGGCATGAGTTGGGATCCCTGGTTCCATTCAGGATTCATTTTGTAGTAAATCTGTTTTTATAATGAGGTGGGTCCTTTAGAAAACAGCCCTTTCCCTGAGAGAGATCTCTTTCAATTTAAGAAGACTTCCTTTTCTTTCTCCCCTTCCTTTTCTTCTTTGTCACATACCATTCTGGCCAAGGTGGCAAAAACAGCTTTATTTCAACTACGTACGTTCTCAAATTTTTGTTGAGTATTTCAAAGGTGGTATGAAGCTTAGAGAAATTTCTAATAAAATCTCTTCTCCCTTTTTACATATGTAAGTGAAATTCAGTGTCTTCTGCAAGTACATTCATCAATCAGAATCCTGATTAGAACCGTGATCTGATTTCCAGATCAATGCTGGACCCTGTGATCAATTGTGTGTCCTGTGAACCTCTGGAACTGGCATGTTAGCAAGTATACAGGTAACTCTAGTAAGCCTGCAAAGGTCCATCAACCTATCTGCCTCTGGGAATAATACCCTGAAGCAAGGTTTTAACTACACAGAGATGTGGCCTAACTTAGAGCCAAGTGGGTTAGGCAAGATCATTGCAAATGGGAAATGGTGAGCAACAGTGAGGACTCAGAGGAATTCTATAGCTACTTGAAATAGTTTTTAAAAAGATCAAGATAAAACTAAGTAAATATATTTTTGTGTCCCCCACAAATCCTATACTCTACCTAACTTGATTTTCTTTATTTTTTTAATGCAATATACATTTTGAGAATCTGTGGTGTATTTGTGGTTCAACAGACAAGATAAATGAAGGGAGGTCCCCTCCCTAAGGGTCTGCTGATGCAATTAGGGAAAGCTGCCTTGAGGGGTGATTTTTCTACAGCTGAGACTAGTCTGATGGACCACCCACCAGACAACCAATCTTCAAAATAGCCAGTGGTGATATGTCACGTTGACCTCTTTTAATATCTCTGTATGTTAGGTGCTTGCTGGATGGACTGGGGTGGAGAAAGAAAAACAGGGCCTGTGGGTTAATACCAATGAAAATGATGAGGTTTGGTGACTGGGAAATTAAGATGGTGGAATAATAATATCCAGAGCTCCCAAATACCCATGTCTTGTTAGCCCATCAGTGCAAATGAGGTCACTTAAGATAAAACCTGGAATCTCACAGGCTGCAACTTTCCCACCCTGCCTTCTCACCTGAGAATTCTACTCTTATGCAAAGTCACTTCCAGCCCTCTGCTACATCCCAGGTACCCAAAAGTCCAAACTACATGTTTTGCTTGCTCTCTTGAATCAGTAGCCACAACTGCTTGATACTAGCAGCTTCCACTCAGAGCTGCATTTCAGACCCCACTGGCCTCCAACGCCTGGAGCCACACGTCTCTGTGCGCTGAGGCTCCCTAAGCAGTTCCAAGTTGGGTGTGACATCTCTGCCTCCTCTCCTGGTCACACAGCCAGGGCAGCCAGCTCAGGACGCTCCCAGGTACCAGGTGTTGTGCTGGCAAAACCACTCTCTCTTATTCTCTGGTCCTGTTGCTGACTCACTCTATTTATACCAGAATCTAAATTTCTTCATGAAGAATATTTTTTTCCTCAAGAAGCTCCAGTTCCTCAACAACATTTTCCATTCTGCATATATGTCTGAATAACTGAACACAAATTAGGGATATGGTTCAAGTCTCTACCTACCTTCTCCACCCAGGAGGCCCCTTAACCTTCATGTAAATACCTAGAGAGAGAGCTTACCTACTTTCCCCTGGCAGGTGTGTTCAAGTCTTAGCTACACAAGAGATGCTGAAGTAACAACAAATTAATCATTGAAGACAGAGGTGAACAATAGAGAAAACTCAAGACTATTGTAGTCAGTGCCCCTGAGGCAAAAATGAGGAGATTTATTTCTTATCTGCACTGAATATATAGCTGTGTAGTATCCTATGACTGCAGAGTGAATTTGAAATTCTGAGTCAACAGTCACCGACCCAAGCAATATGATTTCTCTTTTATTTATAGTGTACTTAATGTCTTCTAAAATTACAGTATTATTTACCTGGAGTTTTCTTCACTTGTTTCAATTAAAAATGGAAATACATCAAACAGATAGTCACTTGAGATTTAAAAAAAGAAAAAGAAAAGATGAAAATAGAGAGAGAGGGAGGAAGGAAGAAAGAGAAAGAGAGAGAGAAGGAGATAGAAAGAGAGGGAAAGGTAGGGAGGGAGGGAGGGAGGGAGGGAATCTCTCCTTTTGGATCTATAGTTCTCAAGCTCAAATGTATATATATTTTCAAATGCCCAGCCTACCCTGGACCAATCACATCAGAATCTCTTCAGGTTAGGCCTGGGCATCTTTTCTGTCTGTCTGTCTGTCTTTAAAGCTCCCCCAGGAAATCCTACCTTGCATCAGAGCTGACTGCTATTGTTCTTGGGGAAGTACCAGGAGAAGGGAAGTTCACTGACATACTCTACCTGCCTCTTTGAAAAGTCAGGCTTTCTCATGTACTATTGAAGAGAATCAACCCAGGTCAGTTATTGTAATAAAGAAGTCATCAGGGAAACATTTTCTTCTTTCCGATGGCTGTATACAGGTTCTTGTGAAAACAGCTAGTGTAATTGAGGATAAAACATATCCTAAATATATATGCATTATTTTTATAACTCAGGATACACAGATAGTTAAGAAGTAACACTTTGGTTTTCATTTAACTACATCAAGAAGGTAACTTGTTGAACCAGAAACGTCAACAAATGGGTGAGAGGTTTTAGAAAGACTGACTTCGGCAGGTATTTTCTTCATAAAACGGCCATCTTTCTTCAGACAAAATGTTCAGTTTATTTGGCTCTATTTATAAGCATGTTTGATTCTGTCACACCCTTAGGCCAACAAAGCAGGGAAAATGTTAGAATTCTGTACAGAGGTCAATAAGATCTTAAAGCAGCAACTTGAAACCACAAGCTTGCAAAATATGACATTTGAATTTCTTCTTCAGGAATGTATAAGCAACATGGCTTTGAAATGAACACTAAAACAAGATAGGTAGTTGTGGTTATGTATCCTCATATCTCTGTTCCAAAATTCATATTAATGAGAAATATCATACTCAAAGAATCAGTAGACCCAGTAAATAATCATTTCCTCTCCTTTCTTGGATTCTCATAAAGAAAACCTCTGGGGCAATTTTGAGATTCTAAATCCTGTTTACCAATGACAGATGTAAAAAGATGATTTAAAAACAAAATCCAAATGAAATTTAATTTCTAGGAGAAGTGTTCAATTTGTTGTATCCTTGCTTATCTTGTAGAGAGTAAGAGGATCATGTGACAACTTTGGATGTTAAGGGGTTGTTGGCTGACATAACAGACTTGCTTTCTGGAATAGAGACATTACTGTTATAGGGCTGTGCTGTTGGCTACAAGAAACACATTTGCTTCAATAGAAATGGCCCCTTGTTATTTCTTTAAATGCATGCCCTGTTGTGTGGAAGAAGGCATTTTGAAAGGCAGCCCGTGTCCTGAAGAGTTGCTTTTAAAATAGTGTCAGGCTCTACTGGACAGATGAGCATTGATACTGGAGATGCTAGGGCCAGAGGAAAATGTATGCAAAAGAGAGTGTACCAGCAGAAGAGAGAGTCCTGAAGGGCAAGCCTAGCAGGTCTGCTTCAGGAGCAGGTCAGCTCGCTGGATGCTGCACGGGACTCTGGGGAGGTCTGGCCATGTGATCTGTCATGTCTCTCCCTTGCTCAGAACCCTCCACTGGTTTCCCACTTCACTAGAGGTAAATGCCAAAGTCCTCGCAAGACCCTACAAGATCAGACTGCGGAATCACACATACAGGATTGCAGTGAGCATGTACACACACACACGCACAAGCACACACTAACCCCTCCACGCACTACCTCCTATCACAACTCCCACCATCTGCTTCTCTACCCTCCAGTCATACCCGTGTTCCCAGAATACACCGAGTTCCTGCCCATCTCAGGTTTCTCTTTCAATGTCCTTTATGCATCTTTGTCTTCCTTAACAGGTTTATTCTCCTCCGTAGCTCTCGTCACCTTTAGACACACTGTCAGACCTGCCTATGTCTTTGTTCACGTGCGTCTGTCCTCTCTGGGATTCAAGCAGGAGGCTTCTTGGTTTTGTTCACTGTGGTCTTCCCAGCACCTCAGATAATGTCTGACACTTAGTAAATGCTAAATCAATGTTTATTAAAGAAATAAAAGACTTTTCATCCTACTCTTACCTCATATAACCCAGTGTTAGAGGTCCTGGTGATTCAGTGGAATCTGGTCTCACATTAGGTCAGCTCTTATTCAAGGAAATGTCATTAGATCCATCATCAATGAAGAGCATGTAGTGTCTGAAGATATGGCTCAGGGCTGAATATTTTATGTCTTGTCTGGTCCATCTATAAGATCATAACCTCCCCTGTTTCCCTCCTTCCTTTCCTCCCCTCCCCACCCAGGAGCAGGCCTAGGAAGCTGGAGTAGGGGGGCAATCCAAAGGCCAACCTAACCAATCTCCCGCATGCCCCACACAGAAGCAAGTGGAATGCCAAGAGGCCACTGTGTCCCCACAGCTCCAGCCCTTAGTGCCTCTTAATATAGGCAGCCCAGAGGGGATTAACATCATCAGCTTTGCAGTCAGATAGACTTTGCTTCAAATCCTCGCTTTGACTATCCCTAGCTGCTTAACTGCCATCAACATACGTAGACTCTCTGTGCTTTATTATCTGTAAAGTGAGAGTAATACCTACCACAAGTGACTATTGAAATGGATTAAGTCGTACCATTTATGTTATGCAGTTACTGCAGTTCCTGGAACATAAAAGTTCCCAAAACGGCAACTCCCTAGAACCAGACAAGACCTGGATAAATTCTTTATGAATATTTGGGAGATTTATGGACTAATCATGATTCTAATTGCTATAGTCTCCATGTCGTCATCCCAAAGAACTTTGGGAAACTAACAGCTAAACTAATGTTCTTTGCTGTTTCTTCGTGTGTGTGTGTGTGTGTGTGTGTAAGAGAGGAAGACAAGAGAGAGTGACGGACACAGAGTGCTATATACCAACATGACCAAGGAGATTTAAAACACAAACAAACATACTTTGCCCTGTTGGCCATGAGAACCAGTATCAATCACTAACTTCATTAGAAGAACCTATCTCTGTTTTTTTTATCTTGGCTTTGGGATAAATATTTGATAAAATCAGAGCAATTTTCTTAGTAACTTTTCTTGGACCTTTTTAAAAAAAAGAATGTGGAAAAGCATTCTTAAATCTATCAGACATGTATTCAGAACATTTTCCAAGTCATTAAAAAAAAAAAGATCAGTTTTGTTCAGATACTTTAGGTTCTGGAAATAAGCTATTTCCTGTCTACTTTGACACAAAAACATTCCTTCTAGCTTTTTAAGAATACAGTCCCTTGTAGAGATGTTGGCTTCCTGGTTTAGGGCATGAATTCTAATCATTTCTAAACTTTCAACTTTTATTCTGCATTTAGAATTTAAGCAAAATGACAAACAATGATGGAGTTTATGAAATATGAAACTCTTGGATGAAAAGTGGAAAAAAAATTGTTTCCAAGATAATAACAATAATAATTAAAGCCAATTGAAGATTTATTGTATGCCAGGAACTGTTCCAAGCACTTTACCTTGCTAATTCATTTAATCCTTACAATATTTTTATGAAGATACTGTTACCCCCACATTATATAACACACTGAGGTGTATAAGGGTTAGTTAACTCACACGATGATCATGTAGTTAGTAAGTATATCCACAGTCTGAATGTATTGCCTTCTACAAATATAATAGTGAATTTTATTACTCATGGAAAAGGAAAGCGTGGCTTAGGCCCAGAGATTTGCCCAAGGTGCATAACTAGTAAGGGCAGAGGGAGGACTTGAACTTAGGAAAGTCTGAATCCAAAGCTTAGACTCTTCTTATATACACTTCACAACTATTTTTCAACATTCAGACAAACCAGCAGAATGACTTACATAAACATTTCATCAAATATTCCTTTCTATAGAATTTGAAATAATGTGGAAAATTCTCTTGTCTAACCATCCACTCAATAACATCATTTTCTAGAGTAGACTTGATGAATGGTCACCCAGCTTCTGCTTCCATCAGTCTGTCCTCCCAGAGTGCAGATGGTCTCCAGTACTGAGTCTCACTGCTGTTCGGGAGTTTTCTTGTATTGAGCTGATGAGCTCTGACCTAGTTTTAAATGATTCATAATTTGTGGAGTACCTTGGTACTAAGCTGGCACTCCACTAAGTCACAGATCTTCAGGAAAATAGAGTCAGAAGGTGCCATACAGTGGTGTCCTGCAGCTGATCGACCATGAGCCTTGGGACCCATAGGTGGAAGATGCCCTGGCCACCCTGGCTTATCGTACAGACTCATGTGAACCTGTCTCTCTTCTAAGCTCACAGGCAGCATCTGAGCAGAACTGAAGCCCTTGATTGAACTCTAGTCCAGCAGACATTGTACTAACAGACAAAAAAAAGAAATTCAGGACTGGATGCAGGTGTAGAGTTTGGAGACATTTATTGGAATTAGGAACACTTCTATCACATGAATTCAAGGGAAATACAATTACAAAGAGATTCTCATATCGGAAGAAACTAATATATTCCCAAGTGTTTAGGTGTGTGTTTTTTTAATGAGCATCTACTGGATGGCTGTTTGAGAAACAATATAGCTCCATAAAAACAGCCACAGGTTTTGGAGTGAGGCAGCCCAGGGCTCAGATCTCAGCTTTGTTATTTTCAAGCTAGGTAACCTGGGTAATTAATATCCTTTCTAAGGCTTGGTTCTCTCATCTACAAATAGCAGTAATAATATGTATTACAGGCAATAATGGGACCATTGTGATGGGTAAGTGGCATAATGTATGTAAAATATGTAAATATATAGTATACTCACTGGCATATAGTTAGCATTCAGTCCATGGTGGTGGTTATTACAGTAGCTATTCATTCACTTAAAAAGTGAAATTTACAGAATTCTCATATAGTAGAATCAAACATCCACCCTTCATGCCTTATGTACTGAAGGTACACTGCTAAAAGGATAGAGATAGCCTCTGACTTCCCAGAACTTGCAATGTAGCTGGAAAAATAGATACTAAACAAATAATGAAAATGAAGGATGAGTTATGAGAGGGGAAACATAACTTTGAGGGCTAGGGAAGGGGTCCCTGAAGAGGACTGTGGGCCCTGAGGGAACAGTCAGCAACAGACAGACAGGGGTAGAGATGGGTGGATGGTATGTCCCAGCAGTGGAACAACATGTACAAAGCTAAGAAATGACCCATCAGAAATGTGTTGGGGAAGAAAGATCAGTGAAGTAGCAGAGAGTCTGACAGAAGGGTGGGTTCAGATTGGGACCAAATTGTGAAGGACCTTGTATAAGCTGTGTTAACAGAGTTTGTTTGGGTTTTTTCCTGATGTCGGTGGGAAGCCACTGAAAAGCTTTTATTAGGATGAAGAGTTTGTAACATAATCATATTTGGCTTCAGTGTCATAGACATGAGCAAGACTTGGCCCTCGTCATAGAGACGGTTATGATGTCATGGAGGGACTGGTGAAGGGGAGGGAAGCAACGTGAGGATAGGTACCTAGCTGAAGGAGGCCTGGAAGAGGAGTGCTTTTAGGCGCAAAGTTCTGGATTAGATTTTTAAAGTAAGGAGCAGCCCCATCTACTTGATAGGGCATTTGAGACAGATCTTAAAAATGGACACCGTTTGGATAAGGAGAGAAGATGGTGGGGGTGGGCAGTGCTTGCCCTCCTGCATACCCTGTTTGAGAAGTAAAATTAGCAGCCCTGCTCTTAAAGTGGTCCCGGCTCATGGTAACTTACTCTGCATTTCCCCTCCTCATTTCAGAACCCCTTTGAGAGAAAACTCTGCCACCATTACTGTAGCCCTGAAACCCACATTCTGTAGATTTCAAATTATTACCATGTGTTATACTCTCCTCCATTCTCCCAAGGTCATTTCCAGCTGGATGCCTGTGTAAGCTTATAGCTCTGCAAAGCACTTCCTATACGCCCCCTCCAACTGTGAACTCTTTACCTGTGCTGGACTGCCGTGTCTATATGCTTACTGAGTAGTTACTACAGGAAATACTACATCATCCCACTAATATTACCAGTTAAATTGCCGAGTGTCTGGGCGTTATGAGCTTGAGCCATTTATTATAAATGCCACATCACAGCACAGCGACTTTCGGTTTCTTTTGACTCATGTAACACAGAACAGGGCAAAGAAAGTGCCCCCTCCCACCCTTCCCGGACTTCTCACGTGTTTTATCTCAATCAATCACATATATGGAAAGAAAACCAAAGCAGCAGAATTTTTAAAAATATGATTACTGAAATAGCCATTTTTCTTTTAAATAAACTTGTTCCTTTAAATAAGGCTGAAAGTGGAACTTTTCTCTACAATGTGATGGTTTCCTGTTATGTTATGAGACATATATACAGTGAGGTGCCCAAGCTGAATAGAGGTCTGACGTTAGACGTCTGATTCGCCTTGCTTGGAACATGGCAGGTTTTCAGTAAATGGGGCTCACACCGCTTTGAAGAGCCTTCAGTTCCTAGAGATTAGATAACTGGTCAGATGACACTTCAGATTCGTTGTTTACAGGTCGAGTTATTATGAGTATGGCCGATCGGTGGATTAGAAAGCCCTTCCTGTGTGCATTGTGAAGCTCGCGGTCTCTTAAGTGAAAGCAGCACCAGTAAAGGGAAAAGCTTTTGCTCATAGAGAATTACTAGAAAAATGGGAGGGGAGTGGGTTTTTCTTCATTTTATTCCATTTATATTTATGGAGTATATTTAAATTAAGTATAATTAATATGAGATTATTAACAGAAATATAAGCAGAAATATAAGGCAGAAAAGGATGTACAGGAAGGAAGAAAGGAAAACAGAAAGAAAGGAAAGAAGAGAACTTTAGTTTAAAATGAAAATTATTTACCTGAAAATATTTCTTAATTATAGGCCTTTATATCTTTCAATCTAGAAAGAAGGTCGCTTGTCTTGTAGGATTTGTGGATCCTCCGCTCTTTATTCATGCCCTGATGTCCAGATGTCAAAACCCGGCTGGTGGAAGACATGTATATTTCGAGAAAACAAATCTAGTTTCAGTTCTTTTCTCTCTATTTGAACAACTGATGCCCTTAGCAGGGAACTATATTCACCTTTTCAAACTTGCCTTCCACTTTTACATTTTCCTCTTCTGATGACCTTGTTCAGAAAAAGACCTGCACCGTATGACTTTCTTGCCTCCAGCTCATTTAAAACAGCATTCAGTCACCCTTCAGCTGCACACTCTATCGTGTGAACTTTTGTCCTTTGCCCAACTGTTGAAATCACACCATCTCTTCACCCAGAAAAACCAGAGGGGAAGAACAATCCAAGCAGACAACGTCTTGTAATCAAAAGAATAGCTGTCAGTCTGCTTAAAACAAATTCAGAAGATTTCTAAATGACTCCCTGATGTGAGCATTTTCTTGGGAATTTGACAACCTAGAGGAAAAGTTCTTTAAGGAGAAATTGTAGAGCATATAAGTATCGTTCCAAAATTGCCAGATACACAGGACGTAGTTGCCTCTTCATTTCAGTTTCTGTCATTATGAGTCTGTATGTATTTCAGATTCAGAATAACTTGATAGTCAAACAGAACTGACTCCACGTCCAGCTTCTCCTGAGACCCAGCAATCACCTTACCTCTTGGGCTCTCAGTTTCCCCTTCCAAGACACTGAAGGATGCTGGTCTCATGAAAAACAGGTTATGATATTCAGTAAACAGATTTGGATTATCCATTCTTTGAGCTACTGCTTCATCATAGTTTTGAAAGGAGTAATTCTTTTAGATCCCAGCCACAAGACTAAGTAAACTAAAACTTAGTGACTGTAAAAGGAGCAATTTTATTTCCAAAGAACCCTAATTTTCTCCCAGGGAGTAGTAATATTGACTATGACCCTTCAGTCTTAAAAGAGATGGCTTCAGTTTTAATGAATTATAGTATAGTTATGCTTTCAAAAGAAATACAATACCATGTAATTTTCACTAAAATTCCTATTTTCTTCTCATTAGGTCTTTTCATTTAGATCCAGGGCCTCTGTGCATGTGTTAATGTTTCCCACTGAAATGTCATAAAATGGTTAGTTAGGTGATTTTGTGCTGTGTAATAATGTAAGTAGTGATATTTTCTAAATTTAAAAAAATAAGGATGTATGCTCTAAAAAGTCCAGATCCACTTAGAAAAACACAGAGACAAATGTGTAATTGAAGGAAGACATGCTAAATAACACAAGAACAGGTTTCAAATAGACTGAATTTTCTTTGGGATACCAGAAGCATCACTGGTTCATTGATGTAGACAGTAGACTAGCTTTCACCAAAAGTTTCAACTTTGTGTTTTGTCTATACATAATTGCGCCAGAAAATTTATTCATATATTTATTTAGCCATCACACTTATTAAAATGGCCATTACTGTAATGGAATCTTTTTACACAATTATTTTAAACTGCCACATGTAAAGTTCCTGCCTCACTTCACCACTCTAGCTCATGGCTTCCTCCACAGTGAACAGCCACCTGAAGAGCCTTCGTTCCTTCACGCCTCTGAGCATGCTGTTCCCTGCTGTTCCCCTTCCTTTCTGGCTTCACTCCACTGACTAGTCCCAGCTCACTGGTCATATTCTACTTCAGCAGAGTTCATTGTTAGGTTCCCATAGCACCTTTTAGCATAATTCTGTTTTAGCAATTAACACAGTGATCTAGTTATTTGCTTATAATCCTGTCCCTCCCCAGGATTGTCAGAAGCTCAAGGTCAAGGACCACTTTCTATCCATCTTTAAGTCCTTGGTGACTAGGAGAATGTCAATCCTTAGCTTCCAATAATTGTTTTTGGAATACATGAAAGAGGCTAATCTTAACTACTTGTATATTTATTACATAATGTGGCCTTTTTTTGCTTTCCTTGACTTTATAATTCACCATAAAGCATACCCATAAAGCAAAGTAGGGGATTAGAAAATCCAAATCAAGGCCTGCAAAGGGACAAGCAATGAGCTAAAAATCCAGATGGATTTTTTTCTTAACGTTGTTTTTTGCTAGCATGCAGCCCTCATCTTATAACCCAATGCTCTTAATCAGGTATGAATTTAACATGATCTAAGAAATTCCATCATCTATCTTACCCCTACTTTTATAGAATCATCAACTTGGGCATGTTAGTGTCTATGACACAGAGAGTCAAGCAAAAGCCCCAATTCCCCACCTACTAGCTTACCCTAGGTAAGTCGCCAGAACTCTCTGTGCCCTGGTTTCCCCCCGTGAAAGGAGATAGCCATGTCTACTTCACAGAGTTGTTGGGAAGACATGAATCTTATTATGTGAAGGGCTTAACAAAGGGTTCCACTGTAAGTAGAATCTGGAACTTCTGGACTATAATTCAGTGGTGGTGGTGGGGGGAGATGTTCTGGCAGGTAGGCGGGTAGAGTTCTGATGGCTTCTGCAACAGGAATAGAATGAATTGGGTGCTACTTAAAAGTACCTCAGAGAGGCAATCTCAACCTTGGCGAAAACTGCATGGACTTGCTTGGCCCCATCATTGCTTTCTGCTCTGGGAATAAGAAGGAAGGGTCTAGTCTGAGGCTGATGGCAGTGTTGGCCAGCTTGCCCAGAAGGCATGGCTTCTCCAGCCCTCCCTACATCATTCTAAGCTTGGAAGTAATCAGGAAAAGAAAACAACTACAAGTTTGTCTCCCAAATCCACCCACTAAAGATGTGTATCCTACACATTATATATAGCCCTACATGAAGCCTTACTGACTCTCACACAGATTTAAGATACAATTTTTAATGAATTTCCTGAAATGCTTCCTGGCCTTGCAAATTAAAAGAGATTCTGAAAGAACTGCTTCAGGTAAGGATAACTTGCAGTGAAAAGTGTTAACTGCCTGATATTATAAGAAAGACCTGGAAATTAGACACAGAACAGCATCACTATCCAGTATGATAGTAGATGTTCCTAAGAGATCACCCTGAGTCATATTTAAAAAAAAAAAATGAACAGTTAAGTCATGTTCAATATCCTCCATTTCCAAAGGCAGGGAAATATGAAAATATACTTATAAAAGATTGCTATTCAAAAGCTTTTATTTCAGTGGCTTACAGAGTTTACTTACGGGGAACACCCCGTTCTCTGCCAAAGCCAAATAAATGAAGTGTTGTTGTATTTAGAGAATAAGGCAAGTGGAACATTTGTTGTAAAAATGTTATTTTTTATACGTGTTAAGAGCAACTATAAAACTGGCTTTTTCCCCCCAAAGGATTGTTGAGGAGCAAACTCAACTATCCTATGAGCTTCTTGAGGAACAGGGATGTCTTATTTTGTTTACCAGATCTTGATCAGGACCTGGCACTCAGAGGTCATTTATTTTTGGATGGAGAGATGGATAGATGCTGGGGAGATTGATAATCACAGATGTGTAACTGATTTTGATATGTAAGTTAAAAAAAAATCCAACTTCTAGTCTCACTTCTGCTATCCATCTGGGTGATTTGGGGCAAATCTTTTACATTGCTGAGTTTCATTTCTCTTTATCTGTAAGTAAGGAGGTTGAACTAGATCATTTTATAAAGGCCCTCCCAATTCCAACAGCCTATGACTTCATAGGAAAAAAATCAGCTCTTTTCTGCATCTGACACATAATTGAAAGTCTCAACTAAGTGATGTAGATCAATACACCAAAAAGCACATTTCATTTCAAGGACATTGAGATTCTTGGAATACAGCTAGCATCCTTTTGGCTTTGTCTAAAGCACATACTATCCAGTCAGAATGGCTTGTCTACATTTTGTTTTTGGAATGAAAGGATTCGTGCCTCCCACATGTAAGGCTTGCCGTATTGTAAATGGTTGCCTACACATACGCAAATGAGAACTGGGAAGATAATTAAATCTGAGGTGGAAATAGAGTGGACTTGTGAATGAACAAAGGAAGTGTGTTTCTCTAGAAGCCAAGATGTAAAGATACATTTTATTGATACTGTACACTTTCAGCTTTCATGTAAATCAGTATTCAGCTGCTTCAAATGTTCTAACTCTGCATTTCTGAAGAAACCATTGTGTATATTAACTGTGGAGATGTCAGGCATTTTTAAATTCCAAACTTACAGAGATTCATGGACATGCATGATACTATAGTTAAAGAATTGGATGGTCAAAATGTACTTTATTTTTGAGCTAAAAGTGAGAACAAAACATTCATTTCTAAGACTTTGCTTCCAAACTTGGGCTTTTTTTTTTTTCCTCAGAAAATAGCCATGGAACTAAAAGGGGAAAATGCAACTAAAGGATTCTAAACTGCTTCCTTACTGCATACCTTTCCAATGGCTCAGTTTTGGCTAACTAGCTCCAGACCCTACCACTATCCAAGCTCCCACTGCCATTCCTTATGAGTCACACTCACACTTGAGTGCTAAGAGGCTGTTTTGTGACTGTAGGGATATGCCCTGTAGGGAACAAACATAAGCTGAAAGTGAGCCCAAATTTGGTCCAACCCTGTTATGTTACATAGATGGAAACTGAGGTTCAGGGAGGTGACTTTATTCACACAAAGTAACACAGCCAGTCACACAAGTCTCTTGATTTCTAACTCATTGCTCTTTTCAAACCTGCATTGATCCCTGACAAATGATATAAAACAAGACCCTTAAAAAAACACTACCAACAACAGGGTTATAACGCTGTTACTTTTTTTCATAGGAGCCATCTTTCACCTTTTCACATTGTTGCTTTTGTCTTGTCAGTTTCTTGTAGAAAGATGACTTACTGCTTCGAAATCCAACTTGGCATTTTCTTTCCACAAAGGGATCTTTTAAATGTAGCCAACATTTCTTTTGGACTATGACTGCATTTCACATAACACATCCTAAGATTGATGTTTACTAAGTTGGTTGTTTAAATCATGCTCAGAGCTTGGTTACATGGGCTGTTTCTTTGTCTGTGTCTCTCCCTCTCTCCTTTTTCTTTGTGCTTGACACAAAAGGATGGGGCCCCCAGGATCATCTGGAAATGGATCAGTGTATTCATGTGTGAGCTTTATAAAGCACTGGAGCAAAGGTGTCATTAAACGTTAGAAGTCATTCAATCACACCCATCTCTTCATACAAAGTAAAGAGGAAAAAGGTTCTTTATAATAACTATCCACAAAGCTTTGTGTATTCATTCCCTACTTCTTGCAAGAGCTGGCTTCCGTTTTTCCTTCTCTTTCCCTTAGAGGACGTTTGAAATTAGTTTTGTTTTTCTGAATCTGCCCTTAATACTCAGCTCTTGTTTAGAGCTGAAAGTAACTAAAGTAACAAATTTTTAAAACAAGATTCTGGGTTTAATTCTGATTGTTTCCTTTCAAATGACCAAGGTTTTCCTATGTATCTATGATGCTGTCATGAGCTTGGTAGGAGAAAAGACTGACTCTTACCCCAAAAAAGGGGCTTAATTATCTTCTCTTAACTATGTTTCTAGCAGCCTTTTCTAGGAATTAAATGTAGAAGTCAATTAAGGGAGGCTTCAGTGTATCCAGTTTCCCTGAAATCTAAATGGAATTTTTAAGTTTTGAAGCAGATGCCATCTGCTGGATAGTCAAGATACTGTCACCCCAAATAATGTGGACAGAGAGGAACAGTATAACAATGAGTGGACTGATTGCTAATTTAAGTAAATATTAATTCCCAGGCCCCAGGTACAGTACAGTCTCTCTAACTTACTGTATATAGACTAAATGTTTAAGATTTACTTTTTTCTAATCACAATAAAGATGTTCCTTCGTATTCTTGTGCAATGCTGGATCCCCTATAAACTCTTGATCTTGTTTGCAATGGTGAGAACAAGTGCAAAATAAGTGTTTATCTTCAGAGAAAGGATAACATTGCAATATTGCATTTAGATGCTCCAAAAATTAAAACCAGAGATAATATAAGAGAAAATGGAAAGGGAGAGACAGATGAAATAAGGCTATATAGGAACAAAGGGTAAGTGTATCAAATGAAAACCACATGTAAGACATAAATACAGGCTAAATAGCTAATTATTTCTCTGAGGGATCCTTTTGCAGGATTGATCTCTACCTAACCCCCGGCTCCCCCCCCCCCCCCATACACTTCCCACACTGTTTCCTCATTAGAAGAGCCCATGGATAAAGCAGACACTTCTTAAATTACCCAACCTCCCTTAGAAATTATATATTGCCATCATATTCTGTATAACTCCTATCGATGCTAGATCCCAGCCTGGGCTTTTTTTTTCTCTATCTGAGCAAGTTGTTTCACATTTCTATCTGAGCAAGTTGTTTCACATTTTTAGGACTTGGTTTCCTCTTTTGTTATATATTACTTGGTGAATTTTACTGTCCTAGTGAGCTATTTTCTAAAATTGAGGTGCATATAATAGTATATCCATAAACAGAAGCCCCCTAAAATACTCCCATCTAGAGTTACTATTTAGAATTAGGACACTGACAAGAATTGTGAAAGAATGGTGTTTCTCCACAAGTAGAAAAATATATTAAATAGTGAGAAATTTCAGAACTCCAATCTGCACCTGGCTGCGAAGCCCTAGGGGGAGTTTGCAGAGGGGAAGCAGTGAAAGACCCGTATACATTGCTTTAAGACTATTCAGTTTCTTCCTCCCAACAGAATATAATGAGTAAAACAAACTCCATAAATTTCTTAAAAGAAGAGCTCTCAAAACAAGGGCACCAAATTTGTCAGCTCCCTCTCCATTTCTGAGTCACAGATACACATATATGGCCAAAAGGAGGGAAAAAGCAGGCAAAATACCAAACAGATGAAGAGAGAAAGAAAAGATGTTCCCAAACATATTAATCGTTCACCCATATGACTTACTGGTATGTTAATGTGTCACATCAGCCACTGCTAATGAGAATGTTGCCCCTTATTTCCCTTTTAGTTTATAAATGGAGTAGCATTATGTAATCACCCTAATGAGGTAATAGAAACATAAGTACACAGGAAAATTTGATAGGGTTTTCTCCTAATTCATCCTCTGCTGTGTTGGTCACCCCATCCCATTAACCCTCCCTCTCCCCTCCGCACTACCCCCACACACTGGCTGAGTCTCCTGTCCCAAAGGACATATTGTTGGCTATTATTTATAATAAGTCTCTCTCCTCTTGGCAGGATATAGAACAGCTGTTGGTCTATTCTCTGCCACAAAGACCAACTTCCCTCTTTTGCCCTGGATGATTGGGAGAAAGTCGGAGAGGAGAGCAATTTATAGTTGTGTTACAGCACCTCTATTTTCTTTTATGTTTATTTATATTCTTCCATTTCTGTCTGGGATTTCTGAGATAATCAAGATCACTTTGCTACAGAATTCTCATATGGGGAGGCTCTGGTGGCAGTCAATGGTGTTTTTCTTCACTGAGTCAGACATTGTAACACCGGGCTAGAGGAAGAGTTGCACATTTCTTCTATGAGAGTTTGAGATAGTTGTTGTCATTGTTTCCTTATGAACTGATGAGTGTGTTCTATGTTACGTGAACAGTAAATAACTGAATTTCTCACTGGTCCCAAAATGTAGTAGAGTACCTGCTCAGTAAATGTTTGGTCAATGAACTGAGTGGCGTACAGCAGGAGTTCTGGTTTATCTTCCATTATGTGTCAGCTATGCTCATACACTGGCACTCAGGTCTCACCCCAGGCTTCCCGGCTGGGCAAGCCCACCACCAAAAGGGAGCCTCTTTCTGAGACCTTTTGTCTTGGGTAATTTTTGGCACAGAAACTCCATGTTTCAAAATCTAAGATAGGTCCTGAACCTTCAGAGAGACCTGGGCATCTCCAGAAATAGAATATGGAGAGAATTCTCTATTCTTTTAAGGTGAAGGAAACTCACAAAATGGGACCTGGGAATTTCCCAGACCCAAAAGAGATCCAAATGGTTTTGACACTACGTATCAATGTGACATAAGAAAAGACAGCCTCTGGTGGATCAGAAAGAAATCACAGTCTAGTGTCAAGGTTCCTCCTCATGAGAAGTGTTTGGAGCTGAGACGGGTTGGCTGCTGGTCAAGGCTATGTTTAATAAAGACTGGGTAGAAGCAGAGGAAAGTATTTAAGTCTGGGGCGTTGGGATGTGGTGAAGAGTGGACTGACTTCTGATTCCCTTGTTTATTTCTATACTAAAATAACTTGGTAAGTGTTCATAATGGCTAATTTCATCCATAGGCTAACCAGGCCCCTTCCTGGAGGAGAATTGGAGGACTGACAATTTCTATATGGTGGGGGCCTCTTTGTAAAGGTTCATAAGGCACTTTCAAATTTCCTTATCTGTGTTCTTAAATGTGTCATAAGCACCCTGACAGACCTGGCTTTCTGTATATTCTCCAGTACTCCACGGCCCACCCAATGAGCACTTAATGAATGTTCTTGACAGACACAAAAAAATATATATGATTAAGAGGACAGTAGGTGCTAAAGCCACTGAGATGTCTGCCTAGCAGATAATTTCCAACATTTTGCAGGCAACATGGGAAGAAAGAACAATAACAGCTATATTTTTTTGAGGGTTTACAGCATGACAAGTAGAGAGCTGGTTGTTTTATATACATTATTTAATTTTATCTCATAATCTGGTTTTTAAAGGGAATTATCAAAGACATAAAATGTCACTTTTGCCCAATTGTGAGCAAGGCCTTCAGAACTGGAGAAAGAAGCAGGCCAGGTTGGATCAGAGAGTAGCTTAAGCTTTCTCTGGAGGAGACACAGGCCTGGTAGGCAATTAGATCCACATAGACTCTGCCCTTTTTCTGCTCTTCGCTGTCTCCCAGTTATCCTGGTGCCTCCTGAGAGTTGCTTGCTAACTCAGGTAAATTTCAGTGGGTGGGCTCTCAGACGCTGTAAGATGTCTGAAGATGGAGAGCCAGGGGAGCCTTCAGAGAAAAGTGCTGAACTCCTTGGTGAGAACCACTATTAAGGTGCACATCACATTAAATAATGTGCTGGCTAAGGACTGGCATCTGGAGTCAGGCTGCCTGAGGTCAATTGCCACACTAAAACTATAGTCTCTGAGCCTCAATTTCATTCTCTATAAAATATGTGGAGTAGTACCTACTTGACAGAATTCTTGTTAAAGATTAAATAAGATGATACATGGGAAGTGCTTAACATTGGTATTTAATAAATATTGGCTATCATTATTACTACTAATCCATATATACTTCTTTCCTTTCTCATAAGATATGAGGGCTACTTAAGAGAAAGGACCTTGAATATTTTTTGTATCTAACACAATGTTTGGCACATTGTAGATTCTGAATAAATACTGACTGGTTGGCTGGCTAGCTAGATGAATGAATTTGAGTTTATGCGGATAAAGGCACTACAAAAAACCTCATTCTTCCCAAATCCCCAGCCAGAAAGTCACACCTCACATGTTACCCAAAGGAAATAACCATGACATTAAACCATCCTGCAGCAGTCAGCAGGCAGTTTCTTAGGCTCAGCTAGAAATTTAGATTCACAAGACTACTTTACACTACATTTGGTATCAGTCTACTCAGAAGGACAGAATAGGAACTACATCCAGCAAGCAGAGCAGTGTCAGGAGTAATTAGAGCCCTACTAGCTCAGGTGCAAGATGATTGAATCCATATTGAGCAGGTGAAGGGACTGCCTTTGTGTAAAAGACTGTATCCCACAGCAGTCAATAACTCTTACAACAACTCCAAAGACATAGCTTCCAGTGTCCTCTCAAGAGACGTTTTAGTTACAAGAACTGCTGCACTCAAGGAGGTCCAAGGCATGGCATTTCCATCAGGTATTTACAGTTCGTTTGTAGTTCCCCCCAGTCCAGCTGCAGCTTGCCTATGAGGGGTCATTTTTACCATATGCAATGTTGCCTGGTAACACAGTTGACACATACCATCTTTATCTGTTTCCAAGGAAACCAAGCTAAGAAGTTAACCAAAGGTCAGATTCTCATATGCAAAAAGGGAAAGAGATTTTTGTTAACTCTTAGCCCACACCATCTAAATAGTTACTTAGAACAAAGCCTGAGGAGCCTATCCAATGTCCTTTTGAAAAACTCATTCTTACATCTTCTACCTGCCTCAAATGTTTCCCAAAGTGGAATTATATATAGGCATGGCCATGGCCACCATCCCGCACCTTCCCTCCAACAACCAAGATTGAAGCTCAGTGGCCCTTGATGCCACGACTGCCTTCCACCCCCGTGACCCCCAGTCAGCAGCCCCCTCCAAAGCCCAAGTGTAGGCAGCTCTCTAACATACACTCATGCTCATAAATACACAGAGATTTGTTTCCCTGGACCTGTGTCACCTTAAAAGATTATCCCAGCCCAGGACCACACTACTAAAGATCTTTTGAGTTTTGCCTTTTCTTACAGAGTTGCTGTGAGGATAAAATGAGATCAAAGGGGTGAAGAGTTGAAAGGACCATAGTAAAAATCTAAGGTATTTTTACTCTTCAGAGTAGGAGTGAGTTCCAAACACAGTTGAGTGGTGTTAGATCTACTTAAATGATAAGGACAGAGAGGTCCTGACTTACCGGACTTAAATTATTAGTGAGAATAACCATCTTTACTCTAAGTAGTTAGATTTTTTGACCAGTGAGAACCACTAAACTCTCAGATCATTTCACCTTTTAAACAGCCACGAGATAGTAGTTTGTTTAGTACCAACTTGCCTTAGTAAAAGGATTAAATACTCCATTTATTTCCCTGCTCAAACAATAGTAATAGTTTCTAGTTATTAAATTATTACAGTGTGCCAAGTACTCAGTAAAGTTCTTTCCTTACACACTCTGTTTACTCATCAAGTATTACTAACTCTGTTTCTCAGCAGAAACCAAAACTTAGATCAATTATAAGACTTGCCCAAGGTCACTCATCTGCACCTGGCAGAGCCAGGTGCTAGGTCATGTTTACTGTTAGTCCAGATCCCAGGCTCTGGGGTATGTTCATGGAGATGGCTTATTAATCATGCATTATTTCCATTATGCCAATCTGCAAATGCAATGGGAACAGACTTCACATTGCTTTGAAAATTACTTTTACCTCATTTTATCAAAAAAGAAAGAAAGAAATGCAAAGGACTTTATTGAAATAGGAGAGTTAAGTTTAAATGAAAATATGGGTGAGAAAAAGGAAGTCCTCATTTTATTTTAATTTCTTTTATATTAACCTATTCTAAAATGGAGCTTGAAATACAAATGTTCAAAAAGGGCATGAAGTACAAAGGGGCAGAAAGAATAGAGCCTAGCACGCAGATTCGGAAGTCACCACTTTGCAGCTAGTCTTGTCAGAGTCCTTTTAAAGGAATGATAATTACAACTCATTATCTACCTGGAAGACATCCTAAAGAACATAAGAATGGGTTCCAAATCAATAAAATCACTTTTGAGATATTAGAAGCATCACAGGTTCATTATAGTGGAAAGTTTAGTAGCTTTTCCAAAAAATTTCAGCTACATGTTTTGTCTACTTACAATGTACTTGAACATGTATTCTTGCCAAAAAAAAAAAAATCAAACTAAATTCTTCCAGGATGGCTAGCGTGTTCCTAATTTGTTCTGATTAATTCACAGATCTGTGCAATGGAAGAATTTGCAATTGGCAAGAAAAATTCTAAACTAGGCACTTTAATTGTCAACTTTTAAAACATGCATGGAAAGTGAAGAGAAATGTAGACATGTTGGCATTTTGAGCCCATAAATGGGTATTTTCTTGTAGGTCACACCAACTTAAAAGAAGGGAAAAAAGAAAAGAGAAGGACTTTGGTCTGTCAGATAAAACAACTCTTTTTTTTTGTAAGGAAACTTGAAGAAATCCATTCAATCATATAATTTTTCAATGAAGGTAAATGTTATAAAATTTTGTAACTCACTTTACTTCCTTCAATTCCTCTTAATATATTCTCCTAGAAAACAGTTGAATAAATAAAATGACCTACATATATTAAAAATGTATTTTTATTTAAAATAATTTTTTTCCTCTCTGAATCAAATTTGAATAAAACATTAGTTTTATAGGAAATAGAAGATGGATTTTATCAGAATGGTGTCATCTTCCTAAACTTTATTTACTGGGGAAATAAAAGGAAAACAGAATGAACATATTTATCTATTTACTTTATTTTCTTTAATTATGTAGCTTTATAATGCATTTTCATTCTGATACATTCTTATTTCTCAATCCAGATTCAATTGTTTTCTATTAACTTGCTCATCCATTAAATATAATTTAAATATTAATGGCCATATATGTGAGGGTTAGCAGCCTTTCAAATGCTAGGCACCTTGTTATGACACCTGGTCTAAAATGTTGAGTGGTTGCTGACTGTCCACATAGAACATGGAGCATGGCTATGGCTTAGAGTGTGTAGAAACCTGCAGAGGCCCAGCTTCTCAGAACTGTCCCGTCTACTATTTCAATGTATTCTACTATGGACTAGGAAGACTAAACCCATTCCTCATTCATAACTTAGCAGGACTTCTTTTAACCAACATTTTTTCTTATACTTGGTGGAGATAATTGGAAGGAATGAATGGAAGAAAAGGTAATCAGTATCTATTGAATGCTTCTGTATACCAAGAGGTGGGCTAGGTGTTTTGAGTTATCAGTTATTCAGTGAATCCTCAAGACATACCTGTAATGTGAATTTAATTGATCATGTTGAAAGGTGAGGAAACCGAATCTCAGAATGAGATAGTTTGCCTGAAGTTTATTATTATAATATGCCAGAACCAGGGTTTGAGATAAAACTGCATGGAGTTTGGGTTGGGAGATGATTTGGTTGAGTAGCAACAAATTGAAGGGAAATTTTGAACAGAGGCATTTGGAAGAAAAGGATTCATTTATCATTGAACAACTATTTGATTAGTTATTAAAGACCAGCCCTACACCAGTCACAAGAGGAAATAGTGAAGAATAACTACATGTACACTACACTCCTGTCACTTAGCTGAGAACTGAATAGCCAGGAGCAATACAGTAAACCGAGAGGGAATGGTGTGAGAAGGAGCATAGAACGCACCAAAGGCAAACTTTGTGATTTATCTGTAGAGAGCTTCAGCCTCACCGTGACCCTTCCCACTGTAAGGTTCTGGCCTGGGCTCGAACTAAGCTCTTTCTCAAGAATAAAACCTAACAAATTTACTGTTGGAAAGGACAGACTATGATTCTGGGGAGTGAATATTGAGAAAGTTTAATCTGGGGCTCTGAAGCAGAGCCTCTGTGACCATCTGGCTGATCTGAGGGTACAGCTGCTGGAGGTGATGATCTAGATTCCTTTTCCCCACCATATCCTCCCCTAAACAGACTCTGGCACTTAGATGACACTTTACAAATAACTGTGGGAGGAAGGCGGAGGAAATCATGTGGGAGGGAGAGAGGGAGGAAGGAAAAGAAAGGCAGGGGCCAGTCTTCCTAGCCCTGCGCTCAGTTCCTGCCTGCCCTCCGCAGGGGCTCTGGTGTGAGTGCTGTTTGCTTATTCAAATCCAGGGGCTGAGATCGTGCGGCATACGAGGTGTTCTATGTACACCTGCTCTATGTACGAGCTGCTCTATCATGTAAGTCCACTTTTTAGAGGCTTTAGGGTTGTGGTTTGCAGGTAGGTTGAATGTTAGAAAATTAGAATGCAAAAGGAATGCATTAGTCTGACAGAGGGAGTCTACCATTCATAGTTTTGAGACTAGAACATTTGCTAAGAGAAATGTATTTTTAAGCCTGAGTTCTTTAAAACAACAATTTCCATCCTAGTCCTCTAGCTAGGCTGTCGTTTCTGCCAGTTCCCAGCTAGGAACGCAACACATTCTTGCAATTCAACACTTCCCGTGGCTCGAGCCAGCCTTGGAAACGGTTGGCGGCACTTGCTTCCCATTAGCCCCGCCTCTGCCTCACCTGGGCTGCCCGGGCTCCTCTCTCCCGCCCCCTGCCCGGCCCCTCTCCCCCTCCTCCTCCTCCAACCAAAGGCCGGCGCTCCAGCGCCATTCGCTTACCAGGCCGCGCTGCCTGCTGGCCCGGCAGGAGGCAGGCAGAGGAGGAGGAAATCGTTCACTTCTTTCAGAAGTAAACTGCGGTTCCACGGCCTTTCGCTCAGAAATAAGACCTAGGAGAAGGGAAAGCTACGGGCAAAACCAAAAACAGTATCAGAAGTGGGGACAAAAAAACAAGAGTTTGCTGACTGGGGGGAAATGGGGAGGGGAGGTCCCGTCATCCCGGGGTGCTTCCCAGGTCGCGGTTTGTCGGGAATGGTCTCTGAGGCTCTCCGAGGAGGACCCGCGCGGAGGGTATTTTCTGTTTAGCTCAGTTATCTGAGTGACGAAATATTCCTTCCACTTGGTGAATTCTGGTTCCCTCTGGGACCGAGGGCATAATTAAGAATTAGACTGAATCAAAGTCTTCTGGATCAGCCCAAAAGACGCTTTCCACACACACCAAATACTCTTCTCATTTTTCTCCCCATTGTTGTAGCTTTTCGTTAGCACTTTCGATCCTTCGCTTACCTTCCAAAGTAATTGAGAAGGTAAATTCTCCCAGTATATCCTCACAGCCGTAATTGGACAACCTGATCCCAACTTATTCCTACCTCCCACAGGGCTTAGAGTAGAAGTTGGTGGTCATCATTTTTGAAAGTGGTTATTAATGGCAAGAAAGGAATGCTGAAAGGGCAAAGGCCTTAGTCTCTGATGGCATTATAGGAAGATCATAGAAATGTGAGGTTGAAGGGAACTCAGAGATTCCCTGACCCACACCCTTCGTCTGAAGAAGGGTGAAGAGGCTGGGCTGATAGGTGACCTCACCCAGGGGGGAAGTTGCGGGAGGACAGGGGTCACCCAGGATCCTCAGCCCCATCCTGCTGTCTCTTCCGTGGGATGCAAACACCACACTCTTCCACAGGTGCCTTTGTGTCAAAATTAAAGAGTTCATTCTGCAATCTGCAGGTCTAGCATGGCTTCTTGTTCTAGATCCAACAGTTAATATAGAAACCAAGGAACAAAAGTTACTTTGCCACTATTAGTGACCCATGACATCCATGTAGCCGATTGAACACCTCCAGAGACACAATCACCTCTGTGAAAATTAGAAAAAGCTTCCTCTTCCTCAGGGAGTCCACATCCCCAACACTTCACCTTCTGCCCTGGGTACAAGGCTTAGCAAATAGCAGGCAGGATATATTTCAGCCCCTGTTTGCTCCCTCAACCAGGCGCCCGTGTACAGGCAATACTCCTATGACTGCACATGTAGGGGGGGTGGGGTACCTGACCAGAGGGTGTTCACGGATCAGGAGAATCACGCCAGGTTCAGCCAAAACTTCTGATTCACAGAAAGTCATCCTGATGTTCTCATCTGAGCAAGAGCCCTCTGATTATAGTAGATGAAAGGGGAAAAAGGACTTGAACAGCTCCTTTCTCAGGACCTCTCAAGTCCAAAGAACTGAGCCAGCTCTGAAGAAAAAACAGTCCAATAAACATGCCAAGAGACCTCTTTTCCTTTTGACTCACCTCTTTTCAGCAGCCAGATGCTGGTATGTCCTCCCACCTACCCACCCTGTCACCCCCTCCTGGGCTGCAGTCATAATCCTTTCTAAGATGTCAGCTGATAATGACTTCATTCATTCATTCAAAAAGTATTTATTGAGAACCTACTATGTATGTGCCAAGATTAAGGTTTTACCTTTCTGGGGGTTTTGATGTTTTGTAGAAATTTCCAAGCCTAGCACAATGCCTGGTACATAATATGCACTCAATAAATAGCATATGAGAAAGGGAGCAAAGGAGAGGATGGGAAGCATTTTATGCTCAAAGAATGGTGAGACTGAGGAATCACATCGGGCAGTGCCCAGGGAATGGGAAGGTTGGGGACAAGGAACCTTTATAACCACCCTACATATCATTGGCAGATACGCTTTGTGTTCTGGTCCATATTCTCCGAAATTCTTAGAAAATCCATGTATCCCCATGAAAAACTGCTGCAGACACCTAGATTCTACCTCTGAAGTTCTTCCAGGAATGCCTCTCTCTTGTCCAGCCAGATCCCAGCACTTCTGAGCCCCTGGGTTTTGGGACCCTGTTCTGATCCCACAGCTGAGTTTTGGTTGAGTGTCTCAGCCCTTGGCCAACAGCACAGTCTTGGGTTTCTGCCTTGGCTTTGGCCTTCATACTGGTGCGAGCAAGGTGTGATTTCTGGAATTTCTCGCTGGCTCCAAGGACTCCATACCTACCTTTGCTCCCAGGCCCCCCACCGACTCACTCACCGACATAACTTCTTATCTCAGTCAACTTAAGTCCTTAAAAGGGGGTCCCATAGTTACTAAGAGCACTTACAGAATCCTTCCACTGAGTGCTTCTGTTGGAGGTCTCCTCCTATTAGAGAGATTTATTATATGTCCTCCTGCTCCTCAGCTGAGAGTCCCCAGCAAGAATACACTCTGCATAAGTCAGCTCTGTAGGACTATTATTCTTAGCACCATGCCTTGTACATAATAATTGCCCCTAAAATATTTTATTCTTTGTTGAACTGTTCAACCAGATATTCAATTGTCCATTTAGTTTTATTTGTTGTTTTGACCAATGGATATTAACACTGATTAATTTCTCTTTGATGGGAAAATTTTTATAGTAAATGCAAATTACTTTGCCATCTGTGTGCAGCATACGTTCTGGAGTCCTTTCCCTTTATATAGGGAAACCAGGTTTCCCCACCAATGACCATTAAAGTACATTTGGCAGCCCTTGCTGCTCTTTCTCCATAACCCAGATGGCAAAGTTTTCTTCTCATTTCCACTTGAGGATTTTTATAAGGCTTCTTTATTTTGCTGCTTCTTTTCAAGTACTTTTCTGTTCCTTGACAAAGGGGTCGGACCTTCTGCTTGGACCTCCCTGTCCGTACTCTTTAGTCATTGAGCCGATTCTGAGCGAGGAAGCCTGTCTTGCTAGTTAGAGCAAAAATCCTTTTGCTAGTATGTCTGATCTTTTGTGTTTCTGCTTGTAAAATTATATCGGTATTAGTTGCTACTTCGCTCTCTACGCTGATACGTTAAGTAGAGTAATAAGTTAGCTGTTCTTAGAAAGAGATGGTGTTCTTCATGTGCTCCCCAGTGGACCTCGTCCTAAATCCAAGCTGTACCTGGATTATAGAATGTTAAGAATTGGCTAGTGATCAGCATAATAGCAAGAGTTGGGTTTTGCTCTATAACACTGGATAAATGAAATGGAGAAAAGGTTTCACAGATATACAAGTCTAACTTAAACAGATAGGATGGGAGCCAATGGTGAAGGATTTTAATTTTCAAGCTAAAGGTTTTAGACTATCCAGTAGGGAACTACACTGGGATTTTAACAAGAGAGTGGTGTAATTAGAGACGAGTTTGAAAAAGGTTGTTCTTATTTCAGCATGCAAGACCAAAGGGAAATCCAAAGTCAGTTTAGGAGGCAATGAAGCAGTGCATGTGAGGAAGGAGGAGGGCCCAGCTCCTGGGAGACAATGGAAGCTGAAGAGAGGAAGGGAAGATCTGATAGATATTTCAGGGGAAAAAGTATGTTTTCTACTCCTACTCCCTCATCACTCACTCCAGGTACTTGGACTTCCTCCCTGTCCTCCTCACACTCAGGCACACTCTCGCCTCATGAATGACCTCGCTGACTAGACCTCTCTTCCCTGAGATTACCATGGCTCATTTCCCTAGATCCTTCCAGTCTTTGCTTGAATGTCCCCTTCTTAATGAGCCTTACTCTGATCACCCTATTGAAAAACCCATACCCACACCAAAAGTCAGAATGTTCATAGCAGCAGTATTTGTAATAGCCAACAACTAGAAAATGTCCAAATCATTCTAACAATTGGATAACAACTGTTATTAGATCAGCAATTGCATGAAGTGTGGTAAAGTCACACGCCAGAATATACCAGACACATATGAGGAACGAACCATGACCCTACAACCATATGCAGCAACATGGATGGGGCTCATAAATGTGATGCTGAAGGAAAAACAGTCTGATTTAAAAAAATGCATAATACACAATTCCATTTATATAGAAAGACAGAAGCCGTCAATGCTGAGCTCTGTTATTTGAAGTCAGGGGAGTTAGTTACTAGAAGAGCCCAAGGTGTGCTTCTGGATGGTGGTCATGTTCATCTTTTTTGTTTTGCATGCTGGTTACTTGGGGTTTATTCAAGTGTACGATAGTTCAGAGAGTGCATATTGTACTTCAATAAAAATTTCAAAAATGTAACCCTTCCTTTGATACTACTCATCTCCCTTACCAACCATTTGCCATAGTACTTACTCCTTTCTAATAACATATGCTGTAATTATGATGTTCATCACACCCTCTCCCCTTACAATGTAGGGCCCACAAATGCAGGGGTTTTTATGTGTTAAAAATAACTGTGTCTCTATTTTTATGTTTTAAAAATAGTTGCATCCCTGCTGTATCTCTAACACCTTGAAGTATACCTGGCACATAATAGATAATAAAATGAATGAATGAACCTACTGAATCAGAAAAACATGAGTAGAATAGGTTAAATTTGGAGATACAAGGGGAAACCCGTTTGGGGGACCAGCGTTGATTCGGCAGTTTCTCCTTCCCAAGTCCTGGATGGTGACACACATCCAGGCTCTGTGGATGAACTGCCTTTGAACACAGCTCCCTCTGGGAGAAAACACCCAGAAACTTGCCAGTTCTGCCTTTCTGTGTATTTCTGTATCTCCCCCTTGGCATATCCTCTGTGAACTGGCTTGCATTAGATGACTGGTAGCAGCCTTAAAGCTCAGAAGTTAGTTCTAGTATCAGTCTGTGCTCCTTTGCTCCCTGATTGCAGACTTCTTTAAGTATTGATTGGTTTTCCACAGTCACCAGCCAGATGCAGATACATTCTTTAGTAACAAGGCTAAATCTGCAAGAAGTTATCGAAGTTGTAGCTGTCTTTCAACTGTGTATGTGTTTTGCGCCCAAATGCACATGTGTATGTGTGTATGAGACTGAGAGCGAAAGAGAACACCTGGACTCTTCGACACGTTTCGTCAAAGGTCCCATAGCCACTGGTAAAATTTTAAAAGGAGAAAGAGCATTTATTATTTTATTGTGGGTGGGGCATTCAGCTTTACAGGTTTAAAGGCAGCAGGGAAACCGCAAAGCCCAGTCCTTTTCTGCAGCACTAATCGCTGCAAGGGAAGGCGAGCCGAAGTTCTGCTTGTGGTCAGAGGCTTCCCAGAGTGCATCTGGTGATGGGCGTAAAGGGAACCTGGCAGAGGCCCAGGCCCATTGGCTGCGGCTCCCGTGCGCGGAGGGCAACCCAGGCTTTGTTCTCAGACTCGGATCGAATTTCCAAGGTGGATCAGGTTCAAAATGATCTGCTCAGCTTTCACTTATGGAAGGCGGTGCTCCAAGTCTAGGGTCACAGTCCTGTGAACTGGGAGTGAGGCTGCAGGGAGACAGCCCCATGGTGTAAATACCACAGCACGTGTTTTAACCTTGCTTCAGTAGGCTGCGCCCCGCGGAGTGTTAAGAGATACGCTGTTATTCCCAGAGAACCCGGCATAGTAACAAATATTGGGGGTTAACAGTTCTCAGGGTTTTGTATCATAGCAATTTGGCTCCAGAGTTATTTTTACAGTGGAACTTATTGGTTAAATCTCTAATTTTAGACAGTTATATGATTCCACATATTCATGAATCTTGAGTTCTAATTTCCCTAATCATTGGCCAGGTATGAGCAGGGAATCGCAGTTTGCTCCTGTTTATCATCCTGCTGTCTTCCGCAGCCAACGCTTCCTCACCCCTCCCTGCAGCCCGGACTCTGGTGGTCCCAGGGGTGGTGAGCGGGGATGGTCACTGTGTGTTCCTTACCACTGCTCCTCTCGCACAGAGCAGTGCTGGAAAAGTTTAGGACAAATGAACGACACATCACTGCTAGTCGTGAGAGGAAATAAAGCTCTCCAGGGTGACCTGAAAGTGCTGTTCTGCCCCGAATTGAAACCTCGGGCACACTGTCTTGGTTCCGTGGTCCTGTCCCACAGACAGAACTGTCGTGAGCCCAGCTTGTGGTGCGTGGTGAACTGTATGTGACGTCACTCTGGTGGGCTTCAGCCACTCATTGGATGAGTTATTTTCTGTTTGTTCCCTACCTATCTTACTATAGAAGTACACCAGCAGCACCTCAGAGAAGTAACTCTATTTTCCTCAAACTATAATACTCTGGTAAAGTAAAAAAAAAAAAAAAAATTATTCTTTTTTTCATATATTCCATTTTTTGAAGTACCACTGTATGCCAGGCACATTTTTAGACCTTTTTCATGTTTAATTCCCGTAGCCACAGTGAGAAGTGTATATTATAATCCTGAATCCACAGACGCTAAACCTACGGACCAGCCTGCACCCTGTGCAGCTGCCAGATGGCACATGTGACCTGCCCAAGGCCACATGGTTGAAGTCAGGAGTAGAACCCAAGTCCTCTGATTCAAAGTCTGTCTGTCTCCCTCTCATCTGTGTGTGTGTGAGAGAGACAGTGTTTGATTTCAGGGAACAGAAATCTCCTTAACATCTCTTTAATATAAAGGAGATTTTCTGGATGGATACAGTGGAGTCTCAGAGACCCTGATATTGGAAGGATACTGAGATTCAAGAGCCCAGGAAAGTCATGGCAGTTACCTTTTCTACCTCTGTATTTCTCTCTTTCTGAGCTCTCATGATCTCCTCCCTCAGCTTCATTCTTCCCTGTGCAAGTATCTTAATTTCTTTTGCTCAGTAATATCAGCCTGCACTTGGCTTTGGGTTACCATGACTTCCTAGGTTTAGGAACCAATGACTGATGGACGCAGCCTCCCTGTCCTCTGTAGAATCCACACTCTGAAAAAACAGGAATTTGACTGACTTTAGGCGGAAAAGAAAGTATTATGAGAAAATAATGTGCATGCCTAAAATACATGCTACTTTTTTTCAAATATCCTATTTCAAGTTTTAAAATCTGAATTACCTATACTTGGCTTCTAAAAGCTTTCTTCTAGTCTAGTTGCATTTATTTTTTGCATTGCTCCTGCTGGTGATGGTCAGCCTCCTTTAACCCACCTTTTCTTGTCACTCTGGCCTTGACTCCCTCTCTACAGGCTAGTGCACAATCCCAAGGTCCCAGTCGTTTTCCTTTGTAGTAGTTACGCAGACTCCACCTTCAGCTGTTAAATTCTAACTCCACTTCCTTTAGGTAGCTTGCCATATTACCCAGTGTGAGATGAGTCTCTCCTTGATTCCAGCCCCTTTACCTATGATGATGATTCAGGTCATTCAAAAAAGAAGAGGATCCTTTTAAACTGAACTTCCCAGACACTCCTATGTGGTCCTGCTTGTGGCCCAGAGCCTATACTAAAAGCCATAGTTTAGAGGGATTGGGTCCAGGACAAAATTAACAGCCCTATAGAATCAAACCAATGACCTTGATCCCCTGATAGGCAAGCATCTGACCTCAAATTCGCAAGTATCATAATAATTGTGGTAAAAGGAATTCCAGGCAGAACTTGAAAAGTTTCAGGACTTCCCTTATTATTTTTCTACCTCCATGAAGCCTTTTTCCATTAAATAAGAAGGAGGTTTAGAATAAGCTGATGGAATCGCTTTTAATTAAATGGTTTAATAAGTAACAACTGTTTTTATCGGAGTTTTAAACCAGAAAAAATTACACACAAACACACACATATAACATCAAAGTATTTGACCAACTGCCCTAGCTGGCTAGCTGTGCTGTTTTAGCAGTAATGAAAGGACAGGGAGATGGAGGTCAGATTCTGTGCTTCCTAGATCCACTGTGTTAGTCATCAGATACAAAGGGTATAAAACCCTGGCTTTATAAGTGTTCATTATGTTATTATATATTCTTATGAGACCTATTCCCCTTAGGCCACCTAAAGGACTAAGATGTTTGGGATGTTGAACTATTTAACTGTAATTATAACAATTAAAACTTTATAAAATGCATCAAATAAAATAGACTCAATGCTTCCACTTAGTCTAGTTTAAGAAAAATAGTCATAAGGAGCACTACACTTTCCCAAAAGAGATTAAAACTCAGGGATTGGCCAACTATAGGGGATATAAGAATAAAAGGGAATAAAAGATTTTCCTTAAAACCCTTTATAAAGTCTTCATGCCTAACGAATGAAGCATTCCTCATCTTTGCTTCTGGTAACAGTTTCAGGCCTAAGGAACACAATTGGAAAACTGCCATGGTGCAGCCCATCCCCAGCTTGTCATTCCAACTGGATCCAAATCAAGTATCTCCCTTCCAAGAGTTCACTGAAAAAAACTCATGATAAGAAATGAAACTTAGCCAGCGCAGCCTGAGGTCTGTGCATTTGCCCTGTGCCACCAGATTTTCCAAGAAGTGGCCCAGGGCACATCCTCCTCCTTTTCAGGGAGCTCTCTCACCAGACCATAGCTCTCCCCCAATAGTCACTCCACTCATGCAGCATCGTAAAAAAAAAAGAAATCATAATCATAATCCCCTGGAGTTCTTTCGTTCAGTATTCATAGAGCATTTCTTGAGCATTTACAGTAAACTAAACCCAGTTCAAACCCATGCACAATCTCTGTCTAAAGGAGCTCTCGGTCTTTGAAAGACTGACTCATAGACTTGCAGCTGTTACCTAGATTTATTTTTTAAAGCACCCCTGCTAGGCATTTTAATGGACAATGTGATGAATACATGTAGAACATTGTTCTTTATTGCCTGGAATTTATAATCAAGAGAAAATAAGACATGGAGGAAGAACTACAATAAAAGGTAGTACGAGGTGGGTGCTGTAGAACTGGTAGTAGATATATACTTGTCCTTGGGGCAGGGAAAGGTTTAGGATAGAGCTTGGATACACAGTAAAGAAAGGTAAGAAGTACTAGGAAAAGGAATTCAAGTGAACTATAAGCAGTAGCTACCTTGGAAGGTGACATCAGCATAGCCCTTGCCATTTCTTTTTTAAGTTTTTAATGACATACATAAATTTTTTTATTTTAGAAGTAAACTTATAGAAAATTTTGAAGGGAGCTTTGCTCCATTTAAACAATTAAGTTATAATTTACATACCATGAAATTCACCTTTTTAGTGCACAGTTTCCCAAGTTTTGACAAATGTATAGCCATTTAACTATAGCCACACCTGTTGTATTTCCTTTATAATCAGCCCTTTCCCCCACCTTCAGTCCTAGCAACCACTGGTTGCCCTCAATCAAATGTTCTAGTTCGCCCACTTTCTAACCAGGACTTGATCCTAGTTGTTCTCAATTTGAGGAAATTTAACACCATGGACTCACCTACAGAGAAAAAGAGAGATAGCAACTCCCCATCTTGGCCCCTTACTATGCAGAGAACTAGATAATTGCACATTTAAATCAAGCAACTGGAATTTATTAAATTCCGCCTGTACCCAAGTATGCCATGCACTGTGTGTATGCACAAAAAGAAGAAAACTGGGTCTTTTTATTCAGTGAATCTTTATTCTACACTTTTCCAGCTGTATTCTAAGAAAAACTCTAAGAACCCTTTTGTTTATCAAATGTTAAGGAATCCTCCTTTCTGGAAATTAACAGTTCACCTTAGTATATCAAAGCTCTAGCATGTGTTGCTATTTAGTTTGTTTTATGTACTATCTCCCAAATTTACATAGCCATGGAAGTTTTTTCAACAGAATAACTTTTTAAATTTCATGAATCCATTTCTCTTTGCATAGTTTGGAAAACACTAATTTATAGTATCACTGGAGAAAGAAACACACACACACCTGTTAAATGGGGATAATAACACCTACCTGACAGGTTCTTATGAGGAGTCAGTGAGATAAAATATGTAAAGTACCTTTTACAAAGCCTAGTATGCAGTGAAGTTCATTAAAATATAAATTATATTTGAAGACAGACAAAGAGAAGAAACATTACAAAGTGTAACATAGGAGAAAAGTCCTTTAATTATTGTGCCAGTTTGTTGAGCACTTATTCATACCAGGCACTGTGCTCTGCTCTTTACACGTATTACCTTGATTAATCCTCATGGTGACAACAGGAAATACAGGTGCTGTTATTTTCCCAGCAAGTAAGGATCCAATCCAGAATTAAAACCCAGATCTGAATTAGGTTACTTGTAAGCCAACACTTCACCTCTGTGTGTTCTACCTCTCTCAAGACGAGGAGTGCTCCAATGTCTGAGAAGAGGGGAGGAGATGCACGAACCTTTCTTCATTTACCTTTACATTGAGAATAGGAGTCAGCATCACTCAAACTAGGATCTGCAGTGTCACTGGCACCATTATCTTTGGGGTCTTGATGTACCCTTGAGTGCCCAGCCTTAAGTTAGTATCCTTGAAACAATGAAATTGCTCTTGGAAGTTTTTCTGCTCACTTGGCTGACTTTAAGTAGAGCCCTGGAAGTTCCCTATCAGGTCAACCGCCCTTACCTCCCTCTGGAACTGGACCGCCGTGGCACGCTCAGTAATACTCGAATGGTCTCCATTTACAGAGCTTGAGCTTTGAACTGTTTCAGCAGATGGAAATTCAGCTGTGATTTTATGTGTGGGCACGCCATGATGTCGAGAAGTAATTGTGGTCACCATTTGGATGGACAGCTGCCACCGATACAGTTGTTAAATAGCCTACCTCTTCCCATGGCTCTGTGACGTCCTTACTCTCATATGACAATTTTCCTCATATTTGCAAGTCTATTTCTAGACTGTCTGTTCTATTCTATTCTGTTGATCTTTTCATTTCTTCCAAAGCAAATTCTCACTGTTTAAATTACAGTGGCTTGTAAGTCATCACATACCTGGTAGAATAATTCCCCCTGTCTTATCTTTCTTTTTTTCAGTAATATAGTAGCTATTTTTGAACTTGTATCCTTACATATGAGTTTCAGAGTGAGTCTGTAAAAAAAAATCAGCCGCAAAACAGTTTTTCCAAAGATAATATTTTGGGGCCTTCCAACATAGGAAGTGAATAAAAACATGCTCTACTTGGCATGGGATGGGGTCTCTGGATGTGACCTTGAAGCCCATCTTTCAGACCCTGAAACCTTTCATTCACTACACTTCTAAGGTGTCACTGAACATAGAAAGTAAGAACTTGAAGGCAGTGAATCACTAATGGTGGGAATTTCAAGCCCACAAGAGAACAAGTTCAAAGGAAAAGATAGAACAGATTAGGGTGATACATGCTAACCCAGCCTATTTTTTAGAATTTTCCCTGGTATTGTCCTTGACCTATGTCCAATAATTGGAAAACTGAATTATCTAGGCAATCTTCTATAAAGTTTTTTCATAGGAAAGGATAGCTTTGCCTTAATTATGACTCACTTTAGAAACTGGAAAAAAATACAGTCTCCTACATAGGTAAAGATCCCTCTGAGATGGCCAACAGCTAGAAACCTGGATATTGTCCTTGTAAGACAGACCAGTAAAATTTTTACATTGTAAAAATCTCTCAGATCACAGTCCATCGCTATCAGGGGACTATTACCACACAAACAAGATGAGTATCAGTTAAAAGGTAATTTCCTGCAATAGTCTCATGGAAAAAATTGAAAATCCACAGTACTTCAAGAAAGATTTTTTTTTCATTCCTTAATCTTTAAAAAAATTGTTTCACTCTTCATTTCCCTAGCAGATGTTACAAATTCTAGAAGCAGTCAGGGACCTTTGGAATGAAATGAAAAACTGATTCACTTGAAAAAGTAAAATTCAGTTTAGAATGTTTAGGATACAATAAATGGGACCAGTATACTTCTGCATATGAGGATTTCCTTTTTTTTTTCAGATGCCATAAATCTGGCAAAGAGCAGCTTTGCCCTGAATGTGATGAATAACATTTTTGTAACCTTTTTTTTTTAACAAAATATCACATGTGTTGGGAATATATGAAAGTTGGATGCTACTGTTGATAAGATCTGGCAAAATATTATGTTTTTAAGGGAGTACTGGGGCACAATGAAAGTTGTAGCAATTCTATAAATTCTATATGTATGTCACATTTTACTCTGCCTTTTTTTAGAACACATAATTCTTTCTTCTTCTTTCCTCCATTCTGACTCTATTTCCTAGACAACAGATATTACTGATTTTGAACTTTCTTTTCTATAAGAACAAAACTTATCACATACATGCTCATTCATTTATTCATTCTGCAAATATTTATCGAGTGCTTGTTAGGCATCACTTTGTTGACCACTGAGGACATAGGAGTGAACAGGACAGTCTTCGGCCCTCGTGGGGTTTACAGTTTATAGGAGATGATAGACCATTAAGTCATGGGAAGCAAGCACGGTGAGTGTCACAGGGACGTGTAGGGGACATCGCCACAGGACCTAAGCCGACTTTGGGGTCAGGCAGGCCCCCCGGAGGAATTGGTGTTTAAACTGATCCCTGAAGGATGAGCAGGAATTAGCCAAGTGCAGAAAGAGGCCAATTGGTCAGTTTCTATGACAGGAAGAGTCTTTCAGGAAGAGGGAATAACATGTGCCGAGGTGCTGCGGCAGTTGGGAGTGTAAATGTCTCAAGGGAGCAGATGTAGGCATAAAAATTATTTTTAAAATTTTCAAGGTACCTAATACTTATCTCAACATGTGTACTCAGTCTGTGGATAGTTTCCCCTACATTTGGTTAAATAATAAATAGAGATGTAGACAGCTAGACATTATTGGTACCTTGTTTAAATCTGAACCCACTCATACAAAATGAAGAACAATGAATAAGATGTTCCAGGCACTCCTTACCTTTGTATTTCTGCCTTTTCCAACTGATGACCCCCCAGCCCTCCTCTGAGACCTGGCATTTCATCTCACCAGGGACTTCCGCCTGGATCTCCTCCTCAGGTCCATGTTCGATGCTCTGTGGTCACACTGCACACTGTTCTTACACTTTTCACACTGGGTTTATTTTTCAGCTTACCTGCCTGCCCAGCTTTGAGTTCCTTAAAGTCAGAGACGAGTATAAGGAAAAGAGAAGGAGGGGGTTTTAGAGTCAGAATCCTAAACTGAAATCATAGCTCTACCATGTGCTGTGTGGCCTTGAGAACTTACTGAACTGCTCTGAGACTCAGCTTCCTCATCTAAAGAATCAGGATAATAATTTGGGATGAACCCCATTAAGAGTTGTTTTGAGTATTAGAGAATAATGTATATGAAGTGCTTGACACAATGCCCACCTTGCATAGCACTCTAAAAATGTGCTAAATGCATGAAGGAATGAATGAGAAAATGTGAGGCTTGTTCACAGGATTATTTGTTCAGAGCTGTCTTTATACTGTATCCAATTCAGTGATCAAAGTTTCCTGAGCTCAATCCTTGGCGTTGTCACTTTAGCCAGAAACTCCAGAGGCATAGGTTTCCTTTAGTTGCTGATTGAAATAGTCTCAACTGCTGCCTAAAGTGTCCAGCTTCTCATTTTACCCTCCTTCAGTTCCAAGTCCAGACTCCCAGCTTCCTGCACTTCCCATAGGTGGAAGAGAAAACTCCCTACAATGTTGCCCATTCATTTGTTCATTTATTCATCATTATGAAACATTTAGTAAGTACCCACTATGTGCCAAGGAGTGTGATAGATGTTAGTGATGTAATGGAGATTTGATGAGATGTTTTATTTATTTATTAGCCAAGATGCCGAACAAATGCACTGTATATAATACCTTTTGTTTCCCCACAGCCCCCCGGGACCACCTCAACCTTACATCATGTTCTGCCTGTTGTGCTCCCACATTGCCCCTCCTCTTTCTTTCTTCGACCTAAATATAAAGACATTCTTATATATCCTGTTTCATTTTAGCTATGTGTACTGAACACACTGGTACCAAAAGACTTTTGATCACTATTAACATGAATGGATGAGGTTACATAGAGAGTAAAGGAAAACATATGCCCTTCCTGCCTTGCTTGTTTGTTATTATACATCACATATACAGATTATGCTGGATGATCACTCCTGAATGATGGGAGGGTGGGTGTGCTTGCACATGTGTATCATCTCACCACATTGGGAGCTGATGTTCTTAGGGTGTTGCTAACAGTATGAGAGGCACAGTGATGGCCAATGACCCAAGTCATGTGTCACTGTTGTCTCTGTTCAGTGGCACATATGACTTCAATTTAGAGGTTTTTGATATTTTAGGGTTGTTTCATGAGCCTACCTTATTCTTTTACTCAAGATGAGAACCCACTTATCTTTTCATTTATTGAGAGCCTGTGTGCACACTGCTGACTAAAGTATGTTTCCTCTTCTTTAGATATGCTTGGTCTCATGGGAGAAGAGGAGCCTGATAAATGGGCAAATCATAACATGTAGTACTAGATGGTGGCTAAGAGCGCAAGCCTTGGAGTTAGCATTGATTTGAAACCAGTAATTACTTGCAGTCTAGCTGGGGATAGCTACTCAACCTCTCTGAGCCTGTTTCCTCATCTATAAAATGAGAACAACATTGCCTTCAAAAAAAAATTTATTGGAGAATCAATGAGAGTATCTGTGTGCAAATCTTCTCGTGGTATCTGGAACATTGTAAGCTCCCAATAAACACTAGCTGGGGTTTATTTGTTTTTTGTTTTTTATTATGGCTGCTACCAAGGCTCTAAAACAGTCTGAAACAGAGTGCAACAGGAGCATTGAAGAGGTGTGATCAATTCGACCTAGACAGAGCTTTTCCAAGGGGGCATCAGAGCCAGGCATTATGGGCTAAGTAAGAGATGAGCATAGGGAGAAACAGAGGAAGGGCATTCAAGGCCTCCAGAATGACATGTCCAAAGTCATGAAAATTCAGAGAATTATTCAGGGAAGTCCTATAAGGCAAAAGAGCCAGAGTGGCCAGAAATCTTCCTGAGACACAGGCTGGGATATAGCTGCCACACAAAATGGTTGGAAATTTATGGCTGGTAGGAAGCCAGAGGAAGTCTTCTAACTCCTTTTAGCTCTGCTTATCTCCAAACTCCTCAACAGGCAGACATGGCTTTTTGCTATGTGGATGCATGTCCACACACTTAGAAGGTATAAAAAATTCAGTGTAGGAAAATAGAGAAATCCTGTGATAATAATAACTAGCATTTATTGGAACCTTATGTATTACAAAGAACTTTCATACAAACGATCTGTTTTAAGCCTTATGATACCCCTATGATTTGGCATTACAAAGATTTCTAGTTCATATCGAGGGAAACTGAGGCTCACCGAGGTCAAGCAGCCTCACAAGGTTAAGCGACTTGGGATTACAAGTTAGGCAATAGTGGACTTGGGGCTGTTAACCCACCAGACTCTAAGCCCAGGCACTTTACAGATACAACCTTCTTGTCTATGGCAACTATTTCATTACCACTCTAAAATTATTCCCTAAGAACTCTTAATTTTCCATTTATGAATAGATCTTCCCCTCACTGTCTGGATTCTCTAAAATACTGCTGAAATCTCCATTAACCAGCTTTTCCTTGTCTTTGCTTCAGCTGTTTTGTGTTTTGAAATCTGGATTTTCCATTTTTATGAACATCTTCTATCTTAACTTTCTCCAAGCCTAGATAACTGAGAGTGTTTGCGGTTTAATTAGTCTGTCACTTGACTACAGGAGACTTATCCATTTTAAAGGTGATTCTGGCCTTACTCAGCAAAACTGCCTCTTGTCCACTACCTCTCATTAGAAGCAGCTTATCTCAATAACTTGACCTTCCCCACACTGTCCTTGCTTTCTCCCTGTGCTTTCTTACCCTTTGCCTTATGTCTTCTGTTTGCTCTAAGCTTGAAAATGTTTGGGCTGTGAAAAACTTGCAGAGGAAAAACTGACCAGGTGGAAAGGCCTTGTGATGAATGGCCAACCCTTTGTTTCCAGGGCCTCCTGTGAGAACTCGAGGAGGCTGTCTGTATTTCCCTGAAAGCCCCAAAGATCCCCCTTCCGCAGATGGGACGTCCCATGTAGTAGTGTGCTCCTCTGCACTCTAGAAGATGGTCCCGCCTTTAGCTAGCTGGGTGGTCCAGGCTTTGCTCTGGGGAGCCTGGCCAGCCAATGCCCAGCTACCAGACAGCCAGCAAAGCTTTGACATGCATGGGGGCCAGGCTGGAAAGGCAAGGAGGCAAGGCGGGGCTCAGCCAGCAAGCGCACTGGGAATTAATGGAAGACAAAGACTGTCCTCCAGAGGCCTCAGAGCTGCCTAGCAACAAAATACACAAACAGTGACTCCGTCAGATGGCAACAGTACCATTGTGGCCTATACCCTGTATGCCTGCCCATCTCACTGCACATCAGGAAGGCAAGCAATGTGGTTGACAGTCCACGCTGACTGAGGGGGGCAGGGCTTTCAGTCAGTGGCATTATTAGCTGGATGTCCCCCCAGGGAGGGTCAGTTCTGGCCCACCCTCTGTGGAGGTGCTTCATCTTATGTGACTGGCTCACGGTGACTTCAGGCTCCTAAACTCTTCCTCCTAAGATCTTGCTTCAGCTCTACACACCCCACTAATTTTTAAGGTTCGGGTGATGCCCCTGGTTGGGGCATCAGCCTGCCTGTTCTAGCCTCATCACCATAACACCACTTTACATTAATAAAGCTCTTACAATAGGCTGAGTGCTGCTTGAAACATTCTGTCATGTGATCCCTACAAGATCCCCACTCAGCCTCATTAAAGACCACATTAAGGAAGTGTTATTAGCTTTCTTTTACACCTGAATAAATAGGCTCAGAGAGGTTAACTCATCTGTCTGAGGTCACACAGCTAGTAAATGACACAGCTGCCACTTAAACTCATGTTTTTTAACTCTAAGTCTAGTGATCTTTCTTTGACAGGTATTTGTGAGAACAGACAGGGGCAGTGAGAGTGGACTAAATCCAAGAACTGTCACATATGCTTATAGGGCCAAGCGACCCCTTTAAAATCAGATCCCCAGTGTACTTCTCTACCCTCCCCACCAGGCGAAAGACTAATCCTTCTAAAAGCCCTCTGTTCTCTGTTTGCTACCTTAATCCCCAAGACCCCATCTGTTATGTCTCTGGACACAAATACACATGGCCCATTTAACTGTGGTGATTCAGGGCAGAATGGGAGAGGCAGGAAACTGGGACAAAATTCCCTGATTATAATAGGGCAGGCACTGAGGGCTTTGGGACAGATTCAGGACAGGGGCTAGCAATGAGATCATGTGGCAGACAGAATACATCAACAGATAACCAGTAGGAATATAGTTATTTGATCAGCAAAATGAAATTCAGCAGTGTCTTCACTATGCCCTGACCTGTGGTGGATCATATGGATGGAGAAACAGGAGCAGCGACAGGGATCCAGGCAAATGGACAGGGTGAGCTGGAACAGATGGTTAGGGCTCAGAAGCATAATCCCAATACCTGGGAAGCCAACAGCATGACAGTCCCTCTCAGTCCGAGAGAGTCTAGGCTACTGAGACCAGAATTCAGTCTGATACACATGTCAGGGATCCCCCAACCAGAACCGGCTTCAAGGTGTGAACTTGGTGAAGAAACAAAGCCAAAGGCCTGTTTTTAGAACCTGAAACTTGGTTCAGGGACATGCCTGAACCCCAGCTTCAAAGGGAAAAGGGATTCTGGGCCTAGAGTCCTTCGGGCACTGCCCTCATGACATTAATCAGAGTAGGTGATGTTTATAGTACAGTGAGAAATACCATCAAACTCTCAATGACTGAAACACAGAGATTTATTTCTTATACACTGTGTCCACAATGGGGGTAGTGGGATCTGTTCATCATAGCCATTTGGGGACAAAGAAAGATAGAGAAGCCACCATTCTGAGTATTGCCAGTTGCCGAACCAGAGAGATGAGAGTCCTCAACTCACATTAGCAAAGAAATTCTCGACCAGAGAGTGGCACACATTACTTCAGCTCACAACTCATTGGCCAGGGCTAATCACACATCCCAGCCACCCTCAGGAGGCCAGGAAGTACAGTCCCGCCATACACCCAGTAGCCAGAGAGCTGCAGACATTCAGTGAGCCTCCCACAATGAAGCTTTGATGTACTGGACTCATGATGGATTAGTGTCTTCATCAGTAGTTGGGGAACCTAACGCATCAGTTACAGAAATCTGGAAAACAGACTTTTCCATTCATTTGACAAATATTTATAAAATAGTGCTATGTGTGAGGCCATGCTGATGGCCACAAATACAGTGGTGATCAGATACAATTCTTCCTTCAAAGAGCTGCCAGTCTAACGAGGAGGGGAGCAAACCCACCTGCTTTGACAAGAGTTTCAATAAGAAGCCCAGGATTCTGTGGCAGCATGTGTGAGAGTGGCTGATCTAGGCTGAGGGGCCGGGAGATGAGTTTAAGGAAGGCTTCCATGTTCACATATAACTCTGCTCACTAAATGCACACACTCCACAAAAGAAAGTGGGAGGAAATGAATGATGCCTGGAGCCTATCCTTTACCCATGCAGCATAACTGCCCCCACCCTTCAGGACCGAGCTTCGTAGAGGAAAGCTTCTGGCTTCAGCCACTGAAGTCTAGCTCTGGACTTCAGGTGACTTAAAAGGTAATTTGATTTGAAATGGAGTGGTAGCCTCTCTCTCTTACTGAAAAAATTTTTCTCCCTTCAACGCTGCCACTGAGACCTAAAATTCCTGTATCATTCACTTTTCTTGTTAACACACAAAATATACCTGTGGATCTCCCAACATTACCTGAAAGCAGGCATACAGTAAACCCCTCCCACCTGAGTTCACAGTAGACCTTAGCTGAGTCACCTGGCATACTCAGAGTGTGGTCTGGGCCCAGCAGTGTCAGAATGAGGGGGAGCTTGTTAAAATGCAAAGCCTCAGCATCCAGCGCCTCCCTCACGCCTGAGGCCTACTGAAGAAGACTGCCTTTTAACAAGATCCTAGAGTGATTCGGATGCATGTTAAAGTTTGAAAAATACTCACCCAGCTGAGAAGACAAATTGACCATGATATAGATACTTTTGATATCCCAAAGGACACCTTCATAAGGCTAAGCTGTGCGGTCCTAATGGGAAAGGCAAGTATAGATTAGACTTCAGAAGCAAGCAGTGGGTACAGAGTCATGAGCAGGGAAGAGTTGCCTAAGAAAAATGCGAATTTGGAAAGAGGGGTAAGATGTAGAGCACAGGAAAAGGGAGTTTTGAAGGCTCACTTTTATCCTGTTTCTGGAGGTGGTCTTGGGAATTATGCTGGCCTTTTTTGGCCAACAAATTTCGTGTCTGTGTTTCAATGAGTTTAGATGCGAAGTTAGGGCTCAGGAAGTTGCTCTTCCTTTTCTCCCAACTAGATCTGTGTGTAGAGTGGATCCATTGGTTGAAAGTTCTCTATAGCCTCATTAAATGGCACTTAACAGCTGAATAGCATAAACTCCAGAACTGGGGAACTCAGAGAGACAGCCAAAGTCTGTACTTTTGAGTCATAAATATGGTGGGAAACTTATAAACTAGCAGCTGTTTTTTATTTTTATTTGAACAAAAGTTTCACCTGAAGTGGTCTACCATGTACAATTATACCCTTCTACTATTAGGGTCTTCTGAATTCCACCCATTCCCCCAGCTGTGCTGTTCCCAGCAGCTTATCAGTCCACTGCTCACTGCCAGGTGTCCGGTCCTGCATCTACATATCTACATTATTATACTGTGGTTGTTAGCCATTTGGTACTAAAACAGCTGCAATAAGCAATTTAAGTGTGTTTTTATGAACTCAGAAAGCTGAATTTCCTTAGCTCAAATAAAACTAGAAATGTCGTGAGTTGTATCTGAACGGAGTGGCTAATTCTTTCCATAACATTTTTCCATAATGTGGCTGTAACTGTACTTTATTCAAAAACTTGCCTGTAAGATTCTGAACACATCCAGCAGGCATTTCCACCCAGAAAACCTCAAATTAAAGCAAATAGCTTCCTGTTGCAAAGGTATTAGAGGCCAAGCCCTATAGATGTTATGTTCAAAATGATTGCTAGGGTCAGGATGGTAACTAAGACCCATCACTGGCACTATGATGACTTCACTAGTAGTAACAGTTATTAGGAATCTTATTTGCTGTTATTAAACTCTATATGTTATGAAGCAGCTAAGGGTAAGAGTTTACATTATTAAGCTATTTACCATTTTTCCTTGTAATTATTTTTATAAGCATATGAACCTAAATAAAAAACTTCTACATTCCTTTCTGCCTCTCCATTTCTCTGCTCTCCTTTTCAGCAATACTCTTTGAAAACATTCTCCAAAAATTCTAACCTTCATTTCTTCTCCTTCATTCTGTCCTGAACCCATTGCAGTCAAGTTCTTGTCTCGAGATTTCCAGGGAAGTAGCTGTTGTCCAAGCCATCAGTAATATCCAGCTGTCCGTTCCAGTAGTCAGTTCTCAGCTGTCATCTTCTATGACTTACCAGCAACGCTGGCTCTGTCTGCCACTCTCTTCCCTTCGATGCTCCTCCTTCACTTGGCTTTGAGGACACCACTCTTCCGTGGTTCTCAATCTCTGGCTGGTTTCTTCGCAGCTTCATCCTTCAGACTTCTAAACAGTAGGCTGCCCGCAGGTCAGTCCTTGCTTCTCTTCGTCTACACTCACTCCCTAGGTAAGGACATCCCAATTCATGGTTTTAAATACCTCCACTGTGCTGACAACTCCCAAATGTGTATTTTCAGCATGGATCTCCCTCCTGAACACCAGACTCATTTATCAAGTGCCTACCTGACAGATACACTTGGATGTGTGAAGCATCTCTACCTTGACATATCCCAAAATCTCTTTATTTCCAACACACCTCCCACTTCTTTAAAACCCAAAACAAAGCAGAAGTGTTTGTCTCATAGTCTTACCCATCTCAGGAAATGATAACTCAATGATTCCCTTTGTTCAGGCCAAAAATCTTTAAGTTGCCCCTGATGCCTTTCGTTCTCCCTCACACCACACTGTTTAGCTTTATGGCTCTGCCACCGAGTCCCTCTGGAATCCAGCCACTTCCCATCACCACCACTCTGGTCCAAACCACTCTCTGTCCCCTGAATTGTTCCTAAAGTCTAACTTTCTGGTTTTCCTTTCCCATCCAAGCACAGCTGACAGAGTGATCTTTAAAATGTTAAGTCAGATCATATCATTCTTCTGCTCAGAATCTTAAGGTCTTTCCATATCATTCAAAGTAAAAGTCGAATCTGACGATTGCACAGAAGGCCCTACAGGATCACCCTGCCCCCTCACCTGCCGCCACAACTCTTCCTTCTTTTTCTGCACCAGCCGCATCGGTCTGCTAGCCATGCTTCAGAAACACCAAACATGCTCTTCCCTTAAGACTTTGGGAACTTCAGGGCTTAGAATTCCTCCAGCCATCCCTTCACTTCCTTCAGGTCAAATGCTGTCTTATCCCAGAGGTCTTCTCTGGTCACACTCCTCTCCAGCGTACCCTGTACCCCAGTCCAGCTTTCTCTTTCTTCAGAGCACTTACCATCATGTGATATGTGACTTATTCATAAGTCTGTTATCTGTCTTCGTCCACAGAAATATCTGCTTCATGACGGCCAAGACTTTATTTGTTGAGGCAGCCCCAGTACAAGGTGCAGTAGGAACTCACTGTGTATTTTTTTAATGGAAGCAAGGGAGGAAGAAGGGAGGGAGAGAGGGAAGAAGGGAGGGAAGCCCAATCTTATAATTTCAGAGCATGGCTCAGTTTTTAAGCTTTCATTTATGTGCAATATTTCAGAACGAGGGGTTGCATAAACCAAGTCACACCTGTCCATTCAAACTGGATTTGAATCCACCATTTATTAACTAAAGGATATTGTTCACTTTTGTCAACATCTCTGAAGGCCTCGTTTTCCTCATCTCTGAATTGAGGGGAATAGTAAAATATACTTCAAAAGACTACTATAAAAATTAAACTGGATAATATTCTTAAATTGTTTAGTAAGCCTCCTACTTAGTAAGCCTTCAATACATGTTGATTATTATTAGTAGTAGTAGTAGTATAAGTGGTTATTCCTCATATTTTCATCTTACTAAATTACTTTTTAAATTACTGCAGTTTAGGATTTCTTCAGAATTTTTTAAATTTTATATAATTCCCATGTATCATAAAAAGGACAACCAGAAGCATTTGTCTGGCTCTTTCTCCTTTTCTTTTACTGTTTTGTCTTTTCTTTTTATTTTTTAAGCTATTTAAACAAATCTTTTCCATAGAGTTTTTTATTCAGTTCTTCCTATTCTGTGTCCTAATCTGAAAGCATTCTAAATCAAAAGTTTAGTCTTTTCTTCTTTTTTAGGGTACTACCAGTGCATAGCATATCCACCTTTTTCTTTATGTCCCAGAAGCCGATAATTCCATGCAAATGCAGCCTAAAGGGCATTCTGGTATTTGTACCTAAACGGGCATAAGGAACCCTCTATTTATTTCTAAAAGTGCTTGTGAAATATTATCATAGTTAGCTTACATCCCCGCAATTAATGTTCCTCTTAGAACCTAAGTATTTCTGCCATACTACCTTCAACCTTGGGGAGGAGAAGATTCAAGACGACAGCAGGAGTAAGGTGTAAGAGGCATAGGGGAGGGACATCCTGTCTATCAAGGGTCCTGAATCTGGTTCTTGTGGTTAATTTGACAACCTGGTTGGTCACTAGGAAGCTTCCTGTCCCAGGGTGGTCAGTGACTCTGTGACCTTGTTTTCCTCTTCTTGTCTTTTGCTCTCTGCTCCCTACCAACATAAGTTATCCCTCCCACCCCAGCCCCAAATACAAGTAGGCAGTATGTTCTCATGACTAGTTAGAAAGCAGTTCCAGATTCAGGTAGTAATTTGAACTACAACAGAACCATCGAAGTCTATCTATGCAGACACACAGACCCAATCGGAAGTACTGATAAGGGCTGGTAATTGAGGCCAATCAGCTTAAGTAAAGATTAAGTTTTGAGCAAAAGAACTTTAGAATCAACGTGATGATGTACTTAAAGGCAGCCCCAAATGCCATTTTTATGAGCATTCCCTAGGGACTGCCCTTCTGAACTTCTCTTGTTATGGCTCTGGAAACTGTAACTATGGAGTCTCTTAGGGATCCCTCTCCTGAAATTATATTTCTTTTAAACTGAAATGACACAAGCAGTTAAACAATAATTAGAATAGTCAATATTAACTGAGCTTTGTTAATATGAAGCACTTTTTTGCATTATCTCCTTTAATTCCTACATTCATGATCTTCATTACACTAATGAAAAAAATAGAGATATTAAGACTTGAGTAATTGCCCAGGATTTAGACCCAGGTCTAAGTGCGAAGTCTACATTCTTAGAAGCTGTGACATAATGCCTGAAGAAAATCAACTTCATTTTCAGTTCACTTTGGCTTATGTCTTCCCTGTGGTATAAACAGTCTTCAACACATGCTGACATGTGTGGGTCATAGCTAACATGCCTCCATGAATTGCTTTTTATTTTTTTCTTCTTAACATTTTCATTGTGTCGTACTTTGCTCTTCTGCATTTATTGGATCAGCTTAATAAGAAACATGTCTACAGCGACATGCTTTTATTTTAGCCAACTGGAGTATAGTGCTTACAAAATGTTTTTTACACATATTATCTCATATACTACATTGGGAATTAAGCATTATACTACTTTTACAGATGAGGAAACTGGAGTTCAGAAAAGTGAAGCAACATCCTCAAAGTCATGTTATTCCTTTGTCAAATGCAGGCCCTGTATCTCCAGAGTCTATACTGTTGCACTAGACTCCATTGTCTCCTATTACCATATTATATGCCAGGAGTATGTATTGACCACTGCTTTATAACAAGGACTCTGGCCGAGTTAATTTTGTATTAGTTCTTAAACTGATATTATAGGAGGGCTCTGGAGTCTGGCTGATATTATAGGAGGGCTCTGGAGTCTGGCTGCCTGAGTTAGAATTTTGGCTGCATTGCTTACTATTAAGATGAGTTACTTAACATCTCTAAATATCAGTTCTCTCATCTATATAGTGGCAATACTAATGGAACCTGTCACAGAAGGTGGTTACAGTCATGAAAAATGATAGTACATAAAGCCACCAGCCTAGTGACTGATACATAGTAAGTTCCCAGCATGCCAAAGCTATGACTCAAATTGGAATGTCCTTGAGATTTGCATGCTTTATGATTTAGAAATTGATTTCATATTCCATGCCATCCATCTACATATAGTTTTAGAATACCTTAACTTGTAATTGATTTAGGGTTTTGCTCCAAGACTGACAGAAGCCCTTAAATATTCAAACTTAGCTTCTAACTAGAAAAAGACTGGAGATAAGCAGACCAGTTCAAACCATATATGGTACTCTAAAAGTAATTTGTGTGAGGTGAAGTCAGTTTACCCTAACTATAGAGATACATAGAACCAGTTAGAATAGATCACTAGAAGCTGAATTGAGTTAAAATAATCAAGTTGGTTTGTGTTCAAAATATGGTCTAAGACCATCTTAAACCCTTAAAGCTTTCTTCCTATAGTGAGTTCATCATTGCTTTCCTTCACTGTTCAGAGTTCACTGTTGTTAGTTTTAAATGATGATCCCAGAACACTCCAGTTAAAAGATACTCATTTTCTGAACTGGGTTTCCTAACAGGCTGCTTTGATCTTAGTATGAGTCAACAACCATTATGTCATCCCTGTCACACACATTGGGTAAAGAGCTTAGTTACCAATAATAAGGTGGTCTTTTTGTTTGTAGGATATCATTGTCATTTCCCTTTCCTTAGTGGATATAACTCTGTTTAAAGAAATTATAGCTGTACACTAAAATGCAGAGTTCATCAGGGAATAGCCTATTTCATATTCTGTGATTGTATTTCATTCTTTAGATTTCATATTGCAAACATACTAGTTAAGATCTTCTGCTTGAACTACTAGAGACTTACCATTACTTAATTCTGCCATTTTGAAAAAAGAAGTTAATAGTTACAAAGAACCCTTAGGGTTTTCTCATTTTGTTTTTTTATTAGATGTGATGTTTGTTATTAGAAAACAATATATTTGTTGTTAACATAACTGATTTGGTAATTTTGTCATTATTGTTATTTCCACTAACACTTGCCCATCACCTCCTAGAAACCTATGTTTCACAACTATTCTTCTATCTTCACCTGTCATCTTAGTTCACAGGTAACATGCCTATCATCAGTGATATTTACATGTTAAAAGAGAAAAAATAGAACCTCCCAGTCAATCTGTTACAGTGAATACATATATCGTTGCATAACCAGCTAAGATAGATAAATAGTAGCTAGGCAAGTAGTTAAAAACACACAACAGAGGGGGGAGCATTGAATAAAATGATGAGAATGTTAGTTAACATTACAACTCTACTGCCTTATGGAATAGAATTATTTGAAAGATGATTTCTGAAAATATTTCTATCACTTTTCAAAGCATGGTACTTTGTCAACATAAAAGCTATTTTTATATAGAAACAATAAGGAAAGTATCATATGTCACTGCACAACTAAATTATATCAACTTACTGTGTTGCTTAAGCAAACAGATTTCAAAGGTTTATTCTACAAAATAGTGTTTAATCAATTTCTTATACCGTCTTTGAACATAATCTAATAAGCAGATGTGGCATTAACTGCTTATTATGTTCTCACTCCCTATATCCATTCAGAGTCTGCCAGGCTCAGAATAAAAGTCAAGACATGTGCACTTAGAAACTCCGTAGATGTTTGTAGCATTTGAAATTAAAATAGTGAGAAGGCTGCCTGGGCGTCCCTTCAGACATGGCACAGTGGAGCACAGAGACAGGAAATATGCCAGACTGACTCTGCAGGAGGCTGCTGAGAACACGTGCAGCAGCGAACAAGGAACTGCTTAATGATTAATCACTGTCAACCTTTGTTCTCGTTAAAGACTTGATTGTTGGACAAGGCTTGTAATGAGGGACTGTTTTGGTGTCTGTTGCTATGAGATTGTGTTCACTGATCCTCAGTTGATGTAAGCCGCTGATTCCTTTTTGCCCAAGTCATATACACTTGAATGAAAATGTTCTAACAGTGCCTGCTAGTGGCTCTTTAAGAAGAGGCTCTGGACATTTTATTTACCAAATGTTACTACAGCCCAAAAATAGATATCTGATATCCAAGAATTTGGCTCGGCTGAATTTTGGCATATGAGATTTTAGCAAAGATTTTTTTTTTTTAAGTTTGACAATGAAGGAAGTAGAAAGAAGTAGATTTTACAGCAGTAATTGTATACTGTCCCCAAGCATACACATGGACACACACACAAGCACCTTTTCTTTTCGACAAATATAGATATCCAGAAATCAAAATTTAAAGTTGTGTTTACCATTTCTCTTGCCTTCTAAAATAAAATATTGAACTGAGCTTTGCAAACCAAATGCTTAACCACCAAAATGTATAAGAGGCTAACGTGTGTGTTGGCATTTCCCTAAAGACTAAGAAAAAAAAATCCCACTTATTCTGCCATTGACTAGTTGGCTTACAGACTTCTGCATAATCATTTTTGAATCTTTATTTTACCACTATGAAAGATCAATGGAGCATTTTAAAGGAGGAAAAAACACTATTTTTAAATTAAGAAATTATACTTCTGGGTTGATGTGGCCTTAAAAACCTCTAAAATTCTTATAAATGCTGTTGCATCATTATCCTGAAAATTACTTTAACATATATACTAATGTGAAAGTACTAAAAGATGTAGAGTAACTAAAACTACTGGTGATGTTCTCAGATTATACCTACTACCCCCTAACCAAAATATTTCTCTCTAACAAAGCCCGCTATGGTTTTTAATGTCTGCATGAAACAACTTTTCTTCTGGTTTACATCATATCTTAACTGTTCTGTTCAAGATATTATGTGTCCCCCTTCTTCTCTCCTTTTTACTCCCTATTCCTCTTAAGTCATCCACAGTGTAATCAGGGAAATTAAATACACATTGTCTGCACCTTCAGCAATCTGAAATGGGCCTCTGTCAGCATCATAGGTCCCTGCCTAGTGGCCAAGTAACTCTGAATGTTCCACTGCTGTCGAAAATGATCCTGTCCAACCCAAGGACCTTCCTCTTCTGGAGTACCCCCTCTGTGTAAAGGTAGAGGGAACTGGGAAAGGCCATTTGATCTGCTCCTGCATCTCCCAGTAGATTAGTTCTAAATCCTCCCAAACAGGGAAAACAGTTTTTCATTTAAAATGCTGAATAAAAATCCAGTTTGTTTGGCAAAATAGCCACAATATAAAACCTGTAAATACTTCAGTTTTCTTAGTCTCATCTTTATGATTTTATAAAAAGATAAAGACTACAAATTTCCTCAGACCACAGTTGGTATTTGTTAGAAGTATAATGGAGAAATATCCTAAGTCAAAGCAGAAATCAGGAGGTTTACAATGATAATGATAATTATAACTGGTTTGGTCATTTAAAACATATTACAGTTTGCAGTAAGTGGATCATTCCCGGAGCTACAAACTGTGCCTGGTTCGGTTCATGAACTGAAGCCCTCTAAGGAATATCTTTCAATAAGCCATGCTTTATAAATCTCGGTAGGCCTGATTGTTTTTTTATCCTTGACCATAGATATAAACATTAAGGGATACTTGGCTATTTTGTAAGGTAGATCCTTGAACAGATGTCCTTGGACAATCAGTAGCTAGTCTAAAATCCTAGGGGAAAGAAAATATCAAAATAAATCACTCTCTATACAACACTGTGAATTATTATTTGCATTTAAATAGAAACACTATAGCCTTCCTTTACTGTAAAAGATGCTTACAGGTAAATTACCATACTTTTCATGGCTTCCGTAAGAAATGAAAGGACTGTACATCAGTGCCCATGTTGTTTTCTTCTACCCTCTAAAGACCAGTTTAGTACTAAGTACACAAGTTAGTTCCACTGATGTTAAGTTTAATGAAAAGTTGTTCACTACATATTAATACTAATAACCTCTGTTTGATTTTTATAATTAATAAATATAATTACTATAATAAACTATATTATTCAGATTAATTGCTTTTCCTGTAAAAACAGCAACCATCTCACTTTCTGTTGTGACTAAGGACCAGGTGAAATCCAAAGATTAATACCGTCTTGTTGTAGAAAGTTATAGCAGGGTATATGAATGAATGGTATATTACCTGGGAGAAAGCCATGAACCCAGGTGCCAAAAAAATGATTAAGGTAAAGGTGATTTTGTGTGAGAAAATATTCAGATTTAATTGAGAAGTAAAGCAACAGTGGCAGCACTGGGTCTGAAGGACCACTGTTCATGAGACTGGCCATCTTCAGCATTAAGTGATACATATTTATTTTAAAGGAGCATCATTGTCCTCCCTTTTATGGATCCATATAGCTGGTCAGCTGAGCATGGCCATTACACCTAACAATGCTACTTTGTTTCTAAAGAGCTCAGAATACTTTAGCATTATTAACCCTCAGTTACTATTAACTAACTTAGCTACCTTTCTAAAATGGAATATGAATGCTTGCCCAACACCTTGAAAAAAAGCAACCTTTAAAAACAATGCTAGAATCTCAGTGGTATCAGTCAAGCTATGTGTACAAGGAGAAAACTGAAGTTAAGACCTGACAAGAAGCAAGAATTAGTTAAATATGATGAATTTCAACTAAGATTTATCAGGTATATCAAGTCCTTGAGTAAGATAATCAAGTTGTGTCTTAGTAATACCAAAATAACTGATGGATTCAGTTAATTTAGTTAAATAACTTCTCAAGCCAATTATTTTATTTGGTAACTAGTAGACAAAGAAAAGAGTTGACTGGTTTTAAGTTTCCATATATTCAGTGTTATGGCATTTCACTTACTTGGCCCCAGTTCTGTTAAATTTATGCACAGGCTAGAAATTTTTTAAATTATATTTTTTGTTTTTTTTCTTTTATGGATGGCTAGATAACAATATTTTCAAATTATAAAAGGAATCTAATTGGCTCAAATTTAGTCACAGTTTTGATTGAAATATTCAGAAATGCTCAGATATATACTAAATGAACTGTTATTTGGATCTAGTCAGCAGCTAAAGAGCTGTTGCAGTCCTAAATGCATATTCTTAAAAGAACGTGGAAAATACAAAACAGTGTAAACATTGGTAACTAAGCAATATATCAGTCTCCCTTGATGCATTCTCTCTTGATCAGCAGTTAGGAACATAAGCCACAAATGTTTACTCAATTGAAAAATCACTGGACAATTATGTTCAAATCAAGGGTCTGTTTCCAGTTATAAGTAACAGAATCCAACAAAATCAAGCTACCAAATTGATGAGAAAAAAAAGTTAAAAGTTCACATAATTCTGTACATACTAAATTTAAGTTCAAGGTTTGATGATAAGCAAAAGATTTGTATAGAATCTTGAATAGAATAATAATAAGCATTCCCAGGTAAGGCATTTTATTTGATAACTGATATTGATAATTGTTATTTCACTGAAACATTTTTATATACATGTGATGTTCTTAATAATACCTAAATAATTGTAAATCATATTATGAATCAAGCTTATCTGATTTTCAAGTAACTTATTCCTTATTTATTTAACAAATACATACTGAGAATCTATTTTATGTCAGGCTTATGTGTTAGTGGAAATGCATAGATGAATAAAAGAGTCTGTCTTCTTAATAATAATGTAGTAAGAGAAAACATATGTAAATAAATAATTGATATATTATATAACAAAGATAAATACAAGGTATGATTGGAACTCAAGCAATACCAGTCACCTATGTTGGACAGGTGCCAAGATAGACCCACCTTATTCTGAACTCTCTATTCAAATGAATTAGTGTAGAGTTAGCTTGTGAACCCAAAACTGTACCAGAAATCCTTATAAATGAAAAAATGTCTTAAAAAGTGGTTGACATCTAAAAACAATTTAGACTCTTAACAACATCTTGTAATTCCAGACAGAAACATGGAAGGTCAAATACTCTGTGTGTGTGAGACATCCCTAATCTTATTACTCCTGCAGAATTAATAAACATTTTAGGTACTTCTTTCTAGATTCATAACCATAAAGTAAAAGCGGATATGGTAGCATTTGAATAGCTGATTTGATCAATGTAGATGGACAAGAGAATCAAACCAAAGGAAGTTGACCTTCCCCATTCTTCTCTGCAGTAGACTTTTCACTTGAGGTTATCATTTTTCTAAAACATTATTTTGGTATTCTGCTGATCAAAATGTGTTTGTATAGTTTACATAAATAAGATTTTGTAAATAACTTGATTTTCTGGGAATTGATCCAAGTGAGACCTCTAAACTTTTGAAGTTCATCCCTTAGTGATTCCTAGGGAGAACTCAGCTTTTTTGAAGTCCTGTTTAAGTATTCAGTAGCTTGCTTTGCTAATCCAAGAGAGACTTCAGGGCTACATTTAACAGAGAACAGATGGCTGCTTTTTAAGTGTTCTTTGTGGTCATTTTGATAATAGATTCAAAAATAGCTAATCATGTCACATTAGAGTAGATGGACACATTTGAAGATATCGACCACACTCACTGTAGTATCAGTGCATCTAGATGTCCATGTCTGTCAGATAACCTGCAATACCAAGATATTCTCTCCTCTCTCCTAACAGGAGATACTTCATAATTTATAGGCTACTTTGTAGGTTAATACATTTTGTATATTTCAATGCAAAATTGGTAATCAAAGCCTAAAAATTACTTCCAGTGAAATATTTTGTAGTGTCTTTTTTTTTATAGAATCAGAGAAAAATACAGACCTTTTTACAGAATCAATTCAGAAAAGTCATGTGTTATCAGCAAACCTATGTAGTTCTACATTTTGTCTTCCGTACTGAATGAAGTATATAAACAGGTCCAGAATTCAGTTTTATACATTTTCTCAACATTTCCATCTCCAAGCCTAATTCATTTACCTGAATCACTTCAGAAGGAGACCAGTTTGATTTCCCACTCCCCACCCCCAAATGGATCAATCTATTATTATTTGTTCACTATGGTGGTAAAAATACTGAATATCATACTGTTAGGCTGCATTTTAGACTCAATGGAAAGAAAGAAATCAAATTGTTTGATCACAGAAGTATTTTTCTTAACTTGATTCAGTGAAAGGGAATTTCAACTATTTCAGCACTAGAATGGACTTTAGAGTTTATATTCTAACTTCCATATCTTAAAGTTGGAGAAAGTAAGACCTAGAGAGGTTTAAGAGAAGATTAGAGAATTAACAATTAATGCAATCCACAGGCCACATGAAATAGATTTGTACAATAATCTATAAAATAATGACATTAGCAAGATGAATAAGTAAAAATTATCAAAGAAAATAATAATTTAAAATAAATGCTAACTTTTCTTGAACACTTCCTATAAACCAGACTGTGTTACATATTTTATCTACATAATCTTATTTGCTACAGCAATTGAATGAGGAAGGCATGATTATTTACCCCTTAATAGATAAGAAACTGAGACACAGAGATTTTATAACCAGCTAACAATAAATAATTAGTAAGTCGTAAGTCATGGATGAAATATTTAAATCCAAGCATTCTGAGTACAAAAGCTGTATTTTTCATCCTTGTAGTATTTCATCATTATAGATATCACATGAAATATGTGAGAATTTTAGATTTAGATATTTTAGATTTCTCAGCTCTCTATCCTAAAGAGACAAGAAGCTGAAAGTAGTCTATAAAATTTTCCCTGAAGTGAAATTCCAGAGTCAAAATTCCATGTTGTTTTTTTTTATTTCCAAAAGAAATATCTTATATTCTTTCCAAGATATTAGAAGTTACCAGTGGAAATGAACTTTTTAAAATTCCAGAATTGTTTCTTGTATAACTTGGACATCACTTTGATTTAAGAACCAACCCTTTCTAAAGAAAGGAGTTCCTTCCTTTGAACTGTGGTATCCATTATCTCCTCTTCATTCTTTTTTACTACTTGTTTGCTGGATTGCCTTCATTTTTAATGAGAATAGAAAAGGTTAATAATGTATCCCATCAAAACCATAATACCTTCCAAACATTTCTAGAGGAACAGCACAACTTTAGCATATAAAACTACTTCCTAAAGTGGTCCCTTTGAAGTGAATGTTTTTATAGAGCGTTGTAAGTCTAATATAGTTATGTATTATACTGGGGGGATAAAAAGAGCTACATAGCAACACAATTTAAAGAAATAACTCAAAGGATAAAATTACCCTTAGACACAACTCCGCATCTTATTTTAGTTAGTGGAGGCAGTGATAATAATGCTCAACTATTTCTAAGTTCAAGTGACTGAGCACATCTCTGGATAACTATTGCTTATTGATTACTGGCATTATTGTAAACATCATGCTATCCTCACTATATGATGATCAGAACATGTACATTACAGTGTTTAGTCCAGAGCCTTACTAGATAGATAGATACATAGATATAGATAGATATAGATATTTGACATTCATAAATATCACATTCACTTAAGAGGAAATATTAATATTTATTTCAAGTCTATTGCATGCCAGCTACTACTATACTAAGCACTTCACATACTTTTTGCTATTTGTCCTTAACAACCATCCTTTGAGATAAATATTATTACCCCCATACAACTTGGAAAAAAGCCGAGTTGAGATTCGAACCCCGTGTCTGATCTCAGAATCCAGTTTTCACTGTCGCTGCCCACCCACTCCTATTGCTTTTAGAACAGAGGGGTGTTTTTCAAATATTTTGCCTATTTCTCTGTTTTGCTAAACCTCTAGAGTACTTTGCATTTTAAAGGCAAATATGTTTAAAAAAAAGACAAAATTTTTACCTCTCTCATCTTTAAAATGGGGATAATAATTAAAACAGAATCATTGTGGAGGTTAAATGAGATGATAAACATTAAGGCCTCAACTTATGGCCTGGCATATTGCTGTCAAAAAATAATAACTGTTAGTAGAAATCAGTTCCATCAGTGGGCCTTCCTCCTGCCTTCAAACATATACACACATCAGCTTCACTGTCATCACGATCCCTGTCATCACTCCCCACAGCTCCCTATGTCCTAAAATATCCTTTATGCCATGGATCCTTCTAAGGTGCACACCCACCTATAAAAGACACAGAAGATTTAACAATGTTGCTCAGCCTCTGACTTTCTCTCCTAAATTGACTCTCCAGTTGCCTTTGAAGAGAGTTAGCATTTTCATCCTGTGTGCCTTATAGCAGGAAATTCCATCTCAGTTTTCTACCACCCTGCTTCTTCATATATTTATGTATTTATTTATACAAAAATCATTTATGGAATGTCCACTGTACCCTGGGAATATCATGATGAATAGCCCAGCCTTCCAAGCACTTATAATGAGAGATGAATATAAGCACCAAGCAATTGCAATGCAGAGTGAGAAATGCTACCTAATGGGCCAGCACTGGCTGTTCTGGAAGCACAGAAGAGGGGCTGAAAAGCCTTGGGAGGTCAGAGAAGAGTTCCTGAAAAAATGACCTCTGAACTGAGCCTAGGAAGAGTAGGCATCCACTTGGTAGGGAGGAGCAGGGAATAGTGTTCCAGGTGGAGAGGAGGTGAGCATGTGCAAAAATGTGGAGAAGAGAAAGAGCATTGGGAATTCCAAGTAGTTTAATATCACTGTAGAACAGAGTGAAGAAAGGATGTGTTGAGTAAAGAAACTAGAAAAAGACACAGAGGCCAGATCACGGAGGGAGTTAGAACAGGATGGTTTTAAGCTGGGAGTGCAGCATAGAGGGTTATCCACCAGGAAGATAATTTCCTTACTTTCATAAACACTAACCTTTGAGAGTGGGAGGTGGAGTTCTCAACCTGAGGTCTATGGATGGTCTGTGGATGTTCAGAAAGTGTGTAAACTCCCTGAAATCATAGACAGAAGTGTTAGTTGTTTGTGCACTTGTGGGGAAGGGAGGAGAGGCAGAATTCATAGCTCTGAAATCATCAAAGGCACTGTGTTATCCAAAGAAGAGTCTGAGACCACTGCTCTGGGGACAGAAGGCTGAAAGCTGACTTACAGAGCAGAAATTTCAGGTCTGCCACAAAGAGCCCTTCTAAAGTTGAAGCGCTCTCTTTTAAGAAAAATTTCTCATTCCTTCCCCTGAGTTACCAAACTCTTCCCACTCCACCCTGACCCACTGACGTTTTGTTCCTGGCCACTTTCCCGCCTACATGCCTCTTCCCTGCTCATGGAACTGGCCTTCCTTGCCAGCCAGTAATAAGCGTCCATCCCAGAGGCTAAGAATAGATTCAGTGTCCTGGTGACTTGAAAATTTGCTAACATCTGAAGAACTCGACAGCGACCACAAAACTCATTCTAATCATTTGAACCAAACAGATTATAAGCATATGATCAGGGATTCCCTGCAGGGCAGAGATGAAGATTCTGAATAAAAGAAGAAAATGCCCTATTAAATAGAAGGGAAAACCAGCTACTGATCATAATCGCAAAGATCAAAGAAAAATACTTACCTAAATATATTCTTCTGTGTTTGCATACTCTACCTTTCAAATCTTCCCTGCCCCCTTCCCCACTCCCAACAAGCCAGTTCTGTCAAACAAGCTACAGTTGTCTCGAGCAAATAGACTTTGTCCCATTTGTTTCTCTCTGTGTTTTCCTTGACTTGAGTATGTGTTCTTCATATTTTAGTTATAGGCTTGGGACCTTGTGCCAGTCAATTCCTTCACCTTTTTGGGGCAGTCTCTTCATCTGTAAAATGAAATTGGGTGAAGGATCTGTAAGTTGCTTTTCAGTTCCTACTATTTTAATGGTGGCTGGAATGGAGAGCTATTGTAAATACATCTCGTGATAGATATCTCTTATTCCCAACTTGCCAGTTCCTTCCAAGGATTGCTGGGTACTTTTTCTAAGGCATATTATCAGTTTACTATGAAAGACCAAAGTACCTAGCAGTACTTGGCTGGGGCAGCCCAACCCAGCAAGGGTCAGCAGACTTTCTCCATTAAGGGTCAGATAATAGGTATTTTAGGCTTTGTGAGCCATAAGGCCCCCGTCACAGCTGTTCAGCTCTTGTCATGATTGTGAAAGCAGTCACAGGCAATACGGAAATGAAAGTGTGTGGCTATGCCCCAGTAAAATTTTATTTACCAAGTAAGGTGACAAGCTGGATTTGGTGGGTGCTGCCACAGTGTTCTGACCCTTGAAGTAGAGGATGACAACCTGAAGACAGGAGTGTTTCATCCCTTCAGGTTTTCAGTTTGAAAGTTGTTTCCTGGATGATTTCCAGATCACTGTGTTGCTATCACTGCCATTGTTCTTGCGTCCAACAAGAACTGTTCAGTTATGTTAGCCACCCACAGCCATCTCACTGTCTGTGCCCCGCATGAATAACTTAAGGGGGCCTGCCAGCTTATAGGAAATCTGAAACAGTTAAGGCAACTTGTTTCTCAGGCACAGAGATAAATAAATGGCTTCATAAGTAGGCAGTTTAGGAGATGAATAGCCTGAAGGAACAGTTGGGCAGTTAGTTCATCGAGACGGGAAAGAAGGGGAAAAGAGGAACAGACAGAAGGGGAGAAAAAGAAAGACCGATTGAACAGCAGACTAGTTTATGAGATCTACTGTACACAGTTGCCCAGCTGGGTACTTTATCTTGAATTTGTTTTGCAAATTGCAGATGCGTAGCTTTGGAAGCCAAGAAAAAGAAAGGGCAGTCATTCCACGCCAAGGTACTCTCATGGACCCCAAGTGACCTACATTATTTCATTTTTGTGGAGGAAGAATCATTATATATCCCCCTTCCAAAAGTTAAGAGAAACAGAGAGCCATTTCACCCCAAAGCCCAGAACAAGACAAATCTTTTTTAGAGTGAACAATACTTGCCTGATAACTTTGCTTGCTTTGTGAAACCAACTGTGTCACTGTTTAGCCCACAAAACTGCTTTAACAGTAAAATTGACTGAATTCGATGAGTCTTGGGATTTCAACATACTTTTAGTGAAACCAGGGATATTTTTGTTTGCTGCCTTAGGACATGTCTAATTGGACCCTATTCTACCTCTTGCTGAAATCAATCCTGCTTGACACAGAGGCTTGGCATTCTGTTAAATGTAAGAAAAAGGTAATCCTTGCATTTTTATGAGTTAATATCTTTTTAAAAGATTTCTCTCATATTAACCATGATTTACAGAGACATTTTATCAAAGACCCAGTGGCCAGGCCTCTACTCTGATGTTTGCTACTGAGATTTACAAGATTTTCATCATACAAGTTTCTTTAAATATTTATCCCTGAATTTTTGAAGAAGAGGTGTTTGTGAGATAGCTGTTAGGGCTGGAATAGTGGGATTTGTTTCTAAAGTAATTTGTCCTCTAAAGAAAAGGGGTACCCATTTAAAAGAGTTCAAGTGTTCCCTTGATTTTCTACCAGGTCTCATAGACATAGTTTGCAACCTTGTTGAGTTAGTACTTCCCCTGGTAATCCATAGACAAGATATTAAATCAATGAAGTAATAAATTTGGGAAAACATTCGTTTACCATATTTTCCATACATTAAAACATGCATCTGGCATCCTATAAATGTAAACCAACCTTACACTGCCACTTAATTGTGAACATCTTTTTTTTCTTATGATTTCTTTTTTTGTTGTTAAGGTATCATTGATATACACTCTTACGAAGGTTTTACAAGAAAAACAATGTGATTATTACATTCACCCTTATTATCGAGTCCCCCCATACCCCATTGCAGTTACTGTCCATCAGTGTAGCAAGATGCCACGGAGTCCCTATTTGTCTTCTCTGAGCTACACTGTCTTCTCCATCACCCCACACACACCATGTGCACCAATCATGATGCCCCACAGTCCCCTTCTCCCTGCCTACCACCTGTCCTCCCTCGCCCCTCCCCTTTGGTAACCTCTAATCCCTTCTTGGAGTCTGTGAGTATGCTGCTGTTTTAATTGTGAACATCTTTTGATTGCTTCTGGCTGAAAGGTCTGTCATCGTATGCCTAATTTGCCATTGGTTTCCTAAAATCCTTGAAATCATTCTGGAAGATAAATTTCTCATCAACAGTCTGGTTGGAAATTTTAAAGTACAGAGAAGCTGCAGGGTTTTCCAGCAGGCAGCATGAACTTTGTTCCCCAAGGCCTAGAAGAACGTATCATGCATAGTAGATGCCCAACAAATATTTGTTGAATGAATGACTAGGAGTAGGGCAAAGCTAATAATTCTAGAGACAAAGCTTGATTATTGGAAGAACTTTATTAAAAGAATACAGACACTCTTTCATTGGTCTAGCAGTCCTATGCTGGATTAAAACAAGGATCAAGAAGCTTTTACCACATTTAAGCATACCACTGGCATACTACTCTAACTCGAAGGCTTAACTCATACTATTAAAGGGCTTTAAAATCTTATACATGCACATACATATGGACAACTGTAAGCTCATACAAACTGTAAATTTATATTAAATCACAACAGGGTAGGATCAGAAGCAGGTATTTGTAGGCTACCATCAAATACTGTAGTTTTATTAGTAGAAATAGAAAAAAAAAACACAAAATGAAAGACCATTCAAGTTCATGATCTGAACCAGTCATATGGGTATTATTTGCTGCCAAACCAACCTTTAACTCTAATTTCTGTAGCAAACTGAGTTTTCTCTCATACAGAAGACCACATCAATGGAAATAGCCTAATTTATTTACAGTCACACAACATGCACACATACGCTTTCAACTATGAGCTAATAATATGCCATTTTTACCAAGGCCTTCACAAGCTCTCCAGAGAAAAATGAGCATTGAGGGGGAAACAGATGACTTCCACCAACTCCATGGGCTGAGTGTGCGTCCAAGAGTAGGACTGCATGCGGAGATCAGAGCCAACCCTCAGAGCATATTTTCCTTTGAAAATATTTCATGTACTAAAGTTTGCACATCTTGGCAATGATGGCAAGTCTGTGTAAGGAGGTGTTTTGTATTTCATAACCAACAGGGAAAAATGATATAGCGGCAACCGAATATTACTTCAGTGGGGATGTGAAAGAACGTGTATGGTAGAGTACATGGTAAGGCCCACAGGGCTAGCTCCAGGGTTTACCAATCTTCTGCAAAACTCCCAAGACTCTCTCTTATTTTTCTATCCTGTGGTATAGGGAAGGAATGAAACTAAACTTAGCACAAGTCCATCTGTTTGATTAGAGAAAAAGATATAGTTACATTTTTTTTGCATGCAGATCTTTTATAAATCTTAGAGGAGGGTGGTTTTCCAGATTTCAATGGAAATTATCTTGATGAAGTTCACTTGTTTTGCTGACACTAAGCACTCTGTCCACCTCTTTTCTTTCTCTTCATTTTTCCCCTTTCTAAATACTTGTTAATCTTGAGAAAATAGGAAGCAGACTGGCATATAGTAGACATTCAGTGAAATGTATCAGATTCATTAGTGAATGTATGTATGCATGGGTGACAAGGCTAGGCATTAGGAGATCTGGATTTTAGTCCTAAAGTACTAGTAGGTATGTCTTGTCAATGGGTTTCAGCCCCGGGCAAGTTCACTATGGATTCAATGTGACCAAAGAAATGACAGTAGAATGTTCTTGGGGTGAAAGGGTTCTACCCAACTTTATTTCCACAGTGGCAGGTCAATCACTAGAATCCCGTCCACTCAGAGCGAGTCTGCACGCAGCAAGCCAGGCTCTGCCTCTGGACCTCTCTGCCTGCACAGCTGTCCTCTGGGCCTCTGTCCTTGGCACTGCCACCACTCCAGCCTCTGCTCTGCTCTCCTGCAGCCATGCCACCGTGTCGCCCAGAGCACTGGGCAGAGCTCTTTATGTAGAGTCAATAACAACGTATTGCCCACACATGTGTAGTGAGCTTGCCAACCAGAACCAAGTGAGATTTCTGGCCACAGGAACTTTCATTTTATCCACACAGTATCATACCATATCTAGTGGAAATTATTATGCATTGGTTTTTACTGCAGTGACTTGGAGTGTGTGTGTGTGTGTGTGTGTGTGTGTGTGTGTGTGTGTGTAGTATGTGATGTGTATATCTTAGATTCCCAGATAAACTGTAAGCCAGAGATCTTAACCTCAAATGCCCACATGGGTCAGGCAAGTAATAGAAATGAGGAAAATGAGTAGGCACAATAAAAAGGAATAGTGGGGACTGTGGCCAACTGGAGGGCACAAAGGCCCAAATGTGATGGGAGCCAAACACCCATTGGCAATCCAAGTCCGCTTACAATATAAGCCCCTTCACAAAGATCATTGTCTCTAAAACATCTCTGCCATGTACAAAATAATACAAAAATAAGTGAATAAGAAAAATATATCCATTGCTAAAATTCACTGTGAGGTGGAAACTGTTCTGATTTTCATCTGGTATGATTTTATGTCATTGACATAATTATGTTTATTTTACAAATGAGGAAACTAAGATGTAATATTTATACATTGTATAAATGTGTATTGGTTGCTCTATTATAAATAATTGGATGTTAAGAAATGAAGAACAGCACAGCAAAGAACAAAGGTCAGGCCTCTGGGCTGAGCCCTGAGCCAGATGACAGCAGCACCCTGGAAAACGCATCAGAGGAGAACACAGCTCAGCTGACATCTCGGGGCAGTGGGGATGAGAGTGATTCCCAGAGTCCGTAGGGAGCTCACAGTCTACGGTGTGACTGAGACCTCTGCATTTTCTGTAGAGTTGACACATAGAATAGCTATTCTGCAAGGCCTGTATCCCTTGCTTTACAACAAACAAAGACTACTGCTCCTATGTGTTGAAATAACTTTAACAATTACAAGCAGTTATCATTTATTAAGTGCTTACTGTGTGCTTAATGTTTTTGGCATCTCCTCTAATTCTTGCAGGGACCTCTGGAAGTCAAGTACTGTTATTGTTCCCATTTTACATACCAGGAAATTGAGGCTTATGGAAGTGAATTAACTTCTCTCAGATCGCAAGCTAATAAGTGCCTGTGGGGAAAATGGAAGTTCCTATGGCCAAGGTCCTCTCCTGACCCTAAACTACTTGATGATGTAACTGGCCTACTGCTAGGCTAATGCTTCCACACTTGCAGGCAATGAGCTATTATTGACTGAGTCACTATATGAAGAGCTCCACCTAGTGCTCTAGGGGAAGCAGAGATGGAGATGGATTATGGACCTGCAGACTGCTGGATGTAGACGAGATTTAGTGCTCAATTTACAGCCCTGAGGAAAAGTCAGGTATAAACCCTTTTACCCCAGGAACTTTACTTTGCCATTTCTCAGTCTCACCAGATCCATAGTGAACTTGCCCGGGGCTGAAACCCTCAGCTGAGACAGTTCCAGAACTGGGATATGCATCATGGCAGGCCTGCCTCCAAGCCCATGCTTTCGCCCACTGTATGGCCATGCAAAGAAGGCTGAGAAGAAAACTTCATTGAACTTTTCTACGCATTTTTGTCAACCATGTTTTAAAATACAAAATCCCCTTTTCACACAAAATCTTGCTCTAAACTCCAAAGTATATCATATAAAAGAATAGGCTGTTTCTATTCTGGTTGAAGTGGAGAGTGGAGTGCCAACCACTGCCTCCAGTGTATTCTCTCTCACCTTGATTTCCTCCAGCATCATTTCTGGTTGTCTTTACATTTCTCTGACTCCCACTTTCTCCCTGTCACAGGATCTGCTTCACTCTCATTAGTGTGGGTGGACCAAAGACTCAACATTCAATCCTCCATGTCTTTCCTTCTCCATTTGCCCTCTGAGAGTGCTCAACTCACAGATCTTCGTCTGCTTCCATTCAGTTAATGACTGTCTTGCCTGAGGGCTTCAGCCCTGGGTAAGTTTAGTGGATTCAGTGAGCCTGAGAAATGACAACAGAATGCTCTTGGAGTGAAATGGTTTAGACCCAGCTTTATTCTCACAGCAGTAGGTCAAGCACTAGAATAATGCCTGCATCCAACAATCTGCAGGTCTGTAATCCACCTACATCTCTGCCTCCACGCAGAGCACTGGGAACAGCTCTTTATATAGTGACTCAGTCAATAACAGCTTATTGCCTGCAGGTCTGGAAGCAGTAGCCTAGCAGTAGGCTAGTTACGTCATCAAGTAGTTTAGGGTCAGGTGAGGATCCTGGCCATAAGAACTTTCATTTTCCTCACAGACCCTCACATGCTTGTCTCCAGACCCACATTCCTACTGACTTGTAGGACATGTGGGTAAAATCTTTCCCAAGATCTGGGAAGAGTTTAAAGTTAGGAAAACTGATGTGGCACTGGGTGCAGTTGTCTTAGTGGGTGGTTATTTTAAGCTGTTCAGAGGGTACACCTCCCTCAGAGATGGCTCAAATAACTTTTTAATTGACTGGTGAAGAGGACCTCCCCTTCCCAATACCCATACCCCTACCCTTTTCCACAACACACACCCTTCCACATGCCTGATTGAAGGTGCTCACCCATTAGGGGAATATACAATAAACTTCTGCTGCATGGACAGATAGGTTGCACATGTTCTAAGTATGAAAATTTTTATCCTATCGCTTCCTGTCTCAGTTGAGAGACAACAGAATATAGTGGTTGAAAACTGGTTCTGGAATCAGACACATCTGGGTTCAAATCCTCCTGACTACTTACAGCTAAGCAACGTCTCTGAGTTCAGGTATCTCATCTGCAAAATTAGGATGATAATACGAGTTATTGCTCAATGTTTTGTTGTGAGGATTAAGTGAAATAAACCATGTAAAGCACGGAGCACAATGACCAGCCTGTACTAAGCCTCAGTGAGTGGCTATCTTCAAGATTATTTTGCTTTTCTTTGCTTTTGAGGTAGTTGGTGAGCTTTGTAGCCCCAGGAGTTAGTAAAGCAAGGTCAGGCTTTCTACATCTCCAGGCTTTGAATTGATGGACTTTTTTATTTTTAGCTCAGCTAATAACTAAAGAAAGAGAAGGAGATAATAAAAGGGAAGAGACTTTCCAGAATGGAGCACTGGCTACTACTACTCAGGCCTCATGGGAGTTGCTTTGTCTTTTCAATCTCTTGTAACTTCACACAGTCTAGCTGGGAAATGAGAGTTGGAGTTCACTGCTGCCTTATATCCAGGGTTTCTCAAAGAGCACTCCCTGGATCATTGAGCATCAGAATCACCTGAGCAAATACCTGATCTACAGCCTGAAAATTTCTGGAGGAAGGCCAGGCCATCTGCTTCCCAGATGAATATCTATCATCAAACTGAGGATCTTTGACTTAATGCTAATATCATATATCTAAAACTTGATTCTACATTTTTTTGTATTTTCATATGTAGGCATGTAATTTCTTCCTTATTTAGATGATAAATTCTCCAAAGTGAGGACCATGTTTCTAGTTTTCTTGTAATCCCCATAGTGTATAGCTCAATCGTAAACACATCCTTGAGAATTAAGGAGTGTATTTGTCTGGGTTTAGCTGTCTGCCCTGCCAGGTCTTGGCCTGTCAATGCCTAAAGATTAGTAGAAACCTCCAATTAGAATGATAATTCACCAATACCCAATATTATATAATATACATTGTGAATTTTTAATCAGTACTTTCTCATTGTCATTTCTTATTGGTTGTGTGTTCCTTTGCTAACTTAAGGGAAAAGGAAGAACTTGTTACTTTGTGATGAGTTTACTTCTCGGCAATTGAGAGGTCTGCCATATTTTTATGGTAGTTTCCTTTGAGGTTCTGTGAATGCCTTCTAGAATGTGGAGGCTCCACCATCAGTCATATGAGAGATCTTCCAGTACCCTAATGTCATTAACCCAGATGCTTTGGTTGCTGTGATATGCAATTATTTCTTCTACATTTAAAAAGCAGTTCTCTGGCTGACCTGTTAACCATGTTTGATCTTAACAAGATGAAAAATTTTCAGAATCTAAGCTTATGATCTTTTTGCTACATTTATCTGCTTTTAATTCATAGTAGCTTTCTCCCCCTTTCTCTTCTTTAGGATCAGCACTCTGTGGTAGGCCAGAACACAGGCCCCAGTCCAAGTCCCAACTCCTGCTCAAATCCAAACACTGGAAGTGGTTTCATGAACTCTCAGCAATCACTGTTGAATCAGCAGTTGATGGGAAAGAAACAGACTCTACAGAGGCAGATCATGGAGCAGAAACAGCAACTTCTCCTCCAGCAGCAGATGCTGGTTGATGTGGTAAAACTTTCTCCTAACTTCTGTTAAACTACAGAGGGATTCGTCATTTCCCATTTCTACTTACTGCCCATTTCTCTGTGTCTACTTACATGACAGCATCAAGGGTGTTCTGGGTGTAAAAGAGACTAATTCTGTATGTTAAGTGCTGCAGACAAATACAAAAACAAAGCTTAACTTACCAGCTTTTGGACATTTGGAATGCATGGCACCTCAGCTACCTAGCCCTGCCCAGCCCAGGAATGTTTAGAACCACTAACATGGGCATTTGAATCAGGCAAAGGGAACCTGTGTTGTTCTGCAGTCCTGAGAGGAAGAAATATTGGAGATAACTTTATTTGACTCAAATTCAAACCGATTTTAGAGATGAAAGAGTTTTAAAAGCTAGCACGAAGTTTCAAAACTTCAGATTTGGCTTTTAATATAAAGCATCAGACTGGGGGACTTTTTTTAAGAAAACTGAAAATATATTACCCAATTTCACCATATTTCAAAGGCCTTAAATAAAAAGTCATTATTTCCCAAGCATTAAACGTGCTTCACTATTTATCATCCCTTTGTATTCTCAGATAAACAACAATTGACCCAAAGCCTTCCTGCCTCCTAAGACCAAGGCCCTATCTCTAAGTTTCATTCTCCTTTCAAACTATTTGGCCAAATGAAATAAGAAAAGGGCAAAGCTAATCACCTCCAGATTGATAGAGCCAAGGTACATAAAAAAGACAAAAACAGAATTAAAAAATTTCATACTTAAGGTGCTTTGTAGTAAAAGAAATCCAGGATATGATAAATGCTATAATCTATTCAAAAACTTTCCTAATTTATAATGGAAATACAGCCACAAACAAGACAGACCCTGTCTTTGTCCTTAAAGCTTAGAGCCCACTATGGATGTCAAATAACTAGGCAGTTAAGTATGTGTGATTCAATGCTATGATGTGGGAACTATCGGAAATAGCTTCAGAGGGGAAGTTAAATCTACTTGTCGCTGGGCAGCTGTCTTGGGAGGTCTCTCCCTGTGCACTAGGTGAAACACTAGGAGAAACCTCAACCTGGACATGGGAGGGTTCTTGACTCGGAACAAGAAAGATTCTCAAGCAGGTTGGACAAGTGTAGGTAAGGAAGGAATTCATTAAAGTGAGAATAGCAGGGAAAGGCAGCTGCCTTTCAGGCAACAGAGAGCAAGAAAGAGCAGAAGGAGTAAAGGGAAGCACATTGAACTGCTCCTCAGCATAGAGTAGGTACCTTGCCAACTCCTGAAGCCAGGGTCACCTGGCGTCCAGTGTCTGCTTGGATCTGCATGGTGTGGGAACTGAGGCCCTACAACCCCAGGATTTGAGGGAGCCACAGAGCACTGGATGGAGTGAGATTATGTTCTGAGAACTTCACAAGGGCAAAAAAAGGAGATTTTTAGTACATCTTCAGTCCTGTCCAGGTCACTTAGGCAGCGAGAATTTGCAAGCCCAAATCAGAGCTCTCAGCAGCCCCTCCCTACCTGTCTGGAGTAGAAAAAAGACAGAGTGAGGACTTGTGCTTAAGTCTAGAAAATAGAATGAAATAATGAAGTAACAAAGATGCTTACCACTGGAAGAGTACACAGATAAAACGTAATAAGTTGAACTGTAAGAAGTCTTTATTGAAGGCAAAAAGTATACACTCAGAAGAATGGTTGTGTGGGCAACCTCAGAGAAGGCACACTTAAGCATTTGGGGTTTGGGATTTTACAGGGCCTTTTGATTAGAGGTCAGCATAAGGCATGATATATACAGGTGATTCCTATTTCCTTTGAAGTTTTGTCTTAAGAATAGGATTATTTAGGTGACTGGGTTGGTCTGTATCTTAACATTCTTTGTCCACATAAGTTCATTTACACTTTGGAGGTCTACCTCCTGTCCTAGTTAAAAAGTAACTAATTGATTAAGGCGCTGGAAGAAGAGGAAGAACAGCCTATAGATTAAGTTAAAGAATAATCTGGGACTTTTTTGCAGACTAAGTAGATTTTACAATGGCACAACTCTTGTCCTAGTTTCCTGCCCTGCCTCATACTGAAGATCTGAAGGTGAAGTAGGAGATGGAGGAATGAGCAAGTCAGTGGATGGGGGTATGTTGGAGGGGGAAGTTGTTCCAGCCAGAAGGACCAGCATATAGGACTCAGAGACAATATAAGTATACTACAAATTATGTTTGCTTAAGTACAGTGTAACTCTTGGGGGAAAATAAGTTCCCAGCCTGGGGCAAATTACCTTTAAAGCCAAAAATCAGTCAAAGGGAGAAATAAAGTGGGAGAAACCCGTTTATTGCCTACAAACAGTCATCCACTTCTGCTTGCCCATGTCTCTTGTGACCTGGCTGTAAAGAGGCCCCACCAAACCTCTCTGGTCCAAATATACCCTCGCTCCCTCTACCCTTGTAATCACCTATTGATATGGAGATGGACTACTCTCCACCCCTTGGAAACACCTAGTAATATGGAAATGCAAATGCACTAAGGCCAGGAAAGAGATTCTGGAAATATTGCAGTTTTACCCACATATGGAATGTACACAAGGATGGGGAGGTGATAGCCAAGGAGGCCAGAGATGAGAGGCCAGAAGATGGAGCTTGATAAATCAGAGTTTACACTGTCTGAAGCAATGGCAAAGACCTGAAGGATTTTAAACAAGGAAGTACTAGATTCAGATTTGCATTATAATAAAGGTATAAAACTAGTTGTTGGGGGAGGGGAGGTGGAGAGAAATGCAGAAAATGATAAAATCCAGCCTGGGGAGATTGAAGATAGTCTCCCAGAAGGAGCAAAATTTGTCTTTGACTTTGAAGGACTGTAGAATTCTGATGGACTAAATAGGTGGGGTCCACCATTCCAGGTGGGTGGATGGTGGGCCAGAGACTAAAAGGTACAACCTGGATGTGTATTTGTTGGTTAGTTTGAGATTGTATTATGAAATATTTAACATATAATGAAAAGAATAAATGGTAATGTAACAATCACTTTTGTTCTTTAAAAGAATGACAAATGAAATAACTTTGGATTCCAGAGCATGTGAGAAATAAATTTATCCGATCTTAAATGAGGAAGAGTGAAAAAGAAGTTTATAGGTGGCCTTGAGTGCTGCCCTTCAGGCGTAAGGTGCAGGGGAATCACGGACTGGATCGAAAAGGGGCACACTAATTTCTTCTGTAAATCAGTTTTGAAAACCCCAGTCATCTTGCCCACTTAGTTTTGATCTTGATGAACTAAACAACTTAGAAATAAGGGCAGCAGAAGAGAAAAATCTACAATCTAAGAATCACTTATTGGATACGCTTTCATAATTCCCATCAATACTACTCATTTGTTGAATTATAACATACAGATGTTCAATTTCTGGATTTTCAGCTCTGATTAAAAGGCAAGGAAACATTCCATGAAGGTCCTGCCTAGCACTGGCCTGACTCCCACTGAGCCCTGTTGAGTCACCCCTAGGACAGGTGCACAGGGCAGCGCAATGAGCGTGAGAGACGAAACTGCTGTTTTTGTGATTTTTATGAACTATTCACATTTTTCTTTGTTTGGATGCCACTGAGGGTGCCTGTGCTTTTTAGCATATCCAGGAAGAACAGTCTTTGATACTACTTACATTAGCATATGCTTTGTAGTCATTTGCAGTCATTTGGCAAGGCCAGAAAGGCGCCTAAATTGAGACATTTTCTCATGAAAAATGTGGTATCCTTACTATTATTCTCCCACCAAAGAAGCACAAAGAGGAGAGATGAGTAGTACTTATTACAATGGGCATTATAATTACCAGCATGTTCTGTGCACCTACTACATGCCAGGCACCATGTTGAGCTTTTATAGAATTAAAGGAGTAATCCTTTCAATGGGGGTGTGAAGGAGGTCCAGAATTATCCACATTTCACACTTTTATGACTAAACTGAAGCTGGACAGATATGTCAACAGAAAATTTTTTCTATATTAGGTGTTGAGGTCCAAGATACTAGGTTAGCATGATATGTTAGCAGGTAACTTAAATTTCATGTTGCACAGAAGTTATCCCAGGGATGGCCTGTGAATTTACACTGGCATAGAATGGGGTGTTATCCTCCTGTGAATGGAGCAGTCTCCATTCAGCACTGGAATCTAGTCTTTGCTACTCTTCAGCACCAAGTTACAACATAGCAGAACCCTGATAGTCCATATGCAAGGCCATTAAATCTGACTCATTTGTGGAGAGTAGTTTAAGAAACTCACGTTTCCAGAGATGTATATGTTAACACTTTGAACAACCAACTTTAGCCCTCAGGGGAATAAAAAGTCAGTAATTAGATTGAATTTACATAAAAATAAGTCCAGATTTGAAATCTAGTCTTTAATGGGAAGCCAAGGGTCTTATTTCTCTGTCTCTCTCTGTCTCTGTCTCTCTCTCTCTCTGACACACACACACACACACACACACACACACACATACACACAAATCTTGTTTTCTTCTAGGTTCCAGATTCCAATGCTGAATGGAAACTGCTCCATTTGCAAGAGAATTACATCCCCATTCTATGCCAGTGTAAACAGCAGAAACACCTAATTACAAAGGAAAAATGATAGATGATTTGAAAGAAAGAATTCAGGGAGTCGCATGCTTGGCATAAAAATCAAAACTGTCAGCTTGCACAACAGTTTACAATAGCAGTGGTTGAACATCCTGCATTTGGGTTCATGGAACATCTCAAGTTGTTTCTTAAACATTAGGGTTTGGGCAAAACCATAAAGAGTTTCACCAATCACTGTTTCCCTTAATTTGTAAAACCAAATTTAAAAGAAATGTAATCCATATGTTTCTGATTCATTTACACTTAGCTCATCAAAGTATTTTATATTAATTACACGATACCCAAATAGCCCTGTAAGACTTTCAAGTTTTTTTTCTTAGAAACAAGGATTTGAATTTGTTTTTTTGCTGTTTTAAGGCCATTTTTTTTTCCTTTATAATAGATTATTTAAACTAGAAGGTTTGGAATTTGATGGGGAACTGAGAAATACATGGCTTAAGTGGCTTAGGTTAGGAAGTACACATTTGACTTCTTTTTTACTCATCTATCTTTTACTTGATTTTCTTTTCTATAATTACATTGTTCTCTGTCTACCTATGCCAATTATTTTAACGTTGAAAATGGAGGTTGCTTTGAGGTGCATACAAAGTTTTGGTAAATCAATTCTAAAAAATTCCTGATTCATGTTGAGAAAGAAACAAAGTATCCTCTCATATCCAGAACTGCTATGACACTCACAGCCAGGCCCTTTTGTTCTCTGTTGGACATAAACAATCTTACAGAATACCATCCTCAGCCAGGGTTACTCTTAGACTGTGATAGGATGAGACAAAATAAGGCCACTTAATAATTTTGTCTAAAAACAGACACAAACAAAGGTCACTGTGCAACTCATGAAATTCCAAATAGTCCCTTCTTTTGCTACATGATTGACAGCTACTTCTTCACTCAATCATAGAATCAGCCTCACTTTCTGACAGTTTACAATGTAGAACAAATCCTTGATTCCTTAGACCCTCTCTAAATCAGCCAATCAAAGCCTAAATCCTGTAAGAGTTCTTTCTAACATGTTCCTACCAACACACCCCTTAGGCCCCCATAATGTGTGTCCTCCTTTGCTGCAATAAGTAGTAAACCCAGCAGGTATATTCCTGGTGGTCTTTGGCTGAGGGTATTGCCAATATGAAAAGAATGTGCCCTATTTCTTTCTTTATTCCCCAACTTACTACTCTAAAGATCTGCAGGTGGCTGATTCCAGAAAGAAAAAAAGGAGAGAACCTGGGAAATGTCTGTACTTTGAAAATGAGGCAGGGAGAAATGGAGAAGCACAGGGCCTTTATATTGTGGTCAGGAAAGAGCCTGAGTTTTCAACCCAGGATTTGGTTTCTGTTTTTCCACTGTATGATCTTGGGAAAGTCTCTTAGTCTAAGGAGGCTTTCATTTCCTCATCTACTAAGTGGGAATAATCATGCTCACCTGCAAGACTCCTTATGAGGAGAATAAAAATTAGGTAATACATGTAGGGTGCCCATACAAGTACCTGATAGGCCATCTCCTGACACCTCCTATCTAGGGTTGCCAGATTTAGCAAATAAAAACACAGGATACACAAGTGTCCAGTATTTTATCTGGCATCCCACTCCGATCCTTCCACACCATGCGGAACCAGAATTATATACAGGTGTGCTACAAAAAAAAACTAGAAATAACATCTGCAAAATCACAAAAGTTAGTCCTCACTGAAACCTAATTGCAAAATAAAGAAAATGAGAGTGGTTACTGGACCCAAAACACATGTTGAATGTTGAAGAGAAATAGATGTTACACTTCCTTTCAGGAAGTTCTTTGAAATTGAAAAGATCTGTCTTTGAATTAAGACTACTACATAAGGTCTGCTGTCCACAACCATGACTGCAAAATCATCCTTATAGTCTTACTTTTTAAAATAACAGTCTAGAAATTTTTACAAGTGAGAAAGTAACAATGCAATTTAATGTTTTCATTTGTCTTTTCAAGGAGAAAATTGCTCCACAAGATCAAATAAATAGACATTTGACAAGGCCACCCCCAGATTATAAAGACCAAAGAAGAAATGTGGGTAATATGCAACCAACTGCTCAATATTCTGGTAAGTGTTCTTAAAAATTGATAGCAATCTTCACTGTGTAAAGAAGAAGACTGTTCAGTTGTTAGTATTTCCTTCTTTCCCTATCTCATATTTAACTGTAACATCTTCATTAGAGTCCTTCACTAGCTCCCATTTAACTTTTAGATCAAGACCAAACTTGAATTTTTTTAGCCTTCATATAAGTTCTTACTTGTTCTTGCCCCATATTCACATATTTCAGTGCTGTCCTGACTACTTCTGAGCGTTCAAAAAAGCTTAAATGTGTTCTAACTGCTAGATTCAATCATTCTCTTCCCAACAACGTATCTTGACCCAAACGGCTTAAGGTATGCAGACGCTTCTACCTCTTAAGTCACATTTGTAGCTGATATAAAGCCCAATCTTTTCATCTCCATCTTTGGGCTCATCTACGTAAAACAAATAGTCCTGGCACCAAGAAATAATTGAAAAGAAAATTAAGTCTTTATGATGTCTCTCAAAAACACCAAAGGTAGAGTGCATTTAAAGAAAAAGCAAAACTTCTTAATAGATCTCTCAATTGCATAGGTGATAGGCACTACCCCTAAAATCTCTCTTCCACCTTCTGAACTCCCAAGAACATCTCTCAAACCTAGCCCAAGCCTTCCGCCTACTCCCAACAGCATCTATTCAAGTCTCTTCTGCCCAGAATTCCCTGAGCTTTCTCATGTAAATTAAGGATGCCCTATAGCTTCCCAGGTTCTCTCTGCTTTACCTGTAAATTCATCTGCCCAGGAAACCAATAAAGAAGATTCTCCAAAGAAGGAAGAGCTGTGAATAATGCTCCTGTTTATAATTATTTTGGGGCCCTGCTAAGCATAGTTATAAATATGTTGTTCTAATTTACTTGAACTCTTTAAAATGTGCCAGATTGCCTCTTTCCACTAAAATTAAGAATGGGATACATGTATCCACTCTCTAAGATTACTTTGCCTCAGGGCAAAAATGGGATTCTTTATTTGATTCTGCCCTCAAGGAACTTGAAAGACAATATGCGCGTCTATTTGGGACAGAACTTCTCATCCAATGGCCTGTCGGTGCGTTTGGAGGAAGCTAGGAGCCCTTCGCAGTATTACACAAAACTCAAAGTGGGTGTTTAGGCTTTTCTTTTCCCTTTCATATAAAAGAACCCCGAGGTCAGGCCCAGCCTGGTTCTGGGATACACCTTGTCAGGGCTCCGGGCTCCTTTTATCTTTCTGCTTCACCCGCTTGGGCATGTACTTCCCACCTGGGACTTACCGTGGGGCCACATCACCAGCCCTGGCGTCTGTATTCCAGACAGAAAGATGGGAAAATGGAAAAGGGCCTTGCAAATAAGTCCTATTCCCTTTTAACATAGGCTTCTTGGACTTTCACCTAATAGCTTCTGCCTTTAGCCAGCATTTCCTCATATGGGCCCTCCATCAGCCAGGACATTTAGGAAATGTGGTTTTGCAGCTGGGCACATCACTACAAAATCAAGATGGTCTCTAAGGAAGACAGGGTGTTTGGATATTTCTTAGGCACCTAGAAGTCTCTTCCACAGAGCAAACGGGCCTTTCCAAAGGGAGGGTCCTTAGCATCTGCTTGCAGGCTGACCCCCAAATGAGTAAGAATTTCTGCTCCAGAGCATAGTTTTTCTCGTGTCTTCTGAGAACGAAATAAGCAACAAGCACAACACAAAGTTTTTTTAAATCGTTTTTTATTTTAACCTCAGTACAATAATAGTCACCTTGCCCAGATGTTAATATTAGAAATGATGTATAAAACGCACCTGGAACAATTGCTACCACAGCATTAAGAGTTTCTAAATGTTAACTGTGATTAATATTTTGCGATCTTTATGGAAATTCTGTGCTAAACAAAAACTTCAGAGAACCCATGGTGCTAGAAAGAGGAAGGTAGAATATCAGGGAGAGCTTAATGAAGGAGATTGGACCCTGCTCAGTGGTGTAAGGGGGCATCATATGAGAGAAATGGCATGAGCTGAGATAGCTCATGGCGTGTGGATTAAAATGCGGTAGTAACTACGCCTCCTGAAGCAGAGGGCTCGCCATGTGGAGATGCCACTGGAGGATGGATTAGATGGAAACCCCAGATATTTAGAGATGGGGATTTACCCTTTGGACTCTGGGGAGCCACTCATGGCAGCTTCTTGAGTGGGATGATGAAGATGAAGAATTGGACATGATTTTCAAAGCCATAGGTTTGTATTAGTCTAGCAGCCACATCCAGGATTCATCCAGGATTCATGCCTCTTACTTGGACCCTGGCAGCGTGGATTTCATGACAGCTGGCCAGTCAAAGCTGTAGCCTTTGGTCTTGGAACAGAGAAAAGCCAATGCAAAATGGAAGGTTGACTGTTACCTCCCGCAATGACTCCCAAGGAGGATAAAGTGAAACTTAAAACACAGAAACATTTTATTTCAGTCTTCTTTCTGTAATGCATGAACTCTTACCAAGAGATAACCTAGAGTGATACTGTACCCCAGAAGCTGTCTTATTTCTTTTATATAATAGACTGTGGTGAGGATTTCTCCTTCTTTGTTCTTATCCCCGAAAGCAGTCTCAGTTGGCACGTCATTGCAAATTTCTGTAAAACAGGAGATGCCTTGTGGTTATGAACTAATACAATAATCTTCTTTCTCTTAGGTGGCTCCCCAGCAGTGAGTTTAAACTCTAACCAGGCTTTGACAAACCCAGTTTCAACACACACCATTTTAACTCCAAATTCCAACCTCATGTCTGCTTCCCATGGGACAAGAATGCCATTGTTATCCACAGCAGTTCAGAACATAGGGATGTATGGAAATCTGCCGTGTAATCAGCCTGGTACATACAGCGTCACTTCAGGAATGAGTCAATTGACCCAACAAAGAAACCCAAATCAATTGATAGCAAATCAGAACAACCCTATGATGCCACGGCCTCCTCCTACCTTAGGGTCAAGTAATAATAACAATAATGCGGCAGCTTTCGGGGCCGGACCCGTTGGCAATTCACAACTGAGACCAAATTTAACTGCTAGTATGGCGAGCGTGCCGGCCCAGAGAGCCGCGAACGTGATGATCACCCCCAGCGCGTCAGCAGCAGACTGGGGCTCCCAAGAAGCAACAGCCAAACAGCAGGAAGCCCCGAAGCCCGCGGGCACCCGCCTGCCCACAGGGGCACCCGCCGCCTTCGCCCCAAACCAGGCCCTGCAGCAGGCGGTGGGCAGCCCGCAGTTTCCCCAGAGGGCCGGGGCTCCCTCCAGCCAGTTAACACCAGCGGTGCACATGAGGCCCATGGGCCAAACGCTGAATGGCCAAACCACGGGCCCGCTCCGGGGTCTGAATCTCAGACCCAGTCCGCTGAGCACACAGGTTCTGCCTAATTTGAACCAGTCCGGAACAGGGCTGAGCCAGTCGCGGACAGGCGTAAGCCAGCCCGCCCCGCTGGCCGCCGGCAGTTTCCCGTCACCCAGCCAAAGTTCCAGGGCTTTCCAAGGAGCTGACCACGGCAGTGACTTAGCCTTCGACTTCCTCCACCAACAGTCCGATAGCATGGGCCCGGCCCTCAACAGCGATGCTGATTTCATTGATTCTTTGCTGAAGACAGAGCCTGGCAATGATGACTGGATGAAAGACATCAATCTTGATGAAATCTTGGGGAACAACTCCTAAAGGAGGAAAGGGAGACGATTCTCAAACTCCCAGCACTGAGGCGATATTTCTGTTGACTTTTAGTGGGACTATGTTAAGACACCGTGGCTTAAAAATGGAAAGCAGAAAGTAACGGTAGGGGTGACCATTTCGGGCCAAGTGCTTGTTTTAAATCTCAAACCTGAAAGGGAAACACTGGGATCACTTTTCCCCACCTAAACTCCAGGATGCAGTATCCAGTTTGTCTGAACAGAACTGTGATGTTGATGTGTAATTAGCTGTATAAAATAGTCTTCCTAAGCTCCTTTTCTCCCTGAAAGAAAAGTAATAGGACATGTGGCTTGTCAAACCCCATTTTGCGCAGAGGTACTAGTTCCAAGAAAGAAGCAACAAATTCCTTAATTTGCTTTAACAGATCTAAGTGTGGTTTAATCTTTCCACTCTGTCATTTCATTTAGTTTTTCTAGAATTTCTAGGGTAGATTAAAATGATATAGGTTTGTTTGGAGTAACCAGTGTCCTAAGAAAGCCAGAGCACTTAGAGAGCACTCGGTGGGATCATAGAATTTCTTCCCCAGATTTCCCCTTTGCATTTTCAGTTTTCCCACATATTCTTCAGCAAGATGCTGTGTCTAGTGATGAAACAAGAATGCAGAACTGTCCAACTTTCTTTGGGCTTCCACAACCAGTTTCTGAATCTGTTTCCAAGTCTTAAAGTAATTACAACCTGTCCTAATCATACTGAAGTAATAGGGCACACCTGACCACATCAGAGTTCACTGTGTAAAAAGGTGATGAGAGGCCTCCTGTCATGATGCCTGCTGGTTAGTTTCTGAGCTGAGTGCAGCTGAACTTGGTCCTCCCTGCTTGTCTTGATGACCAGTAGCTAATTTGTAAGAAAAGGAAGTTTGGAAACCAAAACTGAGATTAGGAGGTATCATGTTTTGGTTGGAGATAAGAAACAAAAGATCAGAACCAGGGATGGCAGGTACAGGTGGGTGCAGATCTAGTTCACAGGGTTTGAAGAAAAGCATAAGCAAGAGAGAAAATACTCTGTCCTGATTTGGACAGATTATTTGGGTAAACAGTTCAATGGACTGTGATCTGTTAGTAGCAGTCTATTCATTCTTCTGTTCCTGATGTGATGAATCATTGCCACATGCTAGATGGATGCTTCATATCCAGGTTTCCTCCCTCAGGGCTGAGCACTGTGTCATAGAAAGAGTATTCGTTGAGTCATGTAACCCCAGTGCCCCAATACAGATCCGTTGCAAAATGGGGAAGATGTGTGCCGATTTGGGATGGATGCAAATATCACTAGCATTTTCCTAATTAAAGGTGAGAATTATACCTGAAAGCAGTTTATCTTCAGTCTTTTTACTTATACTCACATATTCAATTATCAAATATAATTTAACTGAAGGTAATAACTAAGTCTTTAAGTACCTGTTCTAAAAAGAACACATTTTGGAAGTTCTTTTAAGTCCTCTCCCAATCTTTAAAATGTCTAGAAGCACTCTCTTTCTTTTACATAATACCAATATACTGGCCCAGAATCTTTTCTGTGCTGGGTTGTAAATATTAATAAATTACGTGTTTTGTAAACTTTTGTAAAGAATATTTTGGTAGAAATACTTAAAACATATTCTTTGGGTTATATTTATACATATGTGAAATAAATATACTATCAAAAGGTTATATTTTATACAAAAAGTAAATTGTTACCTTTTGTATGCTAATATACAAAGTTTTATATAATATGATGGTTTATTTTTAGCTCTACACTTAAACCATAGGTGGTCAAGTGGAACTTTTGAAAACTATCAAGAGGCTTGTTAGACAAATTTATATTCTGAAACCTCAATAAGAAAGCATTCCAGGTTTCAATCTTTTCCTTTTTTTTTTCTGCCCCTACATTCTTTTTTAAACTCATAGTTCTTGTGTCCTGTTTGATTATTCTGCTGTGCACATTGTATCGGTCCTTGTTGCATGTGGTCTACTGTGTGGTTTCCCATTTTATAAAAGTGTTTCTCCATGCAAAAACAGTAAGGAAAAAGTTATGTACATATAAACACTTTTATTTTATGACTCCTCCATGTTACTGTATATATCTGCCAGCACTTCCCAGTTACACTCCTGTGAGTCAGCTTATTTTTACCCTAACATAAATAGTATGTTTTGTAGTAGCTATCAAATTTAAGAGATAAAACAATCAGAATGTTTGGATTTTCTTCTATCGCAATGTGAATTTCATAATTAATGTCTATTTATTCAGCTATTCATTAAAATACAGGATTCTTTGGGAAAAAAATGGTGTAGTCTATAGTTTCTGTTTGTTGGCAGCCTGTTACCAAAGATGACATAATTTTCCTGAAAGCTGAGATAATGACAATTGGATAGACCTAGGTAGCCAAAATTTTAGGATTTATGATTTAAAAGCAATCTCCCATTTATAGACTACTTAGTTGTTGGCATTGTTTATCATTCTGACATATTTATACAAGAGGTAGAAGTAATTTTTCTTTTCTTTTTTTTAATTTGAAGACTAGAAAGCCATTAAAGCAAATAATTCACTCTTGGCTTTGTGTTAAGCCCAATAAAGATAAATAACTGCTCTAGGTGAATGCACTAATATTACTTGCATTACTGTAACTGTACCAATAACTGTAAAATTTTCAACCTGTAAAACGAGTATTTTGTATTGTGTGTAATTTCATGTGTTAAAAAATAGTTTTTAAAAATTCATAAGTGGTTCTCTTGTATGAAATCATACTTTCAGCTACCAGCAGTGTTGTTGCTCCATCACAGAAAGTTCTGAGAACTATCAATAGTGATGGGCAAATTTATTCTCTGGGAAGCTTCTAATACTGGTGAAATGCAGACTTGTCTCATTTCTTTGGTTCACTTACAATACACTTAGTATGAAGATTTTATATGCACAACACCTACTAAATACGGGAGAAACTGCCTACTTTTCAGGCACAGTGGGGCTCTGCCTGGCCTGCTATGTGGCATTTGTTTGGACCAGGCTGAGTGGACACAGCACCAGGAGAACAAGCCTCACTGAACATATTTACACAGTCCTTCTTCAGAGTCAAGGAGGTTGAGAGAAATGTGGGCCTTTGTAGGAGGTGTGGGAATTCATTCCAACCAAATTTTCTGCTGCACTGTTGAAATAAGGTGCTAGGTTTCCATTGTCTCTTTTATCTCTGCCAAAAAGATACGTGGCATCATCCTTTTTATTAGCATTATTAATGGAGCAATAATAAAACTGACATTTTATATAGCTGTTGTCCAATGGCTCTGGAAAGTTGGATAGTAAACAAATAATATCAATAAAGATAAATCAAATATACACAAATTAAGAGAAAAAAATGTGTACTTCTAAAATTATGTCTGGATCCCAGCATGAACCCATGGGAGCAGACCTGAGAGAAAAACACAGAAAGAGAAAGAAAGCTCAGCTTCTTCCAATTCTGTGGTGCCAAAGGCAGTTCAAACTCTTAAATGTTCTATTATTTCCATTTTCTATTTCTCTGTGTTTTCTCACCCCAAAATGAGGGTTTGGGGTTGAACTAGCTCCACACTCCTTTCTAACTCTAAAACTCTGTGATTAATTTTTTTCCCAAAGCTAAGTGGAAAAATCAATCAAAAAGGACTCCATAGTATCATTTTAAAATAAAGAAATCACCGTTCACTCAACCTTTTGAAAATTTTCAGATTATCAGTGAACTTTACTGAACAAAGCAGTCATCTCCTTTAAAATTAAATCATATAAAAATGAAATTTCATCATAGGGCAGAACTATATTGTAGCCAAACCGAAAGGTTGTGTGGATAATGTAGGTGCCTAATGACTAAATGCAAATCAAGTTCTGAAGCCAAAAGTTGGAATGTGATAATAAATGCTCATTGTCCTGTGAGATCATAGAATAACATAAAATATTTGCCTACTAAGGAGGAGAAAACCAATACTTCAGTGTATTTATTCCATTGGGTGTATATATACATATGTGTATATATACACACATATATAAAATAGGTAATATAAGACCTATAAAATGTGTGATATATGATAAACAATACAATATATAATATATATGTAAATGAACTTTTGTGAGTTGTAAATGATAGGTTAGCATCTTCTAAATATAATTCCTAAATTCCTATAATAGACAAAAGTATAGGTAGTGACTTAATATCAATTTCACTGACAACAACATAACTAAAACATCGTAGCATGAGAATTAAGAACACATACCACATTAGGCTTTTAAAACCAAATGTTGTTGTCCCTGACCTGCATGTGTTAATAGTAAAAGGGGACTTTGTTTACATACATAGCATTTTAAGTTCCCTTTTAACCAAATTATTGTCATCTTTAGCTCCAGGATGTACGTGAACTTACACTTTTTATGCTTAGGTTTCTTTCAGCAAAAGAGAGGGAGGGATAGAGAATAATATATAAAAGACTACATAAATATATAGATTTCTATAGGGTTCTTTCAGTAAAAGGGAGAGAAAGACGTAGAGAGACATGAAGAAGGAAATAAAACATACCTCAAGGATAGGCTTAGAGAAAGGAATTTACTGGATTATATAACTAAAAAGTCTAGTCGGTAATTCTGGGTTTAGGCACAACTGAATCCAACAAATCAATGATGTCATCAAGAATTGGTTCTTATTTGTCTCTGACCTTTGCTTCCCTGTCCTGGCTCCATTCTCAGGCAGGCCCTTCCCTCATAGTGGCAAGACGGTTGCTAGAAGCTTTAGTCTTACATCCTCATATCTCAAAGTCCAGCATGAACAACAGTGAATGCTTCCCTTTCAAAGGATCTGACTTTGCATCTCACAGGCTCTCATTAGAACAAGTGTCCATCTCTGGACAATCACCTTGGCCAGTGAGGTGTAGTGTTCTGATGGTTTTTAACTTTATCCAATACAGAGGAATTTGCTAGGGTACCTCTTGGTGTTCAGTGATAATAGCACAATAGGCAATTTCAACAACCTAGTCTTGAAAAAGGCTTCAATTCCACCAAAAGTGAAGGTCTGGGTCAGCCACCAAGGCAAGCATACAAGAGAATTTCTGACAAAAAGAAATCTACAATGGGTGATAATGGAGATGATGAATATCAGTTTTAGCCTTAGGGATATCAGCTATAGCTACAGGCACTGTACTTGTAACCCACCTACTGTTAAGACTTTTATTTTTCCCTTTTTCAGGGAACCAAATCTCAGACCTTGAAGACTCAGTGATGGGATAGGGTAACCATGGTGAGGGGCTTGAGAGGATCTGAGTGGTTCATTATAGCAGATCCAGAAAGGGTTCCACCTATATTCCCTTAAGCTATCCTGCACAGCTACTGAGCACAAATGATCGCGTCCTGCATTTCTGTTTGGGGGTGTCCTCCACATACTCAGCACACACAAGGTACAAGCCCTAGAGGCTGGGAATTATTGCCCCAGGTGAACTTCAACCAATTTGGTGGAAAAATATCTAGCTTTCTCCTCCCTTAGTGGATAAATCTGATGTGTGTTTCTCACTATCTTTCAGAATTCCCAGAAGAAATAAGCCCACAATGATGACCTGCTCATTAACACACCCTTCATCAGCTTTTCTTCCTTCAGGGTCTTATTCCTCACTTCTTCGTAGCTCTTCCCAGTTTCACCTCCTCAATAAACTATTATATCCAAATCTTTGTCTTAGGCTCTACTTAGGGGAAAACTAAACTAATACAAAACCTGAATAACCATTAACAGTGGAACGGGTAAATTAAAGTATTGTCTTCAAATGGAATGCTATGCTGCAGGAGAAGGGAATAAGCTAAACACTTCAACATAATATTGAAGGCAAGAAGCAAGTCACAGAAAAACACCTAGAGCTCTATTCCATTTATTTAAAAATTGTGTCGACTGAAATCAACATGACCTTTGCACTTAAGAAGTTTATTCAGTGAATGTGGGTAAAATTGCAACATTTCCAGAATCTCTCGCCTGGCTTTAGTGCATCTCCTTATCAACAGGTGTTCCCAAGGGGTGGAGAGAACTAGTAATTACCTGGGCATCTGAGGGCTAACCTGGACCTGAGAGGTTAGGGGGAGGCTCACTCACTTCTGCTGCAGGAGAAAGAGAGAGATGCCAGACGACCCCCAGACCACTGTTTGTAAGCAATAAATGGGTGTTAAACTTTATTTCTCCCTTTGACTGATTTCAGTTTTAGAGGTATTTTGCCCCAGGATTTCCTCTCTCTGGAGTTACATCTGGCGGAGGTCGGCAGGACCTCTGAACCTGAAATCTGTCTAAATGGGTGCAACCTTTGGGTGGGCTGCCCCTAGAGATGGTGGGGAGATGCCCAGAACCCCCCCTGTGGATAGCTTGGAGGCCCCAGTGGCTGCAGTGGCAGAGGGTTCAGCTTTGCCTGGGAGCCCCCTACCTGTGGGGCTTCCAATTTAGGAGCCCCTAGGGAGGAATTGGTCTAGGGTAAATCACCTCCTAGAGGGGTGGGGCCTTCCCCAGATCTGGTGTGGAGACACTGGAAGCTGCAGAATTAGACTGCCATGAGATAGAAGACTGCTTAGAGGCCCTGAGTGGCCGTGGAGCAGCTGGCATTATAGGGTCTCTTTTTCTCGAGGTGGTGGAATATGTTATTCAGGAGAGAAAGAGAACTACCAAGGAAAAGAGAGGAACTTAGGCAGGAGAGAGACACACTTGGGCATTGCTTGGAGGAGCTGGGTGATCACCTATGGGATGAGAAACAGTTATTGAGAAAACTATCGCACTCCTGGAAGATTCCTTAGCAGCTGGAAGGGGGAAGGCAGTAGAAGAAGCCTCACTGCAGGAGGCTGTGAGGAGGGGGAGGAAAGAGCAGTGTCTTCAGCCCCGGAGATGGTGGAGGAGTTGCAGGGAGAAGATGATGAGGTGGGGCTAATCTGCACAGGCCACCGCCCGAGGTACCAGCCTTTCCTGTATTAAAGGCCCCCGCGGCTGTAATTAAAAAAATAAAAATGAAACACCACTGGACTCCTCAGGAGGAGGAGTCGCCCCCTCCCCAGGTTGTGGAGCCCTCCATGCTCTGCCCTATACCCAGGATGAGCTGCTGGACATGAGGGTCCAGTATAGGCAGAAGCCATTGGAATCTCTGCCTACATGGCTTTTATGTCTCTGGGATGTGGGGTGGAAAACACTGTTATGTCAGGTACTGAGATGAGTAGATTGGGTTCCCTGACAACTCACCCTTCCCTCCTGCAGCGGTTGTAAAGTGCCCATCATGCCTCAGGGGATCAGACACTCCTGGAATGGCTGACAGCAGCCATCAGGATAGTTTGGCCTAATCAGGGTGATTAACCATATTTTCCCAGTAGTTGGAAAACGTATGCAGAGCTCCAACAGGTACTGTGGGAAACGGGCATGAAAAATATCATCTATAATATGGGCCCCCAGGGCCCTGATGAGGAGTTGTTCACCATAGGAATGAGAAATCTGGTGCTGCATACAGCTCCCACGTCTCTCTTTGGGTCCCTAGTGACTACTCTTGCCCCCCACCTAGGGCAACCCGTAAGTGAGGCTACTCATACTTTAGCAGATCTGGGGGAAGGTGAAACAATAAGAGCACAGAAGGAAGTACGGGCTAAGAAGGAGGTATGGGCTACGACTGAAAGAAGAGGTGCAAAGGGCCCCATGAAGGTCTCAAAGACCCACATGTGAGTTGATTTGATAAAGGCCAGGGTAGTGAAAGAAAAACTTGATGCGCAGCCCAATAGGATCTTGTTAGAACTGTGGCACCAATTAAAGCCAGGGCAGCAGTTCTAGCCGCTGAGGCCCAGGACATGGAAACCGTAGTCAATGCCTCATGTCAGGCCTGTGTCCCTGCAAGACTTCTTGGGAACAGTACTCAGACTCTGCCTGGGCCCCACCCCCACAGGAGGATGATTGGGCATCACAGTTGGACTGGGGGCGGTGGTCAAGGACCTCACCTTGTGGGACATGGTGGGGACTGGAACCACATGTAGAATTAGCAACTCATTGGTCCCCTGTGAATGTACAACGTGTCCTAGCTCTGGTAGACACAGGGGCTGAGTGTTCTCTGATTTATGGCAACCCTGAGCATTTTCCTGGGACCCCTGCTGTGATAGATGGCTATGGGGGTAAGGCAGTTAGAGTGAGGAAAGCCCAAATCCCACTAGGGATAGGGCGTTTGGCCCCAAAGGAGTATACCATGTATATTTCTCCCATCCCTGAATATTTTTTGGTGGTAGATATCCTGCAGGGCCTGTGGTTACAGACCACTGCAGGTGAGTTCAGACTGAGGGTACGTGTGGTAAGGCAGTTCTGAGGGGCCATTCTAAGCACCCACCTGTAGCTCTGCCTGTACCTCAGTGGGTGACAAATACTAAGCAGTATAAATTGCTGGGGGGGAGGCATAAGGAAATTGGAGAAACTCTACAGGAGTTGGAGACGGTGGGCATCATAAAGCCCACTCATAGTCCTTTTAATTCCCCAGTGTGGCCAGTGAGACAGCCAGACTCTTGACATATGACCATGGATTACAGGGAATTGAATAAAGTCACACCCCCTTTGCATGCTGCTGTCCCCTCTACAGCAGCCCTTATGGGCAAACTCAGTCATGAACTGGGGACATATCATTATGCAGTAGACCTTGCTAATACTTTCTTCTCTATTGGCATAGCACAGGAAAGTCAGCAACAGTTTGCCTTCATGTGGGAAGGCCAGCAGTGGACATCCACTGTCCTTCCACAGGGATACCTCCACAGCCCCACCATCTGTCATGGACTTGTAGCCCAGGACTTGGCCACATGGAAGAAACTGCAAATGGTATGGTTGTATCACTACATTGATGATATCATGCTCATGTCTGATTCTCTTGCAGATTTAGGAGGGGCAGTTCCTAGACTGCTGCAACATCTACAGGAGAAAGGATGGGCTGTGAACAGCACCAAGGCTCAGGGACCTGGTTTGTCTGTGAAATTCTTGGGGGTGGTCTGGTCAGGTAAAACTAAAGTTTTTCCTGAAGCAGTCATAAACAAGGTCCAGGCTTTCCTTACTGCTATCACTGTGGCAGTATTACAAGAGTTTTTGGGTCTTTCAGGCTACTGGGGAGTATTTGTCCCACACTTGGCACAAATTCTGAAGCCCTTATACTGGTTGGTGTGAAAGGGCACCAGGTGGGACTGGGATGAAACATGTGCAGCTACTTTTACTGCTGCTAAGCCAGCAGTCAAGGCCATATAGGCCTTGAGTGTAATGGACTCATCAAGGCCCTGTGAGCTAGATGTTCATGTAACCAAAGATGGTTATGGATGGGGCCTTTGGCAGCAACTTGAACAGACATGTCAACCTATTTGATTCTGGTCACAACTAGGAAAGGAGCAGAGGTCTGATACACCTTGATAAAACTTGCTGCTGTGAACCATGCCTTGCTGGCTACAGAGCCCATGACCAGAACAGCTCTGACCAGAGTAATAACCACCTATCCCATCATGGGATGGGTGCAAGACTGGACCCAAAGGCCATGGAGTGGTGTGGCACAGGGGCCTACACTGGCCAAATGGGGTGCATATTTACAGCAGTGCAGCATCCTCTCTACTGGCCCCTTAAGTGGAGAACTCCAACGCTTACTGGGGCCAGTGATGTATACCAGTAGAAAGCAGGAAGAACTTGCTTTTAAGCCACTGGTAGCTGAGAGTCCTTATCAGGAGGGAAAAGCCTCTATACCTGAAGATGCTTGGTATACAGAGGGCTCCAGTTATGGGCAGCCCCCGAAGTGGAGGGCTGTGCTTTCCATCCTAAGACTGAGACAATATGGATGGAGGTTGGAGAGGGGAAGTGGAGCCAGTGGGCTGAGTTACAGGCAGTATGGCTTGTGATCACCCAGGAGCCTTCCTCCATAGTCGTCTGCACTGACAGCTGGGCTGCACTGATACCATAGCTACCGATATGGTACCATGATAACTGGATGGTTGGTGTCCAGCTTCTTTGGGGGCAAGAGCTGTGGCAAGACCTATGGGCCTCTAGTCAGGCTAAGACTGTTACTGTATATCGTGTGACTGGTCTTTGGCATCCCCAGGGAATGATGAAGCAGACACACTGACCCAGGTGCACTGGCTAGAAGGAAATCCTGCCTCTGATGGTTACATCAGCGTTTGTTGCATGTGGGGCAAAAGACAATGTGGGCTGTAGCCCGTGGGTGGGGCTTGCCATTGACCTTTGAAGAAGTCAGTCAAGCCCAGAAGGAGTGCCTTGTGTGCTCTAAGAGGGACTTACACCAAGTCCCACAGCAACATGGGACAATAGTAAGGGGGCTGATACCCCTTGTCAGGTGGCAGATAAGACTATATTGAGGATCTGCCCATATCAGAAGGATATCGGTATACCATGACTTGTGTGGACATGGCTACTGGACTATTGGTTGCTTTTCCTGCATGTCATGCAGATCAGCAAACCACCAAGAGGGGCCTAGAGCATCTCTTTGCAGCCTATGGCTGGCCTCAGGTGATTGAGAGTGATCAAGGCACCCACTTTACTGGACATGCTTTACAAGGATGGGTGTGGCAATTAGGAATAAAGTGGAAATTTCATGTACCATATAACCCTACTGGGGCAGGTAGAGAGGTACAGCAGTTTGTTGAAATCTGGCCTGAAGTTGGACATCAATAGTCTACAGGGGTGGTCAGTTCACTTATGGACAGTGCTACGGTGTTTGAATGAGAATCCCCAAAAAGGAGCCTTGAGCCCTGTGGACATACTAATGCACCTTGCTGCCTCTCTTATACCACTGTATGTGCAAACCAAAGAGGAGTTATTGAAGCCAGGATATGGCCAATAGAGCAATATTCTGTGGCCAGCCCCTACTGCATTAAGCCCTGGAGACACTGTTGAGTGGACATGGCCCTGGACCTTCCAACACATGGACCAGCAATGGCTGGCCCTTCTGGCACCTTGGGGGAAAGGCCTGGAAGCTGGCATCATGTGTATTCCTGGAGTAATAGCAGAGTGGCCCCCAAAGATCACGGTAGTGTACCCAAAACATCCAGGAGGTAAGAGCATCTTACAGGGAAGTTTTGTTTGACCTTTATGGCCAGTGCATGTACCTCCCTATATATTGACCCACTGTAACTCCCACAAGGAGGGGTGTGAAAGTCTGGTATACTAGACCAGGATGAGATCCCATTCCTGCCACTGTCCTATCACAGGACCACTCTCTTGCATGTATCCTACCTGATGGGCAAGATTTGCCCATGCTGGTGTCATTAAACATGTATCTTATCGCCCTGAAGGTTATTTTCTTCTGCAGTCCTTGCAGCCTGGATGTGTCCCCGGGCTTCAGCTGCCATGTGATGATTGCTCTGAATCCTCTAGCTCTTTAGCTACTGCCTGCCTGTGAAATGGGCGAGCTACAGACTTAATCTGCATAGGACTTTGAACCTAGCTGAATCCTCCGGTTTGAGGATTATCATGATTTTATTGGTGTAGCTATTGTAAATCATTAGTCTGGTCACAGTGGTCCAATTTTCTCCCCCAGGGACTATTGCGGAAGAGGGGGAACAAGTAGATTGTAAGGCAAGATTTCTGGAGGGGGGCCTGTGGTTAAAATTGTAATATTTCCAGTATCTCTCATATGGCTTTAGTGCATCGCCATATCAATGGGTGTTTCCAGGGGATGGAGAGAAGTAGTCCATGTCCATATCCATAGGTAATTACCTGGGCTAGTGAGGGCTTATCTGGACCTGAGAGGTTGTGGGGAGGATTCACTTGTTTCTGCTGCAGCAGGAGAGAGGGAGATGCGGGATGACTGCTTGTAAGCAATAAATGGGCTTTAAAGTTTTTTTCTCCCTTTGACGGACTTTGGTTTCAAAGGTATTTTATACTCCAGGATTTCCCCTCCCCAGAGTTACAGTGTCTTACTGAGGACCACGGTCGGAGAACACCCCTTCAGCATGTTCTGATAAACTTCTCCAAAGCCCATTTGTTTGCTGACATCCTAACTACTTTTCAGCAGGGGGTGGGTGCAGAAAGTGGTTATATCAGTTGGTACACCAGGGCAGTGTTGTAAAAGAACAGACAATGGATATTCTGATGCCATCTATGCGTGAGAGGAAGCAAGGATTCGGATTGCTAGTTGTTCTCCTAAAGGATTCTACTAGAGACACCAGAACTAGACTGGTTTAGCTTCTTTTGAACATTCCAAGTTGGTCTTCTCTGGTCGTGGGTGAGGCGTGAGGGGCTGTGAGTCTTGTGACACAGGCCAAGAATGGCTGTAGGGCATCTTCCCAGCACCAGAGGAGCCGACCTGGCTGACCTGGGTGTCTGCAGCTTGCTTAGCCCTTTGCCTGTGGTGTTGCCAGGCAGCTGCATCTGGGAAGGCTCTGATTGAGAAAGAATTCTCAGTCAGGTCAGACCATTGCCAACAAGCAAGAAATTCATTAAAGCAAGAGTAGAAGTGAATGTCAGCAGCCATGCAGGCAGTAGAGAGCAAGGAAGAACAGAGGGAGAAAAGGGAAGCTCATTGAACTCCTGGTCACAGAGGACAAAGCCCCTACTGACTTCTGAAGTCCACCTGGCATCCAGTATCTGCTTGAATCTGCACAGTGTGGGAACTAGGCCCCTACCACTCCAGGATCTTGGGGAACTGCAGAGCACTGGATGGGTGCAATTATGTTCTGAGAACTTCCTAAAGCAAAGAAGGGAGGTTTTGGGGCAGGCTTCTAAAGGGCACAATTTTACAGCTGCAGTCCTGTCAGGGTCACCCACGGGACAGGAACTTTAAAGCCCAAATCAGAGATCTCAATAACCCTTCCCAACTTGTCTGAAGTACAGCAGAAAGAGAGAAGACTTGTGCTTAAGTCTAGAAAATAGGATGAAATAGTGAAGTAAAAAAGATGCTTACCACTGGGAAAGGCGTCTCCTATTAACCTTCTGGCAGGCTTGGAAGAGCACAGAGACAAAATGCAATAAGCTGAGCAGTAAGAAGGCTTTGTAGAAGGCAGAGTACATGCTCTAAGAAGGGGAGTGCAGGAAGCCTCAGAGGAGAGGCTTACTTAAAGGCTTAGGATTCGCGTCTTTTAAGTATTTCAAGAATGGAGTAAAGGGCCAGGGCGTGTAGGCTTGACTTGTGGCCTTACGATGTCTATCTCTGGTGAGAGACATTATGTCACCATCCAGAGTCAGACCTCTAGATATTCTGTGAGATAAACTTACCACGAGTCAGACCTCTAGATATTCTGTGAGATAAACTTACCACAAGGGATTTATTGATCCTGTTCTTCTCCAAGATAATGGTTCCCACAAGCAGTGGAGACAAATCCCTTAGGAAGGCTTGTCCTGCCTTAGGACAGGGCAGTTGTTGGCTGATTACCATAAAGTATGTTAGGAATCTCACCTCCTAACTCCATGGGTTTTAAAGTGGACTCTTAACCTTTAGATGGAATCCCTCCTGTTCTATATAAATATACTATTTATATTTCAGCATTTTTCATCATAGGCAGGAAAAATTAATCATGACATTTGTCCCATGTCCCTGCTCTGTCTCAGTGGGACTACCATGGGAAACCACAAAATTTTCATTTTCTTTCACTATCTTAAAAGGTGTGACTAAAAATATTACTTAAAGATACATACAGGACAAAACTAAAGAAAAGCAAGAGAATGAGTATCATAAAAGTCAGCCTAATAGTTGTCTCTCAGGTATGGAACAGATAGGGCTTTAAGGTACTGGTAACCTATTTCTTAACCTGGTTATGTGTACACCAGCATTTGTTACATTATTATCCCTTACGTTATACATATGTATTTTATTTGTGCTTTTTGTAATTGATATATATCATATAAACAATTTTTAAATGCTGTCAAATTAGGTATGTGAAAGACAGATGGGGTTTTCAATCAACCAACCAATTGATCATTAAGTACAAGGATTGTGCACTCAGATTGCTTTGCAAGTGTTTTTTCCTTCCATTTTAATGAAACCAGAACTTGAAATCATAGAGGATGCATTATGTATGTGACTCATGTAAGAAACACTTCAGAGACCTCCCATTAGCAGAACCATACCAAAAAGAAAGGTCTTGGGCCTGACATCAAAAGATTTATGAATGGAGGTACTTTATAATCTATGAATTAAAATGTCTAAATTCTATGTTTTAAGTTAAAACATTTAGTTCCTGTATATTTATGAGTATATAGTGTCTATATACATTTATATAATTCTGTTTAATTCAATTTCATTTTATTTCTTAAGTTAACTAACCAAACTATCAGTTCTATTCACATCCTATAAGAGGATATCTAGTCTATTAAACATTAAAGAAATGAGCTCAAAATTTTGTTTTGTGTAAGTCTTTGGGAGCTAATGGGTGGTGAGGATAGAATAGCACATAGGTTATGTATGTTTGGAAAAAAATTTAGATCCGTAATGTTACTCCTGAGAAAATATAAAACTTAAATATTAAGAAAGATTATCTCCACTATGAATATGAGGTAAATAATCTTCAAAGTAGTTTTCACTCATTACTTATTCTAACTTGAAAGCAACATGCCACTTTCAAAGCACTGAAGAAAAAGTTAAATATGTATAGAGAGATAAATATGTAAACCTCATTTATATATGTGTGTCTCCATTTTTATAATTCTGCCTTTCAACACTGGAAAAATAGAAGATTATTCTATGTCTGGTCTTTTGGCTAAAGTTAGCAGGGGATTTCTGTTAATCTTTGGAATGATCAGAAGGCTTGAAGGATGTCTTAATCCTGCTCTGAGTGTGGCAAAGTAGGTGTCTTTGTTCATTTTACAAAACCAAGGAAGTGTGGTGTTGTGAGGATTCGATTTTGACAGTTCAATCCAGAGGACCACTTTATTATGGAAAAAAGTTCTGCATCCCTTATCTAATTCAGAAAGTATATTCACAGAGAAAGCAATATAGCCACACTGTCATACAGTTGCAAATATTAAAACTAAAGGTTGTAAGGAGAGACACAGCTGTTGAAGGGCACTGACTGACTGAATTCATTTCAGTGTTACGTATCTATGAGGATGTAGATTATTCAAGATTTTTTCCAAAACTCATTTCAAAAGCTCTCACTTTAGCATTTCAAAAGTAGTGGAGAATGTTTGGAAAAAAAAGGTTTCAGTTCTTTTAAATACAATAATAGTTTGAAAACTAACTATGAAAGGCATATAAAATAATGTGTACCGGGGAGTTCTGAATGCCAATTGTGTGCACAGATGTCTCCGATGGAGCATGAAATATTAGCGTTGTTTCATAGTTTTTCTTTCTGAATAAGTTAGTTGCACTCGTGCAATGACATGAGCTCTCTTTATGAATAGAGAAAAATTGATAATCTCAAAAAAATGGGTAAAAATCTGGATCTCCAAATTTAACTGACCGTGGATGTGAGTTATTGAACAAAACATTGCATAAGTGTGTTTATTTGCTTTTATTTTAAAAACTAAAAACATGTTGAGGTATATTTCACCTCAGAGAAGTATGTTCAAACTGTTTTAAGGTTTAAAGTTAAAACATTTGGTGCTCTATTCAGAAAATCAGACTTTAAAAAGAAAGTTCATTTAATGCTATCATTTTTCCAAAGATAGGATGCTTCTATTCCCATTGCTATATAGTCAGAGACTGAATATTTCCTATTAGTCCTTTAGTAACATTAGATTTGAAGACTGTAGATACTTTGATAGAGAGCTAAATTTCCCACCTCTCTGTATAGTTCTTTTTGTTGAAAATGTGGTTCCCGAAGTGTATTTCCTGGCCTCCTAGCTTAGGCTTTGTAATACACAGTCAGACAAAGGGTTCCATTGTCAACGTAGGTTGGAAAGTGCTAGAATGCATTCTTAGGGATACCTAAGAGACACTGATGTTCTGAAATTTTTCTCTAGCGAACAAAACTGCTGAACTTATTTTGTAAACTGGAATTTCCTAAATGTATTTGACCTTTTTCACATAGCCACAATTGATGTCATATGGTATGGTTAGGCAAATGCTGTCTTATGGAATTTAACCTAAGAATGTATTCTGACTTGCTTTAAAAAAATATTCATTTCTACAAAATGGAAACATTGATATATTTATATTTGCAATGAAAATATTCTTGGTACATGCTAGTTAATAAAAGCCTAACCTTTTACTGATTCTGCTTCAAGATCAGCACCCGTTTTCCAGAAATTGTTTCTTTGATTGTTTGTTATTTGATTGTTGTTTGCTTTATCTGAATGAAGGGGCTCAGAGCCTGAAGAAGTGGAAGGAACACTGCCTTACACACTGCAGGATACTTTTCAGGTAATAATGATAATCAAGAAACTACCATTTTCAAATGAGAAAGCCAGAGTGAGGGAAGCCCCCTGACTTTTTGCTGCTTTGGGGAGAGAAGTTGGAGGAGCATGCACTGATAGTTTAAGAGGCTGTCTTTAAAGCTTAAGGCTCGAAAGAGGATGAGGGAATATTGGCCTGTGCTCTGAGGGTATCAACCTCAGGTACCTTCAGAAAAACTTGTGAGGACAAAAATAATGATATTTTCTAGACATTATTTATCTGCTTTTGTTTGAAACCTCTGATTACCTTTTAAATTATTAGTGCTGATTTATTATCCCCTTTTTAACTTACGTGGTTTTTATTTCTTTACCAACTCTACTTAAAATCATACATTGGTAATGTGTTCATAACATTTCAGCCTGTTTTACATTCGAACTATTTCATCTTTTAGTCCTCTGATTGTAATTATTTGACTGTATATATCACAATTCTTAAGCCTCCTTTGTTCTATCCATTTTATTTCCTGTATCCCATTTTATTATCTAGTTGTTGTGTTCTTAGTCTCTTCTTTTACATTTTTCTTTCATATTGTTTAAAAAATATTTTAAAAATTATTTTAGCTTGCATCATCTTTTTATTGAGGGCATTATATTTTATTTCTTATTTCCTATTCCTAATGAACTGGTTTCAGTGAAGAATAAATTTATTAAGTCCAAATTGTATTCCAAGGGTTTAATTAAAAAGATCTGGCCTTATATAAGTCTTCCTGAAAGCCACACTTCACAATTAACCTCCTTCCAAGTTGTCTGCCCTCCTCTCTTCGCCCCCAACCACACCTCAATTTTCCTGTGAGCTTCCATTATATAAAACTTGCTGGCCTAGGAACACATATTTGAATTCTCTGTATTTTGAAATTGCAGCCCTGCAATGTTGAGGGGAAAGGGCATTTTTGGCTGGTGTTCCTTCTCTGCCATTAAATTACTTCTAAGTATGTCACTGTTTTTTTGAGATTTTTCTATTACTTTGCTTCTTAATTAAAAACAAGTCACTATTTAATTTGCTTTAGGTCCTTCAAAGCATGTGAATAACATTTAACAACATAGCATTTTGATGGTGGGCTCTAAGCTTTGAAATTTAGACACAGAGACCTAAAGGGCTCTATTATGTAGAGATACAAAGGTCTCTGGGTAACACAAAGAATGTTTGTTTCTAATCTTTGTTGTACTGCACAGATGTTATATATTGAACTAAGGGTATTATAAATCATGAATAATGTAAAAACATTACAAAGAAATGAACATGCATTTTAGAACTAAACCTAGTGATGGACAGATTGTCTGGAAGGGGAAAGAATGCATACATTTCGCCAAGAGAACATATTCTTCAGGAGGCCATCACTCACCCAAAATATCATCAGCAGTGAATATTATTTTCCCATGTGATCAGGTGGTGTACGCAGATCAAAAATTTTCTTGGAGGCACCTGCAAAACATATTTATTCATTCATTCATTCATTCAAATATATATTTCCTGAAAGCCCAGTTTGTACCAAGCACTCTTCTAGAAGCTTGAAGTGGGCAAAAACAGCAACTATTTTTAGCTAGAGGTGACAGATAATAGACAGAATAAATAAGTAAAGTATATGGCAAGCAGAAGGTGATAAGTGGTATGGAAAAAACTTGGAAGAGGATAAGGGAGATTTGAGTGGAGGGGAGTGTGTGAAATTTTAAATAGGATAGTCAATGTGCCTCAAGGAGACATTTGAGCGAAGATGTGAAGGAGGCATGAGAACATTAATATTAGAATAGAAAAGTTGGTAGAGAGACATGTCAAAATAATCTGGCTACAACAAGAGAGAAGGAAGAAAAAAGAAACTTCAAATTATTTTGACTCAGTTTTTATCTTCTGTTCTGAATGTTTCAAAGTGATTTCAACCCAAAACACAAACTTTATTTTAGGTCAAGGAGAGGTGGTCGTCTCATACACCTACTCTAGTTGTCATGAGTTGGAGCAGAAATGGAGGAGATGTCCTTGAAAGTATAAGGAACTCACATCACATAAATGTGATATACATGAGATACCCAACATTAGACACTGAAAACAGGTGCCAAAGCTTGACAGTTCAAAAGACATTTTCTAAGAGATTCAATAACAATACATCAAGATGTAATCTCTTCCAGGACAAATTCATCCTTCCTAAGATGCTAGAGATCTTTTATCTGCTTCCCAATGCCTCAAGTAATATATCAAGCAGTCATGAAAATGCCATGAATGTGAAAGTAATTTTAATGAATCAAAGAAGGAAGGCAACATGTCCACAGATATGCAGTTCAGGAACTGTGCACAAACTGAGACAATTTAACTTGCTCAATATAAAAGACAGTTGCTAGAGTAAATCACAATCATAGAGATCATATTATATGAAAATATCAGATTAATATATTCAAATACAGATTTTTATAAGTGTATTTTTTTTATTGACATGCAATTATATTGATTTCAAGTATACAAGACAGTGATTCAACAGTTATACACATTACTAAATCCTCATCCCAGCTAGTGTAGTTACTGTTAACAATGGAAGATGTTACAGAACCATTGACTGTATTATTCATACTGTCCTACTATCCCTGTGACCAATTTATATTAAGATTGAGATTTTGTGCCTCCTTATCCCCACCCACCCGCCCCAAACCCTCCCCCATGGCAACTACAAGTCACTTCTCAGTGTCTATGAATCTGCTGCTGTTCTGCTCATTCTGTTTTCCTTTGTTTTTATATTCCACAAATAAGTGAAATCCTATGGTATTTGTCTTCTCTTCCTGGCTTATTTCACTTAGCATAGTATCCTCTAGCTCCAGCTATGTCAAACACAGAGATTTGTTTTTAAATGTATTTCAGATAGTTCATCTGTCGATATTGTTTTACATACTTTCTTGTCTAGCTGTGATCCATATGACTATACATAGTATGTAATTGTAAAAAAGGGGTATTAATGTATTTTCACTTAATACCATAAACATTTATCCTTGTTGCTATATGGTTTTCCCGAATTTTTATTTGAATGACTATAATCTTTTATTTAGTAGTACCTTATGTCTCCCCTATTCTTGGCCATTTCTATTGTTTGTTCTAAAGATAATACTATAATTGACATTTTCACTGCTTTTCTCTCTCTCTTGTTCATTTTATTGGGTATCAGCAAGCTTCTTTTACCAGCAAACCCCAGTACTTACTCAATGAACTTATACAAATATGGCAAAAAACTAGGCTAAAAATGGACTGAACAATATGAACTTTTTTCAACAAAGCTGATCTGGCCACCTCCATTGCTGAATGTCTTACCTGCCATTAGCAAAAACCAAATGCTAATATTTCAATATGTACCGTACTTGGGAGGGAGTATCTGGTCACCTAGTAGTGACCAGTGATTATATTAATCACTGCCATTAAATGGGTAATGATTTGTCCTCAGAGGAATAGATACTTAGTCTGCTTAATCTGGATGCAGACTCTTTTCTCTACATTCCATGCTTTTGCCCAGAACCAACTTCCTTGGAATTAATAAACACCTTATTCATTGCCATGGTATCCCACACAATATTGCATTTGAACAAGGAACTCATGTTATAGCTAATGTGAGGCAATGGGAAGTATCTATTGGATTCGTGGGTTTTACCACACGCCCCATCACCCAGAGGAAGCTGGTATCATTATTATAGAATATGGAGTGTTGAATATAGAATAGTACCTTGAAGACTCATTTATGACACTAGCTAGGGGACTATGTCTTATAAGGTTAACATTCTTCCCTATGGAATACAACACATGTTCTGAGACAGCTTTCAATACATGGTGCTCTCTCCCTCTCAGATGTACCCAGATCTGTACCTCACTTCAGGCAGAGAAGTGAGAGCAACCCACTCACTGTTTTACCTGATGACCTATTTGCCAAGTGCATGCTCACATTTCCCATTGTGTTTTGCTGACCTAGAAGTTTTAATGCCCAAAGATGGACAATTTCACTAGGAGACATCACAGTGGTCTCACCAAAGTGGAAGTTAAGACTTCCATCAGACCACTTTGAGACCCAGGTGTTACTGAATTTACAGGTAAGAAGGGTAATCACTGAATCAGTAAGTGATTGATCCTGATTATCAGAGGGAAATGGTAGTTGGTGACACTTTATGAAGGCAAGAAAGGAGATATTTAGAACTTCGGAGATCTTCTGGAAGTGAATTAGATTTGAATCATCTAAATAGGCAAAAAAAAACCCTCCAAAAGCTGAGGTATTGAATGAGGACAAATGGAATATGGAAGGAGTGTTGGAAGAAAGAATTATAAATACCAATCAAAAGCTTCACAATAAACTTTGGAAATTAGGATTATAATAGCTACCCATATTTTCTTTGTTGCTCTACTATGACTACATTTTCTTTAACTATTCATCTCCATTTTCCCTACTACTTTAAATCAAGTAATATTTTATTTTTATTTTCATTTATTTTATTTTATTTTCATTTTATTATTCCATCCTTGGATTACAGGATAGGCTGGGGGTGTGATTTAAGTAGAAAAGGAATAAATATCACTCAGAAATAGATAGAGAGACTGAAGAGACATTGAGTTTCTTGGGAAGTGTGCTTTTATCTGTATAAAGGCTAATTTCATTATGGCTGGAAGCATGCTGCTATTGCTATTAATATTTGGAAGTTTAAATCTCAATAGAATGTTATTTATGAAAGTAGAATAGTTTATAAGATGAATTGTGGGTATGGGGGACTGGCTCTCAGAATGTATAGTAGCCTCTTTCTAGTGTACCTTCCCAAACTGCAGAGGCTGCAAAGTCACAAAATACATTTATCCAGACTTCCTTGTGTAGAGGATTCTGGATTCAAGTTTAGTTCTGTCAATTAGATGCACTTACAAAACAGTTGAAAAATGAAAGTGAAGCAAAGTCCACTTACTTGCTCTTTTTGCTCATTGCTAGCCTTGAAAGTATCTGCTTCTTGGCTGTAGCTTGTACAGAGTAATCGGTTCCATAGGAGCACCCCAATTTCCCCACTTTCCTCATTTTAGTACATACTGTTAATGCTTGTTCCTTTGGAAAGCCTGTTTAGCTACGTCATTCTGAGAAACATTCCTGAAGGTTCTACTTAGAGCCTACTCCTTCATCCCTTTCATGATTGTTATAGGTCTCTAATGCTGTTTTAAATATTTTTCTGCTTAAAATAGTCCAAGAGCACAAGACACCAGGGAAGAAAGTGGCGAACTTCCCAGGTGTTAAACTATTCTAATAGAAATCTTAGGATGAGGCTTCTGTATATGGAACTGGACATACACATAAAACTTGAAGCCTAAGTTTTGAGGAAATTACATAGGCAAAGAAGCGTCCAGTCTGTTCTACAAGAGCCTGTGATTATTTGACTGCTGAAACACACCTGCCTCTGGAAGATGGCTGCAAAAGTCGTGAAACACTCCCACCTGCATCCCAAACGAATCCTGTCTAGTCTGTCACAGAGCATAGTGGGCAAGGAACACTTCCCAGAAGGCAAAGCTCGGGGCCACGGAGGGTAATAACAAAGATGCTCCTCCATGAAGAGAGAAACAAAGGCTGTCAAAGGAATGAAACGGGAAATTTACTCCATTGCTGAAACACAGATTCTTTACAGTTTCTGCCCAACAGGGTTTCATGATTTCTACAGATCTGTGACAATTTCCCATTCTTTCCTTTTTTGCATATGAGTTTTCATTATAGGTATCTTTTCCTTGATCCACCGTCATATAATGTATGTGTATAGGTGTGAGTGCGGAGGTCCACATAAACCTTCTCTTAGGATGCCAGACCACAGGAAACCATATCTGGAAGTGATTAAGAGGACTATATTTTACTCAAAAATACTGGCCCTTTAACTGTTTGGAGTTACCGATGAGATTTATAGATTTTGCCCTTGGGAAGGAATGAACGTGTTCTGTACACAGGTTTCTGCATTGCCAAAAGGGTGGATTGTATCAGAGACTATTAGTTGTCTCCAATATCCATTTCCTGCTTCTTACACAATGATTTTTTGTTTTAGTTGGACAAATGGGTGCTGAGGTAGACAGAATTCTAAGATCACCTACAAGACTCTTAAAACTGCTGTACATACCCTGTATAATCCTCTCCCCTGAATGTGGCAGGATTTGTGAAAGTGATGGAATTTCACTCCCATAGTTAAACTGCATTACATGGCAAAGTTGCAGGGATTTTATAATAATCTGCATTGGCTTGGAAACAGATTCTTCCCATCAAGCCTCCAGATGAGAACACAGCCTGGCCAACACCTTGATTTTAGCCTGATAAGATCCTGAGCAGAAGATCCAGAACAATCTTGCCAAGACTCTTGATCCACAGAAACTATGAGTTAATAAATACATATCATGTTAGGCTGCTAAATTTGTGACACTGTGTTACACAGCAATAGAAAGCGAATATAGGCACACATCTAAACATTATATTTCTAAGCTTCTCTTGCAATAGGTGTAGCCTGTGACTAAGTTCAGCCAATCAGATAAAAGCTGAATTCAGTTGCGCAACTTCTGCATCATTACAATAAAGGTAAGTGATGGCCATGCTTTCAATTCCTTGGGAGGTATACCCAGAAGTGGAATTGCTGGATCATATGGTAGTTCTATTTTTATTTATTTATTTAATGTGGTAAAAAATGCTTAATGTAAAATTTGCTATCTTAACCACTTTTAAGTGCACAATACAGTAGTGTTAATTATAGGCACCTTGTTGTGGAACAGATCTCTCGAAATTTTTTATCTTGCAACACTGAAAGTCTATACCCATTGAACAATATCTCCCCCTTTCCCTTTCCCTGCCAGCCCCTGGCAACCCCACTCTACTTTCTGTTTCTAAGAGTTTGGACACTTTAGTTATGTCATGTAAGTAGAATCATACAGTATTTGTCTTTTTGTAACTGGCTTATTTAATTTAGTATAATGTTCTCAAGGTTCATCCTTGCTGTAAAATGTGACAGATTTTTCTCCCTTTTTAAGGCTAACTAATAGTCCATTGAGTATATAGACCACTTGTTGTTTACCCACTCACTTGTTGATGGACATCTGGGTTTCTTCCACCTCTTGGCTATTCTGAATAGTGCTGCTATGAACATAAGTGTGCAAATATATCTTTGAAACTCTGCTTTAAATTTGCTTGCATATATATATACCCAAAAGTATTATATGGCAGTTCTGTTTTTAATTTACGAGGGACCCCCAATACTGGTTTCCATAGGGCTGCAACCTTTTTACATTCCCACCTATAACACACAGGGTTCCAATTTCTCCTTATCCTTGCCAATACTTGTTTTTTTGGGGGAGTTTTTGATAGTAGCCATACTAATAGGTATAAAGCAGTACCTCATTATTGTTTTGATTTGCATTTCTCTGATGATTAGTGATGCTGAGCATCTTTTCAAATGCTGTTGGCCATTTGTATATCATCTTTGGAGAACTGTCTGTTCACGTCCTTTGCCCATTTCCTAATAGGGTTGATTTTGTTGTTGTTTGTGTTCTTTATGTATTCTGGATACATGTTCCTTACCAGATATATGATTTTGAAATATTTTCTCCCATTCCATAGGTTATCTTTTCACTCTATTAATTAAACCCTTTGAAACAGCACATTTTTAGGTTTGATGTTGTCCCATGGTCTGTTTTTTGCTTTTGTTGCTTGTGCTTTTGGTATCATATCCAGGAAATCACTGTCATTCCGTGATGCTAGCCAGACACCTATTTTCTGCCTTGCAGAAGTGCCTGGAAGACAATGATTTACTCATGGCAATGTGAAGGAAAAAAACATCTAAGAGGTTTTCCTTCACTTTTCATATGGACTGCCTCACTGGTAGCCAGTTACTTTCTCTTTCTTAAATGACTCCTCACAGTTTTGTTATTTTCTCAGGTCCACCAAATCTCCCTTCTGCCCCCGTGTGATTGCAATGGTTAAATTGGGGAAGGAAAATAGAGCCCGCATTACTTCAACATTTTGTCAAGAACTGGAAGTCCTGAGCCTCTCAGTTACTTTCTCTGTGATGGAAATGATGGGGCCTGATAGGATTTAATCATAGAGGAGGGGAGGATCAATATGCAATATGCTCTCTGCAAGCAGTATTAAATACAGAGTAAGAATGTTTACAGAGACTTCTTACAAGAATTTTGCAGGATTATTATGTTTGAATAAATTTGTGAAATCCAGCTTTCTTGGAAAAATGTGCAGATTGCAGTGATTGATTTAGGTATATTAGCATAATTTGCCAATCCTATTTGACTCCCAGAAGGCTGGGGGAGGGTCATTAATTATATAGTGAGTTTTATGGGGACTTCCAAACTAAAGAGAAATTTGACAAAGAAGTTTATAGAAGTATACTATAGCAAAGGAAACTTTGTTGCCAATGCTCAGTGAACATTTATCGCAAAGGCTTGTTGTGAGAATTGCATGAATAATTCCCTCAAATCATAGCATAGTGATTAAGAACGTGGGTATCAGAGTTAAGTAGACCTAAACTCTAGTTCCTATTCTGCTTCTTGTGACCTTGGGATATTTAAATTTCCAAAGCTTCAGAAATTTTTATATCTATAAAATAGGGATAAGAATACTTTTACAATAAAATTGCTTAGAATTCATGTTGAACCACTTCACATAAAATATAGAAACTTTGCAATTATATGGTCCCATTTATAATGAATCCTTGACAACTTTTATGCTCTCATTTTCTTATTATATATACACATGCATTACAAACTCCACCAGAAAATGTAATTTTTGCTTAAAATAGTCATATGTATTTTAAAGAAATTAAGTGGGAAAGTAATTTTACATTTGCCCAGATACTCCCCATTCTTAATTTTCATCCTGAGTGCTGTTTTCCTTTGGTATCATTTCTCTTTAGCCTGAATTTCATTTAGCATATCTTGTAGTGTGTGTCTGCTGGCAACCCATTGTCTTAATTGTCCTTCATCTAAAAATGTATTTCTCTCACCATTGTCTTAGAAAGATGTTCTGTGGGATACATATATACTTCTGTGTTGAGTTTTCTCTTTACTTCAAATATGTTGCTCTATTGTGCATCATCCATAATATCTCCTGGGGGATCTGTGACCTTTAGGATTGTGATTCTGCTGCATGTAATGTGTCATTTTTCTCAAGCTATTTTTAAGATTTTCTCTTTATCTTTGTGTCTCAGCAGTTTAATTCTAATGTGCTGTGGCATAGTTTTCTTTGCATTTATCCTGTTGTGTTTGTTGAGCATCTTGAATCTGTGAATTTATGGTGTTGGCCAAATTTGGTAAGTTTTGGCTATAGATTCTTTAATTTTCTCTGCCTAATTTTATCCTGCTTCTGGGATTCTGATTATCTGTGTATAAGACCTCTTGATATTATCCCACAATCACTTGGGCTGTGTTAATAGTTTTTCTATCTTTTCTCTCTGTTTTTCATATTGGATCATTTCTGTTTCTTATCTTCAAATATCTGATAGTTTTCACTGTTAAATCCATTCTGCCACTAGTCTCAGTCAGTGAGACTTTTTCAGTTACTGTATTAATCTTGTTTATGTATTTGATTCCTCTGGTGAGTTCTAAGTTCCTAGCTTCTTTTAAATTATTGCCTGATAATTCCAAATTCTCTGCTATCTGGAATTTAGCCTCCCTTTATTATCTTTTCCTTTGAGAATAGATCCCATTTTCTTGGCATTTTTTATGTCATGTAATTCTGAATTATGTCTTTGATATAAACATTGCTTCAAAGTCTTTGTTTATTTCTGCAAAGTGTTGATGATTTTATTTAGCAAGAAATTAAGTTGGTTTAAACTGAAAATTTGTCTTCGATATAGTGGGTAACAGCTTGAATCTTATTTCAGTTCTTTTATTTGGAAGAAGAGGAGGATGTTTTATTTTGGGTTCTTTTTATCTGAGCTGCTTGCATTCTGCCTTTGCATTATTCAAATTGAATTAGGGTTTAGCCAAAGATTGTTTGAGTTTATAAACAGAGTTTAGAGTTCCCTTCTTTGGTTCTCTTTTTTGGAATTCCTGTCTCATTCTCTAGCTGCCCTGGGTTCCCTTCTCTTGGTTCCTCAGGCCAGAAAGATAATTTTTTTTCTATGGGAGTTTTTCTATGAGAGTTTTCACCACCCTGCACTGCACCACCATTTTGGTCTGTCCATAGGTCAAAACCACCAAAAGTGGGAAACTCACTCTGTTTGTCACTTTCTCCCTGTTTCACTCTGCCTGCTTTTGTTCACTTCCTTGACCACTCAGGTAGTTGGGCCTTTTTTTAGTATTTTGTCTAGAGTTTATAGTTGTTATCTGTGGAAAGGTCAGTCTATTAGAAGCTTACTCCTCCATACTAGATATGGAACTTTCCAAACCCAAACAAAATCAATCAAAAAATTAAATTTTTGGCTATAAATAATTAACTGTGAGGTTTACACATGCTTGATCTTTCCAAAAATTATGTTTTTGGCATACGTTTTAAGAAAAGCAGAAGTATCCCTCTATTTGTTCATTTATAACTCACCGTTTTACTGTTATTAATAAAATTAATGTTTTTTTTCTAATTCTGATTTAGATTTTCTAATAAACAGCATTTGATAAGCTAATGACAACAAACCTATAGACTCAAGTCCATCCTACTCAAAGTGTGGTCTGCCATCCAGCATCCAGCTGTAAACTGGTGCCTGCCTGTGATGAGATGGAGGTAAAATTAAGAGTATGTATTTAGAAACTTCCATGCAACTTCTACAGAGTGATCTTTTTTCTTCTTTAAAAATTTATTTATTTATTTACTTATTTATTTATTTTTGAGAGGGCATCTCTCATATTTATTGATCAAATGGTTGTTAACAATAAAATTCTGTATAGAGGACTCAATGCACAATCATTAATCAACCCCAAGCCTAATTCTCAACAGTCTCCAATCTTCTGAAGCATAACGAACAAGTTCTTACATGGTGAACAAATTCATACATAGTGAATAAATTCTTACACGGTGAACAGTGCAAGGGCAGTCATCACAGAAACTTTCGGTTTTGATCACACATTATGAACTATAAACAATCAGGTCAAATATGAATATTCGTTTGATTTTTATACTTGATTTATATGTGAATCCCACATTCTCCCTTATTATTACTATTATTATTTTTAATGAAATGCTGAAGTGGTAGGTAGATACAAGATAAAGGTAGAAAACATAGTTTAGTGCTGTAAGAGGGCAAATGTAGATGATCAGGTGTGTGCCTATAGATTAAGTATTAATCCAAGCTAGACAAGGGCAACAAAACATCCACGGATGCAGAAGATTTCTCTCAAAACAGGGGGGGATGAGGTTCTAAGCCTCACCTCTGTTGATCCCCAGTTTCTCACCTGGTGGCCCCCCTGTGATGTGCCTGTCTTAGGTTGTTCCTCCCTTGAGGAATCTTACCCGTCTCTGGCTAACCAGTCATACACAGTGATTTTATATGCTAAATATAAGAAAACAATTTGGCCTCTGTCTTGCATGCCTTTATTTTTTCTTAAAACTTCTTTCTAGTAATTAATTTTTCTTTTATTTAAAAAAAAAAGCGTTGGTTGGTGATGGTTTGGAAATTAAAAACAAAACACTGGTTCTTCCCACAGATAAGCTGAGAGACACTGGCCAACATTTAAAATTAAAAAATAACTTTTGGGAAGGTCTCAAGGTCACCATTTAATAGGAAAGATGGGCATAGACTGTAATTTAATTACAGCGATAGTTCCTGAATGGCCTGGGACAGGCTAAAATGTTCTTTTAAAAGATGAGAAAATTGAGGTGCAGAAAGTCCTCATCAAGCTGATTTCTCTTGGGGTTTGAGACATAGCAGCCAATATATAAGAAAAAGATTTCAACACTCATTTAACTTTCAGCTGAGATTGATATATTCTTTCCTTGTTGATCACTGTGAAAATTTACTGTTTTACCATTTAGGGTGGAAGTAAAGCAGTAAGTTTAGAGGAAGAACAAATGCTAGCAACAGGCCTATTTACTGAGAACCTACTGTGCAACAAATTTTGTGCTGAGAAAAACAAACCATTGTATGTATATTTTTGTTCCCATTTTAAAGATGAGAAAAGTGAGTCTTGGAAAAGCAATTTAATTGAAATCATAGAACAAGTGACAGAACCAGGATTCCAATTTAGATTTGTCTGGTTCCAAAATCTTGACACTTAACATTATTATTCTTTATTAATCACCAGAGACCCACATACAGATTATTACATTATCAGGCAGATAGCTTTAAGTGCTTTTTATTAACACAATGCTAGAAATAAACGGGGTAGTAGAAAGTAGGCAGACTCCCATTCAAGGATTCATCAGTTCTCCCCAAACTTAGTTTGGAAAATCTATCAAAGTATCAGATTCCAGTGAGTTAACATTTTGGAAGGCAGGTAAGAATGCAGAAGCAATAAGTATAACCTTTTCTGAATGGTTGTAGATGTTTATGCTTGTTAAATGTTTCTGACTATTCTCTTTCCCTACCAGAGGAGTACAGTTAAAAGTCTCTAAATATTACGGAAATAAAAACCATCAGCTGTCATCCTATCCTTGCCAAGTTGGAGAATGGAAACAGGAAGGCTGAGCCTTTTGTGCTTAAACATATTCTTTTTAATAAGTACTCTAGCATATGCTGAACACAACCAGGCTAGCTTGTTCTTTTGGGGAATGTATTTGCAAGTTTGTATTTCACTGGCCCTATACTTTAAGATTTTTTAAAAAACATCAGTTGTCAGTATAAATTAAACCTAGTTTAAATCAAAATAATTCTATTTATTCTCATAAGGAAGTCTTTTTCTTTTGATTGTCTAAAATTTACAGTAGTAACTTTTGCATAATTTTTTACTCCATATATGAGGTGATTTAAGGTTCATTCTCAAGCAGAAAAATTCCTTTATGGTATCCTTTCTGTCCTTCCTGTGTCTTTGGTAACAGAAAATTACCAGCAGAAGCATTTCCCCTTCACCAGGTTCCTGTTCTTATCACAGTTCTATCCCTCTACCCTTCCTTCCTCCTCTGCAGGGGAATTTAAGAGGGCAGGGAGAGATTGCTAAAAAGTTTGCCCTCTGTCCAACACTACCACATCCAATACTGTATGTGTCTCTCTGCATAATTATCAGGTCTCTCCTCATTTGTTTGTACATACCTCTTTGTGTGGACAATAGATCAATGTCAAAGTGCTTTCTCTCCACCCCAGACGCTTCCAGACTACACAGACTCAATCCAAGTCACACTTGGACTGAAAGATGCAGCTTCTTTTCTTAGTTCCCTTTCTGCTTGGTCAGGGATGAGATGGAAATAGAATGATGAGCATTTCTTTTTTTTTTTTTCTCTTCACCTGTCCTATACTTTTCTCATGACTTTCCCCACACCAATCACTTCTTACTTCTCTGTCACTTTTCCTGTATCTTCCCCTTCTACACCTACCATTAATTGACGTTGCTTTAGAAACTGTTCATACTTATCAGTGCATTCCATCCTAACATTTATGGAGTAGATAATAATATTAATAGCTAACATGTAGGAGCTTATTATGTGCCAGGTGTTGTTTTAGGTATTTTACATTTATTAACTCATTTAATCTGTGAAAATACTCTTCCTATTTTAGATAAGGAAGCTAATGTTTGTTCAACGCCTTGTGTTACACTACAAGTTAACTGGCAAAGGCAGGATTTGAATTCATGTCTGCCTGGCTCAAAAGCATACTTTAAGCATTATTTAATTAATAATTATTTCCAGCCCCTAATCCAAACATTGCGCCACCTCACCGCACATCCAATACCTACCCCTGTGTTCCCTTCCTCCCTGATCCCCATGTCCTTCCCGTCACCCCATCCTACCGCCCACCCCTTCCTTTAGTGCCCATCCCACTCGCTCTCCCTGGGCCCCATACTGCCACCATCACCCCCGGCCCTCCGATCCTTGCCCTTTCCTTGAGACCCTCGTCCCTCGTATTCCCTCATTTCGCGCTTTTATTTCTAGAACTTTGCTCCCACAGGCTCCCAGGCCCTCTAGCTTCGGGGACCCCAGTCCGGGCGCGGTGCAGGCTGGGGAAACACGGCCGCTTCCGGTCGTTTAGTTAGGCCGCCCGGCGGCAGCCCGGGCGCGGTGCAGGCTGGGGGATCACGGCCGCTTCCGGTCGGCCTGCCAGGCCGGCGCCGGAGGGGCGCCCGGGGTCCTCCCGCCCCGCGGCAGCCCGGGCGCGGTGCAGGCTGGGGGGACATGGCCGCTTCCGGTCGCCCTGCCAGGCCGGCACGGGCTTGACCGGGGTCTCTGCCTACGCGCTCCGCCCTCTGCTCCTCCCGCTCGGCAGCCGCGGAGGTCGCTTCAGCCTTTCCCCGTCGCTGCCCGCGCCGCGCCATGGAGAAGAGCTCGAGCTGCGAGAGCCTGGGCTCCCTGCCGGCGGTGGCGCGGCCGCCCAGCGTGGACTCCCTGTCCAGGTACCGGGACGCCCGGGGACCCGCGCCGCGGCGGAGGGGGATGCGCCGGGTCCCTTCACTGGGGCTCGGGAGCCGCTTCGCCTCCCTGAGGGGCTTACAGGCTGGGAGAGAGGAGCCGAGGACTCACTGCCAATCGGTCCTCCTCCTGTCACGCCTCTGCCTCGTTTTGTCCCCGGCTGAAGCCTCCCCAGTTCATCACTTTGTCTTGTCTCACATTCCTTCTCAAATCAGTTTTGGGGCATCCCTTCCCCCACCTCTCCGCCCCGCCCCCCATTTCCTCTCGGCTTTTTTACTCCTCTTTCCAAAATTATCCTCCTTTGTCCTTCTTCCATCCTGTGTCTTGGGTTTTTGGAATCTTGCCCTCGGCCTTTCCCATCGCCTCACTTCTTTATGTCTTTCATGATTTTCTTTACACTCTTATCCCCCCGCCAACTTTGCTTAATAACGTAAATAAAAATGCCCACCGTGCTTCTCTTCTCTAAATCTTTAGCTGAAAAGTCAGTGTACTTGGGAATCTGAATAGTCCTCATCCCCGAGTGAATGAGTGGTAGTTTTCTTCCTTGTTGGGCTACCGGTTCTCCGGTTGTTTCTCTTGTACCAGATGGGACTTTTTTCAGGTATTTTGAGGACTTTAGTATGCAGTTTTGCAGAGAGCTGTTGTAAATGTTAACAAGACATGTTTTAGGTGCAGTTTTTTGTTTTTAAAACAGTGATTTAAAATTTTATTAAGAAATGATAGCAGACCTGTATTTCTTATATAACCACAATGAAAGCATGTTCTTTTCTATTGAAACATAGTCTGTTATTAGAAACTTGTTAGATACTAAATTACTGTTGAAAACATACATTTCATTTTTCCTCTGAATAAACTGAAATTGCTAATTTTAGACTCTGCTAAATACGAGTGATACTGCCATTAAAAAAAAATTTCCTCTACTGCTGTTCAGGACCACATTGGGAAATCATTAGCTGATGCCATCATTCTAAGTTAGATTCTCTTCATATATGCACTCTTAGCAACCTGCCCACCCCCTTTTTACTTTCCTCAACAAGCACAGTGTAATTGTTGGTTTAATTGTCTTTACTACTAGTCTATCAGCTACTTGAAAAGCATCGTATGTTACTCATCTTCATATCCTCAGCATGTAACAGAGACCCTGTATGTCACAGGTGCTCATTAAATGTGTTACTTTTAATTTCTAAATTGAATTATCCAGAAGAGAAGAATTTTCCTTTACATTATGTGTACTGTACATTTGTTTCAAGTGTTTTTTAAATTCTATGTTTACTACTCTGAAGTTTAGAAAGCTGAGGATTTATGTCCTCAGCTGTAATATCATTAAAAAAAACAGGTTAGAAAATTATAATTTTATTGGAAAGTTACAAATGACAACTGTGATTCCGAATAGAACGTACAGAAAACAAAATGAGACAACAGTGATCTCATCCAAGCAAGAGGATTTAGAACCACTGGAGGCAGCATAGTCTTAGAAAGAAGGTATTAGAAGTTAGGAAGCTCAGGCTCTGAAATACAGCCAGCTATTTGGCCTGTATCATTTAAACTTTCTAGACTGCAGTTTTCTCATCTTCTCAAATAAGGTTGATCTGGAAGATCCCTCGGAGCTCTAAAATCTTATCATTCTCTATCTTAGTAATAATACCATCAATTATTAAGATATTACCTTTACAAATAATTCTGTTATGGATTTTAAAAATTATACTAAATGTTACAGATTAAAGTACCTAATAGTGCCATTTAATCACATGTATTTCCTTAAGAAAAAGAGAGCCCAGCAACTGAAAAGTTTATATATGTATTTTAACTTCTTTATAAAAAAAATTATAGTACTGACATGAATTTGAGAAAATTAAGAACTCCTTGAAAGAGTTTGACTACAACATCTTAGCCTCATCCTCTCTGGACAGAAATACAAGTATGACTCTCTCTACTTTTCACATTTCATTCCTCTCCTCCGGAAAGTAGGAAAATAACATTGAATGTTTACTATATAGAATTCACTCTGCTAAATTCTGTCATATTTTCTGTTTCATGACTCATTACACTTATTTATAGCTTTCTCTTTAATCAACAGTGTAGAATAGCTGCATTGTAAGCACTTGTTATAAAACTTACTTAGGCTAACAGTCACAGGTGATTCTAATACAGAAGCAGGTGGACAACCATGGTTATAATTGCTCTGTTAAGGGGGTATCCAGATTAAGTTTTTTCTTTTGTTAGCCTAAGTTAAAGCAAAATATTGATGTTTGGACTATATTATCTCAGCCTTTTGCAGAAATGTTGCTCTTAAATTGTAATTTATTTTTATGCTTTATTTTATACAATTAGGAAATTGCCTTGTGAATTTGTTGTGGTATCTCCTGTAAAATGATAGTTAATAATTTGTTCAATGAGTTACAGATTATCTTTTACACAGGAGATTGACATAGATTTCTGCTGAGTTTAGCGCAGAGGAAAATTGTTAATGTAAACAATTATGCATGCTTCCTATTTGTTTGAAAATGAATACTTTGTAGCTGCATCTTCTCTTTAGCTTAGCAAAAAGATTTGTAACTGAGGTTGGTAATACACTCATCTCTAAGTTTTTCAAGTAGTTTTGTTACATGAATTCAGTTTTAAATATTATGTTGAAATGTTTTAATTTGTAAGATATTTTAGGCCACTCTGGGAAGAAAAGTGTAAGTCTGAACAATTATACACTAACCCATCTGGTTGCCCATTGTTTTTTTTGAAAATGATACACTCCATTGAAGTTGGATGACTGGCTCTTGTGAGATCAGTAGTTCCCACTAATCACATGTTGAGTCTTGATACAGATATATAGATAGATATCAAGATATCTTGATACCTGTATTTGTAGTCATCTCGTAGTTGCCGTTGCTTCTAGCTTTGCCTTCTAGGTCATTAGAGGCCTGATGCTTTTGGTCACAAAAGGGAAATTTCATTTGTTACATGATATCCAGGTAGCAATTTCCCAATCAGCTATAGTTATGTAATCTTGCATCCTTCACAAAAAGTAATTTTCTTTGGTGAGTCCTGCTTGGGATTGCCCTGATTAAGTGAGCTCTTCAGCAGCTTGTGGATATATTGCTTTAGTCCATTCTTCAGCATGTCCAGCACCGGAGAAAGTTGTGAAAAAACTCACTGCAGCACACTGATAATCTGGCCTTATTCCATAGTTCTTGTTGGTCTTGCTTTGATTCTTGATAAAAATATGACTTACACAGGATATAGATAAAACAGTACTGTAGGCTGGATATGATAGCATGGGTAGTCCTAAGCCACAGAATTGTGTAAAGTACACAGCAGAATTTGACTTTGTATTGGTACTTGTAGGTCCAGGGAGAGGAAATCCTGGGGCAAAATACCTCTAAAAACCGAAATCAAAGGGAGAAATAAAGTTTAAAATCCATTTATTGCTTACAAACTGCAGTCTAGCACCGTTTCTCTCCCCTGCTCCAGAAGAAGCAAGTAAGCCCCTCCCACTTAATTTCTCAGGTTCAGACATGCCCTCGGTTGCCCAGGTAATTATCCATTAACAAGGAGATGAACTTCTCTCCACCCCTGAGGTTAGGCACAAGCACTAAAGCCAGGGGAGATATTCTGGAAATGTGACAGTTTTACCCACAGGCCACCCCAGAAATCTCGCCTTACAATCTACCCTTTCCCCTTCTAATGCAGTAGTCCCTGGGTGAGAAGACTGGAGCATTGTGACCAAATGACTTAACAATAACAACAGCAATAAAATCATGACACTCCTCAAGCGGGAGGATTCAGCTAGGTTCAAAGTCTTATGCAGATTAAGTCCATACCTCATCCATTCCATAGGTGGTAGCGGAAGAGGTAGAGTTCAGAGCAATCATCATACGGCACCTGCAGCCAGGGGGCGCATTCAGGCCACAAGGTCTGTAGGAGAAAATAACCTTAAGGGTGATAAGATACATGTTTTAATGACACCAGCATAGGCAAATCTTGTCCATCAGGTAGGATACATGCAAGAGAGTGGTCCTATGATAAAACAGTGGCAGGAATGGGATCTCGTGCTGGTCTATTATACCAGACTTTCACGTCCTCCTTGTGGGAGTTACAGATGGGTCCATATATAGGGCTATGCACTGGCCATAAAGATAAAATAAAACTTCCCCGCAAGATACTCTTACCTCCTGGACGTTTTGGGTACACTGTTGTGACCTTTGGGGGCCATTCAGCTATTCTAGGAATTCACAGGAGGCCAGCTTCCAGGTCTTTCCCCCAAGGTGCCAGAAGGGCCAGCCATCGCTGGTCCATGTGTCAAAATGTCCAGGACCAGATTCATTCAACAGTGTCTTCAGGGCTTAAGGCAGTAGGGGCTGGCAGCAGAATGTTGCTCTGCTGGCCATATCCTGGCTTCAATAGCTCTTTGGTTTGGATGCAGGAGAGGCAGCAAAGTGTGTGAGCATATCCACAGGGCTCAAAGCTCGTTTACATGGCTTCTTATTCAAACAACGCAGCACTGTCCATACGCAAGCTGATCAGCCCCGTAGACTATTGATGTCCGACTTCAGCCCAGATTTCAACAAACTGTTGTACCTTTCTATCATGCCTGCCCCAGTAGGATTATATGGTACATGAAATTTACACTTTATTCCTAATTGCTGCACCCATTCTTGTAACACATGTTACAAGAGGTAATTTTATGTTTTTTCCCACATGAAAGCCCAGTCAATATAGATCTGATATAATGGATCTGAAGTATTAAGGACATAGACTTTTTTTAAGTTTAAACTATTTTATGTTCCAGTCTGACCTCATGTACCAAAATAGCTGTTGGAGGTCTAACCATTGCATCTTCATTTTAGTTAACAGGAAGGACGAAGGGAAGAAGAAAGGCATGGTCCGTCTCTTTAATGGGTACTTTTTTGATGTCACATACAGTCTTTTAGGCTTGTATCCAGTTGGTCGGAATATGGTCCCATGGCCATAGCTAGGAAGGCTAGGATACATGGTCTCTTCTGAAAGGCCTTGTGCTGAATGACAAATGGAGGTTCTGTTTCTAAGGAATAGGAGAGAATGGATATTGGAGACAATCAGCAGCTTCTCCTGTGGCATACAAATTAATCATTTTAAAGCAAGGAAGACATTTTCTAGTTAAAGTCTACACCACTTCACTTATACCAGAAACATTCTTAGACTTACAAATGTAATGACCAAAATAGAAAATACATGGAAAGAGAGAAATGATATATTATAGCAGACGGAAAAAGAGAACTGTTTTGGAACACTCTAAGCTCTGAGTTTTAAAATTTTCTACATTTTTTGTGTGTTATCTTGGGCTAGATTTTTATAATCCTAATCTAGGACCATAAAATAAAAGGGATACATTAAATAATTGCCGGGTCATTAAGTGAAAGGCATGTAGAGATCAAATGAAGAATGATTAACTGTGCTATTTCATGTTTTATTTCATTTAAAGAGCTAAAGGAATTGCATGATAAAGAGGTGGTGGTGATGAGGATGATGGCCTACACTGCTCACTGTGCAGCTGGGCATTCATTTCCAAGTCATGCAAACATGGCTTTTATCCCCTCCCCAAGCTGTTGCATCAGACTCTATTTAGTTATTTTCTCTCATTTCAGTTTTAAAGTTTGGTGTCCTTAAGGGAAATATAACTTGGCCATTTTGGGCCATGTTAGTTTATGAATGCTTTTGCCAATATTTTGTGTTTGTTTTTATATCTTAGACCTAAGAATTTGTTGAAAATTTAGAAAAATAAACGTTTTAAGCATTTTTGTGTCACCTAATTTAAATATTAATATTTTAAACATGTAATGGCAAACATGAGGGGTTTGATCATTTGGGAGTGATTAGAAGAGAGGAGAGAAGTCTCCTTGATAGAGCACTGTTCATTGGGCTTCGAGGGTTTAATAGGCAGGAATCACAAATTTATCTCCTTTTTTACCGGAATGCTGATAACTGCAAGTTGTTTACGTGGGACTTTTTTAGGGGTCGTGTGTTAGCAAAAGGGTAGTAACTTTGGCTGATGATGGGCTAGTGATTACAAGTCCTAATGTTCTTGAGCTGAGCCAAGATGCTTAGCAAAAGTCAAAAATAAAATTTTATATGATACAGATGCTCTCTGTTTATTGGTATTGGATAATATTCTTCCATTATAGGCAAAGGCAGTACCTAAAAATATGAACACCAGATTAAAGCTTTGCTTTTTAAGTGGTAGACGTTGTTTTAATAATAAATTGTGTTAATATTAATCACAATAAATAATAGCACTTAATATTTATTCAAGAGCTCCTATATGCGGGGCGTGGCATAGTGCTAAATCCCTTAATATTTATTTTCTCATGTAACCCTCTCATAGCTATATAAAGTAAACTATTATTGTTTCCATTTTACAGATGAGAAAACTGAAGATTAAGGAGAGCAGTTTGACATTTGATCTTAAGTCTGTTTAAGGATCTGTTTCAGGGCCTATGTGCTGCAAAGAACTGATTGTATCTAAAGATCTGATGTCCCAAGTCCAGGCCAAAACTTGGTAGTTAGGCGGCAGTCCCACGACAGGTTGATTGGGTGGGAGTGATGAGGAAATGAATTTTCTTGACTGCTTGCACTGCTGAGCAGTGGAAGAATAAGGTACCCAATACATTAGTTCAGAGTGCCTGTATTTGAAGACGATTTTCTTTAGCTTTGAATGTTTTTTTTTTTTTTCCCAACAGGAAATGGGGTGATTGTTTTTTCTTTGCTTGATTATTAAGAGGATATTACCATTTTTATTCAAAAGAACAATTTTACATTCTGAACATCAGTTAAATTACGAAACAAGTAAACATGATGCCATAGCCTCCTCCTGCCCTTTCTTCCCTTGCAGGTTTTACAGAATACTTTAGAATACTTTACTGTAGGGCTCCTTAAATATCTGAATTCCCCTAAGTTCCTTTGTGTTTGTTTACAGTTAATGTGTTAAGAGCCATTGACATTTGAAGATCATCAGAAGTGAAGATAAAACATCTCAAAAATTATAATGTAAGTGAATGGGAAAATGGAAATACAAAATGGACAAAAGTTAATATTGCCAGTAATATTTCTGGAATACATATATGACCTTAAATGAAATTTATGCATTTGAGTAACCATTAACCTCAAACTTTTGTCCAATTCTGAGTCCTAGTCCTTAAAATTCTGTTCTCTTCTATCTGGGGAAAATAGTCACCAAGTTTTAGTTATCAGTAATTTTCCATCAGGATTCATTGGGCTTCCATATACTGGCTTTTTTTCTTTTCCTCCTTAGTGCTTTGCAGTTTGAGAAGGGCTCCTGTTAAATTTAAAAGTGTATGCTTGTAGAATTTAAGGTCTTTGCTTTCTAACTGCTGATAAATGTTTTTCCCAATTTTAATTGTATTACTGTTTTGTACGTTTCTTATCCAAAAATATGACCAGTGAGCTAGCTAGCCAACTTCCTTCCTCCCTTTCTTCCTGTCTATAGATATTTAGCACCTGCTATATCCTTCACATTATGTTAGATCTAGAATTCCTAAGACCTTGGTGCTAAAAACAAGTAATGCAGTCTTCTTACACAGTTGGGATATTAGAGATCATCCAGTGTGATTAGGAGTTGTGATGTCCACAAGTGTGGCTTGAGACCACCTGCGTATTTCAGTCACCTGTGGTGCCTGGTGAACACTGGCTTCCTGAATTCTAGCCTAGTCCTTCTGCATCACTGGAATGGGCCCAAGGTTCTGCTTATAAAATGAGAACTACCAATTCAAATACTTTTTGGACTCTAGTCCAACACTGTAAGTTTGTAGATGTGAGAACAGACCTGGAGAAGTTTCATAACTTAACTGAAGGCACAGTAAGTAGATGGTCAGGAAAGGGAGACAGTGTTTCCTCCAAAGCCACAGAGCTATCCAGTGCTGGAAATGGTCTCCTGACACCCCGTTCTCGACTTCGCTACGTCACACAGTGATTCTTGTTGGGCCAGACAGCTTCACTGTGTATATATAAAATCAGCTAATCCATCACTATTTCTGGAAACAAACAAAAAAACCCTAAAAGCATGTATGGATTATTTGCCTGAAAAATATGGACTGTTTCTTCAACTTTAGTTAGATATGTAATTAATTCTGATTTTGAAATCACTGGCTAGAGAAAAACCCTGGCTAGAGAAAAACCCTAGTAGTATAGGTAGAGAAAAAGAACTTTTTTTTTTTCTCATGGCACTATCCCTATTTGCCTTTAAGTTTTATGCTTCTGAAAAGGAGGGCTTGATTTCATTTTTGAATGATGGTAGCTAGGATAGTGCTATGCAAATGAAAGAAGCTAGGATAGTGCTATGCAAATAGTAGGTGCTTGATAAACTTGTAATATGAACTATTAGAACTTATTTTTTTTCCTTTGGATTCTATGAAATACTATAGGAGTGACTTTATTTGCTTGGTACAGAATCTGATACTTATATACCAAGCTAGAGACTTTAAATAATTGAAGTTATTTTATATTTTTAATACTGCATGGTTGTGGTTGATATTCACAGTATCTCTGAAGGACTGAAATATTCTGAAGTATTTCCTGAACTATAAGGAGTTTGAATTAGTTTTAGTATTATATGTATTTTATATTTTATTGTTTATAGTATATTAGTAGTTACTGAGTGGTAACCTTACATTAGGAAATGCCTATGAGAATTTTTTTGGAAATAGTCCATGATTCTTTAATTTACTAGGAAGTTAAACTATAAAACGCTATTATCCAATTTTCTAGATATTTTGGGAAGTGTTTTAATTATAAGATTTTTAAAAAGTACCATTTTAAAATCACTTATTTCTAGTTGGTGTATTATATTTTGTAACTACAGATTTTCTTTCCATTGAATTTTTTTTCTCTTTTTGTAACTACAGACTCAAAATCATAAATATAATAGCTCTAAAAGGAAGCTTTATTATGTAGTCTAATTTCTTCATTTTTTTATTTTGGGACACAAGTCAGGGGACTTGCCTGACAGTGGAAGTTTTATGAACGAACAGAATGCCATTCATTGTATTCCTGTGATGATATGTGTGACATTCTTTGAAGACAAGCAAAAAAAGTCTTTATGATTTATGACTTTTTATTTGAAAAACTTTTTTTTAATTGAGGTACCTACAATAAAATGCAAATTTTACTGTACAGCTTGGTGAATTTTGACGTGTATGTGCTCATGTAGCCCTCACCCAGACCAAGATATTGAACATTCTCAATCATTTCCCCCATCTCCCCATCTCCCTTCTCTATGACAACCTCCAATCTGTTTTTTGTGTCTGAGTCTATTTCTGTTTTTGTTTGCTTGTTTTGTTTTTTTATGTTCTACATACAAATCAGATTATATAGTATTTGTCTTTCTCTGTCTGACTTATTTCACTTAGAGTAATACCCTCTAGGTCTATCCATGTTGTTGCAAATTGCAGGATTTCATTCTCTTTAATGGCTGACTAATATTCCATTGTATATATGTACCATGTCTTTTTTAGCCATTAATCTATTGATGGACATTTAGGTGGTGTCCGTATTTTAGCTATCATAAGTAATGTTGTGATAAACATAGGAGTACACTTATCTTTTCAAATTATTGATTTTGTTTTCCTTGGGTAAACCCCAGAAATGGAATTGCTGGGTTGTATGGTATTTCTATTTTTAACTTTTTGAGAACCTTCCATACAGCTTTCCACAGTGGCTGCATCAGTTTACGTCCTCACCGATAGTGTGGGAGGGCTCCCTTTCCTCTACATCCTTGCCAACACCTGTTATTTCTTGTCTTGTTAGTATTAGCGACTCTCATGTGAGATGATACCTCATTGTGGTTTGATTTATGATTTTTAACAACCAACTAATTTGGTAAATAAAGGAACAGATTTTCAAATTATGGGGTGATAGATTACTGAATGATATCAGTACATAAGATTTTTAACCTAACCTTTCCAGGCTAGAAAGAGAGACATTGTATGTTCTTCTTTGCCTATTGAATGTTTCAACTTAGTGACTGTAAAACAAAATAAAGTACCTGTGTTAACTTGGCCTATATGATTTTGAAGTTTGTGCTTTTGACGAAAAGTTGTATCTCATTACACTGAAAAGGGCATGACTGACTAATAGTAATAATTAGTTTTGTTTTGTCTGGAAAAAAGAAAAATACCTATGTAGGTAGCCTGAGGAATGGGAATATGACTTTGTAATTTTAATAATGAATTCAGATTTGCATGATGGGATAAGAAAATGACATGTGAAGTTTTTTCTTTTTTTATCAAGGCATAAATTCCCATGTGTTATCTATATTTGTTCTGGTTAAAGTGTTTTAGACCAAGCATTTACAGAATAAGTCAACTCCCCTCTTTTACCTTTCTTTCTGACTGTATGTTTCAATTTGGATGGAAGTGTTTGTTTCTAAAATAAAATTCAGTTTCAGAGTAGTGTGTTTTGAGCTCTAATGATCTGACCAGTTTTCAGTGTGGTATAACATTTTCTCAGCTAGCTGATACATAAATAGCTTTTCCCCTTTAGGTTACTTATGAGTCCATATAAGTTTTAATTTTAGCTTTCATTTGACTTTGAATCTGAGATTTTTGAAGGAGTTTTGAGAACGTCTTTTAAGGAGCTGCTGAGGGTGTTGGAACTGGTGCTGGGACTCAAGGGCCCCCCTAACTTTCAATGCTCACCCCATCCCTAATGGACACACCCATTTTGGCTAGAACACTTTGGTTTTTACCTGTTTCATATGCTTATTTCCAGATAAGATCTTTGAAGAAACAGTAGTCTGCAGGAAAAAAATCTCACATGTAAACCACTTTCTGTGTAGTCTGGCTTTTCAGATTTGCTGCTACATTACCAAATAATATACCCTGACTTTTAGTTTGGGAAATACAGTTGAAAGGCCTGAAAATAAAATAACACAAATTAAACTGTATCCAATGTCATGTGTACCTAAGAACCTTGGGATTTTCTAGACTAAGTGCCAACATGCACCAGCTGTCCCAGAACTGAAATCCCCTTTGTTTCTCTGAAGAATATAAAATGTAGTCTCCCATCTCTGTCAGTCAGATGCCAGAATGATAAGATTGTTTATGCTATCTCTTTTATACTATAGGTTGGTCAAGTTAAAAAAAATTCAGGTTCTGGTGTAGCATTTTAAAAAATAATTATGAGCTATGAATTAGTTTGTTTCGAGAATTTTTTTTGTTTTGGGGTTCCTACCAATACTCTGACAATAAGTCTTTTGTGTCCCAAGTGCTACACACACTGAAAGCCTTTTATTATTTATTTTTTTACATAAAATTTTCAACAGAATGACTAATTGAGCATAACAGTTCATATGACACTGTAGTCCATTGTGTAAGTATTGAGAGCAAAATTTTCATTCCTAGGAATATAGAACACATTATTTAATGTTCTTGGGAAAACATGTTATGTGTGTGCTCAGGATACTACTTTGAAGAGAATACTTTTTAAAAAGATCTTTTTTTTTTTCCCCATGGAACACTGAAGAAAGTTTGGCAGGAGGAGTGAAGTGCTTTAAGTAAGGCAAGTGGTTTAGATCATACTGTAATGGTCAGTCATGACAGGACATAAAAGAAATGCAACCTCCTAAATCCTCTGGAGCCATTTGTTTACTAGGACATATGAGAAGATAGGTGACTTGTTCCCAAGTTACTTTGAATTGAGAGTGTATAATGTGGTATGTTTATCTGGATCTCTAATTTTCAGAAATATGTTTTCACTTTCACTAGAAATGATTTTATTGAATTTTAAAGTATTTGATCAGGAGAAATAAAAAGAGTATAAATAAATATATGGCATTTGTTCGTGCTTGGATGTTATTTTTGTGTTAGTTATTGAGAAATACCTCCAAGTGTTAGTGTGACTGGCAGTAAAGTAATGGTAATTCCATTAACAGTCCAGCAAACCAGAACAGCCAGAGAGGGTCAATGCTTTTCTAACCATTATATTGAAAAGTACTAGTGATTGAATTAGTTTTGATTGAAGCTTTGGGTTAGTCTCCTACTTGAATATATCAGAAGTTACATAGGCTGTGCATATGTACTTGTATGAGGGTGTGTGTATGTATGTGTGTTTAAATTTCCCCCTGGTATTTGTAGTTAGTATTGATTCACTAAGCTTTTATGTTAACTAAAACTTTTTTTTTTAAAGTTTAAAAGTTTTTACCTTCAGTTGTTGTAGTCAAATCAGAACATTTTATAGTACAGATCTAAGTGAAGAAAGTGCTTTTGGACCAAGTGCTTTGCTTCATTTTAATTAGTGAATTCCTTCTTAAAAGGATACCCTTATTTTTATTTTTGATTTCATCCTGTTTTCTTTTCTGGAGAGTGTACTCTTGTATTTCCACAATGCTATTTGTGGAATGCTTTCTACGAGTTAAGTATTTAGCATTAATTACTTTCTATAAATCATGCTTTATGATCCTTATTACAGTCTTATAAAGTATCATTATTTTACAAAGAACTTAAGATTAACTTGATCAAATTATTATTTGCTAAGTGTGAAACCAAGCCTCAGTGACCCTAAAGTGTTCAGCCACTAAGCCATCTGTGCCACGTCAGTGTCTGTGCTTTGTGTTCTCTTCCGTGGTTCCATTGCATCCTTATGCAATGTCCCTTCATTCCTACACTGTACCATTAAGAGATACTTGCGTATCTGGCACTTCTTTAGACTGTGAGTCCCTTGAGGAAAATCTGTCTTCAACTGTTTCCACAGTATATAATACATTGACGATGTTAGTAAACCTGGAAGAGAGGAGAGGGTGTACCAAAGGACATTTAGGAAATTCCTGCTCTCCAAGTGAAGGGGAAGATAGGGAAGAGCAGGAGGGAAGATGGCTGAGAGGCCTTTAGTTGGAGGCAGACGTTAGTCTTCATCGTTCCAAAGAAGCTAAGGGATTTGAGGCGTGGGGATATTTGGAGGTGGGAAGTGAACCCCTACTATTTGGAGACAGATTTTTCTGTCTTTGCAGCATTCGCAGGGATGCTTGTTAAGTTCAGTAGTACTGAGGCAAGAGTGCTTCTGTTGTAGGTACCAGAATTCATTTGTTTATACATAATTTTCTTACCTTCATTGATGGCAGTGTTTTTACCGTCATTGATTCACAAAAATAAATATAACTGAAAAAGGAGAAAGAAAAATACACTAATTGAAACAAAAAAATAGAAAAGTGGAGAGCAGTTTATCTAATGATACTATTTTGAAAAGCTTATGGGGAGTGATTCCCATCCCCTTACCAGTAATTAGTTCATCTAAACGCTACACTTTGAAGTAGAACTATTGGACAAAAAGGGTGGAGCATTGCACTTAGGAATAGTGTAGCAAAGGAAAAAGACATTCTGTTATAATAACAACAGACCAGTAAATGTGTGGGAATGACTAAGAGTCAGATGATGGGAATTCTGTTTTGTTTTTGTGGTGGAAAGAAAACTGTCACTGGCTGAAGGTGGTGGCAGGGCTTCTAGAAAACAGCGTGACTGGGGCTGTCTGATACTATGCCTCTTACTATAAATCTAAGTTCTGTTCTTTCATCTGTATGTATATGTCTTCATTTGGTTATTTTGCAGAACCAGAAGATAATGTTTAAACAATATTGAATTGATTCTTTTAAATTAGGAATAAAGAGAATAACACAATATAGGGTGGAATGACAAGTGGGTTAAAGAGAGGGGAGTTCTAGTAACAGGAGTGACTTTTGATTTACACGGGCATGGCTGCAAATTTGGATAAACTCATTTGTGAATGTAAATTGTTTGCATGTTCATACAATCTTTACTCTTTTTTAATGGTTGATAATGAGTCAGAACTTAGTATATTAGAATATAATTTCAGTTTTACTGAAGAGGTATTTTAAGCCTTTTGGGAAAGGGAGTCTGTATGATAAGTATAAAGAATAGATGGCATTATTAACATGAGTTTTTTTCCTATAACAACTTCATTATTTCTAAAATGTGTGTCTCTTTTTTTTTAGCATAGCACACTTGACTTACCTGAATAAAGTTATAAGTGCTTTTGAGGACAGGAATAATTTTGAGGACCTTACCTTACGGTATTATAATTGTTTTTGTTCCCAAGGACTCTTAACTTCCCATTATTCTAAGGCTTATTAGTTACTTAAAGGTTACCCAATGCCTGGGAATTTTCTACTTATTTATGGCTTAGATATTTGAACCTACTCAATTTTTTTTTATCTCCATTAAAGGATTTGTAGGAATAGAAGGAAGAATCATGATAATTTTATTCTTAATAACAACTCTGATTAAAAGTTTGGCAGAAAAGTCTCCACACTAATTAAAAATGAAGAACAAAATTCATGATGTTGCAGCTGTGTGAGGGCTTCCTCTGGGGAAAGTTTATGCCTTATAGCTAAGAAATGATGTTGAAAGACAAGTCTGTGAATCACATTTTCAAATGGGACAACAGTTTGTGTATGTGTGTGCGTGCATGTGTGTGAATGGGGAGAGTTAAAGGTATTTTGACTATCAAGGGAGGAAAAACAATAAAAGTGGTAGAATCCAGGTTAGCAAATATTTCCAATATTAGAACTATAACACCAATTCATTTGTGGTCCTAGAATTTTTTTTGTCTGTGTTCTGATCATAGACTCTTGGCTCTGAACTTTGAGCCCATCTAGTTTAGCAACTCTGCCTCTCAAGTCTTCCTTATGACTTGATGTCATCATTGAATTTAATTCATTGAATGTTATTCACAAAGCTCTCCCTTTCTCAGCACTTCCCCATTTTGGAGAGATGCTCATGATAAAAAATGGTTTTTGGATATAGGAATTCACCTCTTTTTGGATATAGGAATTAAGCCTCTAGGTTAAATGGAATACAGATAATGGAGAAAGATTGCTTAGTTAGAATGAAAAACATTGTATTTTCAATTAAGCATGCGTTAGAAAAAAATCCTTTTTATTTTTTCCTTGGTGGGTAGGGAGGTGGTATTTAGTGATTAAAACAAATACTATGTAATAGCTGTAATTTAATTTGAGTAATAATACCACAGTATTATACTCTTGACTGAAATCTGTGAAACTCATAAAACTAAAGGGCATTTAAAAAAGTGTTTTTGGATCACAAACCTGTGAATTTTTATGTCATCTCTTCATTTGCCTGCCTAAAAGCTATCCATTTTGGCTTTTGTTGAAAAACGACAGCATGATATTTTTTTTTGACATTTTGTGACAATTTCACAAGTCTTTTATTCTTGGTAATGACAGATTAGATCATCTCAGATATTTATTTAATGTTTTTCCCAAAAGTCTATTATCCTTTTAAGTTATTTTAGTGTCAGTAAATCTGGCCTACTATTTTATTGCTGTCATTTTCCAAATGATAGGTATTTTGTAAAGTTAATCTTCAAAAATTTCTGATTTTTATTTGGGAAGTTTTCTTGGTGAATAAGCATTTGTTAAGTTTGTTCATTTTCCCAAATTAGAAAACTTGAAAATATTAGCAAGAACTAGAAAGGAATAGTCAAGAACTAAAGATGAATATGCTGAGGGAGACTTACATCCAGGAGGAATGGTATTAATTTGGGAAGTATTCCTGAGAAGATACCTTGTTTCTTAGATAGCCCTTATGCATATTTGTTTTTTGCTTTAAACCTATATCTTAAACATTTTAACAGTAATTTTATTTTCTACATTTTAACATATTATCAACTGTAGGATGCTGTTTTTTTTTCCTTTGTTTGTTTGTTTTTTGAGGGCATCTCTCATATTTATTGATCAAATTCTTGTTAACAACAATAAAATTCTGTATAGGGGAGTCAATGCTCAATGCACAATCATTAATCCACCCCAAGCCTAATTTTCATCAGTCTCCTATCTTCTGAAGCATAACGAACAAGTTCTTACATGGAGAACAAATTCTTACATAGTGAATAAGTTACATGGTGAACAGTACAAGGGCAGTCATCACAGAAACTTTCGGTTTTGCTCATGCTTTATGAACTATAAACAGTCAGTTCAAATATGAATACTCATTTGATTTTTATACTTGATTTATATGTGGATACCACATTTCTCTCTTTATTATTATTATTTTTAATAAAATGCTGAAGTGGTAGGTAGATACAAGATAAAGGTAGAAAACATAGTGTTGTAAGAGAGTAAATGTAGATGATCAGGTTTGTGCCTGTAGACTATGTGTTAATCCAAGCTAGACAAGGGCAATAAAACATTCACGTATGCAGAAGATTTCTCTCAGAACGGGGGGGTGAAGTTCTAAGCCTCACCTCTGTTGATCCCCAATTTCTCACCTGATGGCCCCCCGCGACTGTGCCTGTCTTAGGTTGTTCCTCCCTTGAGGAATCTTACCCATCTCTGGCTAACCAGTCATCTTCCAGGGCCATACAGGAAAATGTAAAGTTGGTAAGTGAGAGAGAAGCCTTATTGTTTGAAAAGGTTAGCTTTTTACTTCTTTGCATATTTATGCCCTGTGGCTTCTATGCCCAGCATTTGCCTTGAGGTATCTTTATCACTTGGAAGAATTATGATACTCGGTAAATTTGATATGAGGCACGAATTCTATTTAAGGGTTGTAAGTAGGAAGGAAGAAGAAAAGCTATAGAAGAAGCAGGCGGAAGAAAACATGGGAAGATTGATTATTTCTTTGACATATCTTCTTGTAGAGTAACTTCAGCATGTATAGGTTTTAAGCTACTACTTAAATTGCGCACACAGATTAACATAATAGGAGTATAGTTACATAACCAAAGCATACCTGTAATTACCAGCCATCTCCAGTGAAACCAAGAAAACCAGTTAGGCACCTTAGGCATTTGTGAAAACTTATCTATGATATGGTGGATATTGTCCAACTGAACTTGAACAGTCTGAGAGAAATCAGACAAATTCAAACAACCCATTCCTGGGAACTGTTCACATCCCATATGTTCTTTTAACAGTAAATAGTCTGTAGTTGTAAGATTTTGGAGCGCTACAATTTGCACTTCTCCTAATTCTTGGTTGAGTTCCAACAGTATAGATCCAGTCAAATTTGTTGTTTTACTGTAAGCACAGGCCAGCTTAGATATCTCCTTCTTCATTCCCATGGCAAGTCCAGGAACTGGTGGGATGAGTGCATCTACAGCTGTAGCAGTGCGTGGATCTTTGTTGGGGGTTTTTGATGATCATCTTCTGGCATGAGTCTTCCAGAGAGTGCTGATGTTGGAAGCTGTTTTTCATATCGTATCTTAGTTCATTTTCAGGGTAGCCAAATTAGGCTTTGATCCTCTGTATAAACACAAACAGACCCTTTGCCTACACTTTTATATGCCCTTTATACCCTTGTGTAGAACTCATTGGAGGTCACTACACAGGAACTGCCTTTTTATTTTTTTATTTTTTGGTATCATTAATCTACACTTACATGACGAATATTATGTTTACTAGGCTCTCCCCTATACCAGGTCTCCCCTATAAACACCTTAACAGTCACTGTCCATCAGCATAGCAAAATGTTGTAGAATCTCTACTTGCCTTTTCTGTGTTGTACAGCCCTCCCCTTTCTCCCACCCCCCCCATGCCTGCTAATCTTAATATCCCCCTTCTTCTTCCCCCCCCTTATCCCTCCCTACCCACCCATCAATCCCAGTCCCTTTCCCTTTGGTACCTGTTAGTCCATTCTTGAGTTCTGTGATTCTGCTGCTGTTTTGTTCCTTCAGTTTTTCCTTTGTTCTTATATTCCACAGATGAGTGAAATCATTTGGTATTTCTCTTTCTCCTATTGGCTTGTTTCACTGAGCATAATACCCTCCAGCTCCATCCATGTTGCTGCAAATGGTAGGATTTGCCCTTTTCTTATGGCTGAGTAGTATTCCATTGTGTATATGTACCACATCTTCTTTATCCATTCATCTATCGATGGACATTTAGGTTGCTTCCAATTCTTGGCTATTGTAAATAGTGCTGCGATAAACATAGGGGTGCACTGGTCTTTCTCATACTTGATTGCTGCATTCTTAGGGTAAATTCCTAGGAGTGCAATTCCTGGGTGAAATGGTAGGTCTGTTTTGAGCATTTTGATGTACCTCCATACTGCTTTCCACAATGGTTGAACTAACTTACATTCCCACCAGCAGTGCAGGAGGGTTCCCCTTTCTCCACAGCCTCGCCAACATTTGTTGTTGTTTGTCTTTTGGATGGCAGCCATCCTTACTGGTGTGAGGTGATACCTCATTGTAGTTTTAATTTGCATTTCTCTGATAATTAGTGATGTGGAGCATCTTTTCATGTGTCTGTTGGCCATCTGTATTTCTTTTTTGGAGAACTGTCTGTTCAGTTCCTCTGCCCATTTTTTTTTTTTTTTTTAAATAATTATTTTTTATTGAAGGGTAGTTGATGCACAGTATTACATTACATGAGTTTCAAGTGTACAACACAGTGGTAGAACATTTATATACATAATTCTAGGTTCCAGCTATCACCCTACCAGGCTGTTACAATATCTTGACTATATTCCTTATGCTATACATTACATCCCGGTTACTAATTTATTTTACCATTGGAAGTCTGTCCTTTTTTTTTTGTTTTGTTTTTTTTTGTGAGGGCATCTCTCATATTTATTGATCAAATGGTTGTTAACGACAATAAAATTCTGTATAGGGGAGTCAATGCTCAATGCACAATCATTAATCAACCCCAAGCTTAATTTTTGTCAGTCTCCAATCTTCTGAGGCATAACAAACAAGTTTTTACATGTAGAACAAATTCTTACATAATGAATAAGTTACATAGTGAACAGTACAAGGGCAGTCATCACAGAAACTTTAGGTTTTGCTCATGCATTATGAACTCTAAACAGTCAGTTCAAATATGAATACTCATTTGGTTTTTATACTTGATTTATATGTGGATACCACATTTCTCTCTTTATTATTATTATTTTTAATAAAATGCTGAAGTGGTAGGTAGATACAAGATAAAGGTAGAAAACATAGTTTAGTGTTGTAAGAGAGCACATGTAGATGATCCGGTGTGTGCCTGTAGACTATGTGTTAATCCAAGCTAGACCAGGGCAATAAAACATCCACGGATGCAGAAGATTTCTCTCAGAATAGGGGGGGTGAGGTTCTAAGCCTCACCTCTGTTGATCCCCAATTTCTCACCTGATGGCCCCCCTGCGACTGTGCCTGTCTTAGGTTGTTCCTCCCTTGAGGAATCTTACCCGTCTCTGGCTAACCAGTCATCTTCCGGGGCCATACAGGGAAATGTGAAGTTGGTAAGTGAGAGAGAAGCCTTATTGTTTGAAAAAGTTCGCTTTTTACTTCTTTGCATATTTATGCCCTGTGGCTTCTATGCCCAGCATTTGTCTTGAGGTATCTTTACCACTTGGAAGAATTATGATACTCGGTAAATTTGATTTGAGGCACGAATTCTATTTAAGGGTTGTAATTAGGAAGGAAGAAGAAAAGCTATAGAAGTAGCAGGTGGAAGAAAACATGGGAAGATTGATTATTTCTTTGATATATCTTCTTGTAGAGTAACTTCAGCATGTATAGGTTTTAAGCTACTACTTAAATTGCACACACACATTAACATAATAGGAGTATAGATACATAACCAAAGCATATCTGTAATTACCAGCCATCTCCAGTGAAACCAAGAAAACCAGTTAGGCACCTTAGGCATTTGTGAAAACTTATCTATGATATGGTGGATATTGTCCAACTGAACTTGAACAGTCTGAGAGAAATCAGACAAATTAAAACAACCCATTCCTGGGGACTGTTCACATGCCATATGTTCTTTTAACAGTAAATAGTTTGTAGTTGTAAGACTTTGGAGCGCTACAATTTGCACTTCTCCAAATTCTTGGTTGAGTTCCAACAGTATAGATCCAGTCCAATTTTGTTGTTTTACTGTATGCACAGGCCAGCTTAGATATCTCCTTCCTCATTCCCATGGCAAGTCCAGGAACTGGTGGGATGAGTGCATCTACAGCTGTAGCAGTGCGTGGATCTTTGTTGGGGTTTTTTGATGATCATCTTCTGGCATGAGTCTTCCAGAGAGTGCAGATGTTGGAAGTTCTTTTTCATATCGTATCTTAGTTCATTTTCGGGGTAGCCCAATTAGGCTTTGATCCTCTGTATAAACACAAACAGACCCTTTGCCTACACTTTTATATGCCCTTTATACCCTTGTGTAGAACTCGTTGGAGGTTACCACACAGGAACTGCCCTTTTTTTTTTTTTTTTTTGCTTTGTTTTTGGTATCACTAATCTACACTTACATGACGAATATTATGTTTACTAGGCTCTCCCCTATACCAGGTCTCCCCTATAAACCCCTTTACTGTCACTGTCCATCAGCATAGCAAAATGTTGTAGAATCACTACTTGCCTTCTCTGTGTTGTACAGCCCTCCCTTTTCTCCTACCCCCCCATGCATGTTAATCTTAATACCCCCCTACTTCTCCCCCCCTTATCCCTCCCTACCCACCCATCCTCCCTAGTCACTTTCCCTTTGGTACCTGTTAGTCCATTCTTGAGTTCTGTGATTCTGCTGCTGTTTTGTTCCTTCAGTTTTTCCTTTGTTCTTATATTCCACAGATAAGTGAAATCATTTGGTATTTCTCTTTCTCCGCTTGGCTTGTTTCACTGAGCATAATACCCTCCAGCTCCATTCATGTTGCTGCAAATGATTGGATTTGCCCTTTTCTTATGGCTGAGTAGTATTCCATTGTGTATATATACCACATCTTCTTTATCCATTCATCTATTTTTGGACATTTAGGTTGCTTCCAATTCTTGGCTATTGTAAATAGTGCTGCAATAAACATAGGGGTGCATCTGTCTTTCTCAAACTTGATTGCTGCGTTCTTAGGGTAAATTCCTAGGAGTGCAATTCCTGGGTCAAATGGTAAGTCTGTTTTGAGCATTTTGATGTACCTCCATACTGCTTTCCACAATGGTTGAACTAACTTACATTCCCACCAGCAGGGCAGGAGGGTTCCCCTTTCTCCACAGCCTCGCCAACATTTGTTGTTGTTTGTCTTTTGGATGGCAGCCATCCTTACTGGTGTGAGGTGATACCTCATTGTAGTTTTAATTTGCATTTCTCTGATAATTAACGATGTGGAGCATCTTTTCATGTGTCTGTTGGCCATCTGTATTTCTTTTTTGGAGAACTGTCTGTTCAGTTCCTCTGCCCATTTTTTAATTGGGTTATTTGTTCTTTGTTTGTTGAGGCGTGTGAGCTCTTTATATATTCTGGACGTCAAGCCTTTATTGGATGTGTCATTTTCAAATATATTCTCCCATACTGTAGGGTTCCTTTTTGTTCTATTGATGGTGTCTTTTGCTGTACAGAAGCTTTTCAGCTTAATATAGTCCCACTTGTTCATTTTTGCTGTTGTTTTCCTTGCCTGGGGAGATATGTTCAAGAAGAGGTCACTCATGTTTATGTCTAAGAGGTTTTTGCCTATGTTTTCTTCCAAGAGTTTAATGGTTTCATGACTTACATTCAGGTCTTTGATCCATTTTGAGTTTACTTTTGTATATGGGGTTAGACAGTGGTCCAGTTTCATTCTCCTACATGTAGCTGTCCAGTTTTGCCAGCACCATCTGTTGAAGAGACTGTCATTTCCCCATTGTATGTCCATGGCTCCTTTATCAAATATTAATTGACCATATATGTCTGGGTTAATGTCTGGATTCTCTAGTCTGTTCCATTGGTCTGTGGCTCTGTTCTTGTGCCAATAGCAAATTGTCTTGATTACTATGGCTTTATAGTAGAGCTTGAAGTTGGGGAGTGAGATGCCCCCTACTTTATTCTTCTTACTCAGGATTGCTTTGGCTATTCGGGGTCTTCGGAGTTTCCATATGAATTTTTGAATTATTTGTTCCAGTTCATTGAAGAATGTTGCTGGTAGTTTCATAGGGATTGCATCAAATCTGTATATTGCTTTGGGCAGGATGGTCATTTTGATGATATTAATTCTTCCTAGCCACGAGCATGGGATGAGTTTCCATCTGTTAGTGTCCTCTTTAATTTCTCTTAAGAGTGACTTGTAGTTTTCAGAGTATAAGTCTTTCACTTCTTTGGTTAGGTTTATTCCTAGGTATTTTATTTTTTTTGATGCAATTGTGAATGGAATTGTTTTCCTGATTTCTCTTTCTGTTGGTTCATTGTTAGTGTATAGGAAAGCTACAGATTTCTGTGTGTTGATTTTGTGTCCTGCAACTTTGCTGTATTCCCATATCAGTTCTAGTAGTTTTGGGTGGAGTCTTTAGGGTTTTTTATGTACAGTATCATGTCTTCTGCAAATAGTGACAGTTTAACTTCTTTGCCAATCTGGATTCCTTGTATTTTTTTGTTTTGTCTGATTGCCGTGGCTAGGACCTCCAGTACTATGTTAAATAACAGTGGGGAGAGTGGGCATCCCCGTCTAGTTCCCGATCTCAGAGGAAATGCTTTCAGCTTCCCACTGTTCAATATAATGTTGGCTGTGGGTTTATCATAGATGGCCTTTATTATGTTGAGGTACTTGCCCTCTATTCCCATTTTGCTGAGAGTTTTTATCATGAATGGATGTTGAACTTTGTCAAATGCTTTTTCAGCATCTATGGAGATGATCATGTGGTTTTTGTCTTTCTTTTTGTTGATGTGGTGGATGATGTTGATGGACTTTCGAATGTTGTACCATCCTTGCATCCCTCGGATGAATCCCACTTGGTCATGGTGTATGATCCTTTTGATGTATTTTTGAATTCGGTTTGCTAATATTTTGTTGAGTATTTTTGCATCTACGTTCATCAGGGATATTGGTCTGTAGTTTTCTTTTCTGATGGGCTCTTTGCCTGGTTTTGGTATTAGGGTGATGTTAGCTTCATAGAATGAGTTTGGGAGTATCCCCTCCTCCTCTATTTTTTGGAAAACTTTAAGGAGAATGGGTATTATGTCTTCCCTGTGTGTCTGATAAAATTCTGAGGTAAATCCATCTGGCCCGGGGGTTTTGTTCTTTGGTAGTTTTTGGATTACCGCTTCAATTTCGTTGCTGGTAATTGGTCTGTTTAGATTTTCTGTTTCTTTCTGGGTCAGTCTTGGAAGGTTGTATTTTTCTAGGAAGTTGTCCATTTCTCCTAGGTTTCCCAGCTTGTTAGCATATAGGTTTTCATAGTATTCTCTAATAATTCTTTGTATTTCTGTGGGGTCTGTCGTGATTTTTCCTTTCTCGTTTCTGATACTGTCGATTTGTGTTGACTCTCTTTTCCTCTTAATAAGTCTGGCTATAGGCTTATCTATTTTGTTTATTTTCTCAAAGTACCAGTTCTTGGTTTCATTGATTTTTGCTATTGTTTTATTCTTCTCAATTTTATTTATTTCTTCTCTGATCTTTATTATGTCCCTCCTTCTGCTGACTTATGCCTCACTTGTTCTTCTTTTTCCAATTTCAATAATTGTGACATTTGACTATTCATTTGGGATTGTTCTTCCTTTTTTAAATATGCTTGAATTGCTATGTACTTTCCTCTTAAGACTGCTTTTGCTGTGTCCCACAGAAGTTGGGGCTTAATGTTGTTGTTGTCATTTGTTTCCATATATTGCTGGATCTCCATTTTGATTTGGTCATTGATCCATTGATTATTTAGGAGCGTGTTGTTAAGCCTCCATGTGTTTGTGAGCCTTTTTGCTTTCTTTGTACAGTTTATTTCTAGTTTTATGCCTTTGTGGTCTGAAAAGTTGGTTGGTAGGGTTTCAATCTTTGGAATTTACTGAGGCTCTTTTTGTGGCCTAGTGTGTGGTCTATTCTGGAGAATGTTCCATGTGCACTTGAGAAGAATGTGTATCCTGTTGCTTTTGGATGTAGAGTTCTGTAGATGTCTATTAGTTCCATCTGCTCTACTGTGTTGTTCAGTGCTTCCGTGTCCTTATTTTCTGCCCGGTGGATCTATCCTTTGGGGTGAGTGGTGTGTTGAAGTCTCCTAGAATGAATGCATTGCAGTCTATTTCTCCCTTTGGTTCTGTTAGTATTTGTTTCACATATGCTGGTGCTCCTGTGTTGGGTGCATATATATTTAGAATGGTTATATCCTCTTTTTGGACTGAGCCCTTTATCATTATGTAGTGTCCTTCTTTATCTCTTGTTACTTTCTTAGTTTTGAAGTCTATTTTGTCTGATATTAGTACTGCAACCCCTGCTTTCTTCTCGCTGTTGTTTGCCTGAAATATGTTTTTCCATCCCTTGACTTTTAGTCTGTACATGTCTTTGGGTTTGAGGTGAGTTTCTTGTAAGCAGCATATAGATGGTTCTTGCTTTTTTATCCATTCTATTACTCTGTGTCTTTTGATTGGTGCATTCAGTCCATTAACATTTAGGGTGACTATTGAAAGATATGTACTTATTGCCATTGCAGGCTTTAAATTCATGGTTACCAAAGGTTCAAGGTTAGCCTCTTTAGTATCTTACTGCCTAACTTACCTCGCTTATTAAGCTGTTATGTACACTGTCTGGAGATTCTTTACTTCTCTCCCTTCTTATTCCTCCTCCTCCATTCTTCCTATGTTGGGTGTTTTGTTCTATGCTCTTTCTAGGAGTGCTCCCATCTAGAGCAGTCTCTGTAAGATGTCCTGTAGAGGTGGTTTGTGGGAAGCAAATTCCCTCAGGTTTTGTTTGTCTGGGAATTGTTTAATCCCACCATCATATTTAAATGATAGTCGTGCTGGATACAGTATCCTTGGTTCAAGGCCCTTCTGTTTCATTGCATTAAATATATCATGCCATTCTCTTCTGGCCTGTGGGGTTTCTGTTGAGAAGTCTGACGTTAGCCTGATGGGTTTTCCTTTATAGGTGACCTTTTTCTCTCTAGCTGCCTTTAAAACTCTTTCCTTGTCCTTGATCTTTGCCATTTTAATTATTATGTGTCTTGGTGTTGTCCTCTTTGGATCCTTTCTGTTGGGGGTTCTGTGTATTTCCATGGTCTATTCGATTATTTCCTCTCCCCGTTTGGGGAATTTTTCAGCAATTATTTCTTCCAAGATACTTTCCATCCCTTTTCCTCTCTCTTCTTCTTCTGGTACCCCTATAATACGGATATTGTTTCTTTTGGATTGGTCACACAGTTCTCTTAATATTGTTTCATTCCTGGAGATCCTTTTATCTCTATGTCAGCTTCTATGCGTTCCTGTTCTCTGTTTTCAATTCCATCAATGGCCTCTTGCATCCTATCCATTCTGCTTATAAACCCTTTCAGAGTTTGTTTCATTTCTGTAATCTCCTTTCTGGCATCTGTGATCTCCCTCCCGACTTCATCCCATATTTCTTGCCTATTTCTCTGCATCTCTGTCAGCATGTTTATGATTCTTATTTTGAATTCTTTTTCAGGAAGACTGGTTAGGTCTGTCTCCTTCTCTGGTGTTGTCTCTGTGATCTTTGTCTGCCTGTAGTTTTGCCTTTTCATGGTGATAGGAATAGTTTGCAGAGCTGGAACGAGTGACGGCTGGAAGAACTTACCTTCTTGTTGGTTTGTGGCCCTCCTCTCCTTGGAGAACAGTGACCTCTAGTGGCTTGTGCTGGGCAGCTGGGCGCAGACAGGGCTTCTGCTTCCTGCCGGGCTGCTATGGAGTTTGTCTCCGCTGTTGCTGTGGGCGTGGCCTGGCTTCGGCCGCCACTCCAATGTGGTGGAGTCACGCTGGAGGGGGAGCGGCCGGAAGGCTATGTATCTCCGAAAGGGGCCTCCCTGCTCCCTGCAGCCCAGGTGATTAGGGTGTCCAGAGATCCCCGGATTCCCTATCTCTGGATTAAGTGTCCCGCCCTGCCTCTTTAAGACTTCCAAAAAGCACCTGCCAAAACAAAACAACGACCACACACACACACAAAAAATTTAAAAATTAAAAAAATAAATAATAAACATAAAAAATGGCCGCTCGTTTTTCTTTATTCTCCAGCGCCAGCCTCAGGCATCTGCTCACTGGTCTTGCTACCCTGTTTCCCTAGTATTGGGGTCCCTATCCCTTTAAGACTTCCAAAAAGCGCTCACCAAAACAAAACAGCAATAAAAAAAAGAAATTGGCCACTCAGTTTTCTTTTGTTCTCCGGCCCCAGCCTCCGATACCCACTCGCCGGTCTTGTTGCCCTGTTTCCCTAGTATTGGGGTCCCTATCCCTTTAAGACTTTCAAAAAGCGCTCACCAAAACAAAACAGCAAAAAAAAAAAAAAGCCACTCGCTTTTCTTATGTCCTCTGGCGCCAGGCCTCCAGTACCCGTTCTTGCTGCCCTGTTTCCCTAGTATCCAGGGTCCCACGCATGCACTGTGTCTGCGCTCTGGCCCGGATGGCTGGGGCTGGGTGCTCGGCAGTCCTGGGCTCCGTCTCCCTCCCGCTCTGCCTACTCTTCTCCCGCTGGGAGCTGGGGGGAGGGGCGCTCGTGTCCCACCACGCTGGGGCTTGTATCTTACCCCCTTTACGAGGCACTGGGTTCTCTCAGGTGCGGATGTGGTCTGGATGTTGTCCTGTGTCCTCTGGTCTTTATTCTAGGAAGAGTTGTCTTTATATTTTCATAGATATGTGTGGTTTTGGGAGGAGATTTCCGCTGCTCTACTCACGCCGCCATCTTGGCTCCACCTCTCCCTGTTTTTTTTTAAGAGTGGTATTTATGTATAAAAAAATTTAGAGTTTAGACAGCATTTTAAAATTATTTTCACTTTGTTTTTACAACTACTCAGGGAGATAAGAGGAGCAAATATTTTTATCCTTACTTTGTAACATAGAATTGAGGCTTTAAGAGGCTAAATGACTTTGCATGATTTATGAGACCTGATTTTTCTTTCTCTTCCTGAGGTTTATTTAAACTTACATGTCCCGGTTGAAGTGGGAAAATAGTTTATGTGTTAGCATTTGCCAAAGTGTTTCTTGCTTCATATTGTGAAGATGATTTTTATTATGGTTATGTATAAATAGTCTGCTTCACTTCACCATAGACATCCTTTTTTGGTCATGAAATAAAACTACACAGCATTTGTGATGAAAGCAGAAAGGATCTCTAAGTTTCCAACAATGATTTAATAAGTGGAACTGGTTGCTAGAGAGGAAATGTGAAATTTCCTTTTCTAGGGTTATGTTTGTCTTGTTTTTAATAAACTGTATTAAATTTTCTCTGGCAAAAGACGATCTGATTATGGGTAATTTAGCTCCTTGCTTCTTTAAGAATCAAATTGTTAGAGTCTCATTTGTTTTAAACCACCATTCCTGTGTTTAACTTCATTCTGAGAAACTGGAGTTCTTTGATGTCAGTGGGAGGTATCCTGTTCCAGCTTCCATTTGGTAAAAATAGCTTGCATTGTTTCGGTGTTTCTGTTTGTCAGGTAATGTACTAAACTCTTTGCATGCATTTACTTAATCTTTATGTATGTGAACTATTCCTGGCATAGGGTGAACACTCAGTATGCATTAACTAAATGGAGGAGACAGAAAATAAATAAGAAAAAAGTATGTCAGTTGGTAATAAGTACTCTTGGAAAAATAAAGCAGGGGAGGGGTAAAGAGAATGAGTTGGGGGGGTGGTTTGGAGTGGTTTGCAATTTTAAATAAAATGGCCAGGGAAGGTCTCACGAAGAAGGCAATATCTGAGCAAAAAAGTTGAAGGAATATTTGGGGGAAGAGAGTTATAGGTAGAGATAACTGAAGGTATAAAGGTCTTGAAGTGGGAACTTGCCTGTGTGTGTGAGGAACAGCAGGGAGTCCTGTGAAGTTATAGTGCAAGGGAGCAAAGGGAGAATGTAGGAGATCAGATCAGGGAGGTAAGTGGGGGAAGATTATGTGGGCCTTATGGGCCGTTTTAAGGACTTCGGCTTTTATTCTGAGTGTGATGTTTTTTTCTTGAGTGGAAGGGTTTTTTTTTGCAGAAGAGAGATTATATCAGATGCTTTTAAAGGATCATTTTGGATGCTCTGTTACAACAGATGGATGCAGAGGGAAGGAGACTGGTTTACAGGTAATTTGAATCAACCAAAAGGGAAATGATAGTGGTAGCTGAAGAAGTAGAGGAAAGTGATTGATTACTGTTAATGTTCTGACGGTACAGTCAATAGGATTTCCTGACTGAATGTATAGTGTAATAGAAGCATCAAAGATGACTGCAAAGTTTTTGGCCTAAGAAAGTGTAGAAGGATAGAATTACTATTTACTAACATATAAGCTGCTTTCAGAAAGAAGAGCAGGAATGTGGTTTTGTGCATATTAGAGGTCCACCTGGAGGTATTAAATAATTAGGTTACTGGAATCTGGAATTCAAAAGAGAAGTCTGGGACAGTGCTATAAATTTGGGTTCATCAACTTAAAGATACTAAAGCTGTGAGACAGATGAGATTATTAAAGGGAGGTATATATAGAGAAGTGAAGGTGTTCAGGGACTGAAAGTTCAGGGCATTCTGATGTCCCAAGGCTGAGAGGGTGAAGAAGAACCATTGCAGTGGCCCTGAGAGGGAGAGTGTGCAGTGGCCAGTGAGGCAGCCTGAAGAGTGTGGTCTTCTGAAAGCTAGGTGTTGAATGAGTTTCAAGGAGATAGGATCAGCTATGTCCAGTGCTGGTGATAGATGAAGACTAAGTCTTGACAATTGAGTTTTATAACGTTAGGTTCTTGATGAATTTAAGAAAGCATTTCTGCTGGCCTGATGGAAGTCAGTTCAGGAGAGAATGAGAGGTGAGGAATTGGAAGCAGTGACTATATATAGACATCTTTTTCAAGAAGTTTTGCTATGAAGAAACTCAGAGAATGTAGTGGTATCTGGAGGTTTTGAGAGATATAATAGCATGTTTCTATGCTGGTTGGAATGATTGAGTAGAGAGGGAAAATTTTATGATGCAGGGACCAGAGGGAAGAATTGCTAGAGAGAGTATTATCTTGTAGATGAGAGGAAATGTAGTCTATTGCAGGGCTGACTTTTAATGGGTTCATGGACAATTTCTCCAGAGTGAGAGAAAGGAAGGCAGAGTACATATGCACAGATGAACGTAGGTGGTAGTTGGGGAACTTGTGGAAGACCTTTGATTCCTTCTGTATTTTCAAGTGAAATAGGAATCTAGATCATATACTAAAACTCAGGATGGAGAGACTGATAGAGGGCGAAGAAAGAAAAGATAATCTGAAACAGTTTTCTAGAAGAATGGGAGAGTTATGGACTAGGGAAATGTAGTATGAATTGTGGGGTAGTAAGGGCCTAGTTGAGGTAAGCAATCCAGAATTCAAAGTGAGTCTATGCTGTCTGGTTGTATGTTTTTCTCTAGACTAATTCATCTATATGGGTGCAGGTCTGGAGTGGGCAGAAAACTAGCTTTAGCTAGCATTTCAGTCTTGCCAGGTAAGTACCATGAAGCCAGCAAGGGCAAGGGAGCAATTATAATGACAGGCCCTGGAATTTTATAAGTTGGGGAAAAAGAAGGCAGGTTCATGAAATAGGGAGGGACAATGAAAGGTAGTAGGAACAGTGGAGGTCTTGGTGGGATTGAACGATTAAAGATACTGGCTTGCGTACTAGAGAGGAAGAACTGGTGGTCAGACAGAATGTTTGAAGTTTAAATCAAGAAGAGTTCACAATTCATTGGTCATACCAATATTCAGGGTATGATCATGGTCTGAGGTAATGTGGAGGACAAGGTCATTGGAGAAGAGGTGGTCAGGGAATTCAACATGGGGCCAGGACATTGGATGCTCATTTATATAGATACTGAAATCAATAAGAATTAAGCAGCATAGGAGAGAAATGAGGGCTCATTTTTACATTTGAATAAGCTGTAAGGCGAGCTCTGTCCTTAGGAAAATCAGCCGTTAGTTAGGCCATTTAAGAGAGACCAAGTAGAGGGAATTTTGCTAATGATTGGTGTTGAAATCATGAGGTACAGGAGTTAGGGGGAGGTGAATGGAAGATGGGATCAGAAGAGGAGATTGGAGTCTGGTCGTTCTGATGTCTTGTGTGAACCGCTGAAACAGAGATAGAGGGTATAATGAAGTTAATCCTTGTAGTTTTAAGATGGAGCATGGTGAGACCAGAGGGAGTGAAAGGTCAAGTCCTGCAGGAATCACTCACAGTTCTGAGGTCTCTTCACTTTTGCTGATGGTGTTTGGGAAGCTGGGGGAGACATGGAAGGACAGTCTTATTCCTACAGAGCGCTTGGATTTCTGATGCCGTTTCTTAACTCCTGCTGATGGAGGCTGGGTGGTAAGGAGAATGGGTGGTTGTATTTGGAACATGGAGCGGAAAAAAATGACCAATTATATGATGTAGATTTTATCATCTCCTTTTTACACACAAAGAAAGTGAGACTCAGAGAGGTAGAAAGTCATTCCCAAGGTTACATGGCTACTGGGGAGTGGAGAAAAGGGAAATGAAACAGTTTTAAACTGTAAATAGATGAGGAGTCAAGGACAAGTAACATTCTATGAGATAAATCAGGTTGTCATTGGTGTCTTCATTTACTTACAGGTCCTACAGTATCACTTGGATTCATGCTGAATTCTAAATTGGGGATTTAATTAACAATCCATTCTTCTCATATAGAATGTGGTCCTTGTGTTGTGTCCATAAACTTTAAAAAATTGTGGGAAATGGGCTTATAGGTATTGCTTTCTGGTCGTGCTATTCTTAACCCACTTTAAATCTACTTCAGCTTTATCTTCTCCAGGGAGCACTCTCAGATTGTTTGCAAATAAACTTCCTCATGCAGTGAGCTTATGTGATAGAAGTATTGGGGATATGTGTGCGTGTGCATGTGTGCACATGTGTGTTTTGTCTCCTCAGATAGATCGTAAGCACCCTGAGGGTATTTGTTCTTTTGATTCTGTACTCCTTAAAAGAGGCAATGTGATTGGTCAAAGGGATCTGATGATATAAATAGCTCTGCCACTAATACGTTCTATTTTAAACCATCAGTTCCCTCCATGTGTAAATGAGGGAAATTTGACTAGAATGGTGTCACAGGTCCTTGATGTAAGATAAATTCTAACCGAAATAAGCAGGCGATGAGAGGCAACAAAGGGCCAAGCAGTTTATTTGAGCGCAATTCCCGGGTGATGTTCCCCGGTCTGGATGTTACAGGCGGGGGAAGTCACACCCGGCCAGGGAGGTGGGGGCTTATAAGGGGTTAGGAGGGGGAGGAGTGGGCAAACTAACCTAGGGGGCGTGGAGAGGTATGATTGGCTAAAGGTGACATAATAGACAGCTAGAAACTTTTTATCCTTCCAAGAGGGAGGAAGCTGACATCCGGGTCTTAGTTGGCACATCAGAAGCATGGAATTCAGGAAGAGCTGTCCCCTTTCCATATAAGGCACGGACCTTGGGGTCTGGTCTGTTCTCCTTTTATGGTATCTCTCTGTTCTGTTTGCATGTCCTTGTTTTTCCTTCCTTCCAGCCTAACATTCCAGCCTTTTGGTCATAATGGGCGACGACTCGATCTGGCTACTTCTGGCTGACAAGGGGCGTCGTGGGGGTTTGAGGCTGGTATTAGGCCGAAGGAGGGGTTCAGTGGGAAGAGGTGCGTAACGGTGAAGTAACATCTGGTTGGTGGCCACCCGGGTCATCTGGGTTAGCTGCTGTTGGAGGAACCTGAGAACACAAGGGGCAACTAAGAGTAAACTACAAATTGTTATTAAGGGGCTCAGTAGGGGCATTAGCCAGGCTATTATGGGGGACTGGAATTCTGGATCGAGTTTACATCTCAATATATAGCATTGGGATTTAGTATAGATAAGATTGCATTATTGAAACAGTACTTTTCTCTAAAATGACCCTCATTTTTATTAGAAGTAGCTAGATTAAGAAAATAATTAACAGTTGGCTTGATTATTTGCATTAAGTGCAGCAAGAAGAGCAATTGATTACATAGGCTCTTTTAAATATGCTTTGCTGGAACTTTTTATAAGGAATTTCAGATTGGACTTTTAAAGGCTTCTTGAGGCCAGAAAGCCAAGCCAGACTTGCCATCAGGTTGTGCCTGCAGTACCTGTACATTTGGGTGAATTCTTCTCTTCTTGAGGTTCTCAAGATATTCCTGAAGTTCCTTCACCTGCCAGGAAGTGACTTTCTTTACTCACCCGGTAAGGTTGCTGGGAACTCTGTAAGCAAGGTACCAGGCCAGTTCTTTTGAGGGGCTTTGTTGGCTTTATAAAGTCAATCTTAGTTCCTTAAAGCTGTGTGTTCATATCTGAGCTTACACACATGTCTCTCAGGTGTGACGTTCCAGTCAAAGCCTTGGTAATATAACCAGTGTTTTTAATTGGTCCTCTTACAAGGAAAGCAGATTTTTATTGAACTTGTGCAAATAAACATACTGCCATGAAATATAAAAATAGTCACTGAGAGTTTTTAAATTCTGGAGGGATCAGGTAGAGAGAAAAATAAAGTTTCAATTCTGCTTATAAAGGCAGTCATTTACTAAACTGTTGTCAGCTTAAGAGAAAAAGCTTAAAACACTTTATCAACAACGTTTGAAACAAAAAGCTGCAAAATCATCTTTCTTAGTTTACTTAATCAAATAAACAGCGAGTATAGATGACAAGATTTACAAATGACAATTGTTAAAGATCTGATGAGAGCTTACTGTAAGATAGTTGTCATAAGGAAATTTGGATATTTCTGTAACACAAAACATTCAGTAACAAAGTTTAGCATCATTCTTTTTGACAGTGCTTTTTAGGTAAATATATATCAGATAAATAAGCCAAATTAGCTAAATATTTTCTCCAATGAGAAAAAGTTCCTCTGAGATGTTCTAGGGGCCCTCTGGAAAATATCAGAGTTAACTAGAGGTAAAAGTACCTTTTTGAATTTGATTTTGGGAAGTTGTCAGAAGAAAGTTTCTTTGGTACTTGCCTAAATAGGATTATAGGTTGCCATGAAGCAATACTTATCTATTTAACTAGAAGGATAACAAAGTACTTTAAAGACAAATAAAGAAGGTTACACAGTTGTTAGCAAATTTTGGCTTTTAGTCCTTTTAATATTAAGATCTCATTTTCTTAAATACTCTGACAACTCACTGAGACTTTAAGCATGAGAAACTGCTTTGATTAAACAATTAGAGAACCCATTGCAATCTTTCAATATTAAGAGAAGACTAACAGTTAAGAAAATTTTGTCCTTTTTAACTGAAGATAAAATTCTAATTTTGTTGTGTACTTGATACCGAGACTTATTTGCTTTAATTTTATATAACATGACCGTATTAAATTCTTCTACAAACTTTCTATACCTTTCTTTTTTCATTTAGAATTCTCTCTGTAAAAACAGCTGTACTTTAGAACAAAGTTATTTTCTTTTATCAAAAGACATATTCTTTAGGATGCAGAAATGTTTTCCTTATTACTTTAAGTAGTTTTAATTAGAACTTAAAACCATTAGGTACCTTAATTTTTAGTGAACACTGAGAAGCAGGCTGTTGTAAACTGTTACACTAGCATTTTTTAAATTGACAAATTCATGAACATTTTATAATTTCTGTAACTGAGCTTTACAGCACAATTTCTCACTGAACACAAAGTATATCTTCTTAACTTAGCAAAACTTTAAGGTTTTAGGTTACCACAAAGATTCTCAGGCTGCAGGTAGGTATACACACTGTAACACACAATTAAAAAGGTGTTCACTTGTCACACTTATTTAGTTCACTCATTCATAACAACTATGCTAGATTACTTACAAGACCTTTACTGAATATTAGACAAAGCTAAGCCTTTAAGCATTTTATTCTTAAAAGATTTAGCAGATAACATCAAATTAAATGACCTTAGGTAAACTTAGGCAGCTGATAACCACAAGGACATGCCTGCTTCAGCCAAACTTAAATTAGCATTAATGCTTAACATTTTTTATCAGATTTTCTGGAAGTTTTAAAATGCCCAATTTTCACAAGTGCTTGTTTTTAAATCAATTTTTATTAATACCATCCGGAAGTAGGAAATATTTTTCATCCACACACCTAGACACACAAACATACAAACTGAGACACAACGACTACAGTCAGCAACACCTCCCATACAAAAACATATACACAGACAGACAAACCGATATAAAGACTTGAGTCAGTGATATCCAGTTGCCTTCCTTCTCTTCAGCTTCCTGTCCATGGCTTCCGGAACCAGAGGGTGGGAGGAGCGTGTTTCTGGTGGGGGAAGAGGGTGGTGAAGGTGGAAGAGGAGAGCAGGACGACAGCATGGTTGAGAATGTAGGACTTTAAGATGGCGGCAACACGTGTGAGACAAAGGACTTAGAGATGGTGGTGGAGAGAGGGGGAGGGGATCACGAGCTGAGGGAGGTGGGCGACTGAGGTTTTTGGCGGATCTGAAAAGGAAGAAGGACTGGGCAGAGTAAGAGGCTGACAATCTTTAACTGGAGATCGGGCCAGGAGAACCTGAGTCGTTGAACACTTAACATAAAGGTCTGGGTGGGAGGGCAAAGTCCAAAAAGCCTGCATATGGGATTTCACCCCACTCTCCGCTCCGGTGGCAATAATTAGTTAAGTCGGTGAGGAGGCCAAAATCGAAAGTTCCCTCGGGGCCAGCAAGATTGGTTGTCCAAGGGATACTGAGCCTCAGAGCAAAGAAAGACTAGCTTTATTTGCGAACTTCCCAGGACAAATATAGAGTAGCCAAATTAGAAATGAGACACAGCAGCAGGGTCTGAGCCTCTGCTTTTGAGGGCTGGTTCCCCATGTCTGCGTCACCCCCCAACTAATCCCGCTGAGAGGGGCGCCCAGCATCCCAAGTGCGCCAAGTCAGGGGAGACGTCCTGGGAGCCTGGGTGAGGGATGTCTCCCCCACCACAGTGCCAGGGGCGGGCCAGATGCCCGCAGATGTCCTGGGGCCTGGGTTAGGGACGTCTCCCGCACTGCAGGCCAGGGGCGGGCCGGATGCCCGCAGACGTCCTGGGGCCTGGGTTAGGGACGTCTCCCGCACCACAGGGCCAGGGGCGGGCCGGATGCCCGCAGAGGGTGGTCCAGATGCCCCAACCTGGACGTAGCTATGATTTCTAACGGACCAGGTGAAATGGAGTTAGGAAGGGAAACAGACTGGGGGAAACTGAGGGACTCACCGGGAAATAGTCCACGCAGCGGAGAGCAGGCTGAGGTCCCGGGTTGGGGAGGGAGGGGGGCAGGGCTGCTGGTGGCCTGTCAGGGCCCCACACTCACCCTCCTTCCTGGGTTTCGGCACCAAATGTAAGATAAATTCTAACCAAAATAAGCAGGCGACGAGAGGCAATAAAGGGCCAGACAGTTTATTTGAGTGCAATTCCCAGGTGATATTCCCCCATCTGGCTATCACAGGCTGGGGAAGTCACACCGGGTCAGGGAGGTGGGGGCTTATAAGGGATTAGGAGGGGGAGGAGTGGGCAAACTATCTTAGGGGGGTGTTGAGAGGTATGATTGGCTAAAGGTGACGTAATAGACAGCTAGAAACTTTTTTCCTTCCAAGAGGGAGGAGGCTGACATCTGGGTCTTAGTTGGCACATCAGAAGGATGGAATTCAGGAAGAGCTGTCCCCCTTTCCATGTAAGGCACAGACCTTGGGGTCTGGTCTGTTCTCCTTTTATGGTATCTCTCTGTTCTGTTTGAATGTCCTTGTTTTTCCTTCCTCCAGCCTAACACTTGAAAGTTATAATATCCTATAATTAACTGGCTGGCTTTTAGAGTAGTTGGTTAACATTGATTCCTATACTTCCGTTTGAAAGGAACAACTTAAAAAATATTTGGTATAATTCTAGTTACTTACTCTACAGTGTAAGGTGTGGACAGTGGCCAGGCAGGATCAGATTGAGAAATAGGGCTAGAGATAAGAGAGCATAGAGTCAGATAGTACTAGTAGCAAGTATTAGTGAATATGGGACTGAGAAGACTAAAAATATGTTTGAAATCATTTGTACAGAAGTAATAAGTGAAGCTGTAGGAATCCATGGTATTTCAGAGAGATTAAGTATAGAAAATAGAGCCAAGGTCAGAACTTTCAAGAGAATCTATATTTAGAGGGCAATTGGAAGAAAATAACGTAGAGGAGAGAATATAAAGAAAGCTGGCAAATTTTAGTGACAGTGGAAGTTTAGATAGAAAAGAATCCCAAGATGGAGGCAGTGATGATAGTATCAAATTTTGCAGAAGTTAAGGAGGACAAGAACTGAGAGAAACAAGGCACCCTGGATTTGTTCCCTAGGTCCCTGATGACACTCAGAAAGCAGTATCAGTAGGGTACTTGAAGGTAGAATTCAGTATTATTAATGATTCTTACATAGATGCAGCAAGTCATTGTGTTGTATAAAGGCATGTATGCATGTACACACACACACACACACACACACACAAACACAGACCTCCTACAGGAGACCAGATGGGACAGGATGAAGAGGAGAAAGGACTGGCTTTGAACCTGAGAAGTGGCATGTCATCATTTAAGATAGGAAGAAAAAGTGGGATTGGATATAGATAAATGTATTGTGAGGGGGGCAAGCAGTTGAGGCAGTTCATATACCTCATTACCTCAGATTTTTCATTCATATTATTGTTTCTAAATCTGTATAAACACCATATTGACATAGTGATTTATTAAACTTATCTTATTAATAAATCCATTGGATGTTTCTCTTATTTTCTTTGCTCTGTAGTTTTACATACTGTAATTACCTATTCTGAGACACTCGTTTTGGCTTTTACTAAACTTTTCTCTTGATTTTTTTTTTTCTGCCCATTTTTCTTGACATCTCTACCTCTAGTCTCTATTCTGTGAAAATGAATGTAGTTCCATTCCATTCACTAACTCTCCCATTTCTTGCTTTATTTTATGTCCTGTCTCTGGGCAACATGATTTAGTTTCATGGATTTCTCTGTCACCTGGCTGTAACCTTTACAAGGAATGTCAAAATTGGGAAAGTTTTGTATTTTCGTTTATTTGATGAATACATACACTTGGATATTTTGTAAGAACCTCAAATTCAACAACATCAAACTCTATTACATGTTTCCACATACCCCATTCAAACTTGCTCTTTTTTCTGTATTTATCGTTGTGTGGCCTATTCCAGTTGTCTATTAAGTGATCTAATTCAACAGCCTATTAACTAATCTGACTCCCTCTAGAATTTTTCCCCCAACAGATGCTCTGTAACTCCAGCAGAATATATAACACTTCTGCTCAGAAATGTTTGATGGCTTCCCATTGCCAACAGAATGTAATCTGAACTCTTACTGTGGTATCCAGGTTTCTTCATAGAACATGGCTCAGCCTTTCTTCCCTTCACCCCTGGCATGGTCCACAAAGCTCAAACACATAGGTTTCCCCAAGTAATCTACTTACTAAAGCAGTTCTCTGGAATGTTTTTGCTCTTCCACTGTCTGTCAAAAATGACACATCTCTCAAGTCTACCTCAACCTTTCCCTGTCACATTCAAGCTTTTCTTCCTCTGTCCTCCTGTAGTATTTTTAAAAATACTCTTACAGCATTCATCACTTTCAGATTTATAGATAGTTAAGTAGGAGTCAGCCTTTTCCATGAGGCTATCATTTGGGAACACCTCTAATATTGTTGTATATTACATGGATCTCCAGTGCACTCATCCAACACAGAATAATCAGTAAGTCAACATTGCCTGAGTGAATGAATGAACGAATGTGCAAACAATTGCATGATTGGGTAAAATCTAAAACCCTTTGGCCTACTAGCATGTGGGGTGCTTCATGTTTCCCCACGTATGCCTTGATGCCGCCTCAGTCTTCAAACTTTCAAAGTGGACCTCAGCTCCCCAGCCCGCCTACTTTTCTTTTTTGCTTTATAACTTGGCATACTTAAATTCTCAGTCAGTAAGATGTGGGATCATATTTTGGCCCTTTGTCTCCCTTTCTTATCATGTCAAGCCAGTTGCCAAATTTAATCAATGCTGTCTCCACAGTGTCCTTGCATCTCCTCCTATTTCATTTTCACTGCTAGCTTAGGACGACTCCTACTTGACTCTCAATAGATTTCCTGCTCTTAGTGTCCATTCTTTGACCTATTGTTAAATAATCTTACTAAACCACAGAAACGTTCAGTAGCTTCTCACTGCTTTCAGAACTAAATTTCTGAATTTTGACTTATTTTTTAGGACAGTCTATTCAAAAACTACCTTTTTGGACTTATCTCTGTGTGTTATAAAAACTCCATATTCCTACCAAAGTGGTCTACCTCTGAAAATGGCTTTAATATGCCTTGAGTTTCCCACTTTTTTGTTTTTTTTTTCATGTTATTCCTTTGCTTAGTGAAGTTATTGAGAAGGTGTTAAACCTTTTCTCTATTCTGGCTAACCCCAAATGCCATCTCTTTCTTAAACCTTGTTACAAGTGCCTAAATTAAATCTGTATATGAGCTTTTCAGTTTCCAAACCTCTGAGGGCTTTATTTCTCTCACTTGGTTTTCATATTCTATATTGTGTTGTGTGTTTTGTGTACTTGAATCAAGTACATGAGTGAAAGCTCATTAGAGGCAGCAAACCTATGTTAATTTATTTTTGTATCTAGAATTTTCTAGAACAGTAGTATCTTGCATATAGTAGGTGCTCAGGCATATTAATTAAACTGAGATCATGGAATAGCCAAATCTGCTAGTGAAGGGAGATGAGAGTTTATATGACAACTGAGAAAAGACCATTTTTTAAAAATCAGGTCATTAGAAATTAGTAATTACAGACCCATTTTAGAAAATTGATAGAGGCAGAAGCCAGATTACAAGGGATTAAGGGATGACTGGATGGTGAGAAAATGGAGCCACTGAGAACAGACAATTTGCTGTAATGTGGAAGGTGACTAAACTTAAGAAATGGAATATGGTTCACAGATTTGGAAAGAGAGTTGTGAAGGAAAACTATTATGTGATGTTTGAAAGAAAAATGACTGTGCTGTCAGAAATGCAAGTGCCAAGATCACTCAAGTCATGCATTTTCATTTTTCACTTTGGTGGAGAAGTACTCCGAGTGAGTCAGGCCACTGAAGCTAATGAGATCCAGTGTCCTGAGGTCACAAGGTTGGAGTGAGTGTGCAAATCACAGAAAAAGAAGCCTTGTAAACAGAAGGCACTTGGAAGGGTGGTGCTCCCTCCAGCAGAGTTAGTATTCCTCTGTTCCTGTTAGGTCTAGTGGGATTGTTTAGAGAGAAGGATTACTGAGCCTATATGTATATATGTATATATTTTTTGGTGGGGGTTCTCTACCCTTAATTATTATAGGTGTTTTTTTTTGAAAAGTAAGACATTTTGAAATAGAATCATTACTTAGCTAAATTAGAATATTTTTCAGGTATATTTTAAAAGATACAGTATCTTGTAAAGTCACTTAATATGAAAACAATTTAGAAATATTTAGAAACATATTTAGAGAAACTGCGTTTTTTTTCTGTAGGATGTCATTTCTATTTATTTATAAGCAGGGGTGTTGAATTTACACAGTGATAGCCTAGCGCTCCTGAAATAAATGTAGCTATTGGATTTAGTTTCCCTTTGACTCTTATAAATAGATATTTTCATAAAGATTTTATTGTAATAAATATAGTATTGGAATATTTCTACTTAGTCTATGACTGTTAACTTCATATTCAAGACTAAGGCTGTGATTATGTAATTAGAAAATATATATAAACCCAAACACATTCTTACACATATACTTTTGGACAATTTAGTATTTCAACATTTATCTAGATATTGTAAGACTATTAAAAAAGGTAGAGTATTCATTTCAGAAGTCTCAGACTACATTAGAACTGAAAGGGATTGTGTAGGCCAGGGTTCTTAACCTTAAAGTCCCTAACATTTTTTATTTTATTTTATTTTATTTTATTTTATTTTATTTTATTTTATTTTTTTTAAATAATTATTTTTTATTGAAGGGTAGTTGATGCACAGTATTACATTACATGAGTTTCAAGTGTACAACACAGTGATAGAACATTTATATACATAATTCTAGGTTCTAGCTATCACCCTACCAAGCTGTTACAATATCTTGACTATATTCCTTATGCTATACATTACATCCCGGTTACTTATTTATTTTACCATTGGAAGTCTGTCCTTTTTTTTTTTTTTTTTTTTGTGAGGGCATCTCTCATATTTATTGATCAAATGGTTGTTAACGACAATAAAATTCTGTATAGGGGAGTCAATGCTCAATGCACAATCATTAATCCACCCCAAGCCTAATTTTCGTCAGTCTCCAATCTTCTGAGGCATAACAAACAAGTTCTTACATGGAGAACAAATTCTTACATAATGAATAAGTTACATGGTGAACAGTACAAGGGCAGTCATCACAGAAACTTTCGGTTTTGCTCATGCATTATGAACTCTAAACAGTCAGTTCAACTATGAATACTCATTTGGTTTTTATACTTGATTTATATGTGGATACCACATTTCTCTCTTTATTATTATTATTTTTAATAAAATGCTGAAGTGGTAGGTAGATACAAGATAAAGGTAGAAAACATAGTTTAGTGTTGTAAGAGAGCAAATGTAGATGATCAGGTGTGTGCCTGTAGACTATGTGTTAATCCAAGCTAGACCAGGGCAATAAAACATCCACGGATGCAGAAGATTTCTCTCAGAATAGGGGGGGTGAGGTTCTAAGCCTCACCTCTGTTGATCCCCAATTTCTCACCTGATGGCCCCCCTGCGACTGTGCCTGTCTTAGGTTGTTCCTCCCTTGAGGAATCTTACCCGTCTCTGGCTAACCAGTCATCTTCCGGGGCCATACAGGGAAATGTAGAGTTGGTAAGTGAGAGAGAAGCCTTATTGTTTGAAAAGGTTAGCTTTTTACTTCTTTGCAGATTTATGCCCTGTGGCTTCTATGCCCAGCATTTGTCTTGAGGTATCTTTACCACTTGGAGGAGTTATGATACTCGGTAAATTTGATATGAGGCACGAATTCTATTTAAGGGTTGTAATTAGGAAGGAAGAAGAAAAGCTATAGAAGTAGTAGGCGGAAGAAAACATGGGAAGATTGGTTATTTCTTTGACATATCTTCTTGTAGAGTAACATCAGCGTATATAGGTTTTAAGCTACTACTTAAATTGCGCACACACATTAACATGTTACATAACCAAAGCATATCTGTAATTACCAGCCATCTCCAGTGAAACCAAGAAAACCATTAAGGCACCTTAGGCATTTGTGAAAAATTATCTATGATATGGTGGATATTGTCCAACTGAACTTGAACAGTCTGAGAGAAATCAGACAAATTAAAACAACCCATTCCTGGGGACTGTTCACATGCCATATGTTCTTTTAACAGTAAATAGTCTGTAGTTGTAAGACTTTGGAGCGCTACAATTTGCACTTTTCCAAATTCTTGGTTGAGTTCCAACAGTATAGATCCAGTCAAATTTGTTGTTTTACTGTATGCACAGGCCAGCTTAGATATCTCCTTCCTCATTCCCATGGCAAGTCCAGGAACTGGTGGGATGAGTGCATCTACAGCTGTAGCAGTGCGTGGATCTTTGTTGGGGTTTTTTGATGATCATCTTCTGGCATGAGTCTTCCAGAGAGTGCAGATGTTGGAAGTTCTTTTTCATATCGTATCTTAGTTCATTTTCGGGGTAGCCCAATTAGGCTTTGATCCTCTGTATAAACACAAACAGACCCTTTGCCTACACTTTTATATGCCCTTTATACCCTTGTGTAGAACTCGTTGGAGGTTACCACACAGGAACTGCCCTTTTTTTTTTTTTTTTTTGCTTTGTTTTTGGTATCACTAATCTACACTTACATGACGAATATTATGTTTACTAGGCTCTCCCCTATACCAGGTCTCCCCTATAAACCCCTTTACCGTCACTGTCCATCAGCATAGCAAAATGTTGTAGAATCACTACTTGCCTTCTCTGTGTTGTACAGCCCTCCCTTTTCTCCTACCCCCCCATGTATGTTAATCTTAATACCCCCTACTTCTCTCCCCCTTATCCCTCCCTACCCACCCATCCTCCCCAGTCACTTTCCCTTTGGTACCTGTTAGTCCATTCTTGAGTTCTGTGATTCTGCTGCTGTTTTGTTCCTTCAGTTTTTCCTTTGTTCTTATATTCCACAGATAAGTGAAATCATTTGGTATTTCTCTTTCTCCGCTTGGCTTGTTTCACTGAGCATAATACCCTCCAGCTCCATCCATGTTGCTGCAAATGATTGGATTTGCCCTTTCCTTATGGCTGAGTAGTATTCCGTTGTGTATATGTACCACATCTTCTTTATCCATTCATCTATTGATGGACATTTAGGTTGCTTCCAATTCTTGGCTATTGTAAATAGTGCTGCAATAAACATAGGGGTGCATCTGTCTTTCTCAAACTTGATTGCTGCGTTCTTAGGGTAAATTCCTAGGAGTGCAATTCCTGGGTCAAATGGTAAGTCTGTTTTGAGCATTTTGATATACCTCCATACTGCTTTCCACAATGGTTGAACTAACTTACATTCCCACCAGCAGTGTAGGAGGGTTCCCCTTTCTCTACAGCCTCACCAACATTTGTTGTTGTTTGTCTTTTGGATGGCATCCATCCTTACTGGTGTGAGGTGATACCTCATTGTAGTTTTAATTTGCATTTCTCTGATAATTAGCGATGTGGAGCATCTTTTCATGTGTCTGTTGGCCATCTGTATTTCTTTTTTGGAGAACTGTCTGTTCAGTTCCTCTGCCCATTTTTTAATTGGGTTACTTGATTTTTGTTTGTTGAGGCGTGTGAGCTCTTTATATATTCTGGACGTCAAGCCTTTATCGGATGTGTCATTTTCAAATATATTCTCCCATACTGTAGGGATCCTTCTTTTTCTATTGATGGTGTCTTTTGCTGTACAGAAGCTTTTCAGCTTAATATAGTCCCACTTACTCATTTTTGCTGTTGTTTTCCTTGCCCGGGGAGATATGTTCAAGAAGAGGTCACTCATGTTTATGTCTAAGAGGTTTTCGCCTATGTTTTCTTCCATGAGTTTAATGGTTTCATGGCTTACATTCAGGTCTTTGATCCATTTTGAGTTTACTTTTGTATATGGGGTTAGACAATGGTCCAGTTTCATTCTCCTACATGTAGCTGTCCAGTTTTGCCAGCACCACCTGTTGAAGAGACTGTCATTTCGCCATTGTATGTCCATGGCTCCTTTATCAAATATTAATTGACCATATATGTCTGGGTTAATGTCTGGATTCTCTAGTCTGTTCCATTGGTCTGTGGCTCTGTTCTTGTGCCAGTACCAAATTGTCTTGATTACTATGGCTTTATAGTAGAGCTTGAAGTTGGGGAGTGAGATCCCCCCTAGTTTATTCTTCTTTCTCAGGATTGCTTTGGCTATTCGGGGTCTTTGGTGTTTCCATATGAATTTTTGAATTATTTGTTCCAGTTCATTGAAGAATGTTGCTGGTAGTTTCATAGGGATTGCATCAAATCTGTATATTGCTTTGGGCAGGATGGCCATTTTAACGATATTAATTCTTCCTTAGCCACGAGCATGGGATGAGTTTCCATCTGTTAGTGTCCCCTTTAATTTCTCTTAAGAGTGACTTGTAGTTTTCAGAGTATAAGTCTTTCACTTCTTTGGTTAGGTTTATTCCTAGGTATTTTATTTTTTTTGATGCAATTGTGAATGGAGTTGTTTTCCTGATTTCTCTTTCTGTTGGTTCATTGTTAGTATATAGGAAAGCCACAGATTTCTGTGTGTTGATTTTGTATCCTGCAACTTTGCTGTATTCCGATATCAGTTCTAGTAGTTTTGGGGTGGAGTCTTTAGGGTTTTTTATGTACAGTATCATGTCATCTGCAAATAGTGACAGTTTAACTTCTTCTTTACCAATCTGGATTCTTTGTATTTCTTTATTTTGTCTGATTGCCGTGGTAGGACCTCCAGTACTATGTTAAATAACAGTGGAGAGAGTGGGCATCCCTGTCTAGTTCCCGATCTCAGCGGAAATGCTTTCAGCTTCTCGCTGTTCAATATAATGTTGGCTGTGGGTTTATCATAGATGGCCTTTATTATGTTGAGGTACTTGCCCTCTATTCCCATTTTGCTGAGAGTTTTTATCATGAATGGATGTTGAACTTTGTCAAATGCTTTTTCAGCATCTATGGAGATGATCATGTGGTTTTTGTCTTTCTTTTTGTTGATGTGGTGGATGATGTTGATGGACTTTCGAATGTTGTACCATCCTTGCATCCCTGGGATGAATCCCACTTGGTCATGGTGTATGATCCTTTTGATGTATTTTTGAATTCGGTTTGCTAATATTTTGTTGAGTATTTTTGCATCTACGTTCATCAGGGATATTGGTCTGTAGTTTTCTTTTTTGGTGGGGTCTTTGCCTGGTTTGGGTATTAGGGTGATGTTAGCTTCATAGAATGAGTTTGGGAGTATCCCCTCCTCCTCTATTTTTTGGAAAACTTTAAGGAGAATGGGTATTATGTCTTCCCTGTATGTCTGATAAAATTCCGAGGTAAATCCATCTGGCCCGGGGGTTTTGTTCTTTGGTAGTTTTTGGATTACCGCTTCAATTTCGTTGCTGGTAATTGGTCTGTTTAGATTTTCTGTTTCTTCCTGGGTCAATCTTGGAAGGTTATATTTTTCTAGGAAGTTGTCCATTTCTCCTAGGTTTCCCAGCTTGTTAGCATATAGGTTTTCATAGTATTCTCCAATAATTCTTTGCATTTCCATGGGGTCCGTCGTGATTTTTCCTTTCTCGTTTCTGATACTGTTGATTTGTGTTGACTCTCTTTTCTTCTTAATAAGTCTGGCTAGAGGCTTATCTATTTTGTTTATTTTCTCGAAGAACCACCTCTTGGTTTCATTGATTTTTGCTATTGTTTTATTCTTCTCAATTTTATTTATTTCTTCTCTGATCTTTATTATGTCCCTCCTTCTGCTGACCTTAGGCCTCATCTGTTCTTCTTTTTCCAATTTCGATAATTGTGACATTAGACCATTCATTTGGGATTGCTCTTCCTTTTTTAAATATGCTTGGATTGCTATATACTTTCCTCTTAAGACTGCTTTTGCTGTGTCCCACAGAAGTTAGGGCTTAGTGTTGTTGTTGTCATTTGTTTCCATATATTGCTGGATCTCCATTTTGATTTGGTCATTGATCCATTGATTATTTAGGAGCGTGTTGTTTAGCCTCCATGTGTTTGTGAGCCTCTTTGCTTTCTTTGTACAGTTTATTTCTAGTTTTATGCCTTTGTGGTCTGAAAAGTTGGTTGGTAGGATTTCAATCTTTTGGAATTTTCTGAGGCTCTTTTTGTGGCCTAGTATGTGGTCTATTCTGGAGAATGTTCCATGTGCACTTGAGAAGAATGTATATCCTGCTGCTTTTGGATGTAGAGTTCTATAGATGTCTATTAGGTCCATCTGCTCTACTGTGTTGTTCAGTGCTTCCGTGTCCTTACTTTTTTTCTGCCCAGTGGATCTATCCTTTGGGGTGAGTGGTGTGTTGAAGTCTCCTAGAATGAATGCATTGCAGTCTATATCCCCCTTTAGTTCTGTTAGTATTTGTTTCACATATGCTGGTGCTCCTGTGTTGGGTGCATATATATTTAGAATGGTTATATCCTCTTGTTTGACTGGGCCCTTTATCATTATGTAGTGTCCTTCTTTATCTCTTGTTACTTTCTTTGTTTTGAAGTCTATTTTGTCTGATATTAGTACTGCAACCCCTGCTTTCTTCTCACTGTTGTTTGCTTGAAATATGTTTTTCCATCCCTTGACTTTTAGTCTGTACATGTCTTTGGGTTTGAGGTGAGTTTCTTGTAAGCAGCATATAGATGGGTCTTGCTTTTTTATCCATTCTGTTACTCTGTGTCTTTTGATTGGTGCATTCAACCCATTAACATTTAGGGTGACTATTGAAAGATATGTACTTATTGCCATTGCAGGCTTTAAATTCGTGGTTACCAAAGGTTCAAGGTTAGCCTCTTTAGTATCTTACTGCCTAACTTAGCTCGCTTATTGAGCTGTTATATACACTATCTGGTGATTCTTTTCTTCTCTCCCTTCTTGCTCCTCCTCCTCGATTCTTCATATGTTGGGTGTTTTGTGCTGTGCTCTTTCTAGGAGTGCTCCCATCTAGAGCAGTCCCTGTAAGATGTTCTGTAGAGGTGGTTTGTGGGAAGCAAATTCCCTCAGCTTTTGTTTGTCTGGGAATTGTTTAATCCCACCATCATATTTGAATGATAGTCGTGCTGGATACAGTATCCTTGGTTCAAGGCCCTTCTGTTTCATTGTATTAAATATATCATGCCATTCTCTTCTGGCCTGTAGGGTTTCTGTTGAGAAATCTGACGTTAGCCTGATGGGTTTCCCTTTATAGGTGACCTTTTTCTCTCTAGCTGCCTTTAACACTCTTTCCTTGTCCTTGATCTTTGTAAAGTCCCTAACATTTTAAGCAATTCAGAGAATAACTTTCATGAGATTCTCAAGGAAGTATATGACCAGCAAAAAGCTGACCACTAAAATAGTATAGTACTTACTTTTCACAGATAATGAAATTATGTGGGGAGTGGGGATGAAGTCCCTTGGCCAAGGATACTGCTGTAGCTGGTAGGGTTAAAATCATGGATTTTTAGTTCTAATAGCAGACTTCTTCTTTAACCATCCCAGTGAAAATGATAGTCAAAACCCAATGCCTATCACTTACTCAAAGATTACTTGTCATTCACTTAGGACATAACCTCTTTAAAGAAATGTTTGCCTAGTGTGCTAAGAACTTTTTTTTAGTAGAAATGGGACACTGTATGTAGTATATAAAATAATATATACACATTAACTCCAGAAAGAAAATGAGACTTTCTGTTGATTTTCCCTTAACCCTTGTTCTGTCCCACCTTCCCATTTAACAAGTTTTTTTTTTTTTGTTTTGGATATTCTCATCATGACCTCTGATGAATTTGGTTAGAATAATCCAGTCTTTTGATCATTCTCATTAATTCTTTAACTCATTAATTAATTCAAATATTTCTCAAGTGTTTTTTCTATGTCAATCACCATGCTAGGTACTAGGAATAGAATGGTGAGCAAAACTGACATGGTCCCTTCTCTTGAAGTTTGTAGTGTTAGGGGACATAGACATTAATCAAACATTTGAAAAGAAATGTAAGAACGTACTTTGCTAATGGAAAGAAGGAAAAACATGCACTGCTATGAGAGCAACTACTGAGGGCACTAGTCTGGAGCATCTGGTCAGATTTCCTTGAAGAGGTGATGTTTCAGTTGAGAACCTAATAAGGAGTTTGGCAAAACCGTGCTCCCTACAGAGGGGCCACCTCATTTAAGGGTCTCTTAAAAGGCCAGTCTGGTTGGATTGTGGAGAGCAAGAGGAGAAAGAGATGTACAAGAGGAAGGAAGCTGGAGAAGGAGACAGGGAACAGGTCAGGAAGGGATTTGAGGCTGGTAATGTAAGAGCAGTGGGGAGCCATTGAAGGATTTCAGGTAGGGGAATGCATGCTGGTTTTGACTTCCTGGATATTATGAACATGCATGTACATTCATGTGTTTTTTGTGGGGACATACACTCTCACTTTTCTAGGGTATATATTTAGGAGTGGAATTGATGGGTCAGTTGGTAACTCTGTTTCACCTTTTAAAAAACTGCCAGACTACTTTCTAAAGTGGCTATATCATTTTACATTCCCAGCAGTAGTGTACGAGGCACCACTTTCTCTGTATCTTTGTATTGTCTGTCGCTTGAACAGTGGCCAGCCCCCTTGGAGGATGTAGCATGGTACCTCATTGTGAGCCCTTTGCCTTTCCCTAGCAAGGCTTTGAAGCCTGGCATTTAGGATTCTCAGTGATCTGGTACAAAGTTGCTTTTCTACTTGTTCACAAAATAGTCTCTATTTTCCTAAGTTGTCTTTAAAATTTTCTTCTTATGTGTGTGTGTACTTGTGATTTGCAAAGCCTTCATCTGTGCCTCTCAGTCCTTAAAGCCCAGCTAATTTTCTTTTCTCCTTCATTTCATCACATTGAACCATATAGAATAGTTGATATAGACCATTTTACCTGTAAAAAGAGCAGTTTCAAATGGTTCAACTTAATGTATTTCTTGCTTTCCTTTAATCCTCAAATTACTATAATTTCCTTTGACTTTTTTCTCTAGCCCTAGTTTGTATCTCCCATGGAATTATTGATGTGCTTATGTGATATAACGTTTCTTACAGGGCTGAAATCTAAAGGTTAGAGGCTGTTCTTATAACCCAGTGTTTTTTATATAGTAAGGATTTGATGATTGATAAATTTTTTTCAGCAAACATATACACTATATGATGATCAATGTAAACAAATACATCAATATAAACATAACTGTAGCTGAAGACAAATGCAAAGATGTTGGAAAGGCTAGATTATTGGAAGGAACCAGTAGGAATAACTGAGGACTGGTTTCTTGTGGAAAATGAACCTTCAGCAAGAAGTGGTAGGTGGTTAAAATCAAAGCTGGCTGGAAGAGAAGACAAAAAAAATTTGGAGAGCAAATTAAAAGGTGCTCAAGGTAAAGAATGAGAAGAGTGATTCTCATGACCAGTGGCAAGGGACAGGTCTGCCTAGCTGGAGTGGAGTGTCAGCTTGAGCTAGATCAGGTGCGGTGGAGAGCCTTGACACCCCTAAAGCTGTGGTTATGAGATTTGATTTGATCTGGAGGCACTTGGGTGACAGTATACGTACCATCATAATGAATACAAGTGCTAAGAAACTGTTGGAGTGACACTTGAAGGAATTACTTTTGTAGGTCCGAGTCTGAGTGTAATATGTCAGAAAGAGATGAGACTGTCGTCTGAGTGATTCCAGGTTTGATATGATTCTGCCTTTTCTCAGCCAATGCTAATTAAGCTAGAGAAAGACATGAAAATGGAAAATAAAAATCATATTCAATGTGAAGGAAGGGAGGAAGAAAGGAAAATATAAAACTGTTTCTTCATGGAAATTTCTTTGTGCAGTTAGAGTGTATTATCAAGTTGGGGTGAACAGTTTTGGGGAATGTAGTTCTGTGGTAAACAAGTAAGCAAAATGAACATTCAGGTTTTACTTAGTATTTTCAGAGGTGGTTGTTATTGTTACTGTTGCTGCTTTATGAGCCCTGGACCCAGGTGCTGGCTCTGCCCTTGCTTGGTGGGGGACTTGGGCAGGTTACTCATCATCTTTTTCTAGACCACTTAAAGCTGTTTTCTGGAAACTGATAGAAAAGCCCGGGGTCACACACTCACTGTTTGATGGGGTCAGAACCATGACCCAGGCCGGCTAGATCTCGGTCTAGTGATATGTCCATCCTGTGCCACTGCTTTTATGGCTGCTGCTTGTCAACAACACCTTGGCAGCCGAGTTAAAATGAATATTGGGTTCTTATAATTACTAGTACTTGTTTTCTTTCTTTCTTTTTTTATTTGTATTCTAAGGCTATTTTTATATTTTTAATTTAAAATGTTTTCAAGTGTATGCAAAAGAGAATTGTTCAAGAAGGTCCTGATTACCCATCACCCAGACTGAACAGTTACCAGGAATTTGTCACATTTTCTCTTTTTTTGTTGAACTATTTTGAAGCAAATCATGTCCTTCATTTCTACATTCTTCATTGTGCATCTCTAAAAGATAGGGACATTTTCTCACACAATCTTATCCTCACATCTGATCAAATTAGGAACAGTTCTTTTTATCATGTAATGTTCTGGCCTTTTTAATGCTTTCTAGAACTTTCAAGCTCTTTTTATAGTAAAAAAATAATTTTAAATTGTCAGTTTCAAATTTGAAATCTTTCACTTCAAAATCCAAGAGAAACTCCTTTGATGACTTCCATCTTTTGTGACTTTGGTCAGCTTGGGCTTGCTTCCAGAATACCATGGAATGGTGACTTTAACAACAGAAATTTATTTCTCACAGTTCCAGAGGCTGGGAAGTCCACAATCAAGGTGCCCACACATTCATTCCTTGGTGAGGGCTTTCTTTGGCTTTCAGATAGCTGCCTTCTAGCTTTGTCCACAAGTGGACTTCCTTGTTCATGCATGCAGAGAGATAGGGTGTGCATGGGCTTTCTCTCTTCCTCTTCTTATAAGACCACCATTCTTAGTGGATGATGTGCCCATCCTTACGACCTCATTTAGCTTGGATTACCTCCTAAAAGCCCTATCTCCAGTTACAGTTATATTAAAGGTTAGAGCTTCAATGTAAGAATTTGGAGGGAAGGCACAATTCAGGCCATAGCTATGACAGACTTCATTTTTAAATGGCATCCCCAGTGCCAACACACAAGCTCCTGTAGTGGTAGTAATACTCATTTTTCTAATATTTCTAATGTCCAAGAGACATAATTTCTTATTTTGTAAATACCATGTTTTTAATTATAATTCTTGCTGTCTCCCCTCCACCAGTCCAGTAAATCTTGAGTTACAGTCACTGGGAGACATTTGTGTTCTCACTTGTCATTGCTGAAAGTATTATTATTGAGAGGTGAAACAGCTTTGTCATTTTAATTTTATTTATGTAGTTGATTTGATTTGAGGGATAATATGTGTGCAATAACAGTTGTGATTAATAATTATGAATGCTTACATGTGCTGAATATTCTTTTTTAGATACTTTCCATGTTTTAGTGATAACAAGGTGGGGAAACAATCTGTGGTAAAGAAAAGAATCTTGCAATAGTACACAATAACAAAAATATATTAGAGGTGAAGCTTATAGATGATTAAATGGAACAAATACATGATAGAATTATGTGCAGTGTACAGTAAAGGAAGAAGTCATATCTACAAGAGCAGGATGGACAGAGCAAAGAAGGCATGGAAACATGAAGGGCATTATGGACAAAATCTGCAGGGTGAACGAAGGACAGAACATGACATGGCTAGAGAATTCACGGAATCTTCAAGCCATTTCTAATGACTTCAGATGAGTAAGAGCTATAGCTAGCTTTGTAGAGAAAGGGCCAGATCATGGAAGACTTCAAGTGGTAGGACTAGGAGTTGTGCCTCAGTTCTGTAGGCACTGAGGAATCGCTGAATGTTTAAACAGGAATGATGTGATCAGATATGGTTTTTTGAAAGATCACTTTGGTATTGGTTTGGGATAATATATTGTATGAGTCAGAGCAAGGAGACAAGTGATTTGCAGTAATCTAGGTGAGGGGTATTGAGTTAAGACAGCAAAAATTAGGCTAGAAAAAGGGATGCATTCAGGAGTTGATAGGGAGGTAGACTCTGCAGGACTTTGGTTTGATTGGATGTTATGGGTTCCTGAGCACAGCCTTAGATGCAGCTGATGTTTCTAACCATGAGTTTTAAGTGGCCCCAGTGTGAAGATTTCCTCCATTAATAGCCAAGCTTTAGCACAGGAGAAGGTAGGTAGTTACAGTGATCCAAATTTAGGGATTAGCAGGGCAGTAGTGGCCAATGGATAAGGATATAAGGACATTGAGAGTTTACCAAGAGAGTATAAAATACTATACTTTACATTTCAGATGGGATAGTTTGGAAAGTGAAAGAGGAAAAGGAGAGCAATAAAACTTGAAGGATAATGACAGGTGGAGGGGTCAAGGGATGGGTTTCTCCATTAGGTTGAAGGTTAGATGACAGAAAAGTTAAGAAAGTGAGAGATTTGGAAAAGATCGCATGTGTGGTCAGAGACCGGTTCCTTGAGTTAGGATTATAGAGGCTGAGTAGTTCCCAGAAATGAAAGAGGCCAGTTTGTGCTGCAGAAGCACATTGCCACAGTGGGAATGTGGATGAGATGTAGGAACTGGGGAGTCTTGAAGTACATTGTTTCTAGTTTATCTTTATGGACATTTAAATTTCCATGATGATGGCAGCTTTGGAATTGAATGAGGCTTTGGAAAAGAAGATGAGCCAGTTGAAAAAGTGATTAGTGAGAAGTAATGCAGGGTAAGTAGATGGTACTAACAGGTAGACTGTATTCCCAACTGCCATGAGCTTCAGAGGAAGGAGACTTTCATACAGGGAAACTGGAAAGTAATACTAGTATAGAAGCAAGAGAGTGGAGCTGGGGAAATGCTGGTTTCACTTTTGGGCTTTGTTAGATGTGGGAAAAGAAAGAGACTCCTTTAGAAAATGCCAGGGGAATGGGTTCCAGGGAGGAAATGTTATTTGAGGCGAAGAGGTGTAGGGAGGATTCTGTAGAAGATATGAGGCTATTCACTATGGAATAAATATTACAATATAAAGGTTAGGAAGAGTTAGTAGCTGAAGGAAGACTTAGGGAAAGTGAATGGAGGAAGCACATGAACTAGGAGGTCTGGCGTGTTTGAAGAACAGCTGAGAACAAGGATAACAGGCATATCTGGGCTCCCTGAGTGGGGTTCATGGGTCTAGGAAATCTGCAGACCGCAGTGGTATCAGTTACTTAGTGAGGTCGGCAGTCTGCAGTCTGGTCCAAGTTCAGGCGCCTTGCCAATTACAAGATTCTTATTCTCCAGCAATTTATGATGAAAAAGGAAGTGGCCATGTAACTGAAAAGCTCTAGACTAATGCTTAAAGTGTTAAGTGCAATTATCGAGTATAGACAGAAGTCCATGCAAGTGTACCTGGTGAAGACTTCTTGGAAAAGCTAGCTTTTTAACTAGGTCTTAAAGAGTAGGTAGGGTGGGAATAAATGGGCATTCTCTTTTGGAATGGTATTAACAAAGGTATGAATTCAGGGAAATACAGAGCTTATTTGTGGAACAGTTCATAAAAGGTAAACACAGTTTGAACTCCAGATGAGCAAGAGGGAAATGGAAAAGAACAGTGGAAACTAGATCATACTAATACCAGTGGCCTGTGGTGATCAGAAGCATGCATAGAACCTGTATGTCAGAAGAAAAAAATAACTATTGAAAATAGAGCTCTGCATTCTAGGGTGTCTATGGCCACCTTCAGTCTGAATAGCCAAGAAGGCAGCATTTCATGTTTATACCAGAACAACTTTGAATAGTTCTACTGGTGTATAACTGTCTACCAGAATCACAGGAACAGTATTGTGATATATCTCTCCCTCGCATAGCTTGCCTGGAGTTAAAACCTTTTGTAGACTGATTATATTGAAATACACAGTGCTTATTCAAATATAGCATTGTGTATCATATCTACCCATGTTATATTTGAAAACAGAAGGTAATAATTAAAGGCCATTTTTATTAAGTGTAGCCACACTTTTGCTTGAAAGACTTAACTCTTTGAATCTGAGACTGCAAAGTATTAGTTGCAGAACCTGGTTGTTACTTTTCTCAGATTTATTTACTTCATACTTTGGCTGTAAAGAACACTTGGTTTTTTAGTGGTACATGTTGTACTGTTCTCTTCATCAATATTATTTTTTCTAAGTGTTGTATTACCCATAATTCCAGATTGTGTTTTATTGCCTTTGGGTTTTATCTGTTCTCTCTGAAGGTCATGTGCATAAAAAGTAGTGTTACACATTTGAACTTGTTCAGAATAGACTTTATTAGGTGTTGATTGCTATATCACTTAGGGTTGTGTTTGGCTGCACATATAAACTCGATTACAATGATTTGAAAATTGAACTTCATTTATTTTATGTAACAAAAGTTCTGTAAGTAGGGAGTTGTCTGTGTGGATTTGGCTGCTCGGTAATACTATGAGGATTTGATGCTTTTTCTTTTGTTTGGCTACCTGTCTTAGCAGGCTAGCATGCTGGTTGTGTTTATGAAATGGTGACAGTATTTCCAAACTTTACATTTTTGTTGCAGGTATGGGAAATTGGGAAAGGTTAAAGGTTACCCTTTGTTAATAAAACAAAAGGTTTCCATAACAATTAACAGATTTCCCCTTAAATCTTATTGACCACAATGTGTCACATGGTTTTCTAGCACAAAGAAGCCAAAAGCAAGCATGTCACCTTGGACTGGGCACAAACTGCCCTGACCAAAGTCAGGGAAAAGAGGTACATGCATGTACACATGCACACACACACACACACACACACACACATGGAGTAGGCAGCAAACAGTCTCAAACTATTGTGTCTAAAGTTCGATTTTTTAAATCTCTTTTAACACAAGATGGCATTTAATTACTCAGAAGTTGGCTACAACAAAAAGGAAGAAAACATTCTTAGCCTGTCAGTTTCTCTTTCCTTATATTATAAAACTAAATTACAGTATTTCCTATTACTGTTTCTTTGTATAATATTATATAGTATATTTTAGATATAAACAAATAACCACAATCATACTTAGAAATATTTAATAAAGTGATGTTTGCATTTGAAAAAATACTAAGATGTGGTCCCACTGAAATACTATTTTCATCCACTTAAATGCATTTCTTTCTGAGGCAGATGATTTTCTCACTGTATAAATGTGTAAAAACCCTTTTGTACATGGTATGATCTTACATATAGAAAACTATATTCTCTGAAAAACTGTTAAAAGTAATAAACTCAGGAAAATTGCAGGATACAAAATCACCATCCAAAAATCATTTGCATTTCTATATGCTAACAACAAATTCTCTGAAAAAGACATTATGAAAACAAATCATTGCAGTAGCATCAAAAAGAATAAAATACTTAGGAATAAATTTAACCAAGGAGTTTAAAGACCTGTACAAAGAAAACTATAAAACAGTGATGGAAGAAATTGCAGAAGACACAAATCAATGGAAAGTTATTAATCTTGTTAAAATGTCCATGCTACCTAAAGTAAATTCAGTATATTCTCTTCAAAACTTCAGTGACATATTTCACAGTGAAAAAAATTAAAATCCTAAAATCATTATGGAACCACAAAAGGCCCCCAAATAGCTAAAGCAATCTTGAGCATGAAGAACAGCCCTGGGGGATTCATACTTCCTAATTTCATACTGTATGACAAAGCTATAATTATAAAAAAAGTATGGTGCTGGCATTTAGACCAGTGGAACAAAATAGAGAACCCAGAGGTAAAACCACAAATATATGGTCAACTTATCTAAAAGGGTGCCAAGAATATACAATGGGGAAAGGTTAGACTCTCTTCAATAGATGGTGCTGGTAAAAATGGATATCCACAAGCAAAAGAATGAAGTCAGACCCTTATATATGATACCATACATAAAAATGACATGGATAATTTTTTATGGATTAAACATTTAAATGTGAGACCTGAATCTGTTAAGTGTCCTAGAGGAAAACACTGGGGAAAGCTCCGTGTCATTGGTCTTGAGAATGGCTTCTTAGATTTGATAACCACAGGCACAGACAACAAAAGCAAAAGTAACTAGTGGGACTGCATCAAACTAAAGTTTCTTCCCAATAAAGGAAACAGTCAACAAAATGAAAAAGTGACCTGAAGAGTGGGAGAAAATATTTCCAAGCCATGTATCTGTTAAGTGGGAAAAGGGGACATATTGATAAAAAAGAACAAATTTTCTGATAAAAAGTGGATGAGTTCTAGAGCCCTAATGTGTAGCATGGTAACTATAACTAGTAATACTATATTATATATACATGAAAGTGCCAAGAGAATATAATCTCAAATTCTTTCACCACACACACACACAAAAGGAATTATGTGAAGTAATGGATGCTTTAAGTAGCTTAATTGTGGTAATTATTTCACAGCACATATATATGTCAAAACCTCATGTTGTATACCTTAAATAATACATTTTTATTTATCAGTCATACCTCAAAACTGAAAAAATAATAAGAAATGAAGTGACAATTTCTTTTGGAGGAGATGATTTTCACATTGTATAAACTTATTACAGGCAGGTTTATGGGTGGACAAATTTTAAAATGTAATTGTGGTTCTTAAATATCACAACCTTATGATGGATTATTTCATCAAAATCTTGAAAGTTTGACATTTAGTATGAGGAAGACGATGTTGTGAATGAAGTTTTAGAAAAATGTATTTTTTTAATCAGAAATTTATGCTTCAATTGAAAATGTGAGATTTTTCCACTACTGGTTTTTCTTACCTTAAATAATTTTAACTTAGATAAAAGGAAATGATGTAAAATCATTGTTTGTGGCATATGTATATTGTCACTGTGTTTTTAAATTTAACTAACACAGTACATGTTAACAGTATATATAGACACTAAAATAGGTTTGGTAGAAAATAAAGACACAAATCTCCCTCTCAGGGTAATTAAAATTTAGTTGGTGAGACAAAATGTGCATACCTGAGGTCAGTAAACAATACAAGGCAGGATGTGATCAGGTACTGAATGTTCTATAGGAATTTAAAAGAATAAAAGTAACTGTGGAGTGTGATTACTTAGTATAATGCAAGAAGTGGATATTTAAGACAGGCTTATTCAAAATGTAGGATTTGATTTGTGGAAGAGTGCAAGTGCAGTGACAGACTCATCTGTGTTCTGCTCTTATGCTTATTTGTAGTTTCTCAAATGTTCTGTGCTCTTTAATAATTCTTTACCTTTTTAGTGCTTTTTGCTTGTTTGTTTTGGAATTTCTTTACTGTTTTTTGGCCTGGGAATTTCCTGTCTTTAAAGACTCAGTTCAAAGATCATCTCCTTTGTGAAGTCTTCTGCGAACTTCTGGGTAGAGTCAGCTGTTTGCTTTTGATTTTTCTCCCATAGTGCATTTCTGTCATCTCTCTCCTGTGTGTGCATGTGTGTGTGCATGCATGAGCGTGTGTGTGTGTGTCGTGTAGTGTTAACCTTGAAGATAAAACTCAGTTATTTTACCAGTAAAATGGGTTTATTTGGGAATAGCAGAGAACAGCAATTCAAGACATGCAAGCTATGGCAGAACCATAGGCAAGTCCTGAGAACAAAGGAGGGGAAGGCGCCTTTACAGAGGAAAGGGGAAATGGGAGGGGCTATTGACATACAAAAAGTCATTAGGAGTAACCTGGGAGTTTAGAGTGTAGTGGCTTTTCATTGGCTAGGTTGTGGCAATCTCTCACTGGCTAGATTGTTGCCGGGGGAGGAGGAAACCTTCCTTAGTTGCTGCTGAGGTCGTAAAGAAGAGGCTGCTTCCTGTTGGGTATGCTAGGTACTTCTTCTCCTGTTAGATCTGCAAAGGGCTGCGAGGAGTGGTAAGGCATGAGAGCTTCTGCTTCTGGCCTCCCATCTTTATTTTAAATGAGGTTTCGTTTATTTAATTTCGTAGTAATTAAAGTCCTTATCACACTGCATCATTTATTTACTTGTCTGTCTCTGCCATGAAGCTTGTGAGCTGCATGAGCATGTGAGTTATGTCATATTTACCTCCAAATCATAGTGCCTGTTGTAATGGTTCTGCACATTGGATTACTCAATGAGTATTCATTGGATGGATGAATACTGGTTGGATAAAAGAGTTAACCGAGAGTGTAGTCATGAGTACTGGGGAAGTCTGTTCAGAGAGAATGATGAGAATGGTGAGAATACTTAACCCTGCAGGAATAGAGAGTTTGGAATTTATCTCCAGTATTTGGAGATCAGAGTGAATAAGCAAAGAAGGGCTAGTCGATAATGGAATTTTTTTTTTCAAATATACTGTGCTTTTGTGTTTTGTAGTGCTTCTACTTCTCATTCAGAGAATTCAGTGCATACAAAATCAGCATCTGTTGTATCATCAGACTCTATTTCAACTTCTGCAGACAACTTTTCTCCTGATCTGAGGGTATGTATACTGTTTCTAAGCTCTGATGAAGTATTTTCTGTTAGCTGTTTGTGGCCAACACTATCAATATAACATTTATCTAAGTAAGCAGGAGATATTGCTGGAGTATTCTCCAAGAGCCTTTATAGAATATCCCAGAAGAGGCCAGCAAATTTGGGAGTCTTATTTATCTGTAAAAGAAAAACGTGTAATTCATCTTTAATCTGATAATTTTTAAGTTATTTGTGAAAAGATAGTTAATGAATTTTGTTGTGGTCTAAAAGATTTTCATGATTATTCCCATAAAGATGGCCAATAATAGCTAACATTTATTGCTTACCACGTACCAAGTGTCATTCTAAGTAATATAATGGAAAATATCTCTTGTAATACTGCTTCCAATTCTGTGAGGTAGAGACTGTTAGCATGACCATCTGTAGATGATAGTAACTCTTAAAGAGAGTAGTACCATGTCTACTGTCTTTTAGCTACTAAGTTCTATTACCAGTATACCAGCTCCTGCAGTATAGTTCTAGAGATAAGTCACTTAAATGCTGTGCTATAGATGCTACACATCTCATTATAGTTTGTAAGGATTCTATTTATTAAAGATTTTGTTGGTATGAAATTAACCACATCAGTGATATCCTGTAGCATTTTTGATCCATCTGTTTCTCTACAGCTGCTGCTCTGTGTATGATGGAGAAAATAAATTTCATGTGTGGTGCTAAGCCCTAAACCTTACCTCAGAACTTTTTAATTTTGATCAAGGGGCTCCTTTCTTAGTGTTCATACTTTCACAATTTAAACTAAAACATGGTTTTCATTTAGTAAGCTATTTGCTGTTGAACATATATTGAGAATATATCTTTTTCATGTATTTCATTTTCAAAATAGAATCCAACAAATATAAGAAGACAGATTAGAAAGGAAACATCTGTAAAGGCTTCTGTGTATTTGTCATTACCTTTTGTGAAATGTAATAAAATACTAGATTGGGAATAACATGACTTAAACATCTCTCAAAGTGGTTAAAATTTATCTTTATGATCTGGATATATATTCTGCTAATTATGAAGGCTTCATAATATAATTCACTACCATCTTTTTTTTTTATTAGTTTTATTTTGGTATCATTAATCTACAATTACATGAAGGACATTATATTTACTAGGCTCCCCCCTTCACCAAGTCCCCCCCACATACCCCTTCACAGTCACTGTCCATCAACATAGTAAGATGCTGTAAAACCACTACTTGTCTTCTCTGTGTTGCACAGCCCTCCCCATGCCTCCCCCGACACTATACATGTTAATTGTAATGCCCCCTTTCTTTTTTCCCGCCCTTATCCCTCCCTTCCCACCCGTCCTCCCCAGTCCCTTTCCCTTTGGTAACTGTTAGTCCATTCTTGGGTTCTGTGTTTCCGCTGCTGTTTTGTTCCTTCAGTTTTCTTTTGTTCTTATACTCCACATATGAGTGAAATCATTTGGTACTTGTCTCTCTCCACCTGGCTTATTTCACTGAGCATAATACCCTCTAGCTCCGTCCATGTTGTTGCAAATGGGAGGATCTGTTTTTTTCTTATAGCTGAGTAATATACCATTGAATTCACTATCATCTTGAAGCAAAACATGTATTTAGAGAAGGGTTTGTTGTTAATAATAGTGGATATAAACCATTGTTGCCTTTCCTTCATTTATTACTATTTAAAAATCCCTATTTTATATATGTATCTAATTTTTGTTTATTTATTACATTAACAGAAGTCCATTAAAGGCCTATAGGCCTCTTGGTAATTTTGATATTTTTTGGCCTGCTTTTGGTCAGATCTTACTAGTTGAAAACATCATGATATTGGTATTAATATTCTAACAATATTATATTCTACCCACTGTTCCCTACCTGAAATATTTTGAGCCACTTGTGTATTCTTCTGAGTGTCTGTTTAAACCCCATGACTGTGTGTGAATGGTGGCATGTCCCAGAGTGTTGAAAGGTGGCCTCCACCCCCTGCCTCTGCATGCGGAGCCCCTTCATTTCCTTGGGGCACCATATCCGCCACAGACAAGAGTGACTGGCTCACAAAACTAGGGTTGTGATGTTAATCTGTATATTCAATATCATAACTTATTTTTTTGCTAGATAAATTTTTTATGTTAGAACATTTTAATTTATGGAAAAATTGCAGATAGCATGGAGTTCCCATATACTTGACACTCGGTTTCCCATTATTAGTATCTTAATATTTTATTTGTATGATATATTTGTCAAAATTAATGAACCAATATTGATACATTATTATTAACTAAAGTCTGCTGTTTTCAGAGATCCTTAGTTTTTACTTAATGTCCTTTCTTCCCCCAGGGTCCCATCCAGGGTGCCACATCATATTTAGTAGCATTGCCCCCTTAGGTGATTCTTGGCCATGAAAGGTTTTGAGACTTTGTTATTGATGACCCTGACAGTTCCGAAGATCATTGGTCAGGTATTTTGTAGAATATTGGATGTTTTACCCATTATTAGACTGGATTTATGTGTTTGGGGGAAGAAGACCAGAGGTAAAGAGCCATTTTCATTACATCATATCAAGGGTGCATACTACCAACATGATTTATCAGCATTGATGTTAGCCTTAATCATCTCTTTGAGGCAGTGTTAGATTTTTTTCACTGTAAAATACTCTTCTTTTTCCTCTTTCTCTTTATACAGTACCGTGGAAAGACATGGCTATATATAGCCCACATTTAAGTAGTGGGGAGTAATGTCCTACATTCTTGAGAGTGGACTATATCTACGTATATTTTTTGTAATTCTGCACAGGAGACTTGTTTCTTCTCCCTCATTTATTGATTTATGTAATCATTTGTTTATGTCAATTTGGACTTAGGGGTATTTATTTTATATTTCGGATGACAGTTCAATACTATTGTTGTTGGGCATCTGTGCCTGGGGAGGTCTTTCCCTGCACACTAGGTGAAACCTCAACCTGGGTGGGAGAGGGTTCTTGACTCCAATGGAGAAAGTAATTCTTGAACAGGTGGGATGAGTGTAGCTAAGGAAGGAATTCATTAAAGCGAGAGTAGTAGTGAATGACAGTAGCCATGCAGGCAGCAGAGAGCAAGGAAGAGCAGAGGGAGGGAAGGGAAGCTTACTGAACTCCTGCTCGGCATATGGCAAATCCCCTGCCAACTCCCGAAGCCAGAGTCACCTGGCATTCAGTGTCTGCTTGAATCTGCATGTTGTGGGAACTAAGCCCCTACCACTCCAGAATTTGGGGGAGCTGCAGAGCACTGGCTGGAGTGAGTTTATGTTCAGAGAACTTCCCAAAGGCAAAGAAAGGAGATTTTTGGGTCAGCTACTTAAGAGCATGATTGTACAGTTGCAGTCCTGTCTACGTTACCCAGGTGACAGGAACTTGCAAGCCCAAATCAGAAATCTCAGTAGCCCTGCCCTGCTTGTCTGAAGTAGGACAGAAGAAGACTTGTGCCTAAGTCTAGAAAACTGAATGAAATTGTAAAGTAACAAAAACGCTTACCACTAGAAGGAAGAATGCAGAGACAAAAGACAATAAAATTGAGCAGTGAGAAGTCTTTATTCAAGGCAGAGTACATACTTGAAGAAAGGGGAGTGTGGGCAACCTCAGAGGAGGTGCAGTTAAGGCTTAGGATTCTCTCTTTTAAGGCTTTCAAGAAGAGGGCAAAAGGTAGGGGCGGAGGGGTGTACGCTTGACATACGGTCTCATGATGTCTGTCTTCAGTGAGAGACATTACGTTACTATCCATAGTCTGTCCTCTAGATACTCTGTCAGATAAATGTAACATGAGGAATTTCTTGATCCTGTTCTTCTCCAAGATAGTGGTTACCCTTAAAACAGTGGGACATAGATCATTTAGGACTACTTGCCCTTCCTTAAGATACAGTCAATTATTGGCTGATTACTAAAATATATTAGGAATCTTACCTCCTAACTCCCTGGCTTTTAAAATGAAATCTTAGCCTTAAGATAGGATCCCTCCTGTTCTTACTTACTATACTATTTATATATCAGCATTTTTAATCATAGGCAGGAAAATTAATCCTAATGCTTGTCCCCTGTCCCTGCCCTGCCTCACTATTATGTTGCTCAGATTGTTCCAAGACCAAATTGGGAGTTCTTTTGGTCAGATCCGGTGTCCCTTTTACATACTCCCATCCTTGTGGCATTTTTTTTAAGCTCTCCCTTACTTTCTGGCACTACAGGATACAAGATGCGCCGAGCTCATCTGGACGTTTCCTGCCCCAATCTTAGAGTCATCATCCACTTCTCAAGGAGCACAGGTCTCTTTTTGGAGAATGGTGTTAGAGACCAAGGTCTGGGCCCTGGGTGTGCTCACGTTCTTCTTCTTCTTTTTTTTTTTTTATACCTAAAAAAGAGGTAGCAGTACTTTTATTTTCCTTCTGAAGGAAAAGGTCATTTGTATGCATACTATTTGGGGATTATATTATGGGTAGGGTGATCATGGATGCGAGTTTGTCTGAAGTAGACTAATTTTGTGCCTGCTGTCCCTTCAGGTTTAACATTAAACACAAAAATGTCCTGAATTACTGACTTTCTTCATACTAGGGTACCAAGGAGATCTGTTCAGTTTATACACCAGCTAGCTCTATGACAGCAGGAATTATCCCCATTAGGGCCTTACTAATTTAGCATCTCTCACAACTTCTTAGAATTTGTATTAGATGAGGAGACAGTGTTTAAATGTTAAAGTAAGGAGAAGATGGTTTGGGGCAACAAAGGTTAACTGTGCTTTGAATAGTAAACTGCTTTGAATAGCCCTTTAGGGGCTGAGCAAAAAGAAAAGAAGTAAGTTTAGGCTTACTGTTACCCTGTTTTCTCGATTTTAAAGCTATCTTTGATTGTTAGATATACCTTTACTTGAATTGCAGTCTTTTTTTTTTCAGCTGTGGGAAGAAGGTAAATGAGTAACATTACATTATATGTTAGTATCACTTAAGAATGCAGCGATTTCAAATGTATATGTGCTTTTTTCAGAGGTGGGGTGGAGGGGAGGATATGTTTGTAATAACTGAAAAAATAATCTAGCCTGCTGTAGTGGTAAACATTTATACAGGCCTCATATCATTTAACTTTCATAACAGTCCTGTGAGACAGATATTATTACCCCATTTGATAAATGAAAGCCCTGATTTTCAGTAGAGATTCATTAATCGTGTGCTTAGAGGCTTTTCCTACAGCTGTGATGCAGTAACACTTCCCTGCAAGAGTAATGGATGCCTAGTGGATTAATAGGTGAATGGAAAGCTGTTAGATTCTCTTTCAAACTAGGTCTGTCACCCCTTCATTAGTAAAGCAGAATGGGAAGATCAGCAGGGCTATGGAACTATTCTAGGTGTCTTAAACTTGTGTTTATTCAAGGGGAGTTATATTTGTATTACGTTTTCACCTTGTTAGCCTTGTTTGTTGTGAAAAAAGTCATACAGATATAACCCAGTTAGATGTGTTTCTGAAAAACTGAGCATAAATCCTGGTTGGTAAATGGAATCTTTCTTCCTTGGTGTTGTCATTGGAGGGTGTTTTCTCTTTGCTTTCTTTGCTCTTCACTTGGCAGTGAAACCTGTAATTTCATTCTTTTTGTACAGATTTTTTAATGCAAATTATTTTTTATAAATCTGCAATTTAAAAATAATGTTTAGATGAATTTGCAATTTTAAAATTTAGGCTTTCTTTAATAAGGACTCATTTTTAAAGTTTAACATTAAGTGGAATTAAGAACTTAGGGAACTTGTGTCTGGTTGGTTTATTTGCTGACTGAAGACTAAATCCCATGAAATACAGGATCTGTTATGTGTCGAGTTTGTTCTCCTGGGTTCTTGTCCCCACCACAATAAAGAATTGAAAGGCTGAGACAGTAGCGAGGCAGAGTGAAAGTTTTATATAAATACACTCCAAGGGAGGGGTGGGCCAGAGTCAAGGTAGACAAAGGCGGGAAGCCTATATATTGCATTCTGGCTGGGAGGTGCCTCTTTTATTGACAAGGGGGGTTATTTGATTGACAGATCCATCTATGTAGTCATCCCTCTTACTGCGCATGTCCTTTCCTATGATGAGACTTGTTTTGGGTAGTTCTTAGTTTTGTTGGATTGCACCCACGTTGGGACCTGGTTTGGCCTGGTCCTTGCAGGCAAAGAAATTATCTCCCTGTGAAGCCTTTGTCATCCTCAAGTGGTATTCTGTACCTGGGCGGTCTGGGCAGTTTTTCCTTGAACTTTATCTTCCCCTTGCCCCCTCTGCTCATGTCTATCTTTCTACCTAACAGCTCTATTTATTTATCAAGTGTAATTTGTATAGCATTTAGCTTTAAAGTTATGTTCCTTAAATGGTGGTAACTAAAAGTCAAGCTGTGCAGTAGTTCCTTTCCTTTGTGATGCCTGTGATGGCACTTAACTTCAACTGTCTACAATTCAGAATCAAATATCTTAATCTTTAATCTTTATTTTAGAAAGCCTTTTGATTTCAGAACGTGTTATATGTAATTTTTACATGTATTTACATGGAAAGGTAAAAGGTCAAGATTATTTAAGAAGAAAGATGAAGATGGGGATTCACTTAACCAGATGTAAAGCTGAAGTTACTAAATAGGAATAGGTCAGTGAGAAACATGACAAAGTTCAGGAACAGACTGGTATTTTTAGAAACTGTAAGACAGAGATGGTGTAACAAATCAGTGGGGAAAGAATGGACTATTTGATAATTAATGCAAGGTTAGCCATATTGAAATAACAAAAAAAATTGTGTTCCTTCACACAACATAAAAATTGAATTCATTGGATTAAAAACTTGAAATTGAAAATCAGAATTTAACAATTTTAGGAGAAAATATATGGTAATATCTCTGTGACTTGTGTCAGGAAGGAGTTTTAAAATAAGACCTAAGAAATATTAACCATAAAGGAAAATAATATTTTTATTGCGAAAAAGTAAATTTATATAGTGTTATTTAAAAAAAATGAATTAAAAAGTTTTGTGCTAATATGGTAGGTAAGGAACTTGTTAATTTCATAACAGTTCATCTGATCTCTCAAATTAAGTCTACCAAGGCAGGAACCGTGGTTGTACCCCTAGTGCACAGAACAGTGCTGGAGTGAATGTGACTTAAAAGCTACTTCATACTCATGGCCAGGTGCATCCTCAAGCTCCATGGGGCCCTGGAACATTCACCCTCCCATTTTCTGTATTTAATTGTCAGAAAAGTTTGAGAAACACTCCTTAACTTGAAACCACTTCTTAGCTACACTTGGGAAACTAAAGAAGGCAACTGTGTTTTATTCATAGTTCCTGATAAAATGTGTGCATTTATTCACTAACTCACTATTATCTTGAAATGCCCTGAGTGTCCTGGGGGAACAGTGTCCAGTAAGACATGGTCTTTGCCAGCATGAAGAGCTTAAAGTTATGTAGTAGGCGAGGAGGTCAGCAAGTCAATGATTACTGTGTGATAGATACTATGATGAAGGTATACTTAAGGAGCAGAGAGGAGAGGATATTCCAAAGCAGTCTACGTTTTAAGTAAATAAACTGCTACTACATTAAAAATACCTACAAGAAAATATTTGGAGGACATTTACAAAAACAAGAATTTAAAGAACAGTGGACTTACTGGGAAAATAAGAGAATATTGCTCTAAGTCTCTTGAGAGCAGACATACCTGTTCAGTTCTCTGTTGTATCCTTAGATATCAGTGTCTATAATGTAGAAGATACCCAGGGAAAGTTTGTTGAATGAATCAGTGGAAGAAAATGAGAAATACTGTCATTTTCCCTTTTATCAAAATGTTGTATCTTTTGAAAAATGCTCAAATTCCCCTTTACTTTTCATTCTTATGAGTCCCCTGGTTCTTATGTGCTTTACTCTGATTCACGTGATGCACCACCATAAGGCTGATCTCCTGACATCACTTTCAGAAGTGATACCCTTGCTTAAAAATTCTTCAAGGGTATCCCTGTCTCTTGTAGTAGAAAGTGGAGACATCTAAACCTGTGTTCCGAGTTTTCACGTTTGGCCCAGTCATAGCTGTCACAGTGTTTTTCCAACTCTTCCTAAACGTGGCTCGCCTCTGTAGATAGAGATCCTTCTTATAGTCCATTAAGGATTGTGTGCTTATTCCTACTTCTGTTCATGTGGCTCACACATCTGTAATGTACTTCCTTCTGTTTTTCAGCCTCATCTGCGACCCTTCCAACCCATTATTATCTTTTTTTCTTGATAGGAGATATTTAGATAAAAAGGGAGATAACAATGTTTAAAAAAACTCTGAAGAAACTATATGAGGAAAATTTGGAAGAGACAGAGGGCACTTATTAATTCATCTCCTTCGTCAAAGAGCAGCCAAAATCCCTTTGAAAAATGTTCAGTTATCTCATTTCCATCCTTAATAGGGGAATTACTTTAGTCCAAACTCTCATGATTTCCATTTTACTGAAACTTTTCTCTCCAAAGTTACCATTAACTTCCCCTCATAAAATTTTGTGTATTTAATAATAACATTGAGGGTTTTGTTATAAAAGTAACACAATGTAATAAAAGATTGTGGGAAATAGAAATAGAATTAAGGAAAAAATAAAAAATCACCAGTACTTCTAACTCTCTCTATTCTTAGTATTTGGTACAAAGGAGAAACTCTTCCTTATAAGTTTCTACTTAGAACTTTTACAGTTTATGAAGTTGGGTATCAAAGTAAAAACTCCTCACCTCTATACTTACCACAAGCTTATGTCAGCAATTGACTTGACTGTTTAGTAAGTACTGTCTTGTCAACAATACTGTTGAATAGTGAATAGCATATTTATTGGGTTTGTAATTATTTTGATGTGATTTGCAGATATTATTAACCTCCTAAAGGCTTAAAAGAGTAAAGGCTCTGAGTATGTTAAAAATTTTAGTAAAAAGAACCAAATAATTATTTTAAAAACATGAGATGATCTAAAAATTAGAAAGTTTGATAAAATGATAAATGTAAAAGCATATTTAATATACTCATGATGAACAGAAGTAATACTGACTATTCAGTTACTAGTAAGGAGATGAGGAAAAGTATATGTGCCTAAAGGATATTTCATTAGGTAGCAGGCTTATCAACATGATGCTAGTTCTGGAGAAGCTAAGTGTTTCAGGCTTCAGGCCTAAGCATGGTAACATTGCTGCTGGTGTAGCCAAAGATGGTTCCATATGATCTTCTTTATACACACAGAAAAGGCATTCAGTAAAGGTTATTTGACAAAATTTAACATCTATTCCAGATTTTTAGTGCTTTTAATTAGAAAGGAATAGGTAAATACTTATGTACGCATTATGCTTAGTACTGCGATATTAAAACAGTAGAGGTATTCCCATTAAAGAACAAGACAAGGTTACTTACTGTCCTGCCTGTGTTAATTAGCATTGTTTGTAAGTACTGTGCAATGCAATTAGGAGAGAGATACATCAGAGGCATATTATTTTGAAAAGGAAGAGACAAAAGTAAGCATTATTGTTACCTGGAAATCAAGAAAATCAAATAAAAATTTTTAGAAATAAAACACTTTAATCAGGGAACTAGTTACAAAAGGCAGAGTGGAAGTCATTACTTTCTTAACAACAAATAAGAAGTAGAACAAGGTAAAAATCAACTCTTCTTAGATACATCACAGATCGAGGTCACGGCAACAGCTGCCTCCCTAACTTGGAGAGACAGGCAGAGCGGAAACCCTAACTAACAGAAACTGTCTCGGAACCAGATTGGGGCAGGGTAACTTAAACTGTAATTGACAAATTGCTGGAGGCTCAGCCTGGACAAGACTCAGAGTTAACAACTCCAGAGGACCCAGTTCTTACAAGGCTGTCATACTTCTGTGTTTTACCTACAGGAGTCCTACCAGGTTCTCAGAGTGAACAGTCAGAAAAACCTTTTTTGCATTCTGACAAAGGGAGGGGAAAGGTAGCTGTTTTGAAATATGTCCGTGTGGGTAAGTTGGGGTTCGTATGGCCAGGATCCTCACTGAACTTAAACCACCTGATGATGTAACTGGTCTGTTGCTAGGCTACAGCTTCCACATCTGTAGGCAATTAGCTATTATTGCATTATATAGAGAGCTCGGCCTAGTGCTCTGGGTGGAGGCAGACACGCTAGTGCTCCACCTACCCACCGGGAGAACAAGCCAGGTAATAAACCCTTTCATCCCCAAAGAACATTTTGCTGTCAGTTTCCTTGGTCACATTGAATCCTTAGTGAACTTGCCTGGGGCCGAAACCCATTGGCAAGGCAGTCCACAACATTCACTTTTTTGAACAAGACCTGCCCTTGATATAAATTACTTTACTAGCCTATTCTACTGAGTTTTTTCAGAGTCGAACTGACCTGTGGGAAAGAAAATACCCATCACCAGCCTCCTCTAGTCTTCATATGGGAGAAGAGAAATACAAACTTAAGCACCTTGAGGCCATCTTGTCCTACCTCGGGGGTAAAAAACAAAGAAGCACTTGTGAGTGTCATAGTGATGCCGGGGTTGTTCACAGAGCCAAAGAACGAAATTCGCAAACAGTCAAGGTAGGAGAGCAAGGCAGAGGCTTTTGTTTAGAGAGAAAGGGAGAGGACAGAGCTCCTGGCTCAGTCCAGGAGGGGACAAGAGAGTCCCTGGGTCGTTGTCTAGGGGTTCTATAGGCAGTTGAGAGACAAAGGGCTAGGGATGTACACCTGCTAAGTGGCCCCAAAATGTTTTCCTTTGAAGAAACATTAAGTTTCTTATTAGTCTTCTTGGTTATTTACAAGAATTTTACTGCTCTGATTTCCTCCTAGGATAGCAGCTTCCTGGTCTGGGAGCCTATCACCCAAGGCTGCCTGCTTTGTTCCCAAGGTGGGCTGAGTTATTGTCTGTTTGTTACAAAACTTACTTTTTAACTAATTGGGTTTGAATATGAAATCCTTCCTGTGTTTACTACGTTGTTTTGGGCTTGCTTGCTACGTTGCCCAAGTTGCAACAAATCATTTGTTTAGGGCTGGAGGAAGAAAAGCTGCACCTGGGTAAAGTCAGAAAAATAAGCTGGGCCCCCCAGCAGACCAAAGCAGATCTCACAATAGATTATCTTGCTTTGTATTCTTCCAGAGGCCCTCACCCTACTCTGTCTAAGCCCATGTCCCTGTTTCAGTAGCCCAGGGACGAGCTCACCAGAAGACTGAGGACTCCAGGACTTGGTTGTAGGGCTGTAGAATGCTTGCCCTGCCACCCCTGCACCACATCACTGAAGGCTGTTCACTACAGTTCTTTCTGCCAAGTATATGTCAACGTTCAACAAAAAATTACAGGACAAACTGAACAGCCAAAAACTGCTTTCTATTCAACTACCTTCTATTATAAAAATACTTATGAAATATCAGGGAGGAAAAGATCCTATTTATAGTAGTTAAAAGTATAAAATATGCAGGGGATAAACTTAAGGTATCTGCAGAAACTACATGAAGAAACTTTAAAACTCTGCTGAATATAAAAAAAACATAAATAAATGGAAAGTCATATTTTGTGTTTTCATAGAAAGGCTCAGTATTGCTCAAATTTTGAGTTTTGTTTATTCTGTAAAATGGCTAAAAATTGACAAGCTGGTTCTCAAATTTCTAATGTAAAAGTCTGGAAACAACATACCTTTTGGTGGAGGGATGATTAAATTGTTAATAATTACTACTATTACTTATGGAGATGAATATTTTGGAGAGAAGATGTGGATCTCTGTGGATATGAGGATGTGTTCAAGATAGGTTAAAAAATCTGAACAGTTCAAGATAGGTTAAAAAATCTGAACTAAGTTCCCACTTACTAGGAATTGTGAGGGGAGGGGTAAAAGAAGCTATGGATACACAAACAGGTGGTGTTTAAATAGACGCAGTTAGAATGGAAACAAGGAGACATGTTTGGAGGCTGTTAAGACAATTCCAACCAAGTAAAGATAAAGGGCAGGTACTAGGGTAATGACATAAAGCAGAGTAAAGAACAGATGTGAAAAAATATGTATGTGGATGAAATGTGTTAAAGCTGACCTGGTGTTGCAGATCAGGGGGAGAGAAGCGTCAAAGATGGTGACTCCAGCTTTCAAACCTGGTGACAATTTTTTTCTGACTGCCTTTCCTTTGTGCACGTTGCTCTTCTGCTCTCATCAGCTGAACAAGCTGCAGTCTCTTTGCTCACCCGCTAGCCCCCTTTCTCACAGCTTTGGCTGTTGTCTCTTTATGGACGACTCCCATCTTTGGCCCTGGTCTCCTTCTCAGCCTCTGACCCCTCACCTCAGTTGCTTGCTGTGCACTTCCACTTAGGATGCTGTCTTGTTGTGCCTGTCAGAGTCTCAAGTACAGTCATGCATCTGTTCAAGGTTAGCTGCTGTAGCAAGGCATTTGTCACCTTGGAAAAGTTGCTTAGTTTCTGTAAGGATCAATTACCCCATTTATAAGTGGGAGTAAGGATACTACTTCTCTTTCAGGGGTATTAGGAGCACTAAATGAATAATGATTATCTAAAAAGTAGAGCATTAACTGGCCAGTGCATGATGAAATATTCCTTAGTTTGAGGTGAAATGAAAGTAATTGAGATAATATTTTATCTATACCTGTCTACTTCTATTTTGTTCTTGCAGATGTTCTGTTATTAGCGATCCTTTATTGGAAAGGACTGTTGTTATCATGAGATTATATTGTTCTAATATTTTGGTTTTAAAAATCTCTTATGAAATGATGTTGCTAATAGATGATAGCTGCTATTGTGGTTATTTTAATGATCTCATTTATAAAAAATATACAAAGTGTGCCACCCTGTTATTCCTTCCCACAGTTTCTGTATTAGTATTTACATCTTGTATTAGTATGGTGCATTTGTTACAGTTATGAACCAATATTGATACTTTACTATTATTTAAAAGCCATAGTTTACCTTAGGGTTCACTCTTCCTTTTGTACATTCTGTGGGTTTTGACAAATGTTAATGGCATGTTTCATTACTGTATCACACAGAGCAGTTTCCCTGCCCCCAAAGATCTTCAGGCTCCCAGCTATTTGCCCCTTTCCCTCTCTCCCTGAGCTTCTGGCAACCACTCATCTTTTTACTGTCTCCATAGTTTTGCCTTTTCTAGAATGTCATATAGTTGGAATTACCCAGTATGTAGACATACTGGCTTCTTTCACTCAGCAGTTAGGAACAGCTTGCATTTTAAGATTCAAATTTGAAAGGTTTTCTTGGTGTTAGGCTTATTTATATCTTAGGGCTGCTGTAACAGTACTGCAAATTGGGTAGCTTAAAACAACAAATTTATTCTCTCACAATTCTGGAGTGTTATATTGTGATATAATAAATATATATTTGGTCTTCATCCTCATCTTCATCTTGGCCAGAGCGCCTAATACTTTTGTAATTTCCTATGTGGTAAGACCCATAGGAGCATCTGTTGTTAAAATATTTGGATTTCCACTGGCCTTCTAAAATATTCCAGAGTGACAAAAGTGAAAGGAGCATCTTCTGTTATTCATAAGCAGCCCCTTTCTTTTTTTTAAAATTAAAGTGTCATTGATACACAATCTTATGATAGTTTCACATATGCAAAACAGTAGCTCAACATTCACTCATATTACCAAGCCCTCACCCCCTCCATTGAGGTCATTCTCTGTCAATGTAGTAAGGTGTTACAGTCATTAATTGTATTCTCGGCATAAGCAGCTCCTTTCAAGCACACCTGAGTCTGTGTTAATGAGGTGACTTTTGGGAAGTCTCAGGGAAACTAGTGAGTAGAGGTTTGGACATTGCAGTGACTTGCCCACCGTACCCCGACACACACACTTTGGGGAGGACAGAGGAGCTGAAGGTTGAGCTAATCACTAGTGCCCAGTGACTTAATCAATCATGTCTAATAAAGCCTCCATAGAATACCTTAACTGAACAGTGTAGCACAGAGAAGGCACATAGTGGATCTTTGGCATCTTGCTGTACTGATGGACAGTGACTGCATTGGGGTGTAGTGGGGGACTTGATAATATGGGTAAATGTAGTAACCAAATTGCTTTTTCACGTGAAACCTTCATAAGAGTGTATATCAATCATACCTTAATAAAAAATTAAAAAAACAAAAGACCTAAAACCATAAAACTCCTAAAAGAAAACAAGGGCAGTAAATTCTTGAACATTAGCATTAGCAATTTTTTTCTGGATATGTCTCCTTAAGCAAGAGAAACAAAAGCAAAAATAAATAAGGAGGACTACCTTAAACTAAAAAGTTTCTAAATAGCAAAGGAAACAAAAACAAAACAAAAAGGCAACCTACTGCATGGGAAAATATATTTGCAAAAGATATATCCGAGAAGGGCCTAATGCCCATGATATATAAAGAACTCAAACAACTCAACACCAAGAAAACCCAAGTAATCCAATTTAAAACTGGCAAAGGACTTGAATGGACATTGAAGAAGAAATATGGATGGCCAACAGGTACATGAAAAGATGCTCAACATCAGTCATCATCAGGGAAATGCAAATCAAAACCACAATGGGATATTACCTCATACCAGTTAGAATGGCTAATATGAATAAGACAAGAAATAACAAGTGTTAACAAGGATATAGAGAAAAGGGAACCCTCCTGCTTACTTGGTGGGGTTGCAAACTGGTGCAGCTACTATGGAAAGCAGCATGGGTGTTCCCCAAAAAACTAAAAATAGAAATACTATATAACCTCAAATTCCACTTGAGGGAATTTAGTGAAGAAAACAAAACCATTAATTTGAAAATATATATGCACTCCTATGATTATCACAGCATTATTTGCAATAGCCAAAATATGGAAGCAACCTAGGATTGGTCCCTTCTGAGGGCTCTGAGGGAGAATCTGTCTAATGCCTCCCTCCTAGCTGCTGGTGAAGGCCGACAGCCTTGGTGCTCCTTGGCTTGCATGCCCATCGCTTTGGTCTCTGCCCATCTCCATGGGGCATCGTCCCTGCGCCTCTGTGCCTTCACAGGGTCATCATCTTTTAAGAGCAGTGATCATAGTGGATCAGGGACCTACCATACTCCCGCATATTCTTGTTTTAACTGATTACATCTACGATGACCCTATGTCCAAATAAGGTCATATTCTGAGGTACTGTCAGCACTTCAATATGTCTTTGTTAATGGACACAATTCAACCCATAGCATGAAGTGATGCTTTCCAGACTGCTTCCATTTACCAATTTTAAGGAGCTTACCCTCTTTAGATACCCTTTTTTGTTGTTGTTGAATCATTAATTTTGATATAATGTTATTTAACCCTTGCTAATTGTAGGTTCAGGAGAAAACTAAATTGCCTTTGGCAGTGTTACAAGAAGAAATGGGTTCCCTGTGCTTGCATTTGGATGTGCTTTCAAATATGTGATCTGTAAGATCTATCCAGAAGCCAGTCTGTGGCTGTACTCTGTTCACATTTTTTTGTTGGTATGGTTCATTTACTTTTTTTGTGGTTTGTCAGCCAAGTTGTACAAAAAACAGAGTAAAGTAAGATTGTTGTAACCAGTTTCCTTTAGTAGAATTATCCAATGAAGGTAAGTTCATTATTTTTTCATTCACAGTTTTAGTATGTAAAGAGATTGTGGAGGGTAGTTTGTAACTTACACGGACTCATTTTTCCCTTTCAGATGATGATAATTTAGTGTTTTGCAGATTTCAGAAATACTCTTTCCTGTTTTTTTATAACCTGACATTCCATGTGAAAACTGACCCATAAACTCTCCAACTTCCACATCATCATTATAGACAAGGTTTCTAAATTTCCTTTATAATAATTTCCTGATCAGAAAGAGAGGGAAAGAAAGGGAGGTAGGCTAGTCACATGGAAAGTTACTGAACAGTTTGAAAATAATTTGATAAAAAGGGCATAGAAGAAATGGGGGAAAAAACATGGTTGGAGAGAGAGTAAAACTGACTTGATTATGTTTTATGAGTAAAAAAAGAATTTAAATTTCAATCTGTGTTGGTGTTGGTATTTTGTTTGTTTCCACCAGTAAGATTTTAATATGATTGATAGACTTTTCTTGATAATAAGAGAAGGATCAAATGTTACATTTAGTGCTATGGAAGAAGCAGACCTTACATAATCTTATCTCCTGATATGTCCAGAGCTCCCAAGGCAGGCAGGGATCTAATCTGTTAAGAAACAGATTGGAGAGCCATTTAGTAACATTATTTTGGCCCAGTAAGGAAAGTGTTTTATGTATTCCAGGGGATTTGTCCAGGAGGCCATTTCTCTCCTCCTCTCATATCAGGGGGTTATATAACTTTTTCCCCACCAAAAATATTTCTGTGTGAATGCAGAAAAACCTAATGAGTCATTCTGGCTTTGCTGTCTTAGTTTCCTAACCCCCATTTAGGAATATAGGCCCCCTGGTGTTTTTTAATTGTCCTCTTGTTTTAACCTTTGTTGAATCTGTTCTTCTTCCATTACTGGCATCTGAAATGCAGTTCTCAAGTAAAAATCATCAGGTATTTCTCAAATAGTTGCTTATATTTATTTTATAAGCCTAAGGTCACAATTGATTACTTCTTCCAAGAATCAAATATTTCTCTTTATTTCTACTACCGCAGACTAAGCTAGGATTTTGATATTTCTCACCTAGATTATCATTTCATCTTTATCATACCCAGTTTGGTGCATTTTTTTGACCATGCCTTTGCTTCTAATGGAGGCCTGAGGTGATTTTCCTATACATGACTGGTCAAGTTTATAATCTTTCACCCCTACTTCCCCACACACAACCTAATATTTTATGATAAAAATTTCCAAACACATTATTGAGTTGCATGAGTTCTTTATGTATTTTGGATATGTGATTTGCAAATATTTTCTCCCATTCAATAAGTCACCTTTTAATTTTGTTAATGGTTTCCTTTACTGTGCAGAAGCTTTTTAGTTTGATGTAGTCCCATTTACTTATTTTTGCTTTTGTTGACTTTGCTTTGGTGTCAAATCCAAAAAATCATTGGCAAAACCAATTTTAAGGACCTTACCCTGTATGTTTTCTTCTAGGACTTTTTATGGTTTCAGGTATTATGTTCAGATCTTTAATCCATTTTGAGTTTATTTTTGTGTATGGTTTAATATAGTAATCCAATTTCATGCTTTGACATTTGGCTGTTCAGTTTTTCAAGCACCATTTTTTGAAGAGACCATCTTTTCCTCGTTGTATATTCTTTGCAACTTTGTTGTAAATTAATAGACTGTATATGTGGATTTATTTCTGTGCTCTCTATTCTGTTCCATTTATCTATGTATCTGTTTTTGTGCTCTCTAATCTGTTCCATTTATCTATGTATCTGTTTTTATGCCAATACCTTATGGTTTTGATTACTAAAGCTTTGTAATATAGTTTAAAATCAGAAAGTATGATGCTTCCAGCATTGTTCTTTCTCAAGATTACTTTGGCTATTTAGAGTCTTTTGTGTTTCTGTACAAATTTTAGGAATACTCTGTTTCTGTGAAAAATGCCATTGGAATTTTGATAGGGATTGCATTGAACCTTTTATGTTTTTAATGTAACAGTTTATCTCTTTATATTGTGTACTCATGAAGAAATTGTATTGGTTATAGTTATTTTTAATATATTATTTTCATTTAATCTTTAAAATATAGTTAAGTGGTTAATAACACCATTTACTACAGAATTAGAGCTTTCTGAATCTGACTATATATTTACCTTTACCAGTGAGTTGTATATTTTCATATTACTATTAGTGCCTTTTCATTCAGCTTGAAGATTTTTGTAAAGTAGATCTTGTAGTGAACTCCCTCAGCTTTTGTTTGTTTAGGCAAGTCTTCATTTCTAAAGGGTACATTTGCCAGATAGATTATTCTTGGCTGGCAATTTTTTGCTTTCTGCACTTTGAATATATCATTCCATTCTCTCCTGGCCTATAAGGTTTCTGCTGAGAAATCTGATAGCCTAATGGTATTTCCTTTATAGGTTTCATTCATTTTATTTCTTACTGCTTTTAGGAGTCTCTCTTTGTCTTTGGTTTTTGTCAACTGTATTATAATGTGTCTTGGAGAAGATTGCTTTGAATTGAAATAATGAGGTGCTCTATTAGCTTTGTTAACTTGAATGGTTAACTATCCTAGATTTAGGAAGTTCTCAGGCATTCTTTCTTTTAATAAGCTTTATGGCACCTTTCTCTTCTCTTTTTCTGGAACTCCAGTAATTCTGATGTTGATTCTTTGGATGGTGTCTGATAGACATGTAGGCTTTTTTTTTCACTTTCTCATTCTTTTTTCCTTTTTTCTTTGCTGATTGGGTTATTTCAAAGTTCCTATCCTCTAAATCACTGATTCTGTCTTTTGCCTATTCTTTTCTGCTGTTGATGCTTTTTCTTGCGTTCTTCATTACATTTATTGAATTCTTCGGTTCCAGAATTTGTTTGGTTTTTCATTTATGATTCTATCTCTATTTTGTTCTCTTCCTTCATATATTGTTTTCCTGATTTGTTGACTTGTATTTATTTTTTTGTAATTCATTGAGTTTCCTCAAAATGGCTATTTTGAATTCTGTACTGGGTAAATCACAGAACTCTGTGTCTTTGGGTTCAGTTATTGGGGAATTGCTGTGATTTTCTGGTGGTGTCATGATCCCTTCATTCTTCATGCTCCTTATATTTTTGCATGCTGTTTTGGTGTTGAAGCAGTGGTCACCTCCTCTAGTCTTTACTAGTTGTTTTCAGTGAGAGAGATACTTTTTGTTGGTCCTGCTTATGTTCTTGGGCTTTCTCTGACCTTGTATGGATATACCTACCTGCTCCACACTTCTTGCTCCCTTTTATGGTAGAATTCTTATTCATGTATGTCTTTTCACAGTTTTAGAATGAAGCTGACCAGCTGTTGGTGACTCCTCTTCGTTGTGCCAAATGTGGTGCTATACACAACTGTGGTTTTTCCCTTGTCTGCAAACCCTGGCTTGTTTTCTGTGTGCACTCCCTGCCTATCTGAGTTGCTCTCAGTGTTGCCTTTGAGAACATGTACAAGGAGTTGGTCTCAGGGTGAGAGGGCGGGTTTGGCACTTGGGATGGTTGTGCTTCCTGTAGGTCAGATGAAAGGATCCTGCGTTGAGGTTTTCCCTGTTGTTCATGGGTGGGCTTCCTGATGGAATCTAGAGAACAGAGAAATGCCTCCCTTTAAAGCCCTCTGATACTCTTATCTGCCTCTTTACTCCACTCCTACGTTCCCCTAGTCTTGGAGCTCTTGCTTTAATACTCTGGGTACTGCAGGAGAGAGAGAGGTTTCTTTAGCAGCACCCTCCATAGCTCACTCAACACTTTCCTTTTTCCACTGCAGAAATGATCCCCAATCTCCTCTTTCTCTAAGTTGTGCTGCTTGTGGGGAAGGTTGATGCTGGCAGAGTTCCTCTGCCCACTCTAATGAGTCCAAACTTGCAATTTTTTGTTTTTTTCCTCCACTGGAGTGCTAGACCTTCTCCTCTGGAAACCTGGATTTCAAAAAAGGTTTTCTCATCCATGGGTATCTGTCCAAGTTAGTGTTTTCTAGATGCCACAGCCAGGAAGGGTTGGTGTCAGTTAACAGGCTCCTGCTGGTTCCATAGCCCATAGCACCTTCTGTCTGCCTAATATGCAGCGCACAGGTGGGCGGGACTCCTCCTGGGTCCCTTGGTGGATGCTGCTACTTTCCACAGCTTCCATGTAGGCACTTTGGTTCATGGATAGATACCAAATGTTAAATGTTAAAGGACAACAAAAATGAGGGACATCTTATGCTGCCATGATGCTGATGTCACCCTTCTTGCTGCTTTCCTTAGAGGAGTAACCTACTTGATATTCTGTAGTTAAATCTAGAAGTTAGTAGTTCAGGAGTTAGATTTGTGGTTCCCTTTATGACATGCTGTCTCAAATAACAGTCCATGTGTATTTTAAGCAGAGGAACACAGTACCATGTGACTAGGCCATTGTGAGAAGAAACAACAAAAACTTCTGTTGACGCTTCCATTAAATAAATAATAAGTACTTTTTACATTTTAATAGCTCCTTGGAAATTCCTTCATGCTGCAGCTGTCTTACTTCATACTCACAAGCCTGTATGGTGGATATCAATATTAAATTGATAATATAAATGATGGAACTAACACTCAGCGAGGTCAGGCTGGTGGTGGGGAATTTTTTTCTTTTGGTCAGGAAGACAGTTGTGACATAAAACTTAAGTCTCTGCTGTACATCACAAATTTGTTGTATGTAAGTTTAATCTCTATTCCCCTTTCTCAGTTTACTTATGCCTCAGGTGATTTTTTGGAAACATAGGTTATATTTTTAGTGACCTGGCATATCTGAGAATGGCTTCCTGTTGCCATCAAAAATAGCACATCCCACCCCACTGTTACTCAACATAGTGCTGGAGGTCCTTGCCATGGCAATCAGACAAAACAAAGAAATAAAAGGCATCCAGATTAGTAAAGAAGAAGTCAAACTGTCACTATCTGCAGATGACATGATATTGTACATAAAAAACCCTGACCACTCCAAAACTACTAGAACTAATATCTGAATTCAGCAAAGTTGCAGGAAACAAAATTAATACACAGAAATCTGTTGCTTTCCTATATACTAATGATGAAGTAGCAGAAAGAGAAATCAGGAAAACAATTCCATTCACAATTGCATCAAAAAGAATAAAACACCTAGGAATAAACCTAACCAAGGAAGTGAAAGACCTATACCCTGAAAAAAACTATAAGACACTCAAGAGAAATTAAAGAGGACACTAACAAATGGAAATTCATCCCATGCTCTTGGCTAGGAAGAATTAATATTGTCAAAATGGCCATCCTGCCTAAAGCAATCTACAGATTCAATGCAATCCCTATCAAAATACCAACAGCATTCTTCAACGAACTGCAACAAATAGTTTTAAAATTCATATGGAACCACAAAAGACCCCGAATAGCCAAAGCAATCCTGAGAAGGAAGAATAAAGCAGAGGGGATCTTGCTTCCCACCTTCAAGCTCTACTACAAAGCCACAGTAATCAAGACAATTTGGTACTGGCACAAGAACAGACCCACAGACCAGTGGAACAGAATAGAGAGTCCAGATATTAACCCAAACATATATGGTCAACTAATAAACGATAAAGGAGCCATGGGGATACAATGGGGAAATGACAGCTAGTGTTGGCAAAGCTAGACAGCTACATGTAAGATAATGAAATTGGATCATTATCTAACCGCATACACAAAAGTAAATTTGGAATGGATCAAAGACCTGAATGTAAGTCATGAAACCATAAAACTCTTAGAAAAAAACATAGGCAAAAATATCTCTTGGACGTAAACATGAGCAACTTCTTCATGAACATATCTCCCCGGGCAAGGGAAACAAAAGCAAAAATGAACAAGTGGAACTATATCAAGCTGAAAAGCTTCTGTACAGCAAAGGACACCATCATTAGAACAAAAAAGCATCTCTACAGTATGGGAGAATATATTCATAAATGACATATCTGATAAAGTTGACATCCAAAATATATAAAGAGCTCATGCACCTCAGCAAACAAAAAGCAAATAATCCAATTAAAAAATGGGCAGAGGATCTGAACAGACAGTTCTCCAAAGAAGAAATTCAGATGGCCAACAGACACATGAAAAGATGCTCCACATTGCTAAACATCAGAGAAATGCAAATAAAACCACAATGAGATATCACCTCATAGCAGTAAGGATGGCCACCATCCAAAAGACAAACAATAACAAATGTTGGCGAGGTTGTGGAGAAAGGGAAATTTCCTTCCTGCACTGCTGGTGAGAATGTAAATTAGTTCAACCATTGTGGAAAGCAGTATGGAGGTTCCTCAAAAACTAAAATTAGAAATACCATTTGACCCAGGAATTCCACTCCTAGGAATTTACCCTAAGAATGCAGGAGCCCAGTTTGAAAAAGACATATGCACCCCTATGTTTATCGCAGCACTGTTTACAATAGCCAAGAAATGAAAGCAAACTAATTGTCCATCAGTAGATGAATGGATAAAGAAGAGATGGTACATATACACAATGGGATATTATTCAGCCATAAGAAGAAAACAAATCCTACCATTTGCAACAACATGGATGGGGCTAGAGGGTATTATGCTCAGTGAAATAAGCCATGCGGAGAAAGAACTACCAAATGACTTCACTCATCTGTGGAGTATAAGAACAAAGAAAAAAAACTGAAGGAACAAAACAGCAGCAGATTCACAGAACCCAAGAATGGACTAACAGTTACCAAAGGGAAAGGGACTGGGGAGAATGGGTGGGCAGGGAGGGATAAAGAGGAAAAAAAAGGGGCATTACTATTAACAGACATAATATAGTGGGCGCTACGGGGAGGGCTGTAGAACACAGAGAAGACAAGTAGTGATTCTATAGCATTTTACTATGCTGATGGACAGTGACTATAATGGGGTATGTCGGGGGGACTTAGTGATGGGGGGAGTCTACTAAACATGTTTCTCATGTAATTATAGATTAATGATACCAAAATAAAAGATTAGTAATGAAAAAAAAATTAATCAATGTAAAAAAAAAGTAGAGCATCACTGCACTTCCTTCAAAGATCTGATAACATTTGGCTATTTTCTAGAATATAGTTCTACAGATAAAACTAGTTTGATCTTACTTTTGTTAGTAACTTCTCGCTTTTTTTGCCTGTATTCTTAGTCTGCTTTTAATTCTTAGATTTCAAAAAAATTTGCTAAGATGTACCTAGATATGTCTCTGTTCATTGATTTTTAAAAAAATGTGGAATGTGGTATTTCAATCAACAAACTTAAGAAAATACTCATTTCAAAAGCATGTTCTCCATATATAAAGTTATTACTCCTATTCTGTTTTGATTTTTTTCCTTTAGGATACAGAATTATTTTATTGGTTCTTTATCATCTTCTCTCATGATTTTTATCTTTTACATTTTTACAACTTTTTAGAGCTTTTTTCATATTTCTCTTCAATGTAAATGGTTTTTCTGAATAATCAATTCAATTCTTTATTAATTCCAATGCAGATATTACTTCTGCTATTATATTTTTAATTTTTGCATTAATTAATAAATGAATTAATTCATAAATTAATTCATAAATGAAATTCATTCCTTGTCTTACCAATTTCTCTAAATCTTACTTTGTCTCCTTTATTGCTTTCTGTTCCTGTTTCTTAAGGAAAATGGCCGACTTCCTTTTGGGTTTAGCACATAAATTTATAACTGTTTCTACTCATGCCTATAGGGAATTCTTTTCAGAAGACTGCTCTTTTTCTGAGCTTCACATGTGTATCATTATTTGATTTTTTTCCCCAGTATTTTGTATTAGTTATTATTTGGATCTTTCAGTCTAATTTTGTTGTTTTTACAGTTAGTAGTAATTCTTACCAGATTCTGGCAATCAGTTGTTAACCTCAATTTTTATTATTATAAATATAAAATACTCATTAAGTATGTATCAAATGTCAATATGATATAAATGCTTTTCGTGTATTAGCTCATTTAATCTTTGTAGCAATCCTTTTGTGGTGTGCTGTGATTATTACCATTGCATATGTGGGGACAATGAAGCATAGAGAATGAAGCATACCTTGCCAGCCTGAGGCACAGCCAGGAGCTGAACCCTGGATGACTGCGTACTTGCATACTGCATGTTTTATTCTGTTTTTCCTCTTCATTAGCCTGTTCTTCCTCTCTCTCTCTCCCTCCCTCCCATCCTGTCCTCCCCTTCTCCACTCTCTTTCTTTCATCTTTCATTTGTTTTATGACTACAAATAAGGCTATGTTGGGAACTGGCAAATATGTGCCATTCAAAAACGTGGCATTTTTTGAGTTTCAGAATGTAGAATATAAAAAATATATAAGTGTATATATATTTTAGGTCTTTAAATATTAAGGTTATTTATGAAACAAATTATTATACTTGCAAAAATACGAGTTTTTTATATTGTAAATAATGGTAATGCCTAACCCTTTTATATAATCCTTCCTAAGCTCCTAACTTATACTAGAGAATGACTTGATTGTCAGGAAGAATTTAATTCATTAGATAAGCACTGTCCAATATAGAAACCATTACACATATGGCTATAGAGCACTTGAGATGTGGCTGGTCTGGATTGAGATGTGCTATAAGATAGACTACACTCTGGATTTTGAAGGCTTAGTATAAGTAAGAGAAGTTGAATTTCTCAGTACTGTAAAAATATTACATGTTGAAATTGAGACAGGGACCATGGGTGTAGTCAGAGTAGGGTGAGGGCCTCCCAAGAAAAAGCAGAGCAAGATAATTACAGTCAGAACAATGTAGCAATGTGCAAAGAAGTCCCTATTGAAACTCTGTGATAAGCATTACGCAAAGTCAGAGTCACAGTAATTCTCTAGGGTAAAGATACCAGACTAGGAATATAGACATCTTCAGTGAGATCAGTTAAAACTCAAAAGGCCAGCAGCAACTTAGCCTGGAATGTTTGAGTGTTCTGCAGATAAAGAAAAGTGTCTCAGTATAATCCGTGACTTCACTGTAAAATTTACCTTAGCCTGCTAAAAGGCCCAGCTTATTTTAACCGTACCTATGTGCTATATTTCCTTCTCTGATCCTAACCAAGTCATCTGCAACCTAGGAAAAAAGACTCATTTAGTAAGCAAGCCCAACTATAAACAGCCCCAGAAGTTAAGAAGATTCTTAACTTACTTCAGCAAACAGGCAACAACTCAGCCCACCTTGGGGGCTGGGTAGGCGGTCTTAACTGACATGCTCCCAGAGGGAAACTGCTATCTTGAGAAAGAATCAGAGCTGAAAATCTCCTCTGTTACTCATCAAGAATGAGCATTCTGGGACCACTCAACAAGTCTGCACCCCTAACCCTTTACCCTCATTCCTGAAAATCCTCAACCACGCATAAAACCCCTAGACAATGAGCCTTTGATGGGCTCTCTTGTCCCCTCCTGGCATGAGCCAGGAGCTCTATTCTCTCACTTTATTTCTAAATAAAAGCCTTTACCTTCCTCTCCTACCTTGACTGTTTGTGAAGCTCATTCTTCGGCTTCGTGAACAAGAACCCTGGCATCAAAATGACAATTTTTTTGGTTTACTGGATAAAATAAAATATTAAAATCAATTTTGCCTTTTTTTTTACTTTTTTAATGTGACAACAGGAAAGTTAAAAATTCTTCTGTTATACTTCTACTGGGTATTCAAAACTGTAGAATATGGTACTTTTTCTAGAGGAGTCTGGCGGGAGAGGACAGGTAGTTTGAGTGGTGTGGCGAGTGCCACACAGGAGCAGAGGAGACATCTGACCCATTTTTGTGGGCCTGCAGAAGGTCACCTTCAAGGTGTACTTCATTGGCAGTACTTCATTTTTTCTAACTTTTACATTCTTTTGAGGAATTTAAGACTACTTTTTTGGTTAGAAAGGAAAGTCGAAAACTCTTCAGTAAAATGTTTGAGAATCTTTTCTAGTTGGATTGGTTCACAGTCGAATTAAACAAATCAGTATTGAAGCAGAAGGCCTGAGTCTGCTTGTAGAGATCACTGCTCAGCCCTCCCACCAAACTGGCTTAGACAACCAAAATGGATGGTAGTGCCTCTTGCTAAGTATGGAACACAGAGCAGTTTGAGATTTATTAAGTTCAAGGTGTCTGTGGGACATCTAGATGGGGAGGAACATCAGGCCCTTGGATGTATGGAACTAGAATCCAGGAAAAATCTTACCTACAAACAGAATGAAGTTAGGTGAAGTCATAGATAAGGTATGAAATCATCAGGAAGTGAATAAAGTGAGAAATGGGCAAACCTCTGAGGAGCAGGAAGGTTAAGGAAAGGGATTAAAGAGGTCATTGGAAAAGAATGGCCAGAGAAGGCAGAATTTGTCTAGAATAGTGTGCTTTCAAGAAGCAGGCGCATACAGATGACATAAAATGTAGCTAAGACAAAAATAAAGACTGGAAATGCCCACTGTCTTTAATAATGAGGAGACGATTGCCGGGGAAAGTAGGTTCTCTGGAAGGGGTTGGGTTACGTGACCAAGACATAGTGCAGAAGGTTGAAGAATGAATAGGAGGAAAGAAATTTGGAGACAGTGAAGTTTATCGTTTGGCAGATGGGGGAGGCTTTTGGTAGCTAGGGGAGTGTTTTAAGCATATGGCAGCTTGTGTATTGTATTTCTCTGGGTTGTAAATTCAATAGAAAACCATGTTTCTATTACATTCTTGTAATCCAGTGTGGCATCCTTCATAAAAGAACTATTCGATAACAGTTGTTGATCATTAATTTATTTAATATCATCTTTCACATCATTACCAACATCACTTCCAAATTCTTTATACATTAAATCTGCATGAGAGCTTGATTTTATCAGAGTTTAAATGCATTAAGGCTCTTGGGCCTGATGTAATAGACAGAAAGTGCTTTGTGATCCATTAAAACTGTAAGTCCAGTCTAGACTCTGACTTTCTAACTGTGTGATCTTGAACAAGTTAATTGTCACTCTGACCTCTTTTTCCTCATCTAAGAAATAAGGATAATAACACCTATACTGGTAGAGCTATTGTAGGATCCCATGAGAAAATCTGTAAAATGTTTGGTATGGTACCTTATATGAAGTCGGCACTCAGTGAATGCTTTGTAGAAAAACAGCAACTTCTCACGTTATACATGCCAACACTACAGTTTTTATAATTTGATTAAAAGTAGTATATGTGGAATAATGTAACTTTAAATAAGGGTGAGCATACTCAGTTGAAATTTGAGTGAAAAATTAGCCTTTGAATAAAAAAATGTTTCTTTTTTTGTCCCTTCATCTCCTTTCCAATCCAGGTCCTGAGGGAGTCTAACAAATTAGCAGAAATGGAAGAACCACCCTTGCTTCCAGGAGAAAATATTAAAGACATGGGTCTGTAATGGTATTTTCGTTGAATTTCCTTTTCCTTTTCGACTGCATAGACTATTCAGTACTCTTGGCCTACAGAGGACAGGTGCACTGTCTGAGATGCCTCCCATCCGGCAGGACTTCTGGTTGTCAGCCTTCTCAGCATTTAGTGTGTTCTGCACACCTGGGTCTAGACCTGGCAGTTGTGACGGTGTTTGGACTTTTGGAAAACAGTGCAGATTGAATTGTATTTTGCTGCTGCTCTAGTTTGCTTTATCTTCATTGAAAGTAGGGGCCTTTGTTATTATTTTTTAACTGTTACTGAATTCCATGAAAGAAAATTTCATTGTTTTGAAATTATTACAGTGAAATACTGGGTTATCTAGATAGAAAACATTGAATTGTAAGTAATTTTTCTTTAAACACATTCTCTCATTTTGCTTCTTTTATTTTCACCTACTGTGAATAAACTCAGGTCAGTTTTTAGATGAAAATATTTCGTCTCTATTGCAAAGCAGGCCATTTACATGTAGATATATTTCTTTGTCCAGCCTAAAGGAGTAGTCATTAAAATATTGTATGGACTGAAAACTGGAAACAAGCATTGAAGCTCTTTTTTTTTGTCCTGCTTTTACTTTTTTTCATCTGTGTGGTAATCTACAAAATACTCGTAGCTTTTGAGAAATGAGATAATATATTAGGAGAATAATGGTTTCTTAGGCAATGTAAACAGCCACCTATCATTTTATCATCAATCATAATTTTAAAAAGTACTTAATAAATGCTTAATTTCCCCTGGCCAGGTGTCATTTCCTTGTGTAAAAATAAGTAAGCCAAAGAGTGAACTATCCCATGAGTGGGGTGTTTTTACCTATAAGTACATTCAGTTCCTTCACACTGTGCATGATATTTGTCTTTTCTTGCTCTTGACTCTTGATAGAATACCTCCCAGTCTCATTTTTTCTCCATTCAGCCTCATGTATACTCTAAGCTCTTGTTCTGCTGAACTTCTTACTGAGTTAGGAAGTACACATATGTATCAGTATTCGATGTGTATAATAACAGTGGTTGTCATTATTGAGAGCTTACTGTCTTACTGAATCATCCTCTCATTCTGAAAAAGATACTAGTCTTTGTAGATGAGGAACCTAAGGTATAGGGAGGTTACCTGGACAGTAGAGTCATAGCTAGCATTGTGACCTTTTACTTCTCCTGAACTTAAAGCATGTTCTATTTCCACTAAGAGTTACCACTCAATTTTTTGGCCCCTCTTCTTCCTTTACATAGCAACATTCCTTTGGGACTTCACCCTCGACCCATTTCCCTTTTCTCTCTTGTATCTCCATTGCAAAACAAGCTTTTGGAATATAGGTACATGAACTAAGCATTCACTTATTGTATGGACTAGAAACTGGAAAAAGTTTTTGGTCAGCTTTTTGGTTGACTATATATATATATATTAGTAGCTTGTCTACAGTATATTTACTGATGACTCCAAAATTTCTTACTTGTAGTGTGAACTTCTGTTTTAATACATATAAACACATGCTTGTGTCTAAGAATCATGACATTGGATATCCTATAGCTACCCCTTAACCCCAACATCTCCAAAATTGAAAACATCACCTTTATTCCTAAATATACTCCTTTTCTTTTATTCTCTCCCTCAGTTAATATTAAAACCAGTTGTCCATTCACTCAAGATGGAAGTCTGGGGGTCATTCTAGACTGCTCCTTTTTTTCCTGAACTCTAGTGTCCAATTAGTTACCATATCCGGAGGAGTCAATCTCTAAGAATTTCTTGAAATTTTAAGAGGAAACTCTCAATTTTCGTGGTATAATATTTATGTATATTGAATTTCAGGTACCAGTGAGCAACTTCAAGTGGAGCTATCTAGGACAGTTATCTTAGGAGCTTAGGAGAGAGGTCCTAAGTCCATATTTTGGGATCATCAAAATGTGGATATTAGTTGAAAATGAGAGGAGGAAAGTAACCTGGAAAGCGTATAGAATGAGAAAAGGGCCAAGAGCATAATTTTATGATTATATGATAGAAGGTATGCCAGGAAGGGAAATTGAGGAGTAAAGAGAGTATGATGCAATATAAATTAGAGCCATACTATATGCTTACCTTTGTCCAGATAGGTACTTTACTTTCCACTTCCATATATTAGGTTCTTCCTCTGCATTGAGTGCTCCCTCACCAGCGTTACCCATGTAAGGACACCTGCTGTTGGGGCAGAACTCACATCAGAACCTCCTTGAGCCTCCTTTGATGCCATACCTGAGTAGACTTCCTCTTTTCTATATTACTTAGAGTATGTTCTTGTGCCTTTCTGCAGAGATTGCATGCTCTCCTATATTACATTTATTTGTATATATTTTATGCCCTTGTGGATAGATATTCTCAAGGCCATTTTGGCCTGCTTCACAGAAGCTATTATGGATTCTTCCTCTGTGAACTCAGTGAAAATTTGAGATGATTAGTAAATCTAATCTCTTCAAGTACCACTAGGCTTATTTGTATTATATAATCTAGAGAAATATGTAAAATATTTAATAAAATACTCAGACTCAAAATCATCTATATAGACTTCATTATTGTGTAAAAATTTGATTTAATAAAGTATAAGGCTAGAGTAACTTAAATATATTCATGTAGAAAAGACATTGGATTTTTAGTTGGTTTAATGTAAATCTGTAGTTAATGCATTTTTTTAAAGTAAGGGCAGTGTTAGGAACAGCAACATAATGCTTTAGAGAAATAATGCTATGAGAGTATTGTGGCCTGGGCACATCAGTATTAGAGGTAGCCCCAGAATTCAGTATTTGAACCATTTTAAACACAGGAGACTGACTTGTGCTGTATTAGTGGCTTTGCTTTGCATGATGTGATGGAAAGAGATTTGTCCGAGGAACTGCCTTCAAAGTTTAATCTTAGCAGTTAAGGGCTCTGAAACGTTAGGGTTTATTTTTAGTTCTCTGAGACCTGGTATTCTCATCTAAATATGGTAGGTAGTTATAGGTCTTATATGTATGGGTTGTTAAGAAGGTTCAAAGAGTAAAAGAGACACTACAGTGAAAAGTACTTTATAAACTCTGAAGTGCTAGGCCATCAGTGCTGCTTGTTACTGCTGTCATTTGCTCTGGTGAGGTTCCTAGGCACAGTCTCCTTTCTACTTGGTGCAAACCCTGCTAAGCATAAATTCTCTCTTCAGAGTGACTTAGCTGCTCCAGCCTGAGGAGGAAGGATAAAGGGGACAGAACAAAGCAGAGTCTGATGATGATAATAGTAATATAGATATAAACCCTTTTATTTATATAGTACTTTCAACTTTGGAAGCATGTGCGTGTATCTTATCTCAGGATTTTAAAGGGAAAGGTGTAACAAAAACATTGGACTAAGAGGGAACTATCATGTAGTGGAGTATAGAATAATAAGGTTGGTTTTCTTGTGTGAGTAAGAAAAATGTCTATAGAAGGAATCCAGAAATGTTTTTAGTAATGCTGAATAAATTTCCCCAGTTGAGGTAAAAATTTATAAGGGCAAGAGAATACAAGGCAAATTTGTGTATCTATAGTGATGGTTTATTCCATTTTAAAAGCTTCCCTCTAAATGAAACATGCATTGGAAATAAGGATTTAAAAAATGTAGCTCATATTTACATATTCCCAAGGGAAATATTTTGAAGGTTAGAAATGTTTGTTAGAAAATCAGTCTCATTCCCATACAAAGCAGTCCCTTCTTCCAAGTGCTGGATGAGAGCAAAGTGAGGAAGTTGCAGTACCTCATGTCCGTAAGTTTTCCCAGAAGCCCCTTGAGAGGTTCTTAGAAATTGTTGTTACTTGTGCCTTATTTACTTGGAATAGTGAAGATACTTCTTAATCTACTGATTTGCTACAATAATGACATAGTGGGGATTTATGGAGATTTTAAAATATAAAAAAAACTTTGTATGGGGCATCATGAACTCTACCATATTAGGTATTATTTTAAGCTAATGGTAGTTAAGTTATCCTACTCAATGTATGCTTAAAAGGAGTAATGCTGTATAGATTCATCATTTAAAGAATAATGCTTATGATTATTTGTCTACAAGTTTGACATCAGTTGGTCAGTTAGTCTAATAATAAACAAAGCATGGAAATTGGTTACTATAATACTCTCTTATACTGTTATTTTTCTGAGAAATTACATTTCATACACATTTCATTTTTCCTACAATATTTTCCCCATAAATATAACCAGATCAGTAGTTCTGGTATTATATTTCAGGTATTGTGTTTTTAGAGGAATGTTGACAGACTAGATTGTGGCCAGAAGACAACTAGCAGATTGGTGAGGTGATCTAGAAACTCTTGAGAAGATGACTGGTGACTGTGACTTGAGACATTCACTTTTGTTAACTCATAACCACCGGCCCTCCACCCACCACTCCACCTACACATCTATTTCATCCAGCAGGGATACTGGCCATCTTTATATCCTTCTGTTCTGTCTCAGGGCAAGGGATGACCCACTGCCTCTTTAGTCTTTCCTATTTATTCTACATTGCTTCCCCTGATTACTGTGTGGTTGGAAGCTTGGATTTGGCTTCTGAATTCTTTGAGTCACTGATCCTGTAATTTTTTAACCAAGCTAGACTATCAGAACTTTTCTATTAAATTTGTTTGTGAAAAGATGAGAGTGCAGTCTTTAATAATGTACAATATATAGTAAATTGTGGACTATTTACCTTTTCAGCTAAAGATGTAACTTATATATGTCCATTCACTGGTGCTGTACGAGGAACTCTGACTGTCACAAATTACAGGTTATATTTTAAAAGCATGGAACGGGTAAGACCTATTTTTAGATTACATTTTTATATGTGTACATTTGTGTGTTGTTTGCAGACAGTTTTGTTCATTTTTAATTAAAGCATTTCTAATTACTATTTTTCTCAGCTACAGTTATACAGTATTAGTTACTCAGTTTCTTTTTTTCTTCTTTCCTTTAGGATCCCCCATTTGTTTTAGATGCTTCTCTTGGTGTGATAAGCAGAGTAGAAAAAATTGGTGGTGCTTCTAGTCGAGGTGAAAATTCTTATGGGTTAGAAACTGTGTGCAAGGTAAGTATTATAATGTATATGCAATTTTGTTTGGTTTGGAAAGCTTTCTATTAAATAGAGTCTGTGTTTAGAAACTGATTTCCATAATATCAAATGGATTTCATATTAGAAACATCATTCTAGTAGAAGAAAACAACATTAAGGTCTATTGTGAATTAGACTTGAATTTTTTTGGACCCAATACAAAGTATTTTTACATTCATTACTTTATGTTGAGCCTCATAAAAACCCTGATGTAGGCGTGATAGATATTTATTGCTTGGGAACATAAGGATCTGAGCAGTTAAGCCATTGTAACTTGGTAGTGGAAGAACTGGTTAGGTATGATGTGTGCATCATCATCTATCCTTATTTCTAGTTCTCATAATTTTTCTCTTCCAGAAACAACAGTGGGGAAAATTGTGTATTATAGACCTCCCTATTTTGTGACCTGACTTTCATTCTTTAAATGCATTGATATTTGAATGAAACGTAGGTTGTTACAGTTTTAACATTCATACATAAATATTTAATACCATTGTACCACTTCTACAGGTCGCTGCTCTCCTTATTAGGGCCTAATTAACACCTGTACATACCTCCATTCTAAATCACCTTTTTCCTTTCTTCTGCTGTTCTACAAAAATAAAAGCAACAGCACATGAATAACTTTCAAGATACTTTCTTATGCTAATCCTGGAAGTTTTGTGACTCTAGTTTAAAGCTAATGACTTAGTAATTATTTCTAGATTTGTCCATTATAGAAGGGCTCTAACAGTATAATAACTGTCAACCATGTGTCAAATCACTTCATGTCCTGATCATATTTCTATAGTCTAATAATAAATAAAGCATAGGAATATAAAAGGACATGAAAGAGGGTGATTTTGAAATTTTTCCATCAAGAAAGAACATTATCAATAACCCCAAACATTTCTAGGGCCCCTGCTATGGTTCTTATGGACCTTTGTGGTTAACAGAGTGATTATGAATATCTTTACTAGGTGTAAAACCATTTACTGAAGAAAAACAAGGTATCAGCGTACGTTCCCACACAGTTTGTTTTAATAGATGGTAGAGCTAGCATTCTAGTTTTGGATCAGCTTTGAAATAGAATATTCTACTTACTTGTTCATGTACAGTGAGTGTGTTGTGGTGGGGTGCTCCATATTATAGAATGGGTTATAACAAAGTTACACTGCCTGGGTTAAAACACTTAAATAAAATGGATAGTCTTGAAATTATACTTAATCCCTAATTTTTTCTTAGTGTTGTTAAGATGTCAGTGAATGAGAAAACAATATCTACATTTAGCCCGAACATATAAAATTGCTTGAGGACAAATAATGAAAGGGAGCTTTGATCTTTAGACCTGACAGTAGAGCCTGGATGGTATCAATCAAACTATTCAGTTTTTTGCCAGTATATGGTTGAAGAACTTGGACATGGAATGGAGGAAGACCTTTCTTTAGGTTTTATCAGTCTAGTAGCAGGAGCAGATAAAGATCCTTTGGACATGAGTCCTGGGCAGGGTCATAAGTAGGAAAATAATCACTGGGCATGATTGGAAAGAATATAACAGCTAATCAGTTTTTAATAGGAGAATTCATGACAGAAAATGGGCTTTTCACAGGGAAAGGATATGTGCCAATAGTATGTATCAGTAATGATATTAAGCTTCAGATATAGTATCGCTTATCTCCACTGCCTACATCAGATGCTATTTCCTCCATTGTCCTAGCTGGAAACCATAAGCAGAGGTAAATTTTCTGTCTTCTGAGTTGTCTTGAATTAGAGTGCCTTGTGTTTATTTTTCTCAGTAAGATGTTGTAATTTCCTTGCCTCTAGGGAGCTGTTGTCTTATTCTTATATCCCACATTCACAGATCTTAACATTTTAGAAAATAGTTCCAAGTTAACTTTACTTGTTCATTAAATTTAAAGTGAACAATGATAGATGACTTGGATCCTAAATCTTTTCTAGGATATTAGGAATTTACGGTTTGCTCATAAACCTGAGGGGCGAACAAGAAGATCCATATTTGAGAATTTAATGAAATATGCATTTCCAATCTCTAATAATCTGGTAAGATGTTTATCTTTGAAAACTCTGATTAGTAGTTATTGATGTAAGGTAAAGAAACTTGCCTAGGCTACCAAGAAGCTCTCTCTTTATAATCCTGCTTTGCTATTTAGCCAGATGTATAATTTAGTCTTAATCTCTTGGACCAGAGTTTTTCTAGGTATAAAATGAGGAAGCTGTACTAGCTGATTTCTGAGGTCCATTCCTCTGGGCTGGCATTCTGAATTATATGATCTTTCTATTGAGGGTGTTTTCCATGATGAAAAGCCTTATGTAGTCTATATTAGAAATTGAAATCTCCCATTTAATTGGGAGCTGAGAGCTAAGTACCAATTTTAGGAGGAGAAGGTGGGCAGACACTTAACAGTTCCTATTATGTGCTTTGAACAGTGTTAGGTTCTCTCATTTATGTTATATAAGCTAACTTACACAGTAGCCATATTGTGGCAAATATTATTTATCCCTATTTTAGAGTTGAAACCAGGAGCTGGTAAACAATTAACTCAGGGGCATAGCTAGTAGGAAGTAAAATTTGGAGTCAGTACTGGTCTGACTCTAGTTTGAATGTTTTTCATCATAGTTGTTCCTGCCCATTCTGTCTGCATAAATGATAAATTAGAATTTTTTTGTTACACAGATTGCATGCCAAAAAGTAAGCTGTTTATTCAGTATGTTTTAGGAAATACAGCATAAATACATGCTGACACCTGTGATGTTGGACCAGTTAATTACATCAGTGTCTTAATTTTATGTAATGTCTTTCATTATTTAGAAGTAAACCGAAAATAGCTACCATAGATATCTGAAGCAAATATGGTGATAGGTCAGCATTTGATAAATCTTGGTGGTGGGCCTCTGTGCTTTTCTATTACATATTTTTAAAAATATGAAAAAACAGTATGTTTTCAAAATTATAAAACAAAAGTTTAACAAAAAAAAAGGGAACACCAATACAAATATCCTTGCAGATAAGTAAATGAAGACACTGTGTATAAGATATACTGGTGATTCATTACCTTCTTAAATATCTTTTTTTGCTATTAACTCTGTTTACTTTTTTGAAGCCTCTTTTTGCTTTTGAATACAAAGAAGTATTCCCTGAAAATGGATGGAAGCTATATGACCCTCTTTTAGAGTATAGAAGGCAGGTATGTACCTTTTTTTGTTTTTTTTCAATTTCAGTATTCTGTGTGCTTTTTCATACAATGAACACTTCATGGGGAGAAGTAAACGGCTTTATATAGTTGGGTGGTTTTTGTTGTTGCTTTTTTTTAATGCAGGCTAATCCTAATTTTTTGACTGCCTTTCAGTTTTATTAAACTGCTTTTCAGACTATGACAATGATCTTTTATGAATCTTCATTATCTAAGAGTTTGCAAGTAAATCAGTTTATTTTAAAAATGTTTAATAATTTTAAAGATTAAAATAGTAAACATATTTACACTTCAATATTTTTACATTCAATTCAACATTATTCACTGAGATTTTTCTCTTTTGGGTATCCTATAATTTAATTCTGAAAAAATTCACTAATAGTTCTACTGCTTATAACTTAGTTCCACACAAAATTGTGCAAGTTTTACATCTTCATAAAGGACACACAAATGTTAAGGTAAGGCTGGAAGCACCGGAGGAAGGAAAGCAGTACAGTGCAAACGGAACAAAGACAGCACCAAATAGCTCTGTGCCATATAAGGAAGGAACGGACAGCTCTTCTGGGATTCCAGTCCCGAGACGTGCCAACAAACCCCGGATGCAGACCCTCTCCATCCGGAAGGAGGAGACCTCTGGCTGTCCATCACCCAACCCTGAGCCAATAAAAAATACCTCACATACTCCTGGCCCAGCCCACTTCCCCCCTCCCGTCCCTGTGATTATAAAAACTCCCCGCCTATCTGGTTAGCGGCGACTTCTCCAGCCTGTGTTTCAGACTGGTGAACCTCCCCAGGGATTGCGCTCAAATAAACTGCCTGGCCCTTTGTTGCCTCTCATCGCCTGCTTATTTCAGTTAGAATTTATCTTACAGTTAACAAGTCAAGTCTGATAGTATACGAAAAGGGAAATACATCATGAGGTGTATTGGTTGGTTTAATATTAGAACATCTGTTCATGTGTTTCATCACAGTAAGAGATGAAAGCAGAATTCAGTCTTGAGATCTGTTATAGTGCACCATTCTTATTATTCTTCCTCAGTACACCACTTCCCAGAGTCCCTATACTGCAGTACTTAAACTCTACCTAAAATAGTCTTTATTCTTAACTTTCTACAAGTTTACAATGCTTTCTTGAGACTTTAAGTTCAGATACGTTGATGGTTTCTTGGTAATCATTAGATTTGATAATTAGTCTAGAATTCAAATATGAAAATCATTAAGTTGTGATTTTTAATATTTAGATTCAAACATTGCATTTTAATTATTAAACGTCTTATTTACTTAGGTTTGTTTCACAAAGCCAAGAAGAATAAAAATCTACCACTTGGAGAACTAAACATATCCAAGTGGCTTAAAACTGAGTTTGTTTCTTAATTGTACGTGGGAAGTAAAACTTAAAATTTCTCATTTAGTTTAAAACATTCATTTAGCTAGCAAAATATGAAGCAGAATACACAATAAATGGATTGACTAAAAACCAAGAGTCTGCAAGTAACATTGCAACATTTTTGCTTATCTAAAAATCCAGTGTCAGAATTAGGTGGGAAAGCAACCAGGAAATCTAACAAATGTCTTTAGAATTATAAAATGAGGAGTATTCTTTGGGAAGTTGGGTAAAAATTACTGCCAGTTCTAGTGGAAAGCAGATGAGATAAACTCTTCCAGAGAAAATAAATTTATTATTGAAAAGAAACAAATAAGTTGGAATAAATAAACACCTATGCCCATGCAGGAAGAGAATTATGAGATTAGGAAATGTAGAAGTCAGAAGAGAGAATTGAACTCTACACTAAATGATACAGATGCTTTGTAGTCTTTGACTTAGTAGATGAAATTGTTGATTTTTTTCTGCAATTAGACACTTTTATTTCTCTCTTGAGTCAACTAAGTGAAAGTCCAGTGGAGAGGGCACAGGTTTTTATTTTTTTAAAAATATCTTTTAAGTTTCTTAGGAGAGAAAATGAAGGCAATCTCTTAATGTAAATCTTAACATGAAAGTATTGGAGTATTCCCTTTTTTTCTCCTTTTATTTTATCTTTTTTTTCCTGTTCAATTTTTTTTTTAAATTAAGGTATCATTGATATACACTTATGAAGGTTTCACGAAAAAAATGTAGTTAATTACATTCATCCTGATTATCGAGTCCCTCCCCATACCCCATTGCAGTCACTGTCCATCAGTGTAGTAAGATGCCACAGAGTCCCTATTTGTCTTCTCTGAGCTACACTGTCTTCCCTGTGACCCCACACACACCATATGCACCAATCATGATTTTTCCTCCTTTTAAATTACAAAATATTGGAAGTGATAATACTTGTATTCTGTTTACAGTTCAAAAGGTACAAGAGTATATTGAAAGTCCCTCAGCCATCCCAGTTCCTCTCCCTTTAGGAAACAGTGTTACTGGTTACCTATATATCCTTTCAGAGATTTTATGCCTGTAAAGCTTGTGTATGAGTGTACATTTTTTTTAAAAAGACAGGTGATAGCATTTCTATGTACACTGTTCTGTACCTTTCTTTTTCATTTGATCTGCTGTGGAGATTATACCTTCTCAGAACATACAGACCTCCCTACTCTTCTTTTTTTTAAAATTGGTATAATTCAGATACCACAAAATTTACCACTTTGAAAAAAGGTTTACAGTCCATTGGTTTTTAACATATCCAGAAGATTGTGTAACTGTCAGTGCAGTCTAATTCAAGAGGGTTTAGAAGACTTGGTTTGGATCCTCGCTCTAGCTTTTACTGATCTCTCACACTTAGGGATGTGCTCCTGAAAGAGCCGTTATGTCACAGTGCCTTTATTTTCACTGATGGTAGGAGTGTTTGAGGGATTAGTAATATATAGGAAGGCACTTCATAAACTATAGAAATCTATCCAAATAATGATTATTATATTTATTACATTGTAAAGGTGTGAAAGTGGATGTCATGACTAATTCCTGCTTAGCTTTATTGTGTACTGCCACAAAAATGCAAAAGGAAAGCCATATTAATTTTGTATTCCCATTTTAGTGATAAAATAAATGAGATAATATAGATTTTCAAATGGGCTAAACTATTAATAACCATTTGTTTGTTATGTAAGAGAGTGTTTCTTTAATCTTGAGGCATGTAGCGATTATACAGAGGACCCTAAAATTTATATATAAGGTAAAAAAATCATCGATGCAAAAACAGTAAAAATCAGTGTAAAGAAAATGAGCAGGATCTTCTGCAGAAATAGTCAATCACAGTGTGGAGGTATTGCTTAAAAAATTTGGAAAACACTCATGTTTAGTCAAGGAAAACGATTTATTCTCAGAACTGGAATGTAAGTAACTAAGGAAAGCTATAATCCAGTTAATTTGGTTGTGACTTGACTCTGACAAATGGATACATTAACTGAAGGGTAATGATTTGCATGGAGAGTAGAAAAATGTATCCTAAAGATCAACAACAAATGTCTACAGTACTGACTACAAAGAAAGTGTATGCTGACTAGCCAACTCATTTTCTGCTTGGAAGGCAGTTCATTCAGTGGAAGATGGTGTGTCAGCTTATCTAAGAATGAGGAGGACAACAGCCATTAGGGTAATTTAAGTCAGTGGTTCTGTCCCTGGACTGCCACTTTCCTGAAGTGCAATGCAGGCCCCCTGGTGACAGTGGTTCTCTAGGGATGTGGGAAGCATGTGAGAGAGAGGTAGGAGCACCTACCTGGCTGGGTAGGGGTGATACATTAGGGTCTCAGGAGATGTGTGCTTTTCAGGTAATCTAACTCTCTTAACCATGTTTTGTAAGAAAATGTTAGAAATGAATTTTGCTTCTTATGAAAGTTTCCTTGTGGTTCGTTGATTTATTCATATATTCATTCATCAAATTCATGTAGCATCTACTCCATACTAGTGGCTACATCTATGAAACAGAAAGACGGAAAGACATAATGCTAATTCAAAGAATGTATGTTAATGGAGGATTCAAAGAAATAAAGTAACAACTAAAATATACAGTGATGAATGCTGTGATTGATAGTCAAGAGCTCCAGTGAGAGGATATGAAGCCATCAGTGAACTGGAAGTATTTGCATAGGCTAGATTAGAATGTAGACTGGCAAGAAGTTAGGAGTAGTTTGGGGAAAGCAGGAATACCTGGGGTTTTGCTAAATCCCAGGTAGTAATTTTATTCCAGTTTCACTGAGAAGTAATTGACATAAATGACTGCATGGGCTTATATAGAAGCATAGAGCATGCAGCATGATGGTATGATTTGTGTGTGTTGTGAAATGATTACCACAGTAGGTTCAGCTCACATCCATCTTCTCATGTAGATACAATAAGAAGAAAATAAAGCAAAAAAGAAAGAATATTTTTTCCTTGAGTTGAGAACTCATAGGATTTACTCTCTTAACAACTTTCCTCTGTGTCACACAGTGATGTTAGCTGTAGGCATCATGCTCTACATTACATCCCTGGTACTTATTTATCTTACAACTGGAAATATGTATCTTTTGACCACCTTCCTCCAATTCCTGCTCTCTCTACCCTCTGTCTTTAATAACCACAAGTCTGATCTCTTTTTTTATTCTATGAATTTGGAGTTTTCAAAAATTCCACATATAAGTGAGATGATAAAGTATTTGTCTTTCTGTCTGAATTACTTCACTTAGCATTATGCCTTCAAGGTCCATCCATGTCATCACAAATGTTTTTCCCTTTTTGTGTGGCTGAATGGTAGTCTCTTGCATATACACACCACAACTTCTTTATCCATTCACAACTTGCATATACACACCACAACTTCTTTATCCATTCATCCAAACAACTTAGGGTTTCCATGTCTTGGCTTTTGTAAATAATGCTGCTGTGAACATGGGGGGTGCATATATTTTTTCAAGTTAGTGTTTTCATTTCCTTTGGATATATCCCTAGAAGTGAAGTTGATAGGTCATATGGTAGTTCTCTTTTTAATATTTGGAGGATCCTTCTCACTGTTTTCCTTAGTGGCTACACCAGTTTACATCCCACCAGCCTTGCACAAGGGGTCCCTTTTCTTCACATCCGTGTCAGCATTTGTTATCTCTTGATTTTTTGGTAATGGCTGTTCTAAGAGGTGTGAGGTGATATCTCATAGTGGTTTTATTAATAATGCATTTTCTTAATAACTAGTGATGTTGAGCAATTTTTTAATGTACCTTTGGCCTTTGTAGATCTTCCTTGGAGAAATGTCTATTCAGGTCCTTTGCCCATTTTTAAAATTGGGTTATTTGTCTTTTACATTTGACTTGCATGAGTTCTTTATACATTTTGGATATTAACCTCTTATCAGATACATGATTTGCAAATATTTTTTCCCATTTCATATGTTGTCTTTCGCTTTGTTGATAGTTTACTCTATTGTTCAGAAGCTTTTTAGTTTGATATAGTCCCACTTATTTTTTATTTTTTGCTTGTACTTTAAGTGTTAGATCCAAAAAATCATTATTAAGACCCATGTCAAGGAGCTTTATTCTTATGCTTTCTTCTTAGAGTTTTATGGTTTCAGGTCTTATATTTAAGTCTTTAATCCATTTTGAGTTCATTTTTGTGAGTGGTGTAAGATACAGGTCTAGTTAATTCTCTCGTTAAATACTAGTATGTGAGTTTCTATCTGGGCTCTTGATCCTGTTGCATTGGTCTGTTGGTCTGTTTTTATGCCAGTACACTGTTTTGATGACTGTAGCTTTAGAGTATAGCTTGAAATCAGGAAGCATAATGTCTCCTGCTTTATTCTTCTCAGGCTTTCTTTGGCCATTCAGCCTTTGTGATTCCATATAAATTTTAGGAGTATATTTTCTACGTCTGTAAAAAAATGCCATTGGAGTTTTGATAGGGATTGCATCAAATCTGTTGATGGCTTTTGTAGTATTGACATACTCCCAATCACTGAACCCAGGATACTTTTCCATTTATTTGTGTGTTCTTCAATTTCTTACATCAATGTCATATGGTTCTCAGAGTAGAAATCTTTCACCTCCTTAAATTTATTCCTAAGTATTTTACTGGTTTTGATGCTATATCTTTTCTTTTACAGAAAATTCATTGTTAGTATATAGAAATGATACTGATTTTTGCATTCTGTAACTTGACTGAATTCACTGATTAGATCTAACAGTCTTTTGGTTGAGTCTTAGGATTTTCTGTATATAAAATCATGTCATCTGCAAATGGAGATGAGTTCACTTCTTCTGTTACCTTTTATTTCTTTTTCTTGCCAGTTACTCTCTCTAGGGCTTCTAGTACTATGTTGAATAAGAGTGGTGAGAGTGGGCACCTTTGTCTTGCTCTTAATCTTAGAGGAAAAGCTCTCAGCCTTTTATCACTGAGTATGTTAGCTATGTGCTTGTCATATATGGCCTATATTAGGTTGAAATGTGTTCCTTCTATGCCTAATTCATTAAGCTTTGTGATACATACCCTGGATCATGAATGCATATTGAATTTTGTCAAAAGCTTTTTGTACATCTATATCTTTTCTTTTACAGAAAATTGTGTACTTTTACATCTATTGTGATAATCACATTCCTTTTTTTTTCATTGTCTAAATGTGATGGATCACATTGATTGGAGCATGTTGAACCATCCTTGCATCTCAGGGATAAGTTCCACTTGATCATGATGTTATGGTCATTTCAGTGTGCTGCTGAATTTGGTTTGCTTGTGTTTATTGAGGATTTTTGCTTCTGTATTCATCTAGTAGTGTCTTTTTTTGGTTTTGGTATCTGTATAATGTTGGTCTCATGAAAGGAGTTTGGGAGAATTGCCTCCTTTGAATTTTTTTGAAAGAGTTTGAGAAAGATTGGTGTTAATTCTTCTTTAAATGTTTGATAAAATTCACCAGTGAAGCCATATGGTATTGGGTTTTTCTTCATTGGGAGAGTTTTGATTTCTGATTGAATTTCTTTATTAGTAATTTGTCTATTCAGATTTTCTCTTTCTTCCTGAGTCAATCTCGGTAAGTTGTATGTTTCTATGGATTTTTCCATTTTTTCAAGGTTGTCCAGTTTATTGGTATATAGTTCTTTACAGTAGCCTCTTATGATCCTTTGAAGTACTGTGCTTTCCATTTTAATGTCTACTTTTGCATTTATAGTATTGTTGATGGGCCATTTCTTTCTTCCGTGGTTATTCTAGTTGTGGGTTTGTCAGTTATGTTTATCCTTTCAAAGAATTAGTCCTTAGTTGGTAAATCTTTTCTGTTGTTTTCTGTTCGCTGTTTCATTTATTTCTGCTCTAATTTTTTTTTTTTTTTTTTTTGTGAGGGCATCTCTCATATTTATTGATCAAATGGTTGTTAACGACAATAAAATTCTGTATAGGGGAGTCAATGCTCAATGCACAATAATACACCCCAAGCCTAATTTTCGTCAGTCTCCAATCTTCTGAGGCATAACAAACAAGTTCTTACATGTAGAACAAATTCTTACATAATGAATAAGTTACATAGTGAACAGTACAAGGGCAGTCACCACAGAAACTTTTTCTGCTCTAATTTTTATTTCCCCCCTGCTAACCTTAGGCTCAATTTGTTTTCTTTTTCTAGTAGGGGTTGTTTATTTGGGATCTTTCTCGCTCTTAATGTATGTGTATTGCTGTGAACTCTCAGAACTGCTTTTGCTGCATCTTACAAGTTCTGGTATGTTGTTTCCATTATCACTTCTCTCAGGAAACTTTTCTGTTTTCCCTTTAATTTCTTCTTTGACCCATTTGTTCTCAAGATAGTATTGTTTAATTCCCTGTGTTTGTAAATTTTGCAGTTTTTTTCTTAGTATTGATCTTTGGCTTCATGCCATTGTGGCCTGAGAAGATACTTAATATGATTTCAGTCTTCTTGAATTTGCTAAGACACGTTTTGTGTTCTGACATACAGTCTCTCCTAGAAAATATTCTGTGTACTTGAGAATGGTATTTGTTCCACTGCCCTTGGGTGGAATGTTCTGTGAATATCTGTCAGGTCTGTTTGGTTCCTGTGCAGAGGGGTGCTTCAGCCTTACCCCTGTGTTCCAGGATTCTCTCATTGATGATGTCTTGTTCTTAAATAGTTATTTTTCATGTGCAGGAGAGCAGGGTCAGGAATAGTCTGTCTTGCCCTCTTGGTGGTATAATTTCTCTTCATGAAGCATTTTATAATTTATGTGTAAAAGAATAGCCACTGATACGTTTCAGGCAGCGGAATGACATGCTGAATTTTGCATTTTAAAAGATTATTGTGGAGGCAGTGTGGAGAATGGATTGCAGAGGGACAGGAGACAAGTGATAATTGCCTAAATTAGGGAAGTGAGGATTTAAAGAAGTGACCAAACTTTTCTTCTGCTAATTTTGGGAGAAAAATCATAGAAACAGGTCATTGATTGTATATAGTGGGATAAGGGAGAGGACTGAGGTAAAGATGGTATCTTAAGTTTTTTGCTTGAGTATCACCTCTCTAAACTTACCACTGTATTTTTTTTTTGTTAATAGCACATAAATATACTTTAATTTCTGTAGATAAGTAAGGATCTTACCTAATAGCTGTTTAGTATATGTAAAGTTGAGGAAGGCAAGAGGCAAGGAGTGATGTCAATAATAGGAAGCTAGTTGGGGCCAGGCTAACTAAACGGGGTAAATAAATGGGATATGGCACTAATGAAGAAGCACACTGTGGCTGCAATAGATGGAAACTCTATAGATAGTTGTTGCCACCACATGATCATTGGAAGGGAGTTTTTTTTCTCTCCTCTCTTAATTTTAATATCCCCTTGGGTATATGACAACAGCTTGAGAAATACTGCTTTAAATGAGAGTACATTCTGTCTTTGATTTCTGATTTTTAGTTTCCTGAATCAGGATAGTAAATTTTTCTTGAAGAGTATCACACCCTTTTATATAACAAGGATAGATTTAGGATGTACATGGAATTCTTAACTATTTCCTTTGGTCAAGTTATAGTCTGTGCCACAATTTTTTCATCCATAAAATGAAGTTAAGAAAACCTGGGTATAATAGTGTGTGTCGGGGGGTGGGGGTTAGGGGTTGGGGTGGGAGTGGGTATGTGTATGTAAAGAGGCTGCTGGCATAGTGCCTGTATATAGTAGATGCTCAGTAAATGCACTGCTGTTTTTGGGTAGAATGGTCTATAAATATCTGTTGAGTTTATTTAGTCTCTGTACAGAGCGGTGCTTCAGCCTCACCCCTGAACTATAATTTGGTTTCCTTAAATTCTCTTTTTCTGTTTGATGATACGAGTTATCAGAGTATGTACAATTTAAAAAATATATATTTTCTTAATTCCAACCCTTAATGTAATGTTTTGTTTTCTGTAGAATGGGGAGTGGAAAACTTTAAGTGTTTTAATAGGAAATCCTACATGTGAAGTAATTATAAATATAGCAAATACTGAAGGACCAAATGAGAGCTTAATAATCAGGGTGTTTAAAAAAAATTCCTTTAAGTATTTTTGTTTTCTCTTGTCTTTTTGACTGTCTTCTTTTACTCCCTTGCTTTTCTAATGTGTTTTAGATTAGCAACATCCATTAGTACTATAATGTAGGATTGAAAAATTCATTTTAGGTATGTAAGTGAAAAGTATGTGTATTACATTCTGGTGGACACTTGGTTCCTGCCTTCTGAAATTTCTTTGCATAGATGAATAGCAGCAGTATCAGTCATGCCATCAAACTGAATGAGACTATTCTTTTTTAAGACAGGGAACATTTGCAGTCTTAATGTTTCCTTCCTTTCCATAGGATATGCTTAGCATGGACTTGAGCACTCGATCAGTATTAAGACTTAATCTGTTAATGTAAAATTGAATGCCAAAATGAACACAATCCCTGTTAGAATGTTTTATCCTGAAAACCTGGTCACCATATGCAGACAATTACTGTTTCAGCAACTTAAGATATGCATGGTAGAGATAAGAGAGGTTAAATAGGATGGCTTCTGTTCTGATGTTTTTCTGATATTTTAGTTAGGTACTAATTTGTCTTATGTTTTATTTCAAATGTAGGGAATTCCGAATGAAAGCTGGAGAATGACAAAGATAAATGACCGATACGAGCTTTGTGATACATACCCTGCCCTCTTGGTTGTGCCAGCAAATATCCCTGATGAAGAGTTAAAAAGAGTGGCGTCATTCAGGTCAAAGGGGCGTATCCCTGTGAGTATGAAGTGTTGATGAGACTTTGAAGATGCTTTTGTACTCTACAGATGGATGAGATTAATGAATGGGAGAATGAATGCAGGATGAAAATAGCTATAGCATCAGGTCTTTATGGGGATATCAGGAAATGAGTTACTTAGGAAAATTACAACTGGAGGAAAGACTTAAAAAGGTTTTTGGAAAATCTGACAAGGGTTATTAGAAAACTACACAGAATTGCATGGTTAACTTGGAAACAAAGTTGGCTATTATTCACTATTTGTATTATACACTGTATTATTCACTATTTCTTTATTTTATGATGTATTCTGTAGTTACAGTGATGACTGCTCTTCTCCTTTAAATCCAAGAAAGAAGAAAAATACAAATTAATGATGAATAACTGTTTAGAAAGAAGAGCTCAAATCATTTTAGGTACAGAATTTATAGTTTGAAAGTTTTGCTAATACAGTAATAAAACTTTAAAAGAGTTTAATTAGCCCCCTTTTAAAATATTTTTTTTGAAACAACACTTGTCAGTAATCACCAACATTCATAAATCAGTATATGATTAAAGAATTAGGCCAAGTGTTCTGTATGCCAACCTTGGCTTGAAAGGAAGGTGAGATGATTTTTCTTCTAGCAGCCTAGTATATTCTTTCATGACTATGGTTTGGATTTGATTAGAAAGTAGAGTTTTAGAGTAATGTTTTTGAGAAGAATAAGATGTATGTAAAGGGTGTGTTGTCATTTTTTCCCACATTAAGGTTTTATCATGGATTCATCCTGAAAGTCAAGCCACAATCACTAGATGTAGCCAGCCCATGGTAGGTGTGAGCGGGAAGCGAAGCAAAGAAGACGAAAAATACCTTCAAGCCATCATGGACTCCAATGCCCAGTCTCATAAAATTTTTATATTTGATGCCCGGCCAAGTGTTAATGCTGTTGCCAATAAGGTAAGTTTGTCCCTCTTTCAGTAATTAAGATTGTAATTACAGTTCCATGAATCAGCTCTTTGGTGGGAGCTACAGTATAGTATTAAGAATTCAGGCTTTACAGTGAGAAAGGTGTAGATTCTAATCCGGGGTCTCCTACTTGACTGCATGACTTTTAGTTTATCTTTTTATTTTTTAGTTTTTTTTTATTGAAGTGTAATTGAGATACATTATATTTACTTCAAGTGTACAGCATGATTGAACATTTGTATACATTGCAAAGGGATCAGTCAGTACCTTAAGTCCATTTACCACACAATTTACATTTTTTTTTCTTGTTATGAAAACTTAAAAAATTACTTTAACAAGTTTCATTTTGCAGTGATAAATTATTGACTGTAGCCACCATGGGGTACATTACATTCACATGACTGATTTATTTTATAACTGTAAATTTGGACTTCTTGATCGCCACCCATTTTTTTTTATTTTTTATTTTGGTATCATTAATCTACAATTACAGAAAGAACATTATGTTTAGTTCCCCCTTCACCAAGTCCCCCCCACATACCCCTTCACAGTTGCTGTCCATCTACGTAGTAAGATGCTGTAAAATCACTACTTGTCTTCTCTGTGTTGCGCAGCCCTCCCCGTGTCCCCCACACAATATACATGCTAATTGTAATGCCCTCTTTCTTTTTCCCCACCCTTATCCCTCCCTTCCCTCCCATCCTCCCCAGTCCCTTTTCCTTTGGTAACTATTAGTCCATTCTTGGGTTCTGTGATTCTGCTGCTGTTTTGTTCCTTCAGTTTTCCTTTGTTCTTATACTCCACATATGAGTGAAATCATTTGGTACTTGTCCTTCTCCACCTGGCTTATTTCACTGAGCATAATACCCTCTAGCTCCATCCATGTTGTTGTGAATGGTAGGATCTGTTTTTTTCTTATAGCTGCGTAATATTCCATTGTGTATATGTATGATCGCCACCCATTTTAACCACCTCTTTTCCCCTTACCCTCTTGCAAGCCCCAGTCTATTCTCTGTCTCTGTGAGTTTTGTTTTGTTTTGTTTTTAGTAAGGTATCATTGATATACAGTCTTATGAAGGTTTCACATGAGCAACATTGTGGTTAATACATTCACCCATATTATCAAGTCGCCCCCCACCCCATTGCAGTCACTGTCCTCAGTGTAGTAAGATTAGCTATAGAGTTGCTACTTGTCTTCTCTGTGCTATACTGCCTTCCTCATGACACCCCCTACATTACCTGTGTTAATCATAATGCCCTTTAATCTCCTTCTCCCTCCCTCACCACCCACTTCCCTTTGGTAACCGCTAGTCCCTTCTTGGAGTCTGTGAATCTGCTGCTGTTTTGTTCCTTCAGTTTTGCTTCATTGATATACTCCACAAATGAGTGAAATCATTTGGTACTTGTCTTTCTCCACCTGGCTTATTTCACTGAGCATAATACCCTCTAGCTCCATCCATGTTGTTGGATTTGTTTTCACGTTGCTCATGTTTATATTCAAGATATTTTTGTCTAAGTTTTCTTCTATGAGTTTTATGCTGTCATGACTTACATTCATATCTTTTATCCATTTTGAGTTTACTGTTGTGCATGGAGTTAGACAGTAATCCAGGTTCATTCCCTTACGTATAGCTGTCCAGTTTTGCCAACAGCAGTTGTTGAGGAGGTTGTCATTTCCCCATCGTATATCCATGGCTCTCTTATCATTTATTAATTGTCTGTATATGTTTGGGTCTATATCTGGGCTCTCTTATTCTTTTCCATTGATCTGTGGGTCTGTTCTTGTGCCAGTACCAAATTGTCTCAATTACTGTGGCTTTGCAGTATAACTTGAAGTTGGGGATCATAATCCCCTCAGCTTTATTCTTCCTTCTCAGGATTGCTTTGGCTATTTGGGATCTTTTGTGGCTCCATATGAATTTTAGAACTATTTGTTCTAGTTCATTAAAGAATGCTGTTGGTATTTTGATTGGGATTGCATTGAATCTGTAGATTGCTTTAGGTAGGATGGCCATTTTGACAGTATTAAGTCTTCCTATCCATGAGCATGGGATATATTTCTGTTTATTGGTGGCCTCTTTAATTTCTCTCATGAGTGTCTTGCAGTTTTCAGGGTATATGTCTTTCACCTCCTTGGTTAGGTTGATTCCTAGGTATTTTATTCTTTTTGATGCAATTGTAAATGGAATTTTTTCCTGATTTCTCTTTCTGCTGGTTCATCACTAGTATATAGGAATGCAACAGATTTCTGTGTATTAATTGTATATCCTGCAACTTTGCTGAATTCAGTTATTCTAGTACTTTTAGAGTGAATTCTGTAGGGTTTTTTATGTACAGTGTCATGTCGTCATCTGCAACAGTGACAGTTTAACTTCTTCCTTACCAATCTGGATGCCTTTTATTTTTTATGTTGTCTGATTGCCATGGCAAGGACCTCCACAATGACTTTGAATAATGTAGTTGGGGAGAGTGGGCATCCTTGAGGAATGCCCTTAGAGGAAAAGCTTTCAGCTTTTCGTTATTAAGTATGATGTTGGCTGTGGGTTTGTTGTATATGGCCTTTATTATGTTGAGGTACTTGCCCTCTATACCCATTTTGTTGAGAGTTTTTATCATGAGTGGATGTTGAATTTTGTCAGATGCTTTTTCAGCATCTATGGAGATGATCATGTAGTTTTTGTCCTTTTTTTGTTGATGTAGTGGATGATGTTGATGGATTTTCGAATATTGTACCATCCTTACATCCCTGGAATAAATCCTACTTGATCATGGTGGATGATCTTTTTGATGTATTTTTGAATTCGGTTTGCTAATATTTTGTTGAGGTTTTTTGCATCTTTGTTCATCAGGGATATTGGTCTGTAATTTTCTGTTCTTGTGTCTTTGCCTGGTTTTGGTATTAGAGTGATGCTGGACTCATAGATGAGTTTAGAAGTATTCCCTCCTTTTCTACTTTTTGGAAAACTTTAAGGAGAATGGGTATTAGGTCTTCTCTAAATGTTTGATAAAGTTCAGCGGTGAAGCCATCTGGTCCAGGAGTTTTGTTCTTAGGTAGTTTTTTTGATTACCAATTCAGTTTTCGTGGCTGGTAATTGGTCTGTTCAGATTTTCTGTTTCTTCCAGGGTCAGTCTTGGAAAGTTGTATTTTTCTAGAGAGTTGTTCATTTCTTTTAGGTTATCCAACTTGTTGCATATAATTTTTCATAGTGTTCCCTAATAAACCTTTGTATTTCTGTGGTGTCTGTAGTGATTTTTCCTTTCTTATTTCTGATTCTCTTTATGTGTATAGAGTCTCTTTTTTTCTTGACAAGTCTGTCTAGGGGTTTATCTATTTTGTTTATTTTCTTGAAGAACCAGCTCCTGCTTTCATTGATTCTTTCTATTGTTTTATTCATTTCTGCTCTAGTCTTTATTATGTCCCTCCTCCCACTGACTTTGGGTCTCATTTGTTCTTCTTTTTCTAGTTTTATTAATTGTGTGTTTAGACTTTCATTTGGGGTTGCTCGTCTTGAGGTAAGCCTGTAATGCAGTATACTTCCCTCTTAGCATGGCCTTTGATGCGTACCATAGAGTTTGGGGTGTTAAATTATTGTCATTTGTCTCCATATATTGCTTCATTTCTGTTTTTATTTGGTCATTGATCCATTGATTATTTAGGAGCATGTTGTTAAACCTCCATGTGTTTGTGGGCTTGTTTTCTTTGCATAATTTATTTCTATTTTCACACATTTGTGTCTGAAAAGCTGGTTGGTACAGTTTCAATCCTTCTGAATATACTGAGGCTCTTTCTGTGGCCTAGTGTGTTATCTATTCTAGAAAATGTTCCATGTTCACTTGAGAAGAATGTGTATCCTGCTGCTTTTGGGTGGAGTGTTCTGTAGATGTCTCTTAGGTCCATCTGTTCTAATACGTTGTTCAGTGCCTCTGTGTCCTTACTATTTTCTGTCTGGTTGCAGGTTTACATTTATGGTTACCAAAGCTTCAAGGGTAACTTCTTTACTATCTAACAGTCTAACTTAACTTATTATCCTATTTGAAACTCAATCTAAAGGGTTTTTCTTTCTCCCTTTTTCTTTCACCTCCACTCTTTATATATTAGGTGTCATATTCTGTACTCTTCATATATCCCTTGAATGACTTCATGGGTAGTTGATTTAATTTTGCATTTGCTTAGTAATTAATTGGTCTACTTCCTTTACTGTGGTTTTATTACCTCTCGTGACAGCTACTCACTCTTAGGAGCACTTCCATCTGTAGCGTTTCCTTTAAAATACACTGCAGAGATGGTTTGTGGGAGGTAAATTCCCTCAAGTTATCTGGTAATTGTTTAATCCCTGCTTCAAATTTAAATGATAATCTTGCTGGGTAGAGTATTCTTTGTTGGAGGCCCTTCTGCTTCATTGCATTAAATACATCATGCCACCCCCATCTGACCTATAAGTTTCTGCTGAGAAGTCTGATGTTAGTCTGATGGGCTTTCCTTTGTATGTGTTCTATTTTCTCTCTCTGGCTGCTTTTTAATTCTCTGTCCTTGTCCTTGATCTTTGCCATTTTAATTATTATATGTCTTGGTGTTGTCTTCCTTGGGTCCCTTATGTTGGGGTATCTGTGCACTTACATTGCCTGAGAGACTATTTCCTTCTCCAGATTGTGGAAGTTTTTCACAATTATTTCCTTAAAGAGACTTTCTGTCCCTTTTTCTCTCTCTTCTTCTTCTGTTACCCCTATAATATGAATATTGTTCTGTTCAGATTTGTCACACAGTTCTCTCAATATTCTTTCATTCCTAGAGATCCTATTTTCTCTCCGTGCCTCAGCTTTTTTGTATTCCTCTTCTCTAATTTCTATATCATTTACCATCTCCTCTACCTTATCAATCTTCTTCTTAAATCCCTTCATTTTATGTTTCCTTTCAGATAGTGTAATTTCAGTTTCTGTCTCTTTGTTGAAGTCCCCTCTGAGAACTTAAATATTTTTCTGTATCTCTGAGCATGTTTATTATCATTTTTATTTTGAAATATTTATCAGAAAATTGGCAATCTCAGCTTCACTTAGCCCTCTTTCTGGTGTTTGAGGGATTTTGTTTGTACCAGGTTCTTTTGAAGTTTCATTTTCCTGATGATTCCTATGGAATAATAACTTCGTGAAGGCGGCACACTCTACTGCCCAGAAGTTCTACTCTCTGGAGCTTCCTAGTCCCTGGAGCGATTGTGGGGGTTGAAGGCATGTAGCGCCAGTGCCTGCTGTGAGGAAAGAGCTCTTTGCTGCTTCCCAGCTGCCCCAGCTGTGCAGTGCCTGCTTTCACAGCCAGGACCAGTGGGCTGAGCACATATGGAGGAACCTCTGCATTATGCTCCTGTACCTCACGTAGGCAGGGTTGCCCTCTGGCTGGCCTGGCATGAAGCCAGGGGTAGTAGGTTTGCAAACCAGTGCCTGCCAGGAGGAAGAAGCAACGGGCTGTGTATCACAGTGGAGGGAGCCTCATTGCTGCGTTGCCAGCCAGGGGGATGCAGTGCCTGAAGCTCCTGAAAATTTCCAACATGCTGGGCTGTGTTTACCGGGATGATTTTGTCCACCTGTCATTTCTCCTGAGCAGCAAGCTCTGTGCAATCCTTGCCCCTTTCACAGCCCTCTCACTGTTGGGAAGTCTTTCAAAGTATCTGCCTTTCTTTTGTCCCAGAGTGGCTGATAGTGGGTACCTGTTCTCCACTAGTGGCTGGAATCTCAGTCTCTCTCAGTATTCTGCCTTTCTTTGCTTTCCAACCCCACTGATCTCCAGGGGACCATGTAATGTGGGTTTGTGCTCCTGGAGCAGATATCCAGGGTTGGGTGTTTAGCAGTGCTGGGGTTTTACTCCCTCTCTGCTCTGTTTCTCTTCCTCCCACCTGTGAGCTGGGGTGGGGGTGGGCTTGGGTCCCACTGGATTGCGGCTTTGCAAATACTGATAGTTAACTACTTCTTTTTCTATTTGGATTCCTTTTTTTCTTTTTCCTGCTTTATTGGTCTGGCTAGGACTTCCAGTACTATGTTGAATAAAAGTGGTGATTGTGTGCACCCTTGTCTTGTTACTGATCTGAAGGGAAAAGCCTTTAGTTTTTTGCCATTGAGTGTGATATTAGCTGTGGGGTTCATCATATATGGCCTTTATTATGTTAGGACATATTCCCTCTATACCCACTTTGTTGAGTATTTTTATCATAAATGAATGTTGAATTTTATCTAATCCTTTTTTCTGCATCTGTTGAGATGACATGATTTTTATCCTTCATTGTGGTTAAAATGGTATAACACATTGATTGATATGTGGGTATTGATCCATCTGTGCATCCTTGAAGAAATTCCACCTGAACTTGGTATATGATCCTTTTAGTGTATTTTTCAATTCAGTTTGCTAATATTTTGTTAAGGATTTTTATCTCTTTTCATCAGGGATACTGGTTTGTAATTTTCTTTCTTTCTTTTGTTATGTCTTTGGTTTTGGTATCAGGGTAATCCTGGCCTCATAAAGTGAGTTTAGAATTATTCTTTTCTCTTCAGTTTTTTGGAAGAATTTGAGAAGGATGGGTATTAAGTCTCCTTTGAATGTTTGGTAGCATGAACCAGTGAAGCCATTTATTTGGTCCTGGATGTTTCTTTGTTGAAAGATTTTTGACTACTGATGTAATCTCCTTATTGGTAATCAGTCTATGCAGATTTTCTGTTTCATCATGGTTCAGTTTTGGAAGATCATATGTTTCTACGAATTGGTCCATTTCCTCTAGGTTTCTTGTTCCTTGGCACATAGTTGTTTGTAATAATCTCATGTCATCAGTGGTAACTTCTACTTTCTGATTTTATTTATTTGGGCCCTCTCTCTTTTTTTCTTAGTCTAGCTAAAGATTTGTTAATCTTGTTGATATTATCAAAGAACCAGCTCTCAATTTTACTGGTCTTTCTATTGTCTTTTAGTATCTATTTCATTTCTTTCTGCTCTGATCTTTATTATTTTCTTCCTTCCAATTTCAGGGTTTATTTGTTCTTTTTCTAGTTACGTTTATTGTAGAGTTAGTTTATTTGAGATTTTTTTCTTGTTTCTTATGTTAGGCCTGTATAGCAATAAACTTACCTTTTGGAACTGCTTTTGCTGCATCCCATAGATTTGGTATGTTTTTTTTCCATTTTTGTTTGTTGCAAGGTGTTTTTTAATTTCTTTGATTTTTTTCATTGACCCATTGTTGTTCAGTAGTATATTGTTTAATCTCCACATATTTGTGATTTCTTTTCCAGTTTTCTTCTTGTATTTGAACTTTCATACCATTGTGGTTGGAAAAGGTGCTTGATATGATTTCAGTCCTAAATATATTGAAATTTGTTTTGTGGCCTGACATACGATCTCTCATGGAGAATGTTCCATGTGTGTTTGAGAAGAATGTGTAATCTGCTTTTGGAGGGAATGTTCTTTATATACATTATGAATTCCAACAGGTCTGATGTGTTTTTTTGTTTTTTTTTTTTCCCTAGTTTATCAAGTTTTTATTTTATACATCATACTCTTGTGTTTGATTTAAGAAACCTTTGCCTAACCCAAGGTCACAATAATGTTCTTATTTCTTTTTTTTCTTTTTTTTTTTTTTTTTGAGAGTGCATCTCTCATATTTATTGATCAAATGGTTGTTAACAACAATAAAATTCTGTATAGGGCACTCAATGCTCAATGCACAATCATTAATCCACCCCAAGCCTAATTCTCGTCAGTCTCCAATCTTCTGAAGCATAACGAACAAGTTCTTAACATGGTGAACAAATTCTTACATAGTGAATAAGTTCTTACATGGTGAACAGTGCAAGGGCAGTCATCACAGAAACTTTTGGCTTTGATCATGCATTATGAACTATAAACAATCAGGTCAAATATGAATATTTGTTTGATTTTTATACTTGATTTATATGTGAATCCCACATTTCTCCATTATTATTATTATTATCATTAATAAAATGCTGAAGTGGTAGGTAGATGCAAGATAAAGGTAGAAAACATAGTTTAGTGCTGTAAGAGAGCAAATGTAGATGATCAGGTGTGTGCCTGCAGAATAAGTGTTAATCCAAGCTAGACGAGGGTAATAAAACATCCACGGATGCAGAAGATTTCTCTCAAAACGGGGGGTGAGGTCCTAAGCCTCACCTCTGTTGATCCCCAATTTCTCACCTGATGGCCCCCCTGTGACTGTGCCTGTCTTAGGTTGTTCCTCCCTTGAGGAATCTTACCCGTCTCTGGCTAACCAGTCATCTTCCAGGGCCATACAGGGAAATGTAAAGTTGGTAAGTGAGAGAGAGGCAATATTGTTTGAAAAGGTTAGCTTTTTACTTCTTTGCAGATTTATGCCCTGTGGCTTCTATGCCCAGCATTTGTCTTGAGGTATCTTTATCACTTGGAAGAATTATGATACTCAGTAAATTCGATATGAGGCACGAATTCTATTTAAGGGTTGTAAGTAGGAAGGAAGAAGAAAAGCTATAGGAGTAGCAGACGGAAGAAAACATGGGAAGATTGATTGTTTCTTTGACATATCTTCTTGTAGAGTAACTTAAGCATGTATAGGTTTTAAACTACTAATTAAATTGCGTACACACCTGAACAGAACAGGAATACAGATACATAACCAAAGCAGACCTATATTTACCAGCCATCTCCAGTGAAACCAAGAAAACCAGTTAGGCACCCTAGGCATTTGTGAAAATTTATCTATGATATGGTGGATATTGTCCAACTGAGCTTGAACAGTGAGAGAAATCAGACAAATTAAAACAACCCATTCCTGGGAACTGTTCACATCCCATATGTTCTTTTTTTTTTTTTTTGAGAGGGCATCTCTCATATTTATTGATCAAATGGTTGTTAACAACAATAAAATTCTGTATAGGGGAGTTAATGCTCAATGCACAATCATTAATCCACCCCAAGCCTAATTCTTGTCAGTCTCCAATCTTCTGAAGCATAACGAACAAGTTCTTACATGGTGAACAAATTCTTACATAGTGAATAAGTTCTTACATGGTGAACAGTGCAAGGGCAGTCATCACAGAAACTTTCGGTTTTGATCACGCATTATGAACTATAAACAATCAGGTCAAGTATGAATATTCGTTTGATTTTTAAACTTGATTTATATGTGAATCCCACATTTCTCCCTTTATTATTATTATTATTATTTTTAATAAAATGCTAGGTCTGATGTGTTTTTTATGGGGATGCTTCCTGATTAATTTTCCGTCTGGATGACCTGTCTGCTGAGGGAAGTGGGGAATTGAATTCTCCTATTATTACTGTATTGCTATCAATTTTTCCCTTTTGGTGTTTTAAAACTTGCCTTATGTATTTAGATGCTCTTATGTATATAAATATTTACAGGTGTTATATCTTTTTGATGACTGACCCCTTTACATTATGTAATGCCCATTTTATCTTTTATTTCATCTTTGTTTCAAATTCTATTTAGTCTGATAGGAATATAGCTATGGCTGCTTTCTTTCAGTTTCCATTTGTATACATATTTTTTTATCCTTTCACTTTTTGTCTTTTTGTGTCCTTAATCTGAAGTGTATCCTTTGTAGGTAGCAGATTGGTCTTGTTTTTTTCCCATTCGGTTACTCTAGGTCTTTTGATTGGAGAATTCCATACCTTTTCTCTTTCATTATTGACAAGTACATACTTACTGCCATGTTACTGTGTTTTGGCCTCTTTCGTAGGTCCTCTTTGTTCCTTCCTTGGTTTCTTCCTTTGTGTTTTGACTTCCTATACATTGATGCTTTTGTGTGTCTACTGTAAGATTTTGCTTTGTGTTTGCCATGAAGCTTGTATATAACAGCCTATATATATATAAAATAATCTAATAGCAGGTAGGTTGAATGCATCATAAAACCGAATTTTTATACATCTCCCCCCACGTTTTATTTTTCTGATATTACATTTTACATTTTTTTGTATGCTTTAGTTTTTTTAGTTTTGGTTATTTTTACTGCTTTGTCTTTTAACCTTCATACTGCCTTTATAAATCATTAATACACTACCTTTATTTCATATTAACCTTTACCAGTGAGTTTTTACTTTCCTGTTTTCTTGTAACTAGTGAGTGCCCTTTAATTTTAGCTTTGACATTTCTCCTAAGGCCAGGTTAGTGGTGATGAACTCCTTTAGCTCCCCTCTCCTTCACTTCTGAATGATAATCTTGTCGGGTATTCTTGGTTGGAAATTTTTTTCCATTTAGCACTTTGAATATGTCATGCCACTCTCTTCTGGCCTGCAAAGTTGTGCTGAGAAATTTACTTACAATCTTTTCTCGTACAGATGTAACAAGTTGTTTTGCTCTTGCTGCTTTTAAAATTCTTTATTTATCCTTAACTTTTGACATTTTAATTATAATGTGTCTTGGTAAGGGTCTGTTTGGGTTTGTCTTGTTTGGTCTGTTTGGGTTTGTGTTGTTTGGAACTCTATGGGCTTACTTGATTTTGGGTGTTTTCAGGTACTATTTGTTCAAGTTTTCTGTCTCCCTTTTCTCTTCTCCTTCTGGGGTCCCTATAAAAGGAATGTTACTCTGCTTAATGTTGTTCCGTAGGTCTCTTAATCTTCACTTTTTTACATCTTTCTTTTTGCTTCTCTTTTGATGTGTTCCACTGCCCTGTCTTCAGCCTTCCTCATTGTAGCTTCTGCTTCATCTAGTCTGCTGTTGAATCCCTCTAATGTATTTTTGTTTGTTTATTATATTCTTCATGTTTGTTGAGTGATGTCAAGTTCTATGACTTCTGTTTGGAACTTATCATTTCTCTTTGTTGAAGTTCTGTGTGCAGCCATTCTTGAGTTCAGTGAGCATCTGTGACCATTACTTTGAACTCTTTATCAAGTAAATTACTTACCTCCATTTCATTAATATTTTTTCCTTGAGTTTTATCTTGTTCTTTCATTACATATTTCTCTGTCTCCTCATTTTTCTTGAATCTGTTTGTTTCTGTGTATTAGGCAAAATGACCACTTCTCTTGTCTTGCAGGAATGCCCTTGTTCAGGAGGTGGGCTTTTATCATTCAGCCTTGCCCTCCAGCTTGGTTCTCTCTTAAACCTCTGTGATTATGTAAGCAGCCTGATTTTTTTTTTTTTTTGGTAGGTCCCTGTGGTTGAGGGTGCACCAAGACCTGTGAGTGTTACAGACAGAGGGGTCTCATCTCAGCACCTAGTTTCAGGCTGATTAGAAGCTAGACCCCCAGGCAGTAGTTTAAAAACAATGCAAATATATGCATATATGTATATATATACGGTCCGGTGGGACTGCAGTCGTAGACCCTGCTGGCCTCTCAGAGTGAAGCCAGGCCAAGTAAGTGGGTCCTTTTTCACAGGGAGACTGGGGATATGTTTATTTGGCTCTCTGTGCAGGACCCTGAGAGTGGCTGCCTGCCAAGTACTGTCTGCAGTTGCTTCACACTGCAGGGTATCGTCTCTGTGGGCTGTGTGCATCAGCCTGCTTTGGCAGGGCCGTGGCGGCTGGGGTGGGCAGCTGGGTGCTCACCTGGGTGGCTTTGGGGGGCTGATTGGAGTGCCATGGCATGGCAGGGTATTTTAATCTTTGTAGACTTTAATTCATCCACTTGTAAAATGAGAATATTAACAGCTAACAGGGTTGTTTTAGGGGCAAAAATCGTCTAATACAATATAGTGAGTAACCCTGTGCTAATTTACATAATAAATAGTTGTTCAGCAATTATTAGTTTCATTTTCCTGTCTCCAGACTTGACTATCTCAGCTCATTACTGAGTAAAGTCTGTATAGCACAGTTGCAGGAATCTTGAAGTGAATTCTCAGTGACCAGTGGTGCCCTCTTCTGCCTGCCTTCCATGTGTACAGGCTATTCAGTTTTAAGACTTGCAGTCAGCTGGATTTCTGGTAAGAATATATATATGCATTGTGGAAATAGAAATTCTGGTCCAGCTGACAAAATCTACCATAGGAGAAGGAGAGAGAAGAGATACAACTCAGTTTGAAAAAAGTACCTCTTTTTAACTCCCAATAAGCAGTGTGTATATATTATAGAAGAATTAGCTCATGCAAATAAACAAAGAGAATAAAATATTTTAAAACACCCCAAATTCTGTAACTAAGAAACATACTAAACCTTGGTTATACTTCATCAGAAACTCATCAGTTCACATAGGTGTTTTCAATTAAAATTCAGTGCTAAAGAGTTTTCATACTAAGTTACATGTTTCTCTCCTTGCTTCCACACCAGGAACCAAGGAAGGACAGGCTGTTGGTGCGGGGGTGGGGGGGCATTGTGTATTTTCCTCGGTTCTTGTCCCCGCTGCAAGAAAGAATTGAAGGGCAGAGACACAGTAGTGAGGCAGAGTAAAGTTTTATTTAAAGTTACTTAAAGAGAGAAAAGTACAGACCACCTCAGCAAGAAGAGGTGCCCTGAAAGTTTGGAGAGAGAAAGTTTAAGATTAAAAGGTTACACACACTTAGAAAGTGCGGGCAACCTCAGAGAGAGGAGCGCCCCGAAAGGTTGGGGGTTCCCCCTTTTAAGGATTCTTCAGGAATGTGACTAATGGCTGGGGGTGCAGACCTGTTAAGTGGTCTTTGAATACTTAAAATTAACTTAATACAAGGATCTTCCTGCTGATTTCTCCCTGGGATTACTGGTGTCTTGGTCTGAGAGCATATCAAACAGGTTGCCTCCCCAGCCCCCAAAGTGGGCTGAGTTATTGTCTATTTGCAGATGTAAAAATCTTACATTTTTAACTTCCTGGGTATTAAAATGCAATCTTATTTGGAAGATGGAATCCTTCCTGCCTAGTACTGTGTTGTTTACAGCTGGGCCTGCATGCTAAATTAGTTGTCTAGGTTGCAAATCAATTGATTAGGGCTGAAGGAGGAAAAAAAAAAACAGCATATAGGTAGTTAAAAAATAAGCTGGGCCTGCATGATTAACACAATAAAGACATTGGCTATGCTGAGGTACCCTCCTTTATCTGGGGAATATTCAAACAATCCTGGCCAAACATTTTTTGAGCTTTAACTGATTAACTCTGGGTCTTTTTAGTGTGCTTTTTCTGGCCTTATTCTCTTCCCATCCCACTCATATCTATTTTCCTTCCTAAAAGGCCTGTACGTCCCATGATCACTCATTTGTTTTATCCTACCACAGCCTCAGCATGACAGTGTTAATACTGCCATCACCAGTACAATTACTGAAAAGTTAACTTTTTGTATCTGCTCTACCCATTTTTCATTTTTAATATGTACTGTGTGTTTTGTTTACATTGCCAGTGCACATAGCTTTTAAGTATTCTCGCTTTTGTATATATACTCTCCCTTTTACCTCTGACTTGTACAGGTACCTATATATTTTGTCCTCACACTGATGTTTATATGGGTGTCTTTCTATAGTCTTTTTTTTTTTTTCTTTGTCTGAAGTTGTTCTCTTGTAAATATTTCGCAAGGGCTTATGGTAACTATATTCTAAGTATTTGCATACTGATAGCAGCTCATGTCCTTCATATTTGAAAGTCAGTTTGGACATAAAACACTTGGCTTACATTTGATTTTCTTGGCTATCTTAAATATGTTGCTTATTTTCTTTTTTTGTATAAAGTTTCATAGGCTGATGATAAACTAAATTGCTGTTCCTTCTGAGTCACTCTTTTTACTTGGATGTCCAAAGAATTATCTTTCCTCTTTTTAAGTCTAGTTACTTTACCAGAATGTGTCTTCATGTCGTGTGTGTGTTCTGGGGTCTTTGTTTTCAGGTATGTGTGTGTGTGGTATTTTGATTTGTAATTTCCAATTTCTTTTTTAATTTCATGAACATTTTCTTTAGTCATAGTTCTTAGTATTTCTTCTGATTGCTTGTTTTGGCTTTCTTCTTCAGGATTCTTAATGTTCTTCCTCTTTGCCTGTCTTCATCATTTGTCACTTTCCCTTGAATCTTTTTATGTCTTTCTGGTTTCATTTTGGTTTTAAATATCTTCCTTTTCACTATTTCTTTTAATTAGTACTTTGTGTATTTATCTGCTCTTGTGTTTCTTCTGATTTAGTCTTAATTTCTGATTTTTTTTCTTTTACTCCTAATTTGTTTCCAAGTTCTGTCACTTCATTTCTAAGTTTTTCTAATTCTGTTTCATTTCTCATATTTTTCAGTCTCTTTAGTTTGGTCCAAAAGATTTCAAGCATTGTTTGTAAGGATGTCATGAATTCTGCTCATTGCTTTTAGTATAGCTTGTATTGGAATTTGACCTTGATCTCTTTTATCACTCATTTTTAGGTGAAATTAGTTTTCCTGTACTTTTTCCATGAGAAGGTTCCATGGTTCAGTTAGAAGGCATGGCTCAAAAGTTAGCCATACCCAGAAGTTACAAGAGCTAGTATCGCTGGGCTGCCTGTTTTAATATTTTCAAGTAGCATCAGAAGATACGAGGGCTTTCTGAGATTTCCTGATTGTCCTCTCCCCCACCCTGTACCCACCCCCACACCCCCCACACCCCTCATTCTTTTGTCTGAAATTTCTCTTCCTTTGTCTTTTTATCTGTGTTTTCTTTCTTTGTCTCCCATGCCTCTGAGCTGCTCAGTTTTTATTGTGTGCTTAGCAGGAGGGCTTCCTGGCTGGTCAGTCAGGGAGTCTGAGAGTGAGCTTGGCTTGGCCTCTTACATCTAGTGCAGACTCCTGAGACTCCTCAGCTGGGATGGGCAGAGCCCTTCCTGCCCCAGCCGCCCATCTGAGATCCGTCTGTTGGGCTTTCCTGTAGCTCCTGAAGAAAAAAGCCAAAACAAGGAAGTAGCACAAATGCCAGAGACTTATGGCATTCCGTGGCTCTCCTGTTCTCCGTTCCTCTCCTGTCCATCACCTCCTTCTGTTTCTGCCCACACAGTCACTGACCACATCCAGATCTTGTGGCTGTTGAGGATTTGGGGGTTTGATGGAATGCTTTGTTCCCTATTTCTGATTTAAGTGAATTTTGTGTTTGGTTTTATAGTCTAGTCACTCTTAAAAAAAAATGTCAATTTTATTGAAATAAAATCCACACTCCATAAAATGCACTCTTTTAAAGTATACATGTGTTTTTAACATATTCACCAAGTTATACTTCATTTAGTATATTCACAAAGTCGTACAACTGTCAGATTCCAGAGCATCTTCACTGTGTGTGTTTCTGTGATGGGCTCTGGGCAGTTACCACCACTGTCGTCTTTTTAGAATTTGTTGGAACAAATCTGAATTGAAAGATCCTCTATCTCTGACCTATCCCATCACTACCCTCCAGAAGTAGTTTGTTAGCAGTACCCACTAAAATGCTGTTAATTTGGTACCTGTGCCAGTCTTGAATTCAAACTGTTTCCCAGACTACTAGTGTCACAAAGGAAGCTTCAACTTTTATTCTTTTGGTAATTTGTTGTTGGTTATAAATTGGTGAGTTTTGTTGTTTCCAAAGGTGTGAGTCATATGATCATTTAATTTTATGGTGAACTACAGTGGGTTTTCCAGTGTTTTCTTATTTTTTTCATTAGTGCTCTAACGAGCTGATTTTATATAGAAGATAGGTAGGAGATAAATATTTTACTCAGAAAATAGAGATTTCATCCAGAAAAATTAAGTTTTCCTTTCTAATTATAGCTTATTTTGAATACCATATAGTTCTTGTTCTGTTTTATACAGATTTAAGTCTTTGTGGATATTAATAGTAATACAGTATTCTGTGTTTTTATGCTTGTTTTTTTTTAATTTAAAAATAATTATGTGGTTAAAATAGAAGCAAGCATTTTGCAAATATTAAGATTAAAATGAAGGGAAGAGGAAGCGAGGTGAGGCCCGGGCCAGTGGTAAGCCAGGCTGATGTAGTTCCTGCACGTGGGGCTTATAGTCTGGTGATTTCAGTCTTCTGTAAGAAATTATGTTTGGGTAGGTCATGAAACAGGTGTACAGAAATTTAGTGCTTTACATATGTAAGTACCTTCATGTATATATCACACTAAATTTTTATAACAGCCATATAAGGAAGTCAGGGCGAGAGTGTATATTACTGTTTTCATAAGAACATGTGGTAGAGATTGGTTGTGTTGAGTTGCCCTGAGCCATCCACATTTTCCCATGGAATTATCCTGTTCATTAGTAATATGTCCCCTTTCATGCTATTGGGTACTTTACAGCACATTTTCATGGATGTCAACATACAGTGGATGCATTCATTTAGTGTTTCCTGTGATGTGTGCTTCTTTCCAGGCAAAGGGTGGAGGTTATGAAAGTGAAGATGCCTATCAAAATGCAGAGCTAATTTTTCTAGATATCCACAATATTCATGTTATGAGGGAATCATTACGGAAACTTAAGGAGATTGTGTACCCCAACATTGAGGAGACTCACTGGCTGTCTAACTTGGAATCTACTCACTGGCTAGAACATATTAAGGTGGGTATTTGTTACTGCTAATTTTTACTATTAGAAAATATCAGACAAAGACTTTTTCTGCCCCTTTGTCTATATTGCCTCTTTTCGTAAAAGTGAAGTCAAGATGAAGGTACCTTTCTTAAACAGTGAAAAATTGATAACTGCTTTGATAGAGCTCTTCTGCTTTGGTGCTTGAATGAATTTGTTTCCTACATTGAGCATTTGGTCTGTTGTACTTTTTCTTTCCCTTTCTTTCTCATCATATCTGAATTCTACCCATCCTTCAGGTCCCAGATCTTTCATTTATCCCAGGAAGTCTTTCCAGATTGTATCTATTTCCACCTCTCTTTAGTTTTTCTTTCCATTTAATCAGGCACTACCTTGCACTTAATTTAGTCATTTTTATTTGTCACCCAGCATACAATGCTAATCCATGGAGACAGGGCTGGATAAATCATACTTCTTTTTGGTCCTGTCAGGAGCTAGGGCAGCTCTATTTGTGTGAACAGTAGCACCCAATGAATGCTTGCTCTCGACTTGTGAAATAAGAGCCATTCTGGTCAGGGAAATGAGGTGAAGCATTTGAAGAAGAGATGCTGTTGGCTTGCTGAGTGATCTGGAGACTGCCTACCATGTAAACACTAATTTGCCTACATGTTGATATAATGATTGAAACACCAAGTGTTCTTTCAGTTAGTATAGTTAAATATATTTTCAGATGTGGTCTGAACTTCAGTAACATAACTTCCCAAAGTACAGACTTCTATAACCACTCATGTATTAATATCAGGAAATAAAGGGTAAGGAGCAGACTTACACTCACATTAACATTTCCAAAATCTGTACAAAATTGAAGAGAAAGCCAAATGGGCCTAATGAGAATCATGGACTACTTCAGTTACTGTTTTGCTTCTGGAGGCTCTGAAGCGTAGACACTCCAGGAACAGGCTCAGTGCTCCGTCCAGCGCCTGTGAACTCCAGGGCGTTTCTCCGGCAGGCACATTCTCTCCTAGAAGCTGTCTGTGACAGAAGCAAGTTTCCTCAGGGGTACAAGAGCTGCAGTTGTGCTGGGGCCACCTTCTCCCCCAGCCCTCACACCTGCGAAGCTTACCTGCCGGCAGCCCTCCGAGAGGCCTTTCCCAGCCATGCCACACAAAGGGCGGGTGCGGCCGGCGCTCCCGGGACCTCTGTGTGAGCCTCTCCCTGACTGCCCACTGGTGTGCCCTGTACTTCCTTGTTTATTTGCATCTGGCTGCCTCACCTGAGTGCAATGTAAGCTTCAGTAAGCCAGCGCCAGCACTTCGTTCTGCTCCGTTCGATGTCCACCTGGAGTAGTGCCTGTCACCCAGGAAGGGACCCCACAGACGTCCATTGGTAATGAGTGAGCGAATGAACATGAGCTATTTGGGTAACACTCCCTGGTCAGCCTTAGCTTGCCAGCTGTTCTAATTCTAACTCTGGGTATATATTTGTTTGTTTGTATCCATGGAAGTTATTTAAAATAGTGAGTTAGGATTTTTGGAGAATTGGGGCACAGGCACTTTTTAAAAAGAAAATGCTCACAGATGATTTTGATGCATAGTCAAGACTGATTATGCCTAGTTATGTATGATCGGAAGGAGATATTCATAAGATTCTCCAAGCCTAGAAAATGTGTTTTCTTTCATTCTGATCTGGTTTTGGAATCATACTGTTAAGTATGCTTCTGCCCTGCAGAGGAATGGAGTTTGTTGTCCAGTTCAAAGAACATCGTGCTTCTGTGTTTCTTTTTTGGTTACATCTGACTCTGTTGTCTTAACTCAAGATCAGTTTCAGAAGATGTATATTGCAAAGAGAGTGCATATTTTAAAAATAAATTATTTTAGCTACCAGCTAAATTGATATGGTATATTGATCTGATGAGAATTTTTCATTCACACTGGTACAGAAAAATAGCTTACTCTAAAGCTTTATACTATACTTGCTGTGTGCTATATGACATAAAAAAAAGTAAAATAAATGCTATAGAGGCTATAGAATATTTTTAAAGAGATCCAATTGCTTTCATATTCTATTTGGTTAAATAAGTATTGTTTTAAATAACAGACTTTAGCTGGCATGTAATTTTTACTTAAATGGATGATATTAGAATATTTGAAGATTCTTAAACACAGATTTAGAATTTAATGTTTTTCTCTTAGTCATACTGTTGATGTGTTTAGAAAGGTACCTTTCATTTGGCTATTTCATTATACAGATTAAGAGGGGTTTGCATTTATGAGATTTTTTTCCTGTTTTAAAGACAAAATTTACATGTACTACCATTTATAAAAATTCTTTTCAGGAAGGGACTGATGTTTTTTCTCTGCATGTTATTGAGACATTCATCCCTAACAAAACTCTGTTAGTAAATTTTGAAGAAGGAAACATTCAACTTAAAAAAATTTTTCATTTAAAAAAATATGCTTTGCAGCTTATTCTTGCAGGGGCTCTGAGAATTGCTGACAGAGTCGAGTCAGGGAAGACATCTGTGGTCGTCCACTGTAGCGATGGGTGGGATCGCACAGCTCAACTCAGTTCCCTCGCCATGCTTATGTTGGATGGATACTATCGAACTATCCGGGGATTTGAAGTCCTTGTGGAAAAAGAATGGCTAAGCTTTGGACATCGATTTCAGCTTGTGAGTAAAGAACCTTGACTTGATGTCTCACATATGACTCACATAGGCATGTGAAAATGATGCCTTCTATTCATCAGATACTCATCTAAAATTAGGCATTCATTCTAACGGGGTAAACTCAGAACTTTTGTTTTGGAAAGCATTAGGATATCCTGCAGGGCTCTCTACAGTCTGGGTGGAGCCAGGGCCGGTCATGTTGGGTGTCTGACACAGTCTCCTCTGTGATTGCTACCAGGAGACCTCAGGTAGCATTCTGTGATTTGCCCAAGGGTCTCCACTTGCAAATGACAGTTCAGATTAGCATGAATGGTTATGGAATTATAAGACACTTCTAGCTTTTCCTGTAGACAAAGTAGCATTGCTCACACATGATCAGGCTGGGACTAAAATCAGTAACAGAAAAAATACAAATTTAAATCAAGAGTTGGGAATAAAAGTTTCATATTATCTTTCTTAAGGTGCTAACACTGTAATGACCACATGTATGGAAAGTGTTGCAGTTTTATGGAAATGACAAATTTCTGTGCCCTCTGTATGTCTCAGAATTTATTTTGATGTTGGTATCAAATCTTGAGAGTTGAAAGGACCTCAGTCTGGGCATTCAATTGTTGCAGATCATCTGTGGTGTCCCCAAGGAATGATTCTTTGTAGTTTTTTTCATTAACACCTCCAGAGATAAGCAGCAGATCCCTTCCTCAGGCTATACAGTCTCACTTCAGAAAGTCTATCTACTAGAACTTTTATTGTAGGAAACCAAAATTTGCTCCCCATTTTCTGAACTTCCCCTCTGGAGGTATGAAGAGCAAATATGACTGCTTATCCATGTAAGAGCCCTTCAAACAACATTCCAAAGTTGCCGTCTCCCCATGTCATTCATAATCTTCAGTTTATCTGGCTAACCATCCATTTTCTTCAGTCTTTTCTCACCCTAATCCCCTCACTAAGCCAGCTGTCCTCCGGCTGTTGGCATGGCTTTTTACAAGTGTGGCACCCAGAACAGATCACAATTCTTAAAACAGAGAAATGGGGTTTTGATGTTCCTTTTAAAGGATACTGTGCTGTCAAGTTTGCCTTTTTGTTACATCGTACTTTAAATTCATGCAGCTTTTAATTAAATAAACCTTCAAGTGGTTCTTTGCTAAATACTAACTTTGGACTCGGAATACATGAGAACCAAGGCTTCCAACATTACTGTTCTCCAGTTTTCCAAAAAAGTTTTCCAAAAATGTAATTTTCACTCAAAAGCTGAGGTTTGCAGTTTAATTCCCATGCTTTGCTTGGTTCCTCCTAAAGTACTGAAAGTTTTACTCTTCATTACTTTTGCACCATTAGTGAAATGTCCAATGCATTGGAAAAAGGTAAATAACATCTCAGTAATACTATGAAAATAGTTTTGACCTTACCCCCCGCCCCAACCCTCCAGAAGTCTATGGATCATACTTGTAGGATCATTGCTATGGGTAGGGAGTAGGGGTCTGTACGGATCATCTGGGCCAAAGATCCTCGGGGGAGGAAAAAAATGAGGTAAGTGGATGAGTGCACACTTGGAAGGCAGCTGTCAAGCATTTTTAAAAGGTTTGTGCTAACGTGATTCTTGATAAAAACAGACTGGAGTTAAGATACAAGTCCCCTTCATGCACTGGCCAAGTGTGCTTCTTAAGACTGTTGTACAAATAACTGTTAATATTCAGGGGAAAATTTAATCTCCAGGACAAAAATCTGGGCTCTGAGGTCTGATTGCACTTGTCTTCCATTGCTTTCTTTTAGGATTCCAGGTTTTGTTTATAAAACAAAGTTGTAATTTCTGTTACAAGCATCTCATGTCAGAAAAATCATCTGGCAGTTTGTACATCAAAATGTTGAGATTTCTGCTTGGTAGGATTGTGGTGATATGGTTTCTTTGCAGTAGTCTTGTAAAAATATTTTCTCAATTTTTAAAACATATCGAGCAAACATTTTTATTGGAAAATAAAATTATTTCCATTAAAAAATGAAAAATCTTAAAAGCTCATCTAATATTCATTCACTCTTTGCTTCAGAGAGTGGGCCATGGAGATAAGAACCACGCAGATGCAGACAGATCACCCGTTTTTCTTCAGTTTATTGACTGTGTCTGGCAAATGACAAGACAGGTAACCTGGGGTATCCACTCTGCTAAGCCATCCACTCAGGCTTGGTGACTGATTATCTTAATTCTTATTACAGGAATTTGTTAAGTTTCTGGGTAACAGAACTGTTGCTTATCACATTATGCATTTAGGTAAAGGATATTTACCTGGAGGTTGTATTAAACACTTGACAGTGTGATTCCATTAGCTTTTCACTGGTAGTAACCTTTGAGGCTTCCTCTTGTTTTGGACAGGTAGTACTAAATAATGGCAATGTATTCACCCCAAGGCTCATATATATTCCTAAGGGAGGTAAAGAAATGAAGAAATAGGCTTGGTAATGCAAAATAAAATCTATATTTAAATAACTTTAATGGAAAAATGTTTTTAGATGGAAATTATGGCAAGAATAGATTTTCAGTTTTGTTCTTACATATGGAGAGTGTTTTTAAGACCTTTTATTAACTTTCTAACCAACTGATTTGAAATTAAAGGATATTTATGTGGAGGTGGTATTAAGCAACCCATTAGGGTAAATGGATTATTTTGGAAAGATATCAGAGTTTAAAAACATCTGGTTTATTAGGAGATCATTTCACTAATTAGGCAAAGGGTTGATGTCTTAAAAATATTTAAGTCCTCTCAAAACCCCAAAGTTGGATGCAGCTCCTTGGTATGTTACTTATCATCCAAGGGTTTATTAAGCCTCAAATTGGGAGTGTGGTTTTCGTTAGACTGCCGCATGAATGTATAGTAGGGCAGCCGCTGCCTCGTTTGGCTTTAGGATATTTTAGTTTTAAGAAAATACTGTATTTCATTATAAGAAAATGGTGTTCTCAGGTGAAATAAATCAGTTTTATATTCAGTAGTGTTTTTTTCCCCCCATAATTTGGGTGGATTATTTTGAAACCTGTGGGTTAGATGAAGGGATGTAGTAGCTTTGACTCCAGTATGAGGAGGCTGGTATGGTTTGTGTATGATAAATGTGTATGTCATTCTCTTTTATTCTATAAATTAGGCCATTAGTGTCTTGGGGAGAAAGGGAGATGCTACGTACTTAGTTTAATGTTTACTTTTTCTTGGAGTAGGTTTGAATTTTTCCTTTGGAATTGCCCTTGAGGTAGTAAGTCAGTCAGTTACACAAATTCCTACTATTCCTTTTTTGGGGGGTATTTGACCAAAACAATAGGACCCACTTTTGACCACTACCATATTCAGTTTCTAAATAACATTTGACTGTTGGCAAAAACCAGATATGCCATGTCAAAGGACCAGGAAGGCTGAGACCACGGTGTCACTGATGGTTAAGTCTAGTGCTAAGGGCAGTGTGTGTGAATGTCTCAGTTCTGGTGTGTTAGGAAAAAAAAAATCATTTACTGATTGTTTGCATAGAGGAATACATGACAGGTATGTTTCTTCCTTTTAACTTTTTATATGCTACACATCTAAAGGCAGTTTAACTCTTTTGAGCTTGTTACTAAATAATAGAAAAATCAGTTTCTTTGCTAGAATTTATAATAGTGATGCTTTTAGACAACTGTTTTTGTTTTCTTCCTGAACCAATTTTTACACATTTATTGGCAATGATCAGTTTCATAAATAATTGAATGTTTGTGCAGACTTTGATAGCGTATTTGTCACAATGGGACTGATTTATGTTGTAATTGGCCAGATTCTACCTCCTCCTACCCTAATCCTCATCCCATTCCCATCCCCCCACTTCTAGGATCGGGAAGCAGTTGATGAAGGCCCCTTCAGATTTTAGATGTGTAATGAGAGCAAAATATTCATCCTCTGCTCAGGAATTTAAAAGCAATAGCAGTAGGTTAGTGCTCTATTTTAATTTTGCTGAGGAGATGCCCACTGATTAAGCTTGTCTTCTCATAACCAAGGTAATCATCACAGGTGTAGCTCCTTCGGAGTGCTGTTTGCTGAGTCTGGAGCCATTCATAGTTGGCTAATAAGGCTGTTAGAAAGTGTGACAATACCAGGGAGCAGATTTATTTTGTGATCCAATGAATGGGATTTGGCAAACTTTGTTACAGTTAATTGGCTTTTTGTTGTCATGTGATTACCCACTTCATTCAGCGTCACGGCCACAAAAATGATTACTCAAAGCATGTTAGTTACCCTTTATTGTTTGAGGAAATTTGCCACATGACCCTCATGAACCGAGGAAACTTCATGGTGGAGTTGTTTTCATTCCTCTTTTGTGTGCTGTTAATGCTTTTATCCTCTACTTCTAAGGAATCTAAAGGATTTTTCTAAGAAAAACTTGGAATATTTATTTCCCAAATCTTCAATCCAAATATTCACAGAATTCCTTTTCAAAGTCCTTATACTGGGCACAGTCTTCCTAAAATCTTTTGAGTAATTTTGAAATAGATGGATAAGGATGGATTATCCTAAGTCCTTTACCTTCCTGGTATCTGTAATTCAACCTTGCAAGTTCCCTCAAAACTGTGGTCTTTGTGGAATAGAGAGACATCAAGCCCTTGTCTTAAGTCAAAAACAAAGTGAATTTTCTTTTTGTTGGAAAAAGGCTGCTCAAGTACTGGGTTACCAGTGCTCTAGTATGACTGGCCATCTCTGGAAGATAAGATTGGCTTTTAAATGAGCAGCACATTTGCTTTGTATGTTTTCCTTTGTGAATTGCTGACAAATTTCAGAAGATGGTATTTTTTGTTGATTCCTAGAAACAAAGCTTTGTTGTTGAAAATTTAAAGAAAAATCTTACTATGTTGTTTATGGTCATTTTAGGCAAAGACAAAAGTTGCCAGAATTGCCCAAGTCAGAATTCATCAGTCTGCGAGTTTAGGTAACAGATAAATGGGATACAGAGACATCAAGGTCAGATCATCCAGACTTTTGCTGCACAAGGACAGATTTAGGGAGAAAAGTAGCAAAATGATTTTTGAAGAGAAAACAAAGCAGATATGGCATAGAAACATGCAGGTTCTGATTGCGGTTTAGACTAATTTAGAAAAATTTTTATTAAATGGGTTTACCCATATGTAGGCATGAATATTCTTGAAAAAAAGTCATAATAATTTTGTGTCTGTGTTCATTTGCAGTTTCCTACAGCATTTGAGTTCAATGAGTATTTTCTCATTACCATTTTGGACCACCTGTACAGCTGTTTATTTGGAACATTCCTCTGTAACAGCGAACAGCAGAGAGGAAAAGAGGTACGGTACGAGCCACGGCCCTACCCTGCCGCGCCTAATGTCCTGAGTCTGTGGTGGGTTCCAACCGAGCACTTGTTCTTTTGGATAACTTAGTTGCCCGTATTTTGTTTTATATGCTGTAATAAGATTACTTCCTCCCATATATCTGAACCCGATCTGCTTTAAAGAACCTGTGTCAGAAGACAAAAAGTGCCAGCTAGCTGTCAGGAGAGCTTATGGGTGGGAAGTAGCATCTGCTCAAGAGAACTGAAATATGTGGAGTCTTAGGGGTACCTGTTACTCCTCACAGGATGGAAATCCTTCAAAGCAGGTACAGAAAAATGTAAGTGGCAAAAGTATTTGAATGAATGAAGAGCTCAAATCCCAAAATATATTGTGTACACAGGAGCCATTTTAGTTTTTTTTAAATTACAAAATATTACAAAACATTCCAACATTGAAAGGACATTAGAAAGTTACCTCACTTCCTCAGAGAGACTGCTCTTAAGTGACTGGTATTAAAAGAAACTGTATAAGGATTCCATTTAAGTTTAACTTCTGTCTTCCTTAAAATATCTATGTATGGAATTCTAAATCTTGATTGGTGTCTCTGGCATCAGTTTTCATTCTGAAAAATATGGTTGTAAACTAGTTTATTGGTGCTTTCTATAAAAGTATACTGGCAGAGTGTTTGCTCTGGGGCCATCCATGGTAGCCTGGTTCAGATCTTGGCTCTGTCCCTTATTGTGGGACCCTGGGCAAGGTAATTTCTGTTTAAAACAGGGATAATCATACCTGTTATTGTGAGGATTAAATAAGCCATACAAAACATTGCCATAACTGCCATGTAGTAAGTGCTTCCTAGATGGCAGATACCAAATTTTTTACATTCACTGCTATATCTTAAGTATGTAGCAGGCACTTAATAGCTAACTTCCAAAGATACTTCCACCATCTTTTGAGAGCCTTGAATAAGATTTACTGTATTTTGATCAAAAAGACACTTTTTATTGAAATATAATTTGCATTCCATTAAATTCACTTAAAAATGAGTAATTTAGTGGTTAGTGTATCTACAGAGTTGTACAACTACTCATTTCAGAACACTGCGGAGAAACCCTGTCATTGTCAGTGTCCCTGTCCTGTCCTCTCCTGCCCGCTGTTGGCACACACACATCTGTCTGTGGATTTGCCTCACACATTTCATTCAAATGGAGTCGTTCAAGATGTGGCCTTTGTGTCTGGCTTCTTTAATTGAGCTTACTGTTTACAAGGTTCAAGTGATAGTATGCGTCAGTACTTCATTCCCTTCTACGGCTGGGTAATACTCTGTTGTGTAGATATGCCATGTTTACCCATTTACTGACTTTTGGGTCGTTTCTGTGTTTTCGCTGTTATGATTAATGCTGCTGTGAACGTCTTTGTACAAGTCTTTTTTGTGCAGGTCTTTTTTTGTGCCTGGTTTCAGTTCTCTTGTGTATATACCAAAGAGTTGTATCATTGGTGCATTAAATTTTTTGAGGAACTGTTTTCCAGTACCATCTGATTCTAATGTATGTGGGGAGACGACTGATGGGTACAGTTCTAAGAGAGACTTTAATGATCACAATACCTCTATACAGTTTTCATCTGAAGTATGAATAGTTTATGTGATGGATAATCTTTACCTATTTTTCCTTGTCATAGAGTCTTCCTAGAAGGACTGTGTCTCTGTGGTCTTACATAAACAGCCAGCTGGAAGACTTCACAAATCCTCTCTACGGGAGCTATTCCAATCATGTGCTTTATCCAGTAGCCAGCATGCGCCACCTAGAACTCTGGGTGGGATATTATGTGAGGTGGAATCCACGGATGAAACCACAGGTATGTGCCCTACAGTATACAGTGGGGGTTTTCATCTGTGCAGTTGTATGAATTAGGTTTGTCCCCTTTAAAGCAACTAGAAAAATTATCTGTACGTCCTTAGAACTTTCCCTTTTTCCCATTAATAGCAGAAAAAGCACTACAGGTAGGTAATCATTATACTTTGCTTGTCTGGCCTTGGGCAAATCACTGGTGTCTCTTCCTCCTCTGTAAAATGAGGGTGTTGGATAACCTACAAGTATTGTTTTAATAAAAGTTAGAGAAAAGAGGCTTTAAAGCTAAATAAAATTCTGGTCCATTTTGAAATACGGAATGTTTACTACTTAGAACTGTTCCAAAGGCTAAAAATATGCAACTAAATGATAGGAAGTCTTCCAGTACTGGCTTTTAGTTTGTTTTGTTTCTTGTTTCATTTGGGTAAGTACCAATTTCAGGGTAATCATGTAGAAATGCTTGGGATACTGGGAAAGCCAGTGGAAGAACAGTAGTGCCAACAGTGTCCCTGCAGTTAACTTTGAGTGATGTGCCTGCCGCAAAGGCGGGCTCAGTGCCTCTCGCTGAGAACGCCCATTGCGACATTCAGGGGAACGATCACATGCCGCAGTGATCTGACTTTGCTTATGAATGATTTTACCGTGTTTTGCTCTTGCAGGAGCCCATTCACAACAGATACAAAGAACTTCTTGCTAAAAGAGCAGAGCTTCAGAAAAAAGTAGAGGAACTACAGAGAGAGATTTCCAATCGTTCAACCTCATCCTCGGAGAGAGCCAGTTCTCCCGCACAGTGTGTCGCTCCTGCCCAAACTGTTGTATGAAAGGGATATTAGGTGGGGGCCTTCCTTGCCATGAACTCAGTTACAAAGGCAGCTTGAGGAGGGGAAAGTCTTCTGAATTTAGAACTGAACCAATCTATGAAAGAAATTCAATGCTTATATTTATTTTAAATATCTCTACGATGGGTTTAAAACTGCAGCAGTGCAGGTGGTTTAAGTGAAATAACCCCCTATGTCATCTTACAAGTCACCCAAGGAAGATACTTCAATCCTCGATCCACAGTGGGAAAAGGTTTCTGATTTTAAAAGGAAAATCTGTTAGAAATTTTGGTGCCTGGTAAAATCAAAATGTAAACCACTTCAGAACTATACCTCTTGAAGGAAGAGAGCTCACTGCACAGTGAGGAGCCTCAGTTTTCATTCCAGTACTAAATTTCCATGGCATTATGCACACTGGGCTTTTATGTCATGATAGATCAAATCTTCTGCTAGTCCTTTCCCATCCAGGGGTTTTTCTTTCCTGTAGTAATGTACTTTGAGCACCTTTCAAAACCCAGTCTTCACATATGATAAGGCAGAAAGTCCTGAGGAAATTACAGTGTCGTGGTTGAAAACTATTGCTGTCATTATTTATACACTAAGATGCACTTGGTAACTATTCCAAAATGATGCCTTATAGATGTGCTTGTTGGGGGAGGATAGAAAGTGGTAGCCATCCAGATTTCAAAGAATTCCAAATCCTTTTCCATTTGCACAATTACTAGAGACATCATGAAACATTTTAAAAACATTATCTACCCTACTTTGTGTACGTGCCTAAATACGGAAGTTAATTGATAAGTGCTGATGTACTATTTAAGAAGTTTACTAGGATTGACTTTCTGAAGTATGTATAAATAGCTTATGGTGGAAGTACTATGTTCAATTTTACATTATTTTATTACTTCCCTTTGCAAATTCTGTAATTCCACTGAATGAATAAATCTACCAAAGAACTTACTGCATGTAAAAATGTTTCACAATTGCAATGCTGGTAAAGAAAATCTTGCTTCACTTCACCTGCTACAGTAAGGATTCAGTGCTGGTATAAACATTTGACTCCCTGGTGTCTATTTTACCCTGTATAAGAGCCATATGTTATATACTGTAACAAAGGAGCTTCTTGTCCCTTGGGTCTTTAATTGAAAGAAAATTTCAACTGATTTTTAAACTCTGTTCTTGTTCTGAATTGTTTGCCTTGTCATTGGATTTTTGAGGAAAGGGGTGTCTGTCTTTTAGCAACCTGCTTCAAGTTGAACATTTCAAAGTATCTTGCAATGAGGAATCAGATGTACTAACTTTTATTAGTACATCGAATATTAGCAGAATTGGTACCAAAATTATTTTGTCACTGTGTTAAATACTGTTATGCATTTTCTTAGAACATATGTAAGTGGCCAGTCTTATCAGAATTAAATAAAGGTAAAAGTTTTCTAACCCAAATACTTTACAAATCCATTCTTTCCTGTCCATTATACCATTTTCCTCATTTAAGCCTTCACCATGTCTTGATCTGAAAACACAAAGAATGTAGATCAGAGATCAAAAATTTAAAACTTCCAGTCTTAATACACTCACATACACTTCAAAAGGCCAAAGCGATCTAAATGCAAACCTGTCACTTTCCTTCTACCTCCCAGTGGCCTTTCACCCTCTGCAGGAGGCTCTAGAGTGGAGCACATCTATAATGATCCACTGGCAGAGACGTTAGCATCCTACAAGTCTGCAGTATTCCTTTTTTCTCTCCCTTTTGACTTAAAGCTAACTGGTGTCACCCATAACCAAACAGGCCAGGACTATCTATACATCCCAAATTGGACAGACTGGGCCTCGGAAGCAGCTCTAGAGTTGGCAGAAAGTACCCAGCTGTCTGGGCTTCACTTGGAGGGCCCTGCTGCTGTTCAGTAACATCTGGATTTCTGGGAGGCCTCCATGGCCAGGGAGAGGCAAAGGGAAGGGAAGGTGGCACACATTTCCTGCTGTCTGCCCTGGGATTTCAGCAAAAGTTCCAGCCACAGATCTTTGGCACTTCCTTGCTTGAGGACCCCACTACTGGGCTGTGAGCCTACCCAAAGCCCCAAGTGCTAATCAGCACACACCTACCCACTCTGCTGCCAGTCTTAAAAAAAAAAATGCTTCCAACTTAGCGTCAGATCCAGTAAGAGGTGTGCTATAGCACCACCTTGTGGAAAACAAAAGAAAGGCCATGGCTTTCTTCGATTCTAGCTGAGAAAGGCGTTTGCTACTTCAAATGAAGCAACACAGGCCCATTTCATCAAACACAGAATATCACAGTAAGAACAGTATCACAAAAAGAAAACAATTCTCCAGCAGCCAGACCTACAGACATGAAATTCTGCTATCAGACTTACAGACTTCCACATAGCTATTACAACAAAAACTCAACAAGCTACAAGAAAATTCTAAAAGGCAATCAGTGAACTGAGGAATAAAAATAATAAACAGAAGGAGTATTTTACCAAATAGACTGAAATTCTAAAAATGAACCAAATAAAAACTGGAGCACAACTCAAATGACATGAAGAATATGTTGGAAAGCACTAGAAACAGATCAGATGGTAGAGAGACTAAGCTGGAGGATAGGGATTGAAAGATGATTCAGGCAGAAGAGGAGAGAACTAAGATTTTTAAAAAGTGACAAAACCCTACAAGAATCAGACTCCATTAGAAAAGCCAACCTAAGATCACTGGGTACACCAGAAGGCGGGGTGGTGGAGACTGAGAGAAGGAACAGAGTTTATATACAGTAGCTGAGAATGTAACAGACCTGGAGAACTGTATATACAAGTCAGTGAAGATAACAGAACACCTTTTTATCTCAATGCAAAAAGACCTTCTCCAAGATACATAAAGAAGCTGTCAAAAGTCAATGAGGAATGTTAATAAAGGCAGCCAGGGGTAAGAAGGTATCAGCCTACAAAGGAACCCTAATTAGGCTATCAGCAGATGGCTCAGCAGAAAATACAGGCCAGGAGAGAGTGGAATGAAATAATGTAAATTGCCAATCAATAGGTAAGGCACCTTTCAGACACAAAGGAGAAATGATGCCTTGCCCAGACTGACAAAATAGGAGGTCCAGCATGACTAGACAGACCTGCCCTAAAAAAAATGTTGAAAGGAACTCCTTAAAAACAAAAAGACCCAAGTACACAGGACTCATTTAAGGTGTAAAGGTAAAAGGAATGAGCATTAAAAGTAACTATAGCTATTACAATTTGATAATGAATTCAGGGCATATAAAAAGGTCATTTGTAACCTCAAAGATGTAAAGGGGAAGTGTAAAAAGGATGGAACTTTTACAGGTGAATGAAGATAAACTGCTATCAGCATAAAATGGAATATTTTCTCTATTTAATAAACCTCATAGTAACCACAAAGCAAAAATCTAGAGCAGAGAGGAAACAAGTGGGAGACTGAACAAATCACCACAGAAAAGCATGACTTACAAAGGTAGACAGAAGCAGAAGCAGAAGGAAAAATAAACAATGGAGACAAAAATAACCTAAGATTTTAAAATAGCAACAGCAAGTCTTTTGTATCAATCATGCGGAACCAATCAAAAGGCATGGAGTTGCTGGATGGATTAGAAAAAGAAGACCCGTATACGCTGACTACAGGACACTTAATTACGCTAAATTAGGCACATGCAGGCTCAAAATAAAGGGATGGAAGATGATATTCCAAGCAAACAGAACCCAAAAGACAGCAGGAGCCTATAAAGTAGACTTCAAGCTCAAAATGTTAAAACCAACTCATACATAATGATAAAGGGGTCAACACATCAAGAAGATGTGACAGTTGAAAATACACACTGGAGCACTGAAATATATTCAGCAAAAACTAACAGGTCTTAAGGGAGAAAGAAACAGACAATACAATAGTAATAGGGGACTTCAATATCCCCCTATCACCAACTAGAAGATCGCCCAGGCAGAAAATAAACAAGGAAATGTTGAAACTGAACTATACTTCAGAGCAAATGGACTGTTAGAGATGCACAGAACATTACATCCAACAGCAGAGCGCACACTCCTCTCGCCAAGTACACACAGAACATCCTCCAGGACAGATCACATGACAGGACACAAAACAAATCTCAGCACATTTCAAGGGCTGAAAGTATACCAGTTCTCCTTTCTGACCATAATGGCCTGAAACTAGAAAGCAAACAACAAAAGGAAAGTGAGATCTTACAAGTGTTCTCCTTTCTGACCATAATGGCCTGAAACTAGAAAGCAAACAACAAAAGGAAAGTGAGATCTTACAAGTGTGTGGAAACGAAACAACCAATGTCTTAAAATTACTTAAAAGGGAAATTCAAAATTATCTCAAAGCAAATTAAAATGGAAATATATCAAATCTGTGGGATGCAACAAAAGCAGTTCTGAAAGTTTACAGCAGTAAATGAATACATTATGAAACCAGATCTCAAATGAACCACCTAACTAACACCTGAAGAAACTAGGAAGAGAAACAACCCTAAGGTTAGCAGAGGAAAGAAAATAATAAAGAGCAGAAACAGATGAACTACAGACCAGAAAAATACAAAGGATCAACAAAATTAAGAGCTAGCTCTTTAAAAAGATAAACCTGACAGCAAGACTAAGGAAATAGAAGACTCAAAATTAGAAAGGGGAGACATTTCAATTGATCCTGTGGAATTACACAGGATTGGAGGAGACTACCATGAACAGATATATGCCAAAAAGAAAAGAAATAGATACACTTCTAGAAGTATATAATGTACAAAGACTGAAATCAGGAATACCAAATCCGAACACACCGATAATAAGCAGAGATTGAATGAAGTGATCAAAACACTTCCAATACAGAAAATTCCAGTACTAGATGTCTTCACTGGTGAATTTTACCAAACATTTAGAGGACTTAACACCAATCCTCAAACTCTTCCAAAATACTGAGGAGGGAAACACTTAAAAACTCATCCTATGAAGCCAGCATTCCATGGATAGTGAGAAGGGGTAAGAATACAAGAAAGCTATAGACCAATGCCCTTGATGACTACAGAAGCAAAAATTCTCAATAGATCAGCAAACCAAATTCAACACATTAAAAGATTATACATCATGACCAAGTGCAATTTAACCCTGGGAGGCAAGAAATGTTCAACATATGCAAATCAATAAATGTAATATACCACATTAGTAAAATGAAAGATAAAGATCACATTACTCATCCTAGCAGAAAAAGCTCAGTTGGGAGAGCATTAAACTGAAGATCACATGATCATTATGAGACAAAAAACATTTGAAAAATACATCCTCTCGTGAAAAACCTTTGAAAGACTGGGTACAGAAGGAACATACCTCAACATAATAAAGACCACATGTGAACCCACAGTTAACATTACACAGGCATAACTTAAACAGATTTTATGGATTCAGTTCCAGACCATGGCCACACAGTGAATAATGATGCAATGAAGAGTTAGATGTATTTTTTGGTTTCCCAATGCATATTAAAGTTATGCTTACATTACACTGTAGTTTATTAAGTGCAGTGGCATTAGGTCTATAAAATGTTACATACTTTAATTAAAAGACTTTCTTATGATAGTTAACTTCTATACTTTCCTATCAGCTTTTGGCAAGTTGTTATCTTTTTGCTGGTGGAGGGTCTTGCCTCAGTATATGGCTGCTGACTGATCAGGGTGGTAGTTGCTGAAGGCTGAGGAGGCTGTGGCAATTTCCCAAAACATGTCACCATGTGGTCCACTGCATCGTCGACTGACCCTTTCACGAGTTCTCTGCAGCACATGAGGCTGTCTGATAGCATTTACCTGCACAACTTCTTTCAAGATGGGGTCAGTCTCCCCAAACACTGCCACTGCTTTATTAACTAAGTTTAATATTCTGAGTCCTGTGTTGTCAATTTCAACAATCTTCAGTAGATCCCATCTCAAGAAGCCATTTCCTTTGCTCATGCATAAGCAGCAGCTCCTCATCTTGTCACAGCTTTTATCACGAGATGCAGCAAGTCAGTCACAACTTCAGACTCCACTCCTAATTTCTCTTGCAATCTCCACCACATCCACTGAACCCCTCACAGCCATCCATGAGGGCTGAAATCAGCTTCTTCGAAACTCCTATTAGTGTTGGTATTTTGATCTCACCCCACGAATCACAAATGTTCAGAATGGGGAAAATCCTTACCAGGTTTTCCATTTATTTGGCCCAGATCCATCAAAAAAGCCAGTAACTATGGCAGCTATCATCTTATGAAATGTATTTCTTAGTAAGACTTGAAAGTTGAAATTTCTCCTTGATCCATGGGTTGCAGAATGGATGCTGGGTTTGTGGGCACGAAAACAACATCAACCTCCATCAGAGTTCTTGGGAGACAAGTGCATTGTCAGTGAGCTATACTACTTTTAAAGCAATTTATTTTTTATGAGTAGTAGGTCTCAACAGTGGGATTTAAATATTCAGTAAACCCTGTTGTTGACTGACAGGCTGTGATCCAGGCTCTGTTGTTCCATTCATGGAACACAGGCAGAGTACATGTCACATAATTCTTACGGGCCCAATAATAGTAAATAAGCACTGGCTTCAAGGTCACTGGCTGCATTAGCCCTTAATGAGAAAGTCAGCCTGTCCTTTGAAGCTTTGAAGCCAGGCACTGGCTCCTCCTCCGTAGCTATGAAAGTCCTTGATGGCATCTTCTTCCAATAGAAGGCTGTTTCATCTGCACTGAAAATCTGCTGTTTAATGTAGCCACTTTCATTAGTGATCTAAGCTAGATCTTCTGGGTAACCAGCAGCCTCTACATCAGAACTGGCTGCTGCACCTGCACTTTTCTGTTATGGAAATGACTTACTTTCTTAAACCTCAGAACCAACCTCTGCTAGCTTCAGACTTCTCCTCTGCAGCTTCTTCACGGCCCTCACTCAACCTTCACACAACTGCGGAGTTCGGGCCTTGCTCTGGGTCAGCTCTGGCCTAAGGGAGCACTGTGGCTGACGTGGTCACCAGTCCAGACTCCCTGAAGCTTTCTCCGTATCAGCAGTAGGGCTGTTTCTTGTCATTTGTGTGTTCACTGGAGTAGCACTTGTAATTTCCTTTAAGAACTTTTCCTTTGCATTCGCAACTTGGATAACTTTTCGGCGCAAAAGGCTCAGCTTTCAGCCTGTCTCAGTTTTCAACACGTCTTCCTCACTAAGCATTTAATCATTTCTAGCTTTTGATTAAAAGTGAGAGGCATGTGTCTCTTCTTTCACTTGAACACTTAAAAATCATTGAAGTGTCATTAACTTGACTAATTTCAATACTACTGTGTCTCAGGGAACAGGGAGGCTTGCGTGGTGACTGCCAGGCAACGGAGCACTAAGAACACCTACACTCATTCCTTATGTCCGCCACCCTACACAGACATCGTTCCCGCTGCCCCAAACAATTACCACAGTAACATCAAAGGTCACTGACCACCGATCACCATAACAAATATGATAATGAAAAATTCTGAAAATACTGGGAGAAACCAAAATGTGACAGAGAAACACGAAGTGAGCAGATGTGCTGGAAAAGGGCTCTACGCTGCATTGCCACGGGTCCTCCATCTGTAAAGAGCAGAGTGCCTGCAAAGCATAGTGAAGTGAAGTGCAATGAAACAGGTGTGCCTGTACTCACTGGAGAAAAACAAATTTCCTCTGCTAAGGTCATGAACAGGACAAAGATGCCCACTCCTGCCACTCAGATTCAATATAGTTCTGGGATTCTTATTAACAGCAAGTGGGCAAGACAAATAAATAAAAGATATCTAAATTGGAAAGTAGTTTAAGTAAAACTGTCTCCTTGGTAAGGATATGATTTTTTATATAGAAAAAACTAGAGGCCAACCAAAACACTTATGATTTCAGTCAAGTTGCAATATGTAAAATCAACATACAGAAATCATTTGCCTTCATTTATAATGATGAAACATCTGAAAAAGAAGTAAAACTATCCCATTCACAATAGCATCAAAAATAATAAAATACTTAGGAAAAAATTTCACCAAGGAAGTGAGAGATCTGTACAATGAAAATTGTAAGACTTTTCAGAAAGAATTTTAAAACAAATGGAGAAATAGTCCATGTTCATGAATCAGAAGAATTCATAATGGTAAAAGTCCATACTACCCAAAGCCATCTACAGATTTAACCCAATCCCCATCTGAAGGGCCCCCACCCATAAGATGGCGAACCTCCTGCTTCTCTTCCAGGTCCTTGGTTCCCGCCAGCGCCACCTGAAGCCCAATCACCCCTCACCCCCCTAATCCCAGCACCTAGCCAATAGCCACCAGCCCCGTAGAAGTACCACCACAATCACCCCATGCCCCTTCCTATATAACCCAGCACCTTTCCCTAATAAAGTGGAATTCTCCGGTGAATTGCTGCTGTGTGTCGCTCCTTTCCTTTCACCATCAAAATACCAAAGGCATTCTACACAAAAACAGAACAATCCAAAATTTGTGGAACCAAAAACAACCCAAATAACAAAGCAATCTTGAAAAAAAGAGTTGATTTCAAACTATACTATAAAGCCATAGTAGTAAAGGCAGTATGGTACTGGCACAGAAATACATACAAAGACCAATGAAACAGAACAGACAGCCTTGAATTATATTACCTATATTCAACAAGGGAGCCAAGAACATCCATTGGGAAAAGACAGTCTCTTTCAGCAAAGGGTCTGGTGGAAACAAATGCAAAAGAATGAAATCAGACCCCTGTGTTTCACACCACTCACAAAAAATTGAAGTGGACCAATAAGCCTGATACCATAAAACTCACAGAAGAAAACATAAAGAAGCTTCTCAGTATTGGTCTTGGCAATAACTTTTTGGACATGATTCCAAAAACACAAATGACAAAAACAAAAATCAACAAATGGGGCTATATCAAACTCAAAAGCTTCTTCTGCACACCTAAAGAAAAGAAAATGAAACCTACAAAATGAGGAAAAATTTTTATAAGCCATGTATCTGACAAGGGATTAATATCCAAAATATATAAAGAATTCACACAACTTAATAATAAAAAAATAAACATTAAAAAATGAGCAGAAAAACTAGACATTTTCCCAAAGAGGACATCAAAATGGCTAATAGACACAGGGAAAGGTGCTCAACATCAGTAATCATTAGGGAATGCACATCAGAACCACAATGAGATATCACCCCCTGCCTGTTAGAATGGCTGTCTTCAATAAGAGAGACCGGGTGCTGGCGAGCAAGTGCTGGAACAGCAACTCTTACACACTGTTGGTGGGAATGTATATTGGTCCAAAAACTATTGAAAACTATGGAGGTTCCTCAAAAAATTAAAAAGATTTACCATATGATCCAGCAGTTCTAATTATGACTATATACTTAAAGGAAATGAAGACAGTATTTTGAAGAGACAGATGCACTTGCACGTTTACTGCAGCATTATTCACAATAGCCAAGATACGGTAACAACCAAAATGCCCAACAACAGATGAATGGATAAAAAAGATACAGTGTATATCCACAGTGGAGTTAAATTATGCAGCCATGAGAAAGGATGTCCTGCATCTGTGACAACATGGGGGACCTTCAGCACATTAGAAAGACACATACGGTGTGGTATCACTTACATGTGCAATCTAAAAAAGCCTAACTAGAAAGGAATAAAATGGTGGTTAATGGGGTGGAGTATAAGACTGATTAAAGAGTACAAGCTTGCAATGAGTAGAAGTAAATCAGAGATTTAATGCACAGTATAATGAATATAGACAATATTGTACCTTAATTATGAAATCTCATGTCATTACAATGACAACCATATCACAATATAGAAATGTATCAAAAAAATAGAGTGCAACTTAAAATTTCACAATGTTAGCTGTCAAATCTATTGAATTAAAACAACACTTGTAATAAAGATGTTTCTTACAAGCTAAAAGAAAAATCCATTGGGGTGTGTGTGGAAGTGGGACAGGGAAGTATTGGTACTATGTATTTATATAAACAGAACTTTAATATTTGAATTGACAGTTCTATGTTTTATGCCTTTATATATACTTATGCATATTGGTTGTGCAGATGTAGTTTTTCCTATGAGGGATATAAAATTTAGAGACCTATGTGATCGAGTCAGAACTTCTAGTAGTTAGCCTCCTGTGGCTTGTATGTTATCCTTCTAGTCTCATCTGCAAACCCCCCATTTTAGGGGCCTCTACTACTCAAGCTAGTCAGTTTTCTCATGTAAACTGTAGGTTCCTATCAGCTGGCTTTATTCATTTTATCTTGTTGACCTGGAACTGTTCTCTCTTGAGGCATATTCCTCTTCTCTACAGTTCTGGCATCATTTCCTCCTCTGGGAAGTTATCCCTGATTCATCATTCTCTTCTCTGCCATGCCCCACCTTCCTCTGGGCTCCCACATTGTACGCTGTCATGACCCCATCTACCGCCTATTGAAATGAATGATTTAGATGTCTTCCACCTACCTGTCAGCATACCTTTCTTACTCAGCTTGGTATCCTGATAGGCATCTTACACACAGAAGATACTGGTATTTGAAATGCACTGCAATAAAGTTCTCGGACAACTGAAGAGGACGAATGACAGCATAATCCTCTGCTGCCAACTCTCAGACAAGGAAAGTGAAGCAGTATGGAATATTTCCTTCAGTTTTCAGCTGAGGGTATCAGAGGCTGGGATGGTATTTCCGTGTGAGCCCTAACTGAAGGACACGGTGAGTTTCATCACCATGTAACCAGCCTTCAACTAACTAGGACTTGGAGCCACTACAACACAAATGAGGCTCACACAGTTTAATTACCTGAAATTTAAACACAGAGACAACACAAGTTTAAGAGGTAAAATGGTGTTTGAGACACAAAAAAATATTTTCCATGTCACCAGAGCAGTGATCCCTTGGATCTATGGAAATCCTGTGAAATCAATGAAGATACAAACCTGCTCATCAGAAAACTGAAGTTTATATGCATTTTCAGGAGATTCACATATATATCCCCAAACCTAAGGGCATCAAATTAAGAACTCTGTAGAAAATTAATTCAGTAAGAGGCCTAAAAAGCTTAGTGCCCAGCCAGTCACTATAATTTATACTGACTAGATAAAATCCTAGAATTCCATTTCAATCCCAGGGGAGGAATAAAAGGCAATCTCTTTAATATGTCTGTTGGGCTTAGTTTCTGTGTAAGCACAAGGTAAGCAAATTATGTACTAAATACCATATAGTCTTATTGTTTCTCCTTATGTTAACATCCTATTTAGACATGCATTTTTTTGAGAGAACACATAAAGCCTTTAGTAACAGGCTGTTGAGGAAAATTTCATTGTTTCCTTAAAAAAGCTGCTTTATTGACATCAGTGGCAAATTTATAAAAAGTGAACGTCTTGATTAAAAATCGATTTACATTTTTAACATAATGACAATGCATGTGTACAGTTAACACTGCGCTCAGACTGGACACCGAAGTGAATCTCCAAGGGGTCCTAAAGGATTTAAGATTAAAGATCGTAATACCTTGAAATTAATAGCATGATTCCAAACAGGTGTTTAAAAACAAATGCATATGCTTTATAATACCTCCCTTTCCAGTCATTCCAAACCTCATTTACTTTCATTAACAATCTGCTTATACTTTAAAAAGCCCAGTTAATTGACTAAAATGAATGGGTATTTAAAAAAATTTTAATAGTGGATTTTAACAATACATTTAATACCCATCAATGTTTAAAATGTCAAAAAGCAAAACAAAATCCTCTTAAATATGTATAAATATTTAAATATAGGAAACCTCCATCAACAGTCAAAGTAAATTTAATGGCTGTATTGGAAATGAGAAATGGGTGACTCATACCAGGGGAAGATTTCAAAATACGACTTTTAAAGCAAACAATGCCTATGGGATAGCATCATATTGTGGTAATTTAAACCTGATTTTACTCAGATATATATAAAGAGCTATTTAAAAAATCACACCCACAAGTAAAAAAATTGGTAATTTGTTTACAAAGTGCAGTATTTCAGTACAGCAAACTCATCTCAAATAAAGAACAATGTGTGGCTTCCTAGCCTTTGAACTCCCCTGGTTTCCATTTAAATCGTTTAACATTTTTTTGATGCCTAACACAAGAAAAGCCTGTGTAATCAAGTTTGGGCCCTTCAACACCAGCTATTAATTAATTCCAACATAAAAGAGTATGAAACCTGGAAAGTAAATTCTCAGTGTCTGACTGATGAGGTACACATTATCTGAATAAAATTTATGACCTACTAGCAGTCAGTAATCCCAACACAAATTATTGCTTTGTAATGAACTCTGTATGGTTTGCATGTCCTTCAGTAACTGAAGATTTTTCCTGCTTTTTTCTCCAGGTCTCGGTTTGGCAAAGTCTTTCTTATTAGAGGTCCCTGCGATTCCAGAAGGATGGCTGCTGCTGTTCCCTTCTTCATCAAAAGTCTTTTTGGTGGTTCTTAATTCTCTCTTCTGCTTCTCCAACTATACCAATTTACCAAGGAAGGGGAAAGTGTAATGAAAACATTCTTTTCAGACAACAGGTACTTTTAACTCTCATACTAACTAAAACACAAATAATATATTTCAGTTTTATTTTTTTAGAGGCTTCAAAAATCTTGTACTAGTCACAACACTCAGTGCTTAAAATATATGATATACAAACAAGTAAACGAGTAAACACATCAATTCTGGTGCTGTATCAGAAGTTAAGGCAGTGTCGCAAAAGTAGAACAGGGTCAGAGAGAAACAAGGGAGTTAGGAGGGAATATTGTCCTGGAGGAAGTAAAAGATCTCATACAGGAAAGAAGGACAGGAAATAAAGGGAGGAGAAATGCATTCCAGTACCTAGTCTGAGCAACGAGGCTTCCAGAGATGGGTGAAGAGATGTAGTGGTAATACAGTGATACCATGAAAAAGATTTTTAATTTTACTATTTCACTATTTTTATAGTAAGTTAAAGCAGAGAGCTTTACTTTTACTTTAGCTGCTAGCAAAAATAAACTGCTCCTGGCACACTGGTGCTGTACAAGAAACAAATTAGATAATTACTTCTATAGGAATCATTTGCTTGTATTTCTTCTTATAAAAACATGTACTGTAGAAGAAGGACTTAAGCTCAGGTTTTGGAGTTGAGAAGAACCACATTTGCCTTCTAGCTCTGCCACTGACCAGTGAGCTGCCGCGTCCTTGAGCAAGTCATATAATTTCACTTTAGAATATGCCTATGTCCCAGGAAACAGCCCCCGTTTTTCCTCATCTATGAAATGAGATAATATACCCACCCCACAAGCCTTCCATGAAGATTAAGATGACATATTAAAGTATTTAGCATTGTGCTTATTACAAGAGCAACTAGTTAGTAAATATCAGCCAGACATCTCCCGCTCCCAGTCTTCTCCATTCTTGTCAGTGGTACCAATGTCCTCACCCTCCAATGGTATCAAGCAGCAAGTACCCTCAATCCACTTCACCCCACCTGCAGTCACTGATGACCTCTGCTAAGAAATAAGCTTAAAGGGCCCAGCTGGCCTCTCAGCAGTGGCGCAGTGATCTCCCACAGCCATGACCATCATGTTTCTCTCCAGATGAAAACCCCGCAGTGACTTCTCACGACCCTCAATAGATAGTAAATAAATGGCCATTTTATTAATTAAATTAGTAACTAATTAATTAAATTAGTAACTAAACATAGTAAGTTTCTTTCACATATTTATATCTGATATTCCTTTAGAAACAATTTATAGGTGTTTTTCAAAACTTCGGTAAATTTAGAACCATTTAAATTCATCACAGAAGTTAGTTTGTTCATGTAATATAGATAAGATTATTAAATACATTTAGTATTTAAAAGATGTACCTTAGATAATAAAAATCTAATAGACAGGACACAATCCTTTTTCCTAGTCCATGTAACACCAATTCTTAATAATTAATGAACTGAAGTAAGTGTCTACAGTGAAGAAATACTTCCTGCAGCTCCCTATCTATCCATGATATACTTACAATGTCATCAACTAATTTGAGAAAAAGGGTTTTTTTGTTTTGTTCTTATCTTTTCATCACTAGTAATAAGCGAAGGAAAAGTGAATTACCTGGGCTTGATATTTTCGAACTTTATTTATTTGATTGGCTTTTGCCTCCATCCTTCCCACCAATGCCTCCAGCTCGCACTCTAGCTTGTCTTTCAGTTCAACAGTTGGGGATTCTTGGATAAGCTTTGCAAGCTGCTGGTGGTCACTATAAAGAACAAAATTAGGGCTTGATTAAGTTTCTTGCATTTCATGTTAGATTCATTATCTCTCTCCTACTACATGTGACCACTGATCTGTGCATTAAAAAATGACTCATTCAAAAAATTTCCGAATTATCAGCAATAGTTTAAAAGTTCAAGATAGGTACTGGAGGCAAATGTAAACAGAGTTCTTAATTTCTAAGAGCTAATTATTTATATTTCTACCCTGCCCCTGGCTTTGGAGAAAGTAAAGTCTAGAGAAGGATCTTACTCTTCACAACATTTACAGCCTAACTTACCAGTTAAGTTTAGCTAAACTCAATGTATATTTGTATTAATAAACTCCTTAAAAAAGGAAGTTAAACTTAAATGTAAACCTTGGTTTTCAAAACATTTAACTTTACTAGAACAGGGAGAGATCTCATTCAGTTTTATTTGTTAAAGTCCTACTAATCTGCTCAGTGGTTGGTGCCAGTATTGTGTTCAACAAACATCTGTTGAACAAATAATGAAAGATTAATAAAGTCACCAAGAAGGTACAATGAGGTTTTAAAACTAAATGTAATTAAAAAAACAAAAATGAAAACTCACAAGCTCATTTGCCCAAATTCATCTTGTAAAGTCTGTAAGACTTCTGTCAGCTCTTCATTAATGCTGCTAGAGGAACAAGGCGTTACTGAGAGCTTCTTACTTTTACCACTTCGAGAAGATACTTGCTTTGCCAAAGGAACACTACTGACTACTCGATCGTTGCACAAGGCTTTACTGTGTTGCTTCATGAGATGCAAGACATGCTGCACATTGGCTACTACGGCATGGCTGGGACTGGTGGACTGAAGAAGAGTGAGAAATAATTTAAACCAAATTCTCTCAATCTGTTTTCTTTCTACTCCCTAGCCTGGGTAAAAAGACCCTCCCTGCCAAAATAAAACCCTATGATATAAATTTTCTTCTTAGAGTAAGTCAATTCATATCCCATGAATAACCCTGTCTCCAATCTGCCTCTTACTCTCCAACCTGCCATCATTTATTTGGTTTTGCATCCATCTATCTCTGTTAGCTACAGGAAGAACATCAAAATTGATCTCTCTGCTCCCAGTCTCTTAATTCCATAAATTATTCTCATAATGTTTTCTCCTATTTCTCCTTTGATGTAAACCCACCGACTCTAATATCTAAATGCCTCACATAGAAAATAAGGCCCTGTATCATGGGACTGCAACATACACTCCCTGGCCTCATGGCCTATCATCTCCTCATTTTTCTCCATTATTTGAATAAATCATATTTACACATGCCATTCTTGTTTGGCAACTTTTATAGCATTCTTTAAAACCCAGTTCAAATATATAATTTTAAGGACCTCCTTAAAACCTCAAGGTAATTAACTCGTTCATTTTCAGATCAGCTATAGCATTTATTTCTATCAGAGCATTTATCACAATTACAGTTAACTGTCTGCATATCTATTTCACCTATTAAGGAGGTGGTAGGGACTGTCATATTCATTTTTCTATCCTCAAATAGTAGGAAGCACTGTTTGTGTTTGTCACATAGAGAATAGGAAAAACTTGGTTATCTTGTCAAATTTTTGTTTTGAACACTACACAATAATCTCAATGTGCTATTTCAACTTACAAATAGATGGCTAGGCTATCTCAGCTCCATAAGCATCATCTAGACAGCTTGCTTAAAATGCAGATTCCTAGGCAGGACTCCCAACCAACTCAATCAGTGTGGGGCAAGGCCTGGAAACCAATGTGCTAAGTTAAACAGATGTTCTTTTCATCCTAGTTTTGTATTCTAAGGTAGCAAATTGAGCCCAGCAATATAAACAAAAAAGTATGTAACACTTTAGTCCAGGTGGGGTTTACTCCAGGAATGCAAAGCTAGTTCAATATTTGAAAATCAATCAGTGTAATCTAGCATGTTAACAGTGTAAAAAAGAAAACTACTATTTTGTGGCAAAAAGCATTTGAAAAACTGTAACACTCATTCAGGGTATAAACTCCCAGCAAGGTGGGAACAGGGAAATTTTCTCAAGTTAATAATGACAAAGAACCTATAGCCAATGCCATACTTAGCAGTGAATGACTGAATGCTTTCCCCTTAAAATCAGAAAAAAGGCAAGGATGTGGACTTTCATCACTCTTACTTAACATAATACTGGAAATCCTAGTCAGTGCAGTATATAAAGAAAAGAAATAAAAGGCATACAAATTAAAAATGAAAAAATAAAACTGGTCCTATTTACAGATGACATGATTCTCTACATAGAAAATCTCAGTCAAAAAAATTATTCCTAGGACTAATTAATATAAGTGATTTCAGCAAGGTCACAGAATGTAAGCTCAACATATAAAAATCAAATGTACTATAGCAATGATTATGTAGAAACTGAAGTTAAAACTGAATACAATTTACAACTGCTCAAAAAATATTTGACCATAAATCCAATCAAAACAGATACAGGATCAACATGCTGGAAACCACAAAACACTCATGAAAGAAACCAAAGACCCAAATCAATGAGAAATGAATGAGAAACACTGCACTCACGTACTGGACACTTGACACAGGTGGCCATTTCTCCCCAGACTGATCAGTAGGTGTGATACAATTCCTATCAAACTTCCAGTAAGATCATTTTTTTGTAGAGAGAGACAAGTTTATTCTAAAATTATATGGAGAGAGAAACAACTAGTAGAGCTAAAACACTTTGAAAACAAAGAATATAAAGTCAGAGGAATCACTGTCCCTGATGTTAAGACTTACTGTATAAAAGCTACAACAATCGAGGCAGTGTGGTATCGGCAAAGGGGTGAACACGTACTTCAGGGGGAGAGATTGAAAGGTGAACTGGGACCTAGTAGTAAGCCTCACACTGAATGAAAAAATTATTTCAAGTAGTTCATAGATTTAAATGTAAAATATGAAACTATAAAACAAATGAAAACATACATGAAAATGTACAGGACATAGATCTACACAAAGTTCTTAAACATGACACCAAACACATGATCCACAAAAGCAAAAAAATCAATTAAATGGATTTTATCAAAATGAAAGCTTCTCTGTAAGTTTAAGAAGATGAAAAGAAGCTATAGACTGGGAGAATATATATAAGTACCTATCTGATTGTCTTATTTAAAATAAGGAACTCTTAAAATTCAATAGTAAAAAAATAAAATAAAATTATAAAATGGCAATAAATATAATCAGACATTTCACCAGAGGATATATGGATGACAAATAATCACATGAAATTCAAATATTATCAGTCATTGGGGTAATGTAAATAAAAACCACAGTGAGATATCACAACATACCTACAAGTACAAATTGGAAACCACATAAATGTTGTTCAATGAGTGAATCATTCAACTGATACACGTACACCATGGACTATTCCTCAGCAACAGAAAGAACTATGGATCCACACAAGGGGATTATGCTGAGTAAAACAGTCAATCTCAAAAGGTCACATGCTGCATGATTCTATATACATAACATTTTTGAAATGGCAAAACTGTAGATACAGTGTGGTAGTGGCTTCACAAATCTAGTTATAAAACTGCATTGAATTACACTTGCGAACATGCACAGAGTACATGTAAAATAGAGAATCTGAACAAAGTCTGTGGATTAAGCCAGTATTTCTCTCTGACTGATACCACAGTAATGCAGTACGTTACCATTGGGGTAAACTGGATTAAGGGTAGACAGGATTAAGAGTAACTTAAAAAACTTAACCCATGTTTATATCAAGGTAATTTAAATTCAACAACTGAATGGTTTAGACATTCTCTCTTATTGTATTTATGCTATCATCAATACAACCTTGATTATCAAGAACTAAATTCATTTGTCTCTTTAACAACTATAAATGCCCATATGCATGGTATTCACTTAAAGTGTGTTGAATATGGGAGGTTACTATTTCACTTAGAATTTAAAATATATATTCATTATATTGACAACCTATACAAACACTTTCAATAAGCAGTATATCCTTTTTGAAATTATCTTTCCTATTGTTTTTCTGATTGTATTGTAATTTTGTTGGCAAAATCTAGTAATAGTAAAGTTGAGAGTTGTACCTCATATCTTTAATTTCATTTTACTTTTCTAAATAAAACTCACTTTTATTGCATTTTACACATGTATTGGTCTATGACAATGCATTATTAAAAATAAAAGCTGGTACTTCACAATAGATATTTGGAGAAACTCATCTAGGTAACAGCACATTCTTACCTGTTTGCATAATATTTCACAAAGAGTACAAATAATATCAAAAGGAGAGCTCAGGTTGAAAAGACCTAGCTTTGAACCTGTCTCGGTTAACCTTTTTGTTAATGGCTTCAAAGTGAATTAATTACCAACGACAGGCATTTGGGGATAACATACATTTAACGTAAGACTGACCTAGATTCAAATTTATTGTGGGATAGGGTGAATCTATTCCTACAGAGATTCAGTTGATGAAAAATTCTGTATAAAATACCAACTCCACAAGCATAGGACATACAGAGGCTAATGCAAAGATTCAGAAAAAGGCCTTGTTCCTTCAACTGACTACAATTAATGAGTGAAAAGGATGATGTAGCTTTTCCTGTAACAGTGTGATGCTAGACTGAGTTAACAGACTATCCGGAACACGACAAAGCCTGTATTCTGTGCTGGTCCCACATTTAAAGGGTGATACTCAATTCAGGAAGGAAGAGAATGATGAGGTGGTAATGAATTCATGGAACACCGAATAGCTGAAAAAGGAAGTATTTACAACCTAGAATAAAGAGATGAGAGTAAAGATAAAGCTATCGTCAAAAGTTAAAAATTTTTTCTATAGTCAAGGGCTATCTTGCTATATGTGGATTCCGGAAAGCAGAAAGAAGACCAATAGTAGAATTTATGGTGACAGATTCCAACTCAACTTTCAAATAAAGTTATCTAGGAATGCCATGGGCTATTTGAGGTATGAGGTCTCCTCAGCAGATGTATTTGAGCACCACACACAACCATTATTCCTGATGTTTACATAAAGAAAACATTAGACAGGGGAACTGTACTAAGTGGGTCCCAAAGCTAATGACATTAAGACTGGACCAGGGACAACTAAAAATATTTTCTAGGCCCCATAACCAGAAAACTGTCAGTGGAATTTTGACAGGGATCTGTAATCTGCTTTTTCAAATGTGTATTCAGCAATACTGATAATGCTGGTCATCCTTTAAGAGGGTGTTTCCAACCCAACTCAAAGATTCTATAGTGAAGCAAAAGACGTTTGGTAGGAATAAGAGATAAGGAAGAAATACAGGTCAAAAGATGGTCTGCAAATCCAGTAAGAGGTTAAATTTAGGGTAAAGGACAGCATGGAGTCAACAGCAATACCTTTTTTTAGATGATCTGTGCCTTAAAAATCTAGTGGAAAAAGTTAGGCAAATAGGAAAGCTAGGAAATAGTTCATTCCCCAAGCTTTCACTAAGAATTTTCTGTGGGGTTAAAATAAATAAATATAGACAAACAAAATTAAATTTACTCTCCAAGCCTCTCAACACAATCTAGTTGGGTATTCAAGGAAATCATTCATGAAACAACCAGCAACACAGAGTTAATGAAAAAGTGATATTAACTAGCACAGTGTTAAACCCTTACCAGAAATTATTCAGTACTTGCTGATATTGGACAAAATTATCATTTCTACATTTAAGCACTGAAGTACACAAGATTGAAGTCTATGTGTGATTACTTGAGGAGAATATGAGTCCTGTTAAGTTTAAATGAATATAAATCACAGCCTATTTAATTCACAAACAGGTTGTGATTTCTACTATTTTAGTATCTATCTATATCTAAGTATATACCAGCAGGGTTAACACTGAAATCCAATTCTACAAATATACTATTTCCTATTCTTTGACCCTTATCTGAAACTGCACCTTCTCTAGACCAGAGTCTCTGCTTTTGTTCATAACTTCCCTTTCACATATACTTTTTCTGTTTTAAAGTGTCCCTCTAGTCTCTTCCCTGCTCCCCCAAACCCAGAGAACCCTTTTCCATCTCATTCTCACATCACCATGACCCACATTGGTAAAAGTGCAGAAAAACGTTTCCACCACTTACAGGCATATAGGCAGACAATTAGATGTAATTCAAAGATCTCAAAAAATTCCAGTTTGACCAACTCACCTTTCCAGCTACAAAAGGCATATCACCCAAGCATAATCTATAATGTGGCTGCACGGCAAAACAGTTCCTAGAACCTTTCTGAAAGGAAAGGAAAGGAAAGGAAAAAACAATTTTACTCATGTGACAGTAAAGCTGACAATGACTAACCTGGAACTTCAGGCCACTGCTGGGCCACTGCCTGCTCTATCTGTCCTGGCATTATGGTCTTGGACTCCTAATACTCCTCATCCATATACATCCTAGCTTAGAAGAGACTAAGAAAGAAAAATGGCACATGACACAATAGCAGTTGTGGTTTAAACAGAGAAACTGTGTGTGTGTTTATGTACATTTTAAGAGCAAAAGATAATGCAGTACTAAATAACAACAACTAATACATGTGCACTGATAAATATTATTGATATTGACATTGATAAGGGTCAACTAATATTTTTGTAGTTATAAAATGCTTTCATATATATAGTCTTTCTCTCTTGGTAAAAACGTAGAGGTAGATAGTCCTATACCTATCTTCCCAATGAAGAAACCAAGAACGACAGCGATGTGCTCGCCCAGGGCTGCAGTGCCACACGTGCACTAGTGCTCTCCCATCGGCCACCCAGGTCAGCGCTGGCACTTTGACTTACTGGTTCTGTTTTCATACCTTTTCTGGTGGTTTTGACTTCTTTTTCTTAATTCTTCTTGCACTGGGAGTACATGGAGTTGCCTTTTCTTCAAGGATAAGTCTATTTGTTTCTAGCCCCGTCTGCAACTAAGAAAAATATGACAGCCTAAAGTTAATGCTGTAAAAATAAAAGCTGTGATTTCAATTTGAGATTTGCCATGTGAAAGCCTGTAAAAACCCACAGTGGCTTCTGAATGAAAGAAACACATCACAGCTATGTAACTATGCCTGGAACCAATCGCATGTGCTGACTATTTAATCAATACATCTTGTTTTATCTTGAAGTGCTGTGTTATGTTTTCTTTCTTTAACCTGGAGTCCTTTAGCTCCACTATTTTTAGTTGCTCTATGAATTATTATAAATTATATCTGAGTTAAAGGCAATGTATCTTACTTCAAACCAGTGCTTCAGTATTTTCTTCTTTGCAAACAGAGTTGTAACAGTGCCAGACCCAAAGCACTAGAGAGCAAAATTCTTTTCCCTTTAAGAACTCATACATTTACAATATGAGGAAAAGGAAGTGGAAATTCATGCCCAAAGACCTGGAAGCTATTGCAGCAAATATTATCAAGCCCTTTTCTCTAGAAGCTTAATTAACTATATTATTTTAAAAATAATTTTAAATCCACATGGTAAAAATTCCACAAGCAATTACATGGATTTAAAGCAAGGACTGCTCTCTCCCCTAAAACAACTTTCATTTTTTCTAAAAACAAAAAAAAAAGCATACGTGTGTGTGTGAGTGAGTGTGTGAGAGAGAGAGAGAGAGAGAGAGAGAGTGTGTGTGTGTGTGTATCTAGAATTCAAGCCTGCTTATGTATCAAATTGTCAGGAGTTCATGACGAACATTCAGATTGTCAGGTTCCTCTCCAGACCTCATAATCTAGAAACTTCTAGGTTGTGGAAATTTATATTTTAAAAGTATTTTGAAGTTCCCCAGGAAATTGTGATGGAACTGGAAAAAACACTCAGAACCAATGGATAAGTTAAAAGAAATACTGAGATCATTATTATTACTTTCCACAATGACTGCATTCTTTTTTTTTTTTTTTTTTTGTAGATAATTATTTTTTTATTGAAGGGTAGTTGACACACAGTATTACATTACATTAGTTTCAGGTGTACAACATAGTGATTCAGCATTTATATACATGACAATTCTAGGTACCAGCTATCACCATACCAAGCTGTTACAATATCTTGACTATATTCATTACATCCCGGTTACTTATTATTTTACCATTGGAAGTGTATACTTTTTTGTTTTTTTTTGTGAGGGCATCTCTCATATTTATTGATCAAATGGTTGTTAACAACAATAAAATTCTGTATAGGGGAGTCAATGCTCAATGCACAATCATTAATCCACCCCAAGCCTAATTTTCGTCAGTCTCCAATCTTCTGAGGCATAACAAACAAGTTCTTACATGGAGAACAAATTCTTATATAGTGAATAAGTTCTTACATGGTGAACAGTACAAGGGCAGCCATCACAGAAACCTTTGTTTTTGCTCATGCATTATGAACTATAAACAGTCAGTTCAAATATGAATACTCATTTGATTTTTATACTTGATTTATATGTGGATACCACATTTCTCTCTTTATTATTATTATTTTTAATAAAATGCTGAAGTGGTAGGTAGATACAAGATAAAGGTAGAAAACATAGCTTAGTGTTGTAAGAGAGCAAATGTAGATGATCAGGTGTGTCCCTGTAGACTATGTGTTAATCCAAACTAGACAAGGGCAATAAAACATTCACGTATGCAGAAGATTTCTCTCAGAACGGGGGATGAGGTTCTAAGCCTCACCTCTGTTGATCCCCAATTTCTCACCTGATGACCCCCCTGCGACTGTGCCTGTCTTAGGTTGTTTCTCCCTTGAGGAATCTTACCCGTCTCTGGCTAACCAGAATGACTGCATTCTTTGGAGACAGAATCTATTCAGTGACAAAGGAATACAAGGATCTCTACTCCCTGAAGCATGTTCCTCCCATACATCTAACAATGCTTTACATATAGAAAACTGAATAGATGTAATTCATTGAACAAGAAACAACTACTCTGGACCTATGAAGCCAGTGAGTTTGAATACTACAGCAAAAGAACAATTTTACGTATTTTAATATCCAGCTTATTTAGTTCTTCCTGGTAGCTGTCACATTATTTAATGGCAGAGTTTTAACATTTAGAAGTGCTTTCATTCTCTTTCCTCTCACTTAATCTCTCTAACATGAAGAAGATATAAAAAAAAGACCACTTTATCATGGTAAAATCCAAGCTCTGAAAATATCCTTCTCAAGGCTACACAAATTAGGGTTTGCTAGACTTGGAACTACATATCATCCCTGGCTATAGTTCTTCCACAACAATAGTGTCACTATCAGAACTCAAAACCTTTGATAATACATTATTGGTGATAACTGATTTGGTCCCAACTTTTTGCCTGCTACATAAAAAGAAAGCAGAAATACTACAAAAGAATTATTTAAATTCATAAAATAATGGATTTAACTTTGTATTTCATGTACAAAAGAATTCAGTACACTGTACAAAAGCACAATCCATTTACAAGTGATGAAATGAAGATGCAGTAAAATGGCCTGCCCTACAGTGGAACAGGCAGAGAAACCAAGTAATTCCCAAATTTGTTTGTGGTCAGAAACAAAGTCACATGAGCACTTAACTCAGAAAGCACACTGAGGAGGAAAAATATACACACATACTGAGCAGAAAGTATTTGAGAAATAAAATATATCAGGATTGATAGAGAATGTTAAATCAATGAATTCTGGAAAGCACTGGATGAAATTGACAAGATAACAGTGAGGTAACAGAATGTTTATAGTCCTGCAAGCACAAGTGAGGAATGGGCCAAGACACCTTCAGGATCCAGTCACAGCCTGAACTGGAGAGCCTCCACTTGGTACTGGAATGAGGACCTGCTCCTGATGTCAACAGTATAAAAGAAGATACATGCAAATCTTATAAAACTTAGACTTTGGAAGGTGGAAGGCAATAAATGGCAGCTATTTGAATAAATAAGCTCCTAAGAGGAAAGTGTTCAATATAAACAAAAATATTTTATTGAGTCTATAAGAAAGACTTATTGGGTACAGAAGTGTTCTATCTAGTGCATATCTTCTAGAATGCAGTTCTGGTTGGTATGTAAATGTTTTTGTGAATTCACCTTGCCTCACCTTTTCTACCTGGTGGCTATTACATAGGGTAAAATCCAAGACTAGGGCTAAGCAGAACTCACTTTTCCTTATATGTAGCTTTGGTGAATTAGTATGCGTCACTGGCTAGTGAGGCAGCCCACTACCTCAACTCCTGTCCAGGTGTAATGAGGCCAGCAGGGAAAAGGAAGCACCTGTAAGTAGGACATTGAATAATGGCTTTCTACATTTCTGATAGAGACCCATGTGACAAGGTTTACACGACTATATATTAACTTATTAGGTTTACAGTTTCTGATACTTGTTAGTCTACTGATCTTTTAAAAAATGCTCATTTAATTGCTCAGCTTTTACTTTCTGCCTGTAAAAAACAGATGTTTGTAATTTTCCATATTAATCTTCATCTAATAATTTATATATTGGACCATTCTCAAGAATGAATAATCTACGAAGCCCACATTTAATCACCTATTTATGTAGAGAGTTGTATGAAATATGAGGCACCTAAGTGCTCATGTTTTAACTTACCTGGGCTGCCTTAGCTTGCATACGTTTTCTTTCCTGTTCTTCTTCATGGAGTTTTGCTTCCAACTCTTCCATTTTTTTCTGGTGATGAAAACATTAAAAGTGGCAATAGTGTATTACTGTTTAATTAGTGTAAAATTTTAGCATAGTAAGTATAAGCTTGTTAGTTTAGTTTAGTGATAGCTCTGGGCTTGTTGGTATTCCTGACACTCTCATTTGTGATTCATTATTAGTCACTGTGAGGTAGCTGAACTGAATTATGGGTAAAATCTCTGGCCAAAAGACACAACTCTGTGTGAGGGCATACAGGCTACATGGAAGCTCAATCTGGAACTTTGATCTCAGTGGTATTAAATACCCCCCCAAATTAATCAATTAAAACTAAAATTAGTTATGAGAACAACTTAAATGATACAAGCCTTAGGGATACATAAAAACACTTGATCTTTCAGCATTTTAAAAAAGAACTACTTCCTCATGTACATCAAGATTATAAAATGTGAATATTCTCTACAAATTTATGTTTCTTCCTTTTAAAAATTCCTGCTTCTTTGCTACAAGATCAGTTATCTTTCTATAAATATTTAACATCAAGAAATGATCAGTTCTACAAAAGAACCAGTATGATGCATCAGTGAGTAACAGACATTCACTGACTTCTGCTGTGGCCTGCATGGTGGTAAGTCTGTTATACTCCTGTTCAAGAAGATCCAGTTTTTCAAGTTGGCTCTGAACATGTGTTTGATCATGTTGCCGTTCTCTTTCTAGGGAAACCTGGGAAACATTAAAAACAGCATGATAATTTGACAAAAAAATAACAGAGTATAACTTAGAATATGCCTTGCTAATTACCAGGCCTTTCATAGAACTACTTAGATATAGCAGAGGAATTCTGGTTAACAATATTAAGATGAAACCATGGTACATGTCAATAAATACAAGTGGAATATGGTTCTAACTATAAACTATTTTAACACTTTTCATAACTACTGTAACATATAAGTTATCCACATGCACACAAAATACTTTCAATTAGCATGGTTCTCTAAATCTACTTTAAGGCAATAATTATGGTTTTGGTACCTATCATTTATACCTTCTCTGAGTTCTGTGCAAAACATCCATTATTATTATTATTATTCAGGTTTAGGGTCAAGGATTTGAAAAGACTGCCACCTATTAGATTTAAGAATTAACAGCCATAGGGTAAACACACATGAATAAAAGGTGGAAATATGCTAAACTGAGGTCTGCTGGTGAAAAGCAAAAACACTAAGTACCTCTACTTGTAAAAAGTGTCTCTTCATATAAAAGTCTATAGCAGAAGTATCATACTAACAGAAATCTGAATGTGATAAAGTAACATAAAGCAATAATTTTCTCAGAAATTTGTGTGAACTCTTAATTCCCTCCTATCCATCTTAATGGGTAGTTACTGATCTTAAAAGAATACATTAAGTTAAAAATTGGCACAGATCAGGTTATTTCCAACACTGGAAACATTCTTATAAAATGGGCTATTTAAAATTTAATGATGAATCAGGCTTTAATTATAATTCAAAGACGTCTATTATATATGTTTGATAGATATAGTAGTCAAGACATTTTACTGTTGTCTTACAGATGCTTTCTAACCAGAGGACTGGAATATCCCAATGAAGAGAATCACTCACTGTATTAGTGTATTTAATATTTTGCCATTTCCAATCATGTGGCAGACTGAACTGACCACCCCCTCTTTTCTACCCCATCATATGAAAGTGTTAGACAACACAGCAATAATAAATAATAGATTATTACATAGCAAGTTTGGAAGAAAGGGAAATCTCCAGATGCAAAAAAGATAAAGGAACTCAAAAGCAAGGGAAGGATTACTAAAGCCAAATGTCACAAGAGGCAATACCGAGGCTTTGCTGTATGAGATATACAAGACACATGACCCAAATCTCAGGCAATGTGTACCATCTGCATGATGCAAGAACCCCAAGCCAATAAGTTAACATGAATTTTGGCTTGATGGGACCAGACCCATCAAGCCTCAGCAAAGCCAAATCGAAACTGCCTCATTAAGGCTGTCCATACAGCTGAGGAAGTATGGAATTCCCAAGACAAATCACAAGAATATGAGCTTACCTTAAAAAAAAAAAAAAAGGATAGACAGACAGGAGTCCCCACGGGGGATGGAGAAAACACCATAAAGGAGAGTCGCAGATGCACTGAAAGTGAGGACAGACACTGGGAAAATCAGGACCTAAATGGACTTGAGAACTGCTGATAGTGTTCAAAGAGATAAAAGGAAGGAATAAAAACCAAAGTAACAGTACATTGAAGAAACAATAAAAATAGGTGTGCTGAAGACCCAACTGGAAATAAATATGGTCACTGAAATAAATTCAGTGACACAGTAAAAACGAATACATGAGACAATTACTGAACTATTTTCTTAAATATCATGTAATTATTTAAATATATAAAGCCTACTATCTCCAACTTTGAAAGCTGTTGAAGTAAAAAGAATATAATTTCTCTTTCACATTGCAGAGCATCTAGGAAAATGCTAAGCATATGAACATTCAAATTTTGCATAATAAAGTTAAGATGCTCAGAAACTGTATTCATGAATTGAAAAACCTAGATTCATAGTAGAAAAGGAGGTATTTTTTATATATACATTCCAGACTGTTGCAGATGTCTTCTCACAAATGTGCAGGTTACTTAAAACCACCTCTGGTGTGACAAAACAAAGTATTTTTGTTACTTTGGAGCTTTTTCAAGTATAAAGAACACTCAAATCTGCTATGACACTTGAGCCTAAATAAATTCAAGTGGCAGAGAGGTACATAATATGATTATTTATACTTTCTGTAATGTAGACTCATTGAAGTTAACATGACTTAAAAGGATTACACAATTAATTGTATAGTATTTTTCCAATTTAAGTAAAACTATACCAAATACAACAATAACCATGAAGAAGGCCAATGAAATCTTGAGACACCATAACTGATCCCAAGTAATTTCAGTTGTGGGCTTTTATATTGTTCAAGAGCGGAAGGCACCAGAACTATGGGTACTACTACCAGTGGTTACTTTAAGGTTAAAAAGGAAAAGTGATTATTTTAACAGCACCATTAGCTATCACTGAGAAAAAAAGGTCTGTGTCAATTTTCCTCAAATCTGTTTCTGAGAATGGATCTGTGGAGCGTGAGATGCCATACCTGTTTCTCTAAGACAGATGTCCTTTCCATTTCTGCATGCTTTACCATCTTACGCATGTACTCCAACTGTTTTTCTAAAAGAGTACATTTATTTTCTGCAGCTGACAACTGAGATGCCAGTTCTAAAAAGAATACATAAGAAAGGCAGAAATTAGCTCCCTCACAGAGTAGCTTTGTAACAGGAATTAAATCTACTGTGTATATGATAAATGTTTTCTAGTAGCTCTAAAGCCTTCTCAGTTAATCTAAGTCATTCTCTTTCTCCTTCTCTCTGCTAGTCCCTATCTGCCTTGAATTCAGTCAGTAAATACAGTGCTTGACTTTAACACTTGCTGCTCAAAATGCACATGAGTATAACACAATTTTATACCGCTCAAAGACACTGACGAGAAAATGCTAACATGGAATTTGAGTAATTTTACAAAACTTATTTTGATAGTGTTTCATTTCCTTCATAATTAAACAGACCTTGATTGTGCTTTGATTCCTCAAGCTTTGAATTCTCCCTTTTTTGTATTTGTTCATCCAGTACTTTTTTATATTCAGTTGTTTCTCTAGACAAGGTTTTAACACTTTCTTCTGCCTGAATCCTTTCAAGTTCTAAGCGCCGAATCTTATCTTGAAGATTCTTCAAAGCAGAAAATATGGCTGCCAAATACAAACATGGACAATGTAAGATAACACTATATATGGAGAAAGTTCACAGTAAAGGAATAACCTCATCTAAATAAAAAAATTGATAGTTGGGTCCAGTGGTCAATTACTCTTTGAAACAATAAAATGTTATTTATCATCACATAATTATTTTTTAAAAATCCACGTAAAGACATCTAAATCTTCTGAGTCTCAGAAATGGGCTAGGTACTCAAGTAAAAAATATACTACCATTGTAAAAGCATTTTAAAGATTGTAAAAAATGGTAAAAAAAATAGCTAGCCATAAAAAATTCACATAACTGTCTCAAAATACATTATGATGATGCAAAAGCAATGATGGGTAAAACTGACAATTTGAGCACAAATCAAGGCAGTGGCACTAAAGTGTAATTCTGGGTATTGTACCCTTCACGGTAGGTCACACACTCCCAATAAGGAGAACAAAGTTCCTTGCTTGCTGTCCTTGATGCATCAGTAAGAATCATCACCTCGAACGATGAAATCATCTCAAACCCTGAGTATACGACTATTTCATACTGTGTGACAGAGTGGGGAGGACACATTCACAAGAAGTGTGCACAAAAGGATATTGGTCTCAATGAAGCACATGTATAAATATTTGCATTGTGAGCTCAACTAAAACCATCTCCTTCAAAGGAGCACCATTTTCATTTGAAAGAACTTTTGATAAACTTACAGCTATTCAGTCTTAGGTATTCAGCAGTCATTTTCTCAAAAATGAAAGACATGAGTCTGTCACTTCAAAGATCTGATAGTAATTGTTGCCAATGATGAAATTCAAATGAAATCAGAATTCTAAAAAAAATATTACCTGTGGAGTGAGTTGTATCTGGATCCCAATAGAAAGTTTTTTTCTACTGGAGGCTGGTAATATTAACAAAATAATTTTTTTATATTGCATAATGAAACCTATCAAATTTTGCAAGTGTGTAAAGTCAATACAATAAAAACCATGCATGGGTAAAAGAATCATTGCCAAGTTCAAGACAGACAAATAGAAAAAAAAGTTAACACAGCAGGCCTGAACTTTGGCTGCCTCTGGAAACTGGCTTTTGCAATGTTCCCTGTGTTTCTAGTTAAGGTTGCTTTGTATGCCTACAGCACTAAATCCTGCTGCTTAAGTCACCCAAGACAGTGCCAACAATGTGCTTTATGGCGAATATCTTTCACTGGCCGCACATGCACAAAGTGCTTGAGTCACCATCGCCACATAAGGACCCTGGTCCCTGAGCCTTAGGTGGGTCTTCCTGGGCAGAAACACTGCATGCACAAATACAATTCATTGCTGGAGGAGGAGTGTATTTCTGTGTGAACTCTATGACAGAGAACTCTGGAAGCCTGTACTTGGATTTCTCCAGATTCCACTGTAATAAATCACACAGCCGAAATTACAAAGGCTTTTGAATCTGTGAGTACTTCCAGTGGTCCTGAGATGAGAGTATGAAAATATACTGATTTCTCAGATTCCACATTGCAACTAAATTTTAAGAAACTACCATTTGTAAAGTTTTGCTGTAGTATCAAAGAATGTTTACAAATTGCTAGAACGGCTATTAAAATATTACTTCTTTTCCAACTACATAGCTGTATATGGCCAGGTTTTTTTTCACATACTTAGAATTTATCACATGGAATGCAAAAGTGGATGAGATAGCCAGACTTATTAAGAGACAAAGAGAGTCTACAAACATCAACAGAATCAAAAATGAGAAAGGAAAAATCAGGACGGACTACACAGAAATACGAAAAATTATAAGAGAATACTACGAAAATCTATATGCTAACAAACTTCAAAACCTAGAAGAAATGTACAACTTCCTAGAAAAATACAACCTCCCAAGACTGACCAAGGAAGAAACAGAAAATCTAAACAGAACAATTACCAGCAACAAAATTGAATCGGTAATCAAAACACTACCCAAGAACAAAACACCTGGACCAGATGGATTCACTGCTGAATTTTATTAGACATATAGTGAAGACATAATACCCATTCTCCTTAAAGTTTTCCAAAAAATCGAAGAGGAGGGAGTACTTCCAAACTCATTCTATGAAGCCGGCATCACTCTAATACCAAAACGAGGCAAAGACCCCACCGAAAAAGAAAATTTCCGACCAATATCCCTGATGAACAGAGATGCAAAAACACTCAACAAAATATTAGCAAACCAAATTCAAAAATACCATCAAGAGGATCATACACCATGACCAAGTGGGATTCATCTCAGGGATGCAAGGATGGTACAACATTCGAAAATCCATCAACATCATCCACCACATCAACAAAAAGAAGGACAAAAACCACATAATCATTTCCACAGATGCTGAAAAAGAATTCAACAAAATTCAACATCCATTCATGATAAAAACTCTCAACAAAAGGGGTATACAGGGCAAGTACCTCAACATAATAAAGGACATATATGACAAACCCACAGCCAACATCATACTTAACAGCGAGAAGCTGAAAGCTTTTCCTTTAAGATCGGGAACAAGACAGGGATGCCCATTCTCCCCACTGTTATTCAATATAGTACTGGAGGTCCTAGCCACGGCAATCAGATAACACAAAGAAATACAAGGCATCCAGATTGGTAAAGAGGAAGTCAAACTGTCACTATTTGCAGATGTCATGATATTGTAAATAAAAAACCCTAAAGACTCCATTCCAAAACTACCAGAATATCTGAATTCAGCAAAGTTGCAGGATACAAAATTAATACACAGAAATCTGTTGCTTTCCTATACACTAATGATGAATAACAGAAAGAGAAATCAGGAGAACAATTCCATTCACAATTGCACCAAAATGAATAAAATACCTAGGAATAAACCTAACCAAGGAAGTGAAAGACCTATACCCTGAAAACTACAAGACACTCTTAAGAGAAATTAAAGAGGACACCAACAAATGAAATGGAAACTCATTCCATGCTCTTGGCGAGGAAGAATTAATATTGTCAAAATGGCCATTCTGCCTAAAGCAATCTACAGGTTCAATGCAACGCCTATCAAAATACCAACAACATTCTTTAATGATCTGGAACAAATAGTTTTAAAATTCATATGGAACCACAAAAGACCTTGAATAGACCAAGCAATCCTGAGAAGGAAGAATAAGCAGGGGGCATCTCGCTTCCCAACTTCAAGCTCTACTACAAAGCCACAGTAATCAAGACAATTTGGTACTGGCACAAAAGCAGACCCACAGACCAGTGGAACAGAATAGAGAGTCCAGATATTAACTCAAACATATATGGTCAATTATTATATGATAAAGGAGCCATGGGCAAACATTGGGGAAATGACAGCTCGTGTTGGCAAAGCTGGACAGCTACATGTAAGAGAATGAAACTGAATCATTGTCTAACCCCATACACAAAAGTAAATTCAAAATGGATCAAAGACCTGAATGTAAGTCATGAAACCATAAAACTCTTGGAGGAAAACATAGGCAAAAATCTCTTGGACATAAACATGACTTCTTCATGAACATATCTTCCCAGGCAAGGGAAAAATGAACAAGTGAGACTGTATCAAGCTAAAAAGCTTCTGTACAGCAAAGGACACCACCAAGAAAACAAAAAGGCATCCTACAGTATGGGAGAATATATTCATAAATGACATATCCGATAAAGGGTTGACATCCAAAATATATAAAGAGCTCATGCACCTCAACAAACAAAAAGCAAATAATCCAATTAAAAAATGGGCAGAAGAGCTGAACAGACAGTTCTCCAAAGAAGAAATTCAGATGGCCAACAGACACATGAAAAGATGCTGCACATCACTAGTCTTCAGAGAAATGCAAATTAAAACCACAATGAGATATCACCTCACATCAGTAAGGATCACTACCATTCAAAAGACAAACAACAACAAATGTTGGTGAGGTTGTGGAGAAAGGGGAACCCTCCTACACTGCTGGTGGGAATGTAAATTAGTTCAACCATTGTGGAAAGCAGTATGGAGGTTCCTCAAAAAACTAAAATCAGAAATACCATTTGACCCAGGAATTCCACTCCTACGAATTTACCCTAAGAATGCAGCAGCCCAGTTTGAAAAAGACAGATGCACCCCTATGTTTATCGCAGCACTATTTACAATAGCCAAGAAATGGAAGCAACCTAAGTGTCCATCAGTAGATGACTGGATAAAGAAGATGTGGTACATATACACAACGGAATATTCTGCCATAAGAAAACAAATCCTACCATTTGCAACAACATGGATGGAGCTAGAGGGTATTATGCTCAGTGAAATAAGCCAGGCAGAGCAAGACAAATACCAAATGATTTCACTCATATGTGGAGTATAAGAACAAAGAAAACACTGAGGGAACAAAAGAACAGCAAAATCACAGAACCCAGGAATGGACTAACAGTTACCAAAGGGAAAGGGACTGGGGAGGATGCGTGGGAAGGGAGCGATAAAGAGGGGGGAAAGAAAGGGGACATTACGATTAGCATGTATAATGTGGGGGGAGGGGTATGGGGAGGGCTGTGCAACACAGAGAAGACAAGAATCACTCTTCTACAGCATCTTACTACGCTGATGGACAGTGACTGTGATGGGGTCTGTGGTGGGGACTTGGTGATGGGGGGAGTCTAGTAAACATAATGTTCCTCATGTAATTATAGATTAATGATACCAAAAAAAAAAAGTGGATATGAGAATCAACCTGTTGTCTATTAAACCAAAGATAAGAGTTTTACCAAAGTATAATATAAAACAGTAACACTCTTTGTACTATATTTTTAAGATTTGCAAAAAAAACTTTTCTTCATCAAAAAAAAAGAAATGTGAACACACAACAGGTTTATTAGGGTTTCCTGTACCAATAAATATGAGAACCAATGCTTTAGAAAGCCAGATGGGCTAACATAAATAGCTTTAACTTGATCCTTTCTCTCACTGGTCTCAATAATACTGAGGTTTCCAACAGGTGTGACACAAATTTGTATTAGATATAACCAAGATGTTTTTCTCTCAGGTCTTAGGGGTGCCAAGAGTGGCCTAGTACAGTAAAAGACCTCAAACTAGTTGGCACCAACCCCACCAGTTTATTGCAGTGTGCTGTACAGATATTATCATCTTATTTTCCACATGTACTATGCGAAAGGCTGACGAGGCTTAGTAAAACTGCCTTATAGCTAGTAATCTGGTTTCAAATGTCCAAGCCATTCTTCACATTACTGTCATCTGAAATGTACTGAACAAATTACATAAGCAATGGGTTAAACTGGAAGTCTCTGGAATGATGCTAGTTACTACTTTTTTAATTAATACATTTTTTGAAGGCAGTAATAATTTCACATTTCTTATTTCTTTTCTAATTAAAGTTTAAAATGACTATATGAGAATTACAAGAAACATGGTAATTATCTCTTTCCACAGCATGAGTCAAACTTTCAAGGTGAACCTGATAGCAAAAGAAATGGTAATCTATCAATAAAAATACATTAAACCATATCTAAACTAAAGAATAATAAAAAGTCTTTTCCTCCTTAAAGTATCAGTGAGAAAAAGCATTTACTATGTTTGGGTAAAAAAGAAAAATTTATCATATGGACTATATACTCAAAATAAGACTTCACTCATTCAATAAATACTTTAAGGATACACTGAACACATCTGGAAAAAAATGGTAAGAGAAAATATTTTTTATATTGCATATGTTCAAACAATCATCCTTCAAATATTTCTTCATCTGTAAATTCTGAATATACTTACCTTATACAATTTTTCTGTGAAGATTAAGTTAAAGGATAAATACTGCTTTATCCAGAATGCTACTGCATTTCATTCTTTTTTTTAAAGTTGTGCTTAACCACTAGTACTTTAGCAATTATATTTACTAACAATTCTCCGGATAAAAGAAGTTTTATATTTGAACCACACATAGGTTAAATGGGTGTTTGTAAATTAGTCTGGGAACTTTTTTCATTCAACTGGGAAACACACTGCAAATATTTTAAAATTAGTTTCAGAATGACACCTTTATAAACAATGAACTGTACATAAAATGCTTGGTAGATAAAAATATCCAACTATTTAACCAATATAAATTGTAGCCCATTATGGAGGCTCAGAAGTCTGGTGTTTTTCAAGAAGTTCAATATTTGATACCCAATTTACCTAAGTAAACTCCTATTTATAAAGTACTGCCATCTTAAATTTAAAGGTGATAAAGAAAATGCTAATTAACTTAATGGTTCATAAAACAACTGATAAAGTGTTACTCACGAGAATATAGCAGAGACTTTGGCAATTCAAAAAAATAATAAATGTTGCACAATAAATGCAAAGGTTACAAAAGCAAAATCTTAGTAAATGAAGCCCATAAGGACCTAAGAATCAGTTAAGTTTTAGTAACAACTTTTTATTAAGAAAATAAGCATTAAAAAGATTATGCATCAGAGTTCTAGCAGGAACAGAAAGTCTAAAAATTAGATTTAATCCTCCCACTACAATAATGCACCTAGTTCTGATTTTTACATCCATGTAAAGAAACTATAAAAAAGTTCAGAGAAATGCAAATTTCTAAAGACAATGAAAGAATAAGAAAAATTAAATGTGGCAGCTTTACTCAAAGAACAGAGAGCCCAGTGTGTTAGTAATAAAGCTAAACACTACTTGTGTGCCATTAGTAGTTTTTAGGAATGTGAGAGAAAAGGGAGGTAAGGAGGAGGAGATGAAGGAGAGAGTAAACAAGAGAAAAAATAATGTGCAAGATGATGGATTTCTTTTATCGTTTCAGAGCATGGTGTTGTGAGCTATTTAAGCAATGCTTTAGGATGATCATTATGATCCATTATACTTTAAGAATGTTTTTGTATTTTTTTAATCAATCCAATGATAACTATTTGCATTATGGGGATGGAAAGGCCTGTATAGAAACCACCCTCCCCTTCCCCAACAACAAAAGAGAAAGTTAGGAGGTATTAACAAAGGACCAGGAGAGTTCAGAAAAGATGTTTGAGGAGAGCAGGGAGAGGTATGTGCTGGGGAAGCTGGAAGAGAGGAAGACTTCTCAGGAGAAATATTTGTAATTTGGCCTTTAAAAAAAGAAACTACAATTCTACAACAAAAATTTCCATCAGAGAGTACAGTATGAGTCTTAACCTTGGCAGAAGGGACACCCAAAGATACCTATGTCTTAATCCTAGAACCTCCGAATACCTATTATATGGCAAGAAGGACTTTGTGAGATATTATTAAAGTAATGGACATTCAAACAGGGAGATCATTCCTGATTATTTGAGTGGGCCCAACCTAAGCAATCACATGAGTTCTTAAAAAGCAGACAGTCTTCTCTGGCTGTGGTCAGAAAGATGCAGCAGCAGGAGGCAGAGAGATGGGAAGCATGAGCCTTGACCCACCACTCCTGCAGGGGACCACAGGGACAGCCGGAGGAGAGCACAGGCAGCCTCCAGGGGCATAGACTGGCCCTGACTGAAAGCAAGGTGAGGGAACCTCAGCTCTGAGACCACAAAGAACTCAACATGGCCAAGAATATGAAGACTCTGGCAGCAGATTCTTCCCTAGGCTCTCCAGCAAGGAATACAGCCCAAGTCAACACCCTGATTTTTTTTTTTTTCTGTTTGATATACTTTAATGCTTGAAAGGCAAAAATGTACAAGTCATCCATTGTTTTCTTTTGTTTTTTTTTTTTAGATAATTATTTTTTATTGAAGGGTAGTTGACACACAGTATTACATTAGTTTCAGGTCAACACCCTGATTTTAGCTGTGAAGACCCTAAATAAGAGAACCCTGCTGAGCCCACCCAGATTTCTGATCTATAGAAACAGTGAGATAATATATTTGTGTTACTTAAAGCTGTTAATGCAAGTTAAGTCAGCAAGAAAACTAAAATAGATGGCAAAATATATTTGAACAAAATTTACTTGTTTCAGGAACAAATATATTTCAAAGTTGCCAGAGCAAAGGGTGTATGGGTAAGGAAGAATGGAAGAGAGCATAGGGTTCACATGAAATTGGAAAGGAAAGTAGAATCTAGATTATGAAAAATCTAAGATTTTCTTTTGCAACCCTTGGAGAGATGCTCAAACTTTTGTTTAAAGTGGGAGAGATGATGGAAAACAGCAAATGACAGGAACACTGCTATTGGGGGCTGAGAGGGAGACGGCAGGGAGATTAGTGATTAGTTAGGAGTGTATTACAATCATCTATGCAAGAGCTAGTAAGAGCCTGAATCAAAACAATGAGAACAAAGAAACAGAACCAACAAGAATTGGGGTATTTCAGAAGCAAGAACACAGGTCTTGGCCTCTGACTGACGCTGGAGATGGCCAAGCAGTCCTGGGCGGCTCAAAGTACTTGAGCCTTGACCGTTCAGTGGATGGTGGTGTGCAAGAGTCAAGGAACGAAAGGCAGGCACTGTATTTTTTTTTTAATTTTTTAATTTTGGTATCATTAATCTACGATTACATGAAGAACATTATGTTTACTAGGCTCCCCCCTTCACCAAGTCCCCCCCACATACCCCTTCACAATCACTGTCCATCAGCATAGTAAGATGCTGTAAAATCACTACTTGTCTGCTCTCTGTTGCACAGCGCTCCCCGTGCCCCCCCCCACACTATACATGCTAATCGTAATGCCCCCTTTCTTTTTCCCCACCCTTGTCCCTCCCTAGTCCCTTTCCCTTTGGTAACTATTAGTCCATTCGTGGGTTCTGTGATTCCGCTGCTGTTTTGTTCCTTCAGTTTTCCTTTGTTCTTATACTCCACATATGAGTGAAATCATTTGGTACTTGTCTTTCTCCGCCTGGCTTATTTCACTGAGCATAATACCCTCTAGCTCCATCCATGTTGTTGCAAATGGTAGGATTTGTTTTTTTCTTATGGCTGAGTAATATTCCATTGTGTATATGTACCACATCTTCTTTATCCATTCATCTACTGACGGACATTTAGGTTGCTTCCATATCTTAGCTATTGTAAATAGTGCAGCGATAAACATAGGGGTGCATCTGTCTTTTTCAAACTGGAGTGCTGCATTCTTAGGGTAAATTCCTAGAAGTGGAATTCCTGGGTCAAATGGTATTTCTATTTTGAGGAACCTCCATACTGCTTTCCACAATGGTTGAACTAATTTACATTCCCAACAGCAGTGTAGGAAGGTTCCCCTTTCTCCACAACCTTGCCAACATTTGTTGTTGTTTGTCTTTTCGATGATGGCGATCCTTACTGGTGTGAGGTGATATCTCATTGTGGTTTTAATTTGCATTTCTCTGATGACAAGCAATGTGGAGCATCTTTTCATGTGTCTGTTGGCCATCTGAATTTCTCCTTTAAAGAACTGTCTATTCGGTCTTCTGCCCATTTTTTAATTTGGCTTATTTGCTTTTTGTTTGTTGAGGTGTGTGAGCTCTTTATATATTTTGGATGTCAACCCTTTATCAGATCTGTCATTTATGAGTATATTCTCCCATACTGTAGGATACTTTTTTGTTCTATTGATGGTGTCCTTTGCTGTACAGAAGCTTTTCAGCTTGATAGAGTCCTACTTGTTCATTTTTGCTTTTGTTTCCCTTGCCTGGGGAGGTATGTTCATGAAGAGGTTGCTCATGTTTATGTCCATGAGATTTTTGCCTATGTTTTTTTCTAAGAGTTTTAAGGTTTCATGACTTACATTCAGGTCTTTGATCCATTTTGAATTTACTTTTGTGTATGGGGTTAGACACCAGTTTCATTCTCTTACATGTAGCTGTCCAGTTTTGCCAGCACCATCTGTTGAGACTGTCATTTCTCCATCAGGCACTGTATTTTAAGAGGCTTAAAAACAAGAGAGAAATATACCCTGCTCCTCTAATTTTAAAATAAATGGTAGACACAGGAGTTTTTAAAAAAGCAGTGAGCAGGCACAAAAACACCTGTTTTGTTAGGCTCTATTACCTCTACTGTTGCTTTCCGGATAGGCGAGTGTAGGCTTATTTGGGGAGCGTCGTAGGTCACTATTAAGGAAAGGCTTATCTGGTGGGTATACTACATAGGGAGATGAGGAATGGTGAACCATACTTCCGTTAGACCTTGATGGTTTGGCTAAGATGTTCTGAAAAATAAAAATACAGAAATTATCTTTCAAAATATTGAACCAGAAAAAACATGTGAATATTTATATGTTCCTGACTAAGAACTGGACTTCCATATGTTCCACTGACAGAGACAACTGAAAAAACAGTCCATTGACCATACACAACAGAATTCAATCACTGCAGTTAATCCTCGAACAAGGAGGGCCTGGTTAGGGGTGCTGTGCAGTCAAAATCTGTGTATGACTCTTTACTCCCCAAAAACTTAACTACTAATAGCATACTGTTGACTAGAAAACTTACTGATAACACTCAGTTAACACATATTTTGCACGTTATCTGTGTTACATACTGTGTCTTACAATAAAGCTAAAGAAAAGAAGGTATTTTCCAAATTGTTGCCAATCTCCAAAAAAATTTCCAGTATGTTTATAGAAAAAATTTGCATGTAAGTGGGCCTGTGCAGTTCAAACCCATTATTGCTCAAGGGGCAATTATATTTTAAAATATAAAACTTTAGTGTTTCATATTTGTCTAAATAGAGCCATATGCCAGACACTATATAAAGGAAATAATGTGCATACAACTTGAATTAAAATGCTGCACTGAAATACTTAAGTATGCTACTCACAATGAATTTTTATATTTCATTTAAAAAAATGTACTGTAAAATATACATTCAGGAAAGTATCTTTTTATAGTATCAGCAACTGCTATGAAATGACTGAATTGATCTATCCCCAATCAGGTAAATACTTCCTGAATATTTATCAAATGTCCAAATCTCTGTGGTATACAGAAAGAAAATATGGCCTAATCCATGCCTCAAAAAACTGACATTGTTAGGAATAAATTTAAAATAATCAGAAGAAATTAAAGCTGATTCATCAAACACCTAAATATAAAAAGTATTTCCATCCACACACCATTCTGTCATAAATGGGATTCTGTCCAAATGATAACTTCAGTGCAAGGAGTGCTAACTGGAGTTTTATTTGTTGTAGGTGACATCCTGTTAGTTAACAGACCGAGACTGGGAGAAATAATGGAGATACTGAAAGCTAAGGTAGATATATGACTGCCAGCTGTTCAAAATTCCCAGACATCCATTTTTCTTATTCAATCAGCCACAGCAAAACTCAGTTCTCCATCATTATCTATTTGGAGAACTGTGCTTATAAAGCAGCAGAACAAGGTGTCTAGAAAAACAAAACACATTTTATTTAAATCTTATTAAAAACCAAGAACTGTTCCTGCAAAGCCATGCAGATTTCCAGTTACTGATTTAAGAAAGTAAATACAAAACACTACAACAAAAACTAAAGGAGATTTAACACTGCCAAAGCTCTTTCAAAGCACCATGACTTATCAGATAAGTTAATTTTAAACATGATTCTTCACAAAGAACAAACAGTAAAGTCTTCATACAAGCTACTAAAACCCTACCATTTAAAAATTACCAAAGTAACAATGGTTAGGAAGCGTTCATTATAAATATACTTTGAATATAAAGCCCCTAAACATTCACTTACAAGTTTCAAACCATTCTACTACAATTACTAAACACTACACAGATATTAACAGAAGCACTGTGCATAATTTACCAAAAAGACCCCATACCAAAACAAAATGAAAACCAACCATATTCACTACATTCACTGCCTGCTAGCTTTGTAAAAACAGTTCATATTTGTCCTTCCCTGAAAAAACATTTCTCAAAGAAGAAGATACACAAAGGCCCAACAGTGAAAAGTGCTCAACACCACTAGTTATTATGGAAATGCAAATTAAACTCACAAGATACCACCTCACTCCTCTTAGAATGGAGAAAAGGGAATGCTTGCTTGTTCACAGTTGGTGGGGTTGCCCATTGGTGCAGCCACCATGGAAAACAGTATGGAGGAACTTCAAAACACTAAAAATAAAACTACCATATGATCCAGCAATTCCACTTCTGAGAACATCTGAAGGAAATGAAAACACTAACTTGAAAAGATACATGCACCCCACATTGATAGTAGCATTATTTACAATACCCAAGACAAGTAAACAACCTAAAAGTGTCCCCTGATGAATGGATAAAAAAGTGAAGGTATGTATATATACATATGCAATGTAGCCATAAAGAATATCTTACCATTTGTGACAACATGGATGGATCTTGAGGACACAATGCTAAGTAAGTCACAAAGACAATTTAGGATCTCAGAAATGGAATTTTTAAGAAATCTGAATTCATGGAGTAAGACAGAAGAGGTAAGACTTGTGGTTCCCAGAGGCAGCAGGTAGGAGAGAGGGGGAACTGGAGGAAAGTGGTCAAAAGATACAGACTTCCAGTTATAAGATAAGTACCAGGGTTGTAATGTACAGCGTGATGCCTATGGCTAACACTGCTGTATGATATATAGGAAAATTGTTAAGAGAGTAAATCCTAAGAGGTTTCATCACAAGGAGAAAAAGGGAATTTACTTTTATTTTGAGAAGATGGATGGTAACTAAACCTACTGTGGTAATCATTTCACATCAGAGGTAAATCAACCATCATGCTGTATGTGATGTATGTCAATTATTTTTCCATAAAACTGGAAAAAAAAGATTTGTCCTTCAATAATATTTGTCAAATATGTATCATCACAATGCTGCAAATTATGGAATGTCTTTTTATGTAAAAATACAAGTCATGGTGATTTTCTTTTTTTGGGGGGAAAGCAATTTTGAATGTATTCCATTTTCTAAGTCAGCCATTTTCGTTTGAATGTCACGGTTCATGCAATGAAAAGCACTGTCACTACGAATATGCTGGGTCATGTCCCCCTTTGCTGCCCAAAGTCTGAAACGAAGAATAGGAATATACAGATCAACCAACAGCAAAAGAAGACAGGAAATAATTTTATGTCTTTGCAAAAATTACTTACAAGAACTACTCTGACATGAGATTAAATCAAGAAATGCGATACTAGTAACTCAATTTATACACACAATTGTGTCTATTAAAAATAGTAAAGGATAAATTGTGGTATATACATACATTATTATTCAGCCTTAAAAAGGAAGGAAATCCTATCATATGCCACAATATGGATGAATCTTGAGTGCTATGCTTAGTGAAAGAAGCCAGACACAAAAAGACAAACACTTTATGATTCCACTTACATGAGGTATACACAGTCAAATTAATAGAAACAGAAAGTAGAATGGTGGTTACCAGGGGGGTGAAGGTAGGTCATTGCAAAGGGGAGTTGCGTAATGGATAGTTTCCATTCTGCAAGATAAAAAAGTTCAGAGATCTGTTTCCCAACAATGTAAATATACTTAACAGTACTGAACTATTATACACTTAAAAATGATTAAAATGGTAAAGTGTTAGGTATATACCTAAGAATAATAAAATAGTTAAGAAGTCTTAATAGCCAGGTCTTCCAAGTAAGAAAACTGGGGAAGTTACACAACTCAGGGATTAGAAAGGTAGTATTTTTAAGAGTTGGGAAGAACCACAGAAACAATCTAGTATACTCTCCTTGTTTTTATAAAAGAGGAAAAGGAGGTTTGAAAAAGTTGCCTCACCTACCTGCTCTTCCACCCTTCCACCCCAACCTTACTGTCTACAGATTAACTCAACAATTAACCAGTTCTCAAAAGAGAACCCACCAACCTGCCTACAATCCGTTCTCATACACTCTGCCTTCCCCCTCCTGAAACAAGGAACAAGCTTGTGTATTAGACCTGTCTCCATTTACCCCATTGAAAAGTCTTGGTTCCTATACAACCCCTGTCCTTCCTGATGCCATCTTTTTCCTCCTCAAAACTAGATCATCCGCACGCTATTAAGGACAAAAGAAAACAAAAACGAACAAAACAACTTTCTGGAGCTTTAGGGCTCCCCCCTCATTTCTCAGCTTTTATAACAAAATCCCTTAAAACAATTGTTTGCACCTGCTGTCACCTCTTAATCACCTTTCCCTCTTACCCTTCCAACTGGACTGAAGTCCTCACTGATTTCAGATAACAGGTCTTTTAAGCTCACAAATGACTTTAACACTGAATTCAGTGACTTTCCAGAAGCATGTGATACAAAAGATCATTCCAACACTTTGTTTAGTGGACGGACACCACATCTGGTTTTCCTAACACACAGGCCTTTCCCTCAGAATCTCTACAGCCCTCTCTTCTTCCTCTTTCTAAATGCTGAAATTCCTCAAAGTTTAGTCCTTTCCAACTCTTCTCATTTTCAACTACATTAGCACTCGGCTTTGAAACAAGTATCTCATGATAACTTTCAACTTTAAATATGGAATCCAGGGTTCTCCCTCTTAATTCCTATATTCAAATCAACCTTCCTACTCATGTCTTCACTTGCATGTTATTATGGACATCTCAAACTTAACGTGTCTATAATCAAATTACTGAATCTACTATGAAAACCTCCCTGTTCCTCTTCCAGCATACAATAACAATGGCCATCATTTTTTGAGCTGCTCCGGCCAGAATCCTTGGATGGAGTAATTTCTCATACATCCCACGTACACTCCTTCAGTAAATCTTGTTGGGTCTCTGTCTTCAGAATATATCCAGAAACTTTCCAACTTCTCATCATTTCTACTACTAACACCCTGGTAGATACCATTATGATCTTTTGTCTAGATTACCTTAATAGCATCCTAACCATCCTTGTGTACATCCTCTTATAGTCTGTTCTCCCAAAAGTCATTACAATTTTTATTTAAAGTAAGTTAATTCAAGTAATACCCCTCAACAAAACCTTCCAACAGCTTTCCATCACAAAATAAAATCCACAATTCTCATCATGGCTTATAAAGCCCCACATAATCTGATCCCAGGCTAACCCTGACCCCATTCCCTATCACTCACTCTCCACACTACTCCCCAACCCCTATTTCCCAGCTATACTGGCCAACTTTTGGATTTCTAAAATGCACATTACACTCCATTTTTATCTGCTAAGTTTTCTCATCCTGGTATGCTCCCTTACTCACACCATTCAGTTATCTGCTCAAAAGTCTGTCAGTGAGGCCTTCCCTGACCACCCTACCTAAAGGAGCACCCTTATGTCAGTCTACCGCTTCAGTCTTTTTTTAAATAACATTTATTTCTACCTATATTTTATCCGTATGCCCTGTGGAATAATACAAAAATGTATTTAGTTTTGGTCCCTGGTTCTTGACACACAGATTCAAAGACTCTGGGAATTTCTTAGGTAATAGGAGTATTTTTTTTATGCTAATAAATCGGGCCCCTAAATAGCTAAATAAAGAGGTGGGCTGGTGGCCGCAAAAACCAACAGGGTGATTAGAGGTTTAGAAATTTTAGCCCCACCCCTGACCTCAGGAAAACGGAGAGGGGCTAGAGATTGAGTTCAATCACCAATGGTGACTGACTTAAATCAATCACGTCTCCATAACGAAACTTCCGTAAAAACTCTGAGGTTCTAGGAGCATCCACATTGGTCATGGAAGTCCCTTTACATCTTGGCTCTACTTGTCCCTTCCGCTTAGCTGTTTCTGAGTTGTATCCTTTATTTAAAAAAGCAAGCAGTAACTGTTAGTACAGTTGACCTTTTAACAACGCAGGAGGATTAGGTGTGCTGGTCCTCCTCACCCCCACCATGCGATTGGGAATCTATGTATTAACTTTTGACTCTCCAAAAACTTTACTAATAGCCTACTGTTGATTGGAAGCTTTACCAGGAATATGAGCAGTCAATTAGTACATATTTTGTATATGTATCATATACTGTATTCTTCCCGTAAAGATACAGAAAAAGGTTTTCAAATTGCCACACATCTCCCAAAAGCTATCCAATATATTCATTGAAAGAAATCTGTGTAATAAATATAAGTGGACTTGCACAGTTCAGACTCACACTGTTTCACAGGTCAACTGTATAGCGCTTTCCTGAGTAAATTTTTCTAGCATATTATTGAATGTGATGGGAGAGGGGCATGGGAACTCTGTCATCTGTAGTTGGCTGGACAGAGATGCCAGGTACCTTGGGGACATCTGGGACTTACAGATGGTGACTGAAGTGGGGGCGGTCTTGTGGGACTTAACCACACTATCTCCAGGTAGTGTGAGAAGTGAATTAAACTGTAGGACACCCAGTTGGTGGTAGAAGAATTGATGCTGGGAAAATATCATCCCCCCTAGAGTTTAAGTTCCAATAAAGACACTCGACAAATATGCTTAACAAATCTACTGAATGAATTAATTATACAATTCCTCTGCAATACAGAAAAACTGCTCATTGAATTCCCCTATTCATAAAGTTACCATAACCCTTTGAAAGACAGTGAAAAGCTTTTCGTTTCCTTTATATCAAATAACAACAAACTGCACAAATGTCATAAGGCTGTGTAGAAAGTTATCATAGCAGACATGAGACTGCTATCCTTAAAAATGTCTGCTTGCAAGGTTGCTTCTTGGATGGTGTCTGGGAACTTGAATGTTGGAAAGATTCTGACTGTCACCATAAGTGTACAGGGATCCCTAAGAGCAGCCCCAGGTTCAATGATTTGCTAAGAAGAACTGACAGGACTCAGAGTACGGCTATAAAATAGCAAAAGGATACAAAGCAAAATCAGCAATAGGAAAAGACACATGGTATAAGACATCAGGTGAAAGCTTTCGAAATTCCTCTCCAGGTGGATCCAATACAGGATATGCTTAATTCCCCTAACAACTGATGTTAACAACTAACATGAAGTGCTGTCTAACAAGTAACCTCCCTACACCCAATGGCCAAGGTTTTAAGTGGGGGCTCACGTTCCTGACTCCCAAAGAGAAAGCAAGTTTTCAAAAGAGACCACACTGTTTATGCAAACACTTTAGGCACAGTGAGCCACTCTTATACTTTACACTTAAGTTTTATATTAGTGTGGGAAATTGTTATCAATCAAGTTCACAGGTGCCAACCTGCAAAAATGGGTCTTTCTAAAGACAGAGGTCACCTGGGACTTAACATTTCAAGTGACTTCTTGCTTCAGTCAGAATGTTCATGATCTCTCCCCCCATATATCCTAAAAACAGTAAGTTATAAGCCTCAAACTCACACTGTACTTTACAATGTATATTTCCATTAACTGGGTTGATTCTCACAAGAATCATGACAAGAACGTATCTTCACTTTATAGTTCAGGAAAATATTCTTGGATTTATTTTCAGAACAGTGAACATAGTATTTTCAATTTGATAGCAAATTATTTTTCTAAGCATATTTACATTGTCCTTTATCACAAAAACCCTGTGAAGTAGTATAGCAAATATTACTCTCCCCACTTTGTAGGTGAAAAAACAGAGGCTAAGAAAAGTTAAGCATTTGGTCAAGGTCCCACAGCTACTAAAAATCGTCCAATTTCTAATCTAGTACTTTTTCTATGACCCCAAGCATTCAATACATATTGTTTCAACTAATATATGATTCTAGAAGAAACTTTCAGGATTAAAGGCAAATGTTTAACCTGATCATTTTCTTTTCTGGCAGCTTTGGTTATTGGGCACATATCCTTAGGAACACTTAATCAAATATTTACTGAAAATCTCTTGTGTATGACACTGTGTTAGTGTGAAGGATAAATATAAATTTGTATCATTTTCCTCCTCAAATGAAATGTGCCACACTGAGGGAAAAAAACAGATACACAGAAACTTAACATACAATTTAGCAAACCATACCCAGCTATATAAAAAAAGATACAGTATGGATCCTATGTTAAAGATGGCGGCGTGAGAGGAGAGACAGAGGCTTCCTCCTAAAACTGGATACAATTAGAAAATTTAGTTGGCGCAACTAATCCTGAGAGAGCAACAGGAAAGAGGATGGCATCAGACTGCATACACCTGGAGAAAAGAGCAGACCTCAGCGAATAGGGTAACGTACCAGAGCAGTGGCTCCATGGGCCCCCAGCCCCTCCCCCACCCCAGCTCACCGGCAGGAGGAAGAGAAACAGAGCAGGGAGGGAGTGGAAGGCTTGGGACTGCTGAATACCTAGCTCCGGAGATGTGCTCTGGGGGCACAAACCTACATTTCATGGTGCTTTCATGAGACTCGCATGACTACTGGGTTGGAAAGTTAATACAGGAAGAGTTCCTGGGGAGACTGGGATTCCGGTTGCTTGTGGAAAGCAGGGATCCATATCCGGCTGCTCTGGGACAAAAACTTATACCTGTGTGACTGGCCCACTGGCTCAGGCAGTGGAGAAAGGCACAGAACACAGGAGGCGGGGAACAGCTCTTTCCTACCCCCAGGCACCAGTACCGCTCCCCTGTGACCCCCGATATTGCTTCAGGGGCTCAGCAGCTCCAGAATAGAGCTTCTGGACACTAGAGGGCGCCATATACAAACATGAAACGCCAAAGGAACCTTGTCCAGAGTAAAATTATTAATACAACTCCCGAGAAAGATTTAAATGATATGGACCTCATGACTCTTCCTGAAAGGGAGTTCAAAATAAAAATCATCAACATCCTAATGGAGGTACGGAAAGACATCCAAGAACTCAGGAATGAATTCAGGTCAGAGATCCAATCATTAAAGAACACGATGGAGGGTATTAAAAGCAGGTTGGATATGGTGGAGGAGACAATAAATGAAATAGAAACTAGAGAAGAGGAATACAAAGAAGTTGAGGCACAGAGAGAAAAAAGAATCTCTAAAAATGAAAGAATATTGAGAGAACTGTGTGACCAATCCAAGCAGAACAATATTCGCATTATAGGGATACCAGAAGAAGAAGAAGAGAGAGAAAGGGATAGAAAGTGTCTTTGAGGAGGTAGTTGCTGAAAACTTCCCCAGTCTGGGGAAGGACATGGTCTGTCAGGCCATGGAGATCCACAGATCCCCCAACACAAGGGACCCAAGGAAGACAACAGCAAGACACATAGTAATTAAAATGGGAAAGATCAAGGATAAGGACAGACTGTTAAAAGCAGCCAGAGGCAGAAATAAGATCACATACAAAGGAAAGCCCATCAGACTAACATCAGACTTCTCAGCAGAAACCTTACAGGCCAGAAGGGAGTGGCATGATGTATTAAATGCCATGAAGCAGATGGGCCTGGAACCAAGATTACTTTATCCAGCAAGATTATCATTTAAATTTGAAGGAGGGATAAAACAATTTCCAGATAAGCAAAAGCTGAGAGAGTTTACCTCCCACAAACGATCTCTGCAGCCTATTTTGGAGGGACTGCTATAGATGGAAGTGTTCCTAGGGTTGGATAGCTGTCACCAGAGGTAGTAAAATCACGGTAGGGAAGGTGGAGCAGCTGATTGCGAGGCACATGCAAAATTAAATTGACTATCCCCAAAGTGAATAAAGGGATAGACAAAAAGTACAGAATTTGATACCTAATATATAAAGAATGAAGGAGGAAGAAAAAGGAGGAGAAACAGAAAAGAACCTTTAGATTGTGTTTGTAACAGCATACTAAGTGAGTTCACTTAGACTCTTAGATAGTAAGGAAAGTAACCTGGAACCTTAGGCAACCACGAATCTAAAGCCTGAAATGGCAATAAGTACATACCTATTGATAATCACCCTAAATGTAAATGAACTGAATGCACCAATCAAAGGACATAGAGTCACTGAATGGATAAAAAAACAAGACCCATATATGCTTACAAGAGACTCATCTCAAACCCAAAGACATGCACAGAATAAAAGTCAAGGGATGGAAAAAGATATTTCATGCAAACAATAGGGAGAAAAAAGCAGGTGTTGCGGTACTAGTATCAGACAAAATAGACTTCAAAACAAAGAAAGTAACAAGAGATAAAGACGGACATTGCATAATGATAAAGGGCTCAGTCCAACAAGAGGATATAACCATTATAAATATATATGCACCCAACACAGGAGCACCAGCATATGTGAAACAAATACTAACAGAACTAAAGGAGGAAATAGAATGCAATGCATTCATTTTAGGATAATTCAACACACCATTCACTCCAAAGGACAGATCCACCAGACAGAAAATAAGTAAGGACACAGAGGTACTGAACAACACACTAGAACAGATGGACCTAATAGACATCTATAGAACTCTACACCCAAAAGCAACAGGATACACATTCTTCTCAAGTGCACATGGAACATTCTCCAGAATAGACCACATACTAGGCCACAAGAAGAGCCTCAGTAAATTCCAAAAGATTGAAATCCTACCAACCAACTTTTCAGACCACAAAGGTATAAAACTAGAAATAAATTGTACAAAGAAAGCAAAAAGGCTCACAAACACATGGAGGCTTAACAACACGCTTTTAAATAGTCAATGGATCAACAACCAAATTAAAATGGAGATCCAGCAATATATGGAAATAAATGACGACAACAACACAAAGCCCCAAATTCTGTGGGACGCAGCGAAAGCAGTCTTAAGAGGAAAGTATATAGCAATCCAGGCATATTTAAGGAAGGAAGAAACAAACCCAAATGAATAGTCTAACGTCACAATTATCAAAATTGGAAAAAGAAGAACAAATGAGGCCTAAGGTCAGCAGAAGGAGGGACATAATAAAGATCAGAGAAGAAATAAACAAAATTGAGAAGAATAAAACAATAGAAAAAATCAATGAAACCAAGAGCTGGTTCTTTGAGAATATAAACAAAATAGATAAGCCTCTAGCCAGACAATTATTAAGAGAAAAAGAGAATCAAAACACATCAACAGAATCACAAATGAGAACGGAAAAATCACGACAGACTCCACAGAAATACAAAGAATTATTAAAGACTACTATGAAAACCTATATGCCAACATGCTGGAAAACCTAGAAGAAATGGACAAATTCCTAGAAAAATACAACCTTCCAAGACTGACCAAGGAAGAAACACAAAAGTTATACAAATCCATTACGAGCAAAGAAATTGAAACGGTAATCAAAAAACTACCCAAGAACAAAACACCCGGGCCGGACGGATTTACCTCGGAATTTAATCAAACACACAGAGAAGACATAATACCCATTCTCCTTAAAGTTTTCCAAAAAAATAGAAGAGGAGGGAATACTCCCAAACTCATTCTATGAAGCCAACATCACCCTAATACCAAAACCAGGCAAAGACCCCACCAAAAAAGAAAATTACAGACCAATATCCCTGATGTATGTAGATGCAAAAACACTTAATAAAATATTAGCAAACCGAATTCAAAAGTATATCAAAAGGATCATACACCATGACCAAGTGGGATTCATCCCAGGGATGCAAGGATGGTACAACATTCGAAAATCCATCAACATCATCCACCACATCAACAAAAAGAAAGACAAAAACCACATGATCATCTCCATAGATGCTGAAAAAGCATTTGACAAAATTCAACATCCATTCATGATAAAAATTCTTAGCAAAATGGGAATAGAGGGCAAGTACCTCAATATAATAAAGGCCATATATCATAAACCCACAGCCAACATTATACTGAACAGCAAGAAGCTGAAAGCTTTTCCTCTGAGATCGGGAACTAGACAGGGATGTCCACTCTCCCACTGCTATTTAACATAGTACTGGAGGTCCTAGCCACGGCAATCAGACAAAACAAAGAAATACAAGGAATCCAGATTAGTAAAGAAGAAGTTAAACTGTCACTATTTGCAGATGACATGATACTGTACATAAAAAACCCTAAAGACTCCACCCCAAAACTACTAGAACTGATATCAGAATACAGCAAGGTTGCAGGATACAAAATTAACACACAGAAATCTGTAGCTTTCCTATACACTAACAATGAACCAATAGAAAGAGAAATCAGGAAAACAATTCCATTCACAATTGCATCAAAAAGAATAAAATACCTAGGAATAAATCTAACCAAAGAAGTGAATGACCTATACTCTGAAAACTACAAGTCACTCTTAAGAGAAATTAAAGGGGACACTAACAGATGGAAACTCATCCCATGCTCGTGGCTAGGAAGAATTAATATTGTCAAAATGGCCATCCTGCTCAAAGCAATATACAGATTTGATGCAATCCCTATCAAATTACCAGCAACATTCTTCAATGAACTGGAACAAATAATTCAAAAATGCTTATGGAAACACCAAAGACCCTCAATAGCCAAAGCAATCCTGAGAAAGAAGAATAAAGTAGGGGGGATCTCACTCCTCAATTTCAAGCTCTACTATAAAGCCATAGTAATCAAGACAGTTTGGTACTGGCACAAGAGCAGAGCCACAGACCAATGGAACAGACTAGAGAATCCAGACATTAACCCAAACATATATGGTCAATTAATATTTGATAAAGGAGCCATGGACATACAATGGGGAAATGACAGTCTCTTCAACAGATGGTGCTGGCAAAACTGGACAGCTACATGTAGGAGAATGAAACTGGACCGTTGTCTAACCCCATATACAAAAGTAAATTCAAAATGGATCAAAGACCTGAATGTAAGCCATGAAACCATTAAACTCATGGAAAAAAACATAGGCAAAAACCTCCTAGACATAAACATGAGCGACCTCTTCTTGAACATATCTCCCCGGGCAAAGAAAACAACAGCAAGAATGAACAAGTGGGACTGAAGGGCCCCCACCAGTAAGATGGCAAACTTACGGCTTCTCTTCCGGATCCTCAGTTCCCGACGGTGCCACCTAAAGACCAATCACCTCTCTCCCCACTCCCACTCCCAGCACCTAGCCAATAGCCACCAGCCCCGTAGAGGTAACACCGCAATCACCCCATGCCCCTTCCTATATAACCCAGCACCTTTCCCCAATAAAGCGGAATTCTCTGGTGAATTGCTGCTGTGTGTCGCTCCTTTCCTTTCATTGGTGCCGAAACCCGGGAGACGGGACAGCCCAGCTGGGCCCCGTCTTCCCCCGACACCAGCAGCAGCTTGCCCTCGTCCTCTTTTTCCGGCACTGGCTCCTCACACTCACCACTCCTCTTTGGCCTTTAGGTAAGTTTTCCCCCAGAGTGGGCCGCTCTTCCCCGAGCTATTGCAGTGCCATTGACCATGATCGTCCGGCAAGGCCCTGACGCTTGGGGACGAAGAAGGAACTCTCCCCGCCTCCGGCCTTCACGGCTGCAGCAGACCCTCAGGCCCCCCTCTAACAGCCATAAATTGCCACCTCCGGCCTTCACAGCTGCTGCAGACCCTCAGGCCCCACTCCAACAGCCATAAATTGCCACCTCCGGCCTTCACAGCTGCTGCAGACCCTCAGGCCCCCCTCTAACAGCCATAAATTGCCACCTCCGGCCTTCACAGCTGCTGCAGACCCTCAGGCCCCCCTCCAACAGCCATAAATTGCCACCTCCGGCCTTCACAGCTGCTGCAGACCCTCAGGCCCCTCCTCCAACAGCCATAAACGAGGTGACTCCTTTGTGGATGAGAACGCTCCCTTTTCCACTTCCTCCTTCCGTTCTACCTGCCGAAATCCATTCCATCTGCCGAAAATTCCTAGTACTAGGTACCTCGGACTCCGGCACTCTGCCTTCTTAGAGAAGTCTGGGTGACAACCCACACTTCCTAAGAAACCGACTCGTATACAAGTTTCCGCAGACCCCCAAGGATCATCGGGGATGCCCTTTGTCTCCGTGCGGTCTGTTCCCAGTCCAAGGGTCACCGTTCGTCTTCCCCTGTTTGTCTCCTCCTCTGTCCTTTAGCCATGGGAGCCTCCTCATCCCTCCCTGGAAGTTCACCTCTTGAATGCCTGCTCAAGTATCTAGCCACCCTCTCCCTGACGCCTGATATAAAACCAAAACTTCTCCACAAATACTGCTCCCAAGATTGGCCGACATAGCCCCTAAACAATAACAACCAATGGCCCGCAGGGGAAACTCTTGATCCTAACATCACTCGCGATCTCTTTAACTACTACCAGCGCCTGAAAAAATGGAAGGAGATTCCCTATACCGAAGCTTTCCACCTCCTCCCCCCGCCCCCCCCCCCCAAGTTCTCCTAGCCTGCAAGCCGTCTCTCCCGCAAAAGCCTCCCTTTCACTCCCTTCCCCCTCCTCTCCTACAACAGCCCCTCCCCGTTCCTCCACCACCATCTCCTCCCCCACCTCACCCCCCTGCAGATCAAGCCTGAGCCTTTCAGCCCCCCTCTAACTAAGTTCCAAGAGCCTCCTCTGTCTTTGCCCCCATCACCTGTTTCTCCCCCACAGACTGAGCCAGAACCCTTTAGTCCTCCTCAGACTCAGTCCCGAATGCCTCCCAAAATTATCGCACCCCCCTAGGAAGTAGCAAGATCCGAAGGCATCGTGCGCATTCACGTCCCTTTCTCCTTAACAGATTTAGCCCAACTTGAAAAACGCCTAAGTTCCTTTTCCACTGATCCCACAACATATATCAGAGAGTTTCAACAGACCCTCCAATCATACAGCCTCACACATCATGACATTTTCATGCTCCTAGCCAATACCCTCCCTCCTGAGGAGCATAGACGAGTTTGGGACTTCGCCCAAACGCACGCCACCGAAACCCACAGGACTGACCCCACCTATCCCCCTGGCCCCACCGCTGTCCCCGAACAAGACCCACACTGAGATTATAACACCACCGTGAGTCTTCGCTCTCAAGATATCTTCGCCTGCTGCTTAATAGCAGGTCTGAAAAAAGCAGCTCGTAAATAGTCAATTTTCAAAAGCTCCCTCCGAGTTCTTAGACAGACTCACTCAAGCCCTATTACAGTATATCAGCCTAGACCCAGAAACGCCTGATGGGACACATGTCCTTATGACATACTTCCTAGCTCAAAGCTACCCCGACATTAAAGCTAAACTCAAAAAGTCAGAACAAGGCCCCGCTACCCCACAGACTGAGATCCTAACAGTGGCCTTTAAAGTCTTCCATAACCAGGAGGAGGAGAAAGAACGCCGTAAACAAAAGGCTGATCAGGCCAATTTCCAAATGTTGGCCCAGCTGATAAAACCACAACCTGGGCGCCCCTCTACAAACAAGCCCCCCCCCCCAGGAGCTTGTTTCAAGTACGGAAAAGAAGGGCATTGGTCAAGGGTGTGCCCCTACCCCAGATCTCCTACCACCCCATGCCCCAGATGCCACAAAAAGGGCCACTGGAGGTCTGATTGCCCAGCCACCCGAAGGGGAGGCTGGACGAACAACCCCCATCCTAAGCCCGCCGTAGTGGGGCTGGCAGAAGAAGATTGACGGGGCCCGAGAGCTTCTCGCCCGACCATTTCCATCACCAAACAAGAGCCCAGGGTTACTTTAATAGTACACGGTCGCCCCATCTCCTTCCTCCTAGATACAGGAGCCACCTTCTCAGTCTTGCGAGAATACCGGGGCCCTACCACGCCTGCCATTACTCCTACAGTCGGGGTAAAAAGTAAACAGATTTTCCCATTAAAACCCCCCCCTTTTATGCACAATCCAAGACAATCCCATACCTTTCTCCCACTCCTTCCTAGTTATGCCCCAGTGTCCCATCCCCTTACTAAGACGGGACATCCTTTCTCTCCTCCATGTTTCCATAACTATATCCACTCCCACAGCCCCCCGTACTCCCTTTCTGATGGCCCTCATAGCCCACGACCCCCCTCTACCCAATGAAAGCTCCAGTTCCGCCCTCATACACCCTGTAACTCCCAGAGTTTGGGATATTACAAGCCCCTTCGTGGCTCTATGTCCTCCTGCTTCTATCAAATTACGTGACCCTTCTCAGTATATCTGTCAGGCCCAATACCCCCTAACCACTTCAGCCCTCATAGGCCTCCAACCTATCATTCAAGATCTTTTAAACAAAAATTACCTCAGACCCACTCACTCCCCATTTAATACCCGATATTAGCTGTTAAAAAAACCAACAGATCTTTCCGCCTTGTCCAAGACCTTCGCCTCATCAACATGGCCATCGTCCCTATCCATCCCCTAGTCCCAAATCCATACACCCTTTTATCGCTGCCCTGCCTTGACCTCCCGAGACCCCTCCTCCCAAGATTCTTTCGCCTTCACCTGGATGGACCCATACACAAGACATTCTGAACAACTCACTTGAACAGTTTTGCCACAAAGCTTCCGAGTCCACCTTATTACAATACGTAGACAATCTTCTACTCTGCAGTCCCTCGTGAGAACAGTCTCAACTTGACACTGCCTCCCTACTTAACCTTCTAGCTTCCAGAGGTTACCGGGTATCCCCTGTCAAAGCTCAAATCTCTTCCCCTTCTGTCACTTACCTCCGATTTCTTCTATCTTAACAAAGAAAGTCCATTACCGTAGACAGAAAACGGCTCCTCTCTGACCTGCTCGTTCCCAAAACCAAGACAGAAATCCTTTCCTTTCTAAGCCTGGCTAAGTATTTTAGAGCGTGGATCTCTAACTTCTCCCTGTTGGCAAGACCCCTATACGACCTCAGCAAAGGCCACCCTGAAGAACCATTATCCTCCTCACCCCGACACTCCTTCATTAAGCTCCATCGAGCCCTTGTGGAAGCCCCAGCTCTCCATCTTCCTTATTTGTCGAAGCCCTTCTCATTATACATTCATGAGAGGTCCAGTCAAGCTCTAGGAGTCCTAGGCCAATATTATGGCCCATCCTTTGCCCCAGTAGCTTATCTTTCCAAGCAATTAGACCCCACAGTTCGGGAATGGGCCCCCTGCCTACAAGCATTAGCCGCTGGACAGCTCTTGCAGAAAGAAGCTCATAAACTGACATTCGGGGCGCACCTTACCATTCTGTCCCCACATCACCTAAAGGATCTCTTACCCTACAAAAGTATACAGACTCTCCCTCCCTCCAGACTCCTGACCTTACTGTCCTCTTTCCTCCAAAATCCTGTTCACCCCCTTTGCCATCCATACCCGAATCATGACTTTTTCCTCCTTTATCGCTCTCTTGCTTTTTCTCCTCATTCCTATTGTCTTCCCCGCCACCCCAGCCTCCTTTGTATAGCGATCCAAAGTAAGACAGACTTACACACACCATCAAACAAAAGTTACTGCCCTCATTGCCACATCAGACTGCCCTCTGAAAGGCTGCTCTGAGCCTTTATACCTCCACTTTCCTCCTTCCACCGAAGTGTTCACTAGCAGCTACCTTTATTCTCCCTACCTCTGCTTCCTCTATGACCAAAAACAAGCCTATTGCAGGCGATGGCAAGACACCTATGGGGGATGTCCCTACTGGTCTTGCGCCATTCACTACATGAGTAACTCCCAGTACCCACAGTATTACTCCTCCAACCATTTCATGAAATACCCCAACGGCTCATTCTCCTTATCAATCCCAGATCCCTGGGACTCTCGATGAGCCGCCGGGGTCACAGCCTCAGTTTACTATGGGGGTTCTTGACCCCCCACAGTACCCTTCATATCTCTCGAGAGCATGTTCCCTCTCACTCCCAGATCTCTCAAGTTGCATCAGATATTGGACATTCCGAAAAAGTCATTGTCCAAACTCTTGACGGCACTTCTTCATCTTCTTATTCCTCCTACTCTTAGTTACAGCTTATTCAAGACACCACCATCTTTCTCAACCACACTCTCAACACCGCCAATTGTTTCTTGTGTGCATCACTACAGCGCCCATTGCTGGCCGCCGTGCCCCTTAATATTTCCAACTACTACTTCCATGCAGAAGGACAACCCCTCTGCCCCCTGGCAGACATACCCCTGTAGGAACCAGAATACGCAGATAATCTCACCATCCACCACTGTGTAGGCCCAGCTCCACCCCTCTCCAGCGCACTTCACTGCCTCTCTATCTACACCCCTACCTCCGGCTCTAAGACTTTCACTCAACCGGGACACTTCTTTTAGTGTAATGGTAGTCTTTTCAACTCACTGCCTCCCAACTCCGATATACCCTACATTCTCGTCACCCTAATCCCACAGCTTACACTTTTACAGCATAGCAGAATTTCTTAAGCTCCAACCTCCCTTGCCCTTGCGCACAAAAAGGGCTGCTTTCCTTCCCATCATGGTTGGTATCTCTTTGACCACCTCAGCCATTGGGGCAGGGTTTTCGAGAGGAGCCTTGAGTCACTCTCTATGGGCAATTAGAAATCTCAACGACAAACTTGAGGGAGCCCTGACATCCACTGCCGATTCCCTGGCCTCTTTCCAAAGACAGGTCACTTCGCTAGCTAAGGTCACCCTTCAAAACCGGCGGTCCTTAGATCTGCTTACAGCCGAAAAGGGCGGCACCTGCGTCTTTCTTCGCAGAAGAGTGCTGCTATTACATCAATGAATCCGGCATTGTGGAAACTGACATTACCAAACTCACCGACCTTGCCTCCAGCCTCCACTCTGCTTCCAATTCCAACTCATTCTCTTCAATACTAACAAACCCCCTCCTTACCTGGCTCTGGCCCATTGCAGGCCCCATAATAATCATTCTTCTCGCCTGTCTCTTCTTACCCTGTATAATAAAGTTCATCAAATCCCAAGTCGGAAAAATCTCTAATCAAACTTTCAACCAGCTTTTACTCAGGAACTATCAGCTTCTGGCCACAGAAGATCCCTCACCCTCACGTAACCTCCTCACCACACGCTGAGATTGACCCCTCTCTCCGCTGGAAACTGTTCCTGGAAACAATGGCCGCAGACGCCTGGCTTCTGGCACCCATATCCTCTTGGAACCATTGGAATCAACAAGTCCTCGACTTATAGTTACAAGAAACCTTCATTGATTTCCAACCTGAAGAAGTCCACATCTACTCGTCCTTACTGTGGAGAGTCCTATCAACCCTTTCCCCCCAATCCTCAAGCCCTCACTCCCTTCTCCGCCCCCGTTCAGCAGGAAGCAGTCAGAAAGAAAGCAACGTCCACAACCCCATAGAGGAGAAAGGGGGGAATGAAGGGCCCCCACCAGTAAGATGGCGAACTTCCGGCTTCTCTTCTGGGTCCTCAGTTCCCGACGGCGCCACCTAAAGACCAATCACCTTTCTCCCCACTCCCAATCCCAGCACCTAGCCAATAGCCACCAGCCCCGTAGAAGTAACACCGCAATCACCCCATGCCCCTTCCTATATAACCCAGCACCTTTCCCCAATAAAGCGGAATTCTCCAGTGAATTGCTGCTGTGTGTCGCTCCTTTCCTTTCAGGGACTATATTAAGCTGAAAAGCTTCTGTACAGCAAAAGACACCATCAATAGAACAAAAAGGAACCCTACAGTATGGGAGAATATATTTGAAAATGACAGATCCGATAAAGGCTTGACGTCCAGAATATATAAAGAGCTCACACGCCTCAACAAACAAAAAACAAATAACCCAATTAAAAAATAGGCAGAGGAACTGAACAGACAGTTCTCCAAAAAAGAAATACAGATGGCCAACAGACACATGAAAAGATGCTCCACATCACTAATTATCAGAGAAATGCAAATTAAAACTACAATGAGGTATCACCTCACACCAGTAAGGATGGCTGCCATCCAAAAGACAAACAACAACAAATGTTGGCGAGGCTGTGGAGAAAGGGGAACCCTCCTGCACTGCTGGTGGGAATGTAAGTTAGTTCAGCCATTGTGGAAAGCAGTATGGAGGTACATCAAAATGCTCAAAACAGACCTACCATTTCACCCAGGAATTGCACTCCTAGGAATTTACCCTAAGAATGCAGCAATCAAGTATGAGAAAGACCAATGCACCCCTATGTTTATCGCAGCACTATTTACAATAGCCAAGAATTGGAAACAATCTAAATGTCCATCGGTAGATGAATGGATAAAGAAGATGTGGTACATATACACAATGGAATACTACTCAGCCATAAGAAAAGGGCAAATCCTACCATTTGCAGCAACATGGATGGAGCTGGAGGGTATTATGCTCAGTGAAATAAGCTCAAGCGGAGAAAGAGAAATACCAAATGATTTCACTCATCTGTGGAGTATAAGAACAAAGGAAAATCTGAAGGAACAAAACAGCAGCGGAATCACAGAACCCAAGAATGGACTAACAGGTACCAAAGGAAAACGGACTGGGGAGAATGGATGGGTAGGGAGGGATAAGGGAGGGGGAGGAATAAGGGGGGTATTAAGATCAGCATGCATGGGGGGATGGGAGAAAGGGGAGGGCTGTACAACACAGAGAAAACAAGTAGTGATTCTACAACATTTAGCTATGCTGATGGACAGTGACTCTAAAGCGGTTTATGGGGGGACCTGGTATAGGGGAGAGCCTAGTAAACATAATATTCTTCATGTAAGTGTAGATTAAAGATAACAAAAAAAAAAAAAAGAAAGAAAAGGGGGATTACTCCATGATAGGATAAAACTAACTGTAAATCAACGATTAATGCATGCTTTAAATATCTTTAACTTTGTTCACTTAAAGGGTGTCAGATGATTGGCTATGGAGGTACACTTCTCTGATAATATTCCTTTCTCTCAAAAAAAAAAAAAAAAAAAAAAAAAAAGCAGTTCCTGTGTGGTGACCTCCAATGATTTCTACACAATGGTATAAAGGGCAGATCAAAGTGTGGGCAAAGCGTCTGTTTGTGTTTATACAGAAGATCAAAGCCTAATTTGGCTACCCAGAAAATGAACTAAGATGTGATATGAAGAAGAACTTCCAACACCAGCACTCTCTGGAAGAGTCATACCAGAAGATGATTATCAAAAAACCTCAACAAAGATCCAGGCGATGCTGCAGTTATAGCTGCATTCATCCCACCGGTTCCTGGACTTGCTATTGGAATGAAGAAGGAGATATCTAAGCTGGCCTGTGCATACAGTAAAACAACAAATTTGACTGGATCTACACTGTTGGAACTCAACCAAGAATTAGGAGAAGGCAAGTTCTAGCGCTCCAAAATCTCACAACTACAGACTATCTACTGTTAAAAGAACATATGGGATGTGAACAGTTCCCAGGAATGGGCTGTTTTAATTTGTCTGATTTCTCTCAGATTGTTCAAGTACAGTTGGACAATATCCATCATATCATAGACAAATTTTCAAATGCCTAGGGTGCCTAACTGGTTTTCTTGGCCTCACTGGAGATGGCTGGTAATTATAGATCTGCTTTGGTTATGTAACTGTATTCCTATTATGTTAATGTGTGTGTGCAATTTAATTAGTAGTTTAAAAACTATACATGCTTAAATTACTCTATAAGAAGATATATTAAAGAAATAATCAATCTTCCCATGTTTTCTTCCATCTGCTACCTCTATAGCTTTTCTTCATCCTTCCTAATTACAACCCTTAAATAGAATTCGTGCCTCATATCGAATTTACCGAGTATCATAATTCCTCCAAGTGCTAAAGATACCTCAAGACAAATGCTGGGCATAGAAGCTACAGGGCATAAATATGCAAAGAAGTAAAAAGCTAACCTTTTCAAACAATATGGCCTCTCTCTCACTTACCGACTTTACATCTCCCTGTATGGCCCCGGAAGATGACTGGTTAGCCAGAGACGGGTAAGATTCCTCAAGGGAGGAACAACCTAAGACAGGCACAGTCGCAGGGGGGCCATCAGGTGAGAAATTGGGGATCAACAGAGGTGAGGCTTAGAACCTCTCCCCCCGTTTTGAGAGAAATCTTCTGCATCCGTGGATGTTTTATTGCCCTTGTCTAGCTTGGATTAACAGATAGTCTATAGGCACACACCTGATCATCTACATTTGCTCTCTTACAACACTAAACTAAGATTTCTACCTTTATCTTACATCTACCTACCACTTCAGCATTTTATTAAAAATAATAATAATAAAGGGAGAAATGTGGGATCCACATATAAATCAAGTATAAAAATCAAATGAATATTCATATTTGACCTGATTGTTTATAGTTCATAATGCGTGACCAAAACCGAAAGTTTCTGTGATGACTGCCCTTGCACTGTTCACCATGTAAGAACTTATTCACTATGTAAGAATTGTTCACCATGTAAGAACTTGTTCGTTATACTTTAGAAGATTGGAGACTGTTAAGAAGTAGGCATGGGGTTGATTAATGATTGTGCATTGAGTCCCCTATACAGAATTTTATTGTTGTTAACAACCATTTGATCAATAACTATAAGATATGCCCTCAAAAAAAACCACATCAACGGAATCAGAAATGAGAAAGGAAACATCACGATGGATCCAACAGAAATACAAAGAATTATTAGAGACTACTATGAAAAACCTATATGCTAACAAGCTGGAAAACCTAGAAGAAATGGACAACTTCCTAGAAAAATACAACCTTCTAAAACTGACCAAGGAAGAAACACAAAATCTAAACAAAGCAATTACCAGCAAAGAAATTGAAGTGGTAATCAAAAAACTACCCAAGAAAAAAACACCTGGGCCAGGATTTACCTTGGAATTTTATCAGATATACAGAGAAGATATAATACCCATTCTCTTTAAAGTTTTCCAAAAAATAGAAGAGGAAAGAATACTCCAAAACTCATTTTATGAAGCCAACATCACCCTAATACCAAAACCAGGCAAAGACCCCACCAAAAAAGAAAATTACAGACCAATATCCCTGATGAACATAGATGCAAAAATACTCAATAAAATATTAGCAAACCGAATTCAAAAATATATCAAAAGGATCATAAACCACGACCAAGTGGGATTCATCCCAGGGATGCAAGGATGGTACAACATTCGAAAATCCATCAACATCATCCACCACATCAACAAAAAAGACAAAAACCACATGATCATCTCCATAGATGCTGAAAAAGCATTTGACAAAATTCAACATCCATTCATGATAAAAACTTTCAGCAAAATGGGTATAGAGGGCAAGTATCCAAACATAATAAAAGCCATATACGATAAACCCACAGCCAACATCATACTGAACAGCGAGAAGCTGAAAGTTATTTAACATAGTACTGGAGGTCCTAGCCACAGCAATTAGGCAAAACAAAGAAATACAAGGAATCCAGATTGGTAAAGAAGAAGTTAAACTGCCACTATTTGCAGACGACATGGTATTGTACATAAAAACCCTAAAGACTCCACTCCAAAACTACTAGAACTGATATTGGAATACAGTAAAGTTGCAGGATACAAAATTAACACAGAAATCTGTGGCTTTCCTATACACTAACAATGAGCCAATAGAAAGAGAAATCAGGAAAACAATTCCATTCACAATTGCATCAAAAAGAATAAAATACCTAGGAATAAACCTAACCAAAGAAGTGAAAGACCTATACCCTGAAAACTACAAGTAACTCTTAAGAGAAATTAAAGAGGACACTAACAGATGGAAACTCAACCCATGCTCTTGGCTAGGAAGAATTAATATTGTCAAAATGGCCATCCTGCCCAAAGCAATATACAGATTTGATGCAATCCCTATCAAATTACCAACAACATTCTTCAACGAACTGGAACAAATAGTTCAATAATTCATATGGAAACACCAAAGACCCCCAATAGCCAAAGCAATCCTGAGAAAGAAGAATAAAGTGGCGGGGATCTCACTCCTCAACTTCAAGCTCTACTACAAAGCCACAGTAATCAAGACAATTTGGTACTGGCACAAGAACAGTGCCACAGACCAGTGGAACAGTTTAGAGACTCCAGACATTAACCTAAACATATATGGTCAATTAATATTCGATAAAGGAGCCATGGACATACAATGGGGAAATGACAGTCTCTTCAACAGATGGTGCTAGCAAAACTGGACAGCTACATGTAAGAGAATGAAACTGGATCACTGTCTAACTCCATACACAAAAGTAAATTCAAAATGGATCAAAGACCTGAATGTAAGTCATGAAACCATAAAACTCTTAGAAAAAAACATAGGCAAAAATCTCTTGGACATTAACATGAGTGACTTCTTCATGAATATATCTCCCTGGGCAAGGAAAACAAAAGCAAAAATGAACAAGTGGGACTATATCAAGCTGAAAAGCTTCTGCACAGCAAAGGACACCATCAATATAACAAAAAGGTACCCTACAGTATGGGAGAATAAATTCGTAAATGATAGATCCGATAACGGCTTGACATCCAAAATATATAAAGAGCTCATGCACCTCAACAAACAAAAAGCAAATAATCCAATTAAAAAATGGGCAGAGGAGCTGAACAGACAGTTCTCCAAAGAAGAAATTCAGATGGCCAACAGACACATGAAAAGATGCTCCACATCGCTAGTTATCAGAGAAATGCAAATTAAAACCACAATGAGATATCACCTCACACCATTAAGGATGGCTACCATCCAAAAGACAACAACAAATGTTGTCAAGGATGTGGAGAAAACGGAACCCTTCTGCACTGCTGGTGGGAATGTAAAGTAGTTCAACCATTGTGGAAAGCAGTATGGAGGTTCCTCAAAAAGCTCAAAATAGAAGTACCATTTGACCCAGGAATTCCACTCCTAGGAATTTATCCTAAGAATGCAGGAGCCCCGTTTGAAAAAGACACATGCACCCCTATGTTATCGCAGCACTATTTACAACAGCCAAGAAATGGAAGCAACCTAAGTGTCCATCAGTCGATGAATGGAGAAGATGTGGTACATATACACAATGGAGTATTATTCAGCCATAAGAAGAAAACAAATCCTACCATTTGCAACAACATGGATGGAGCTAGAGGGTATTATGCTCAGTGAAATACGCCAGGTGGAAAAAGACAAGTATCAAATGATTTCACTCATATGTGGAGTATAAGAACAAAGAGAAAAACTGAAGAAGCAAAACAGCAGCAGAGTCACAGAACCCAAGAATGGACTAAAAGTTACAAAAGGGAAAGGGACTGGGGAGGATGGGTGGGCAGGGAGGGACAAGGGGCATAAAGGGGCATTATGATTAGCACACATAATGTAGGAGGTGGGGGCGCAGGGAGGGTTGTACAACACAGAGAAGACAAGTAGTGATTCTACAGCATCTTACTATGCTGATGGACAGTGACTGTAATGGGGTATGTGGTGGGGACTTGATGATGGGAAGAGTCTAGTAACCTAATGTCTCTCAAGTAATTGTAGATTAATGATACCAAAAGAAAAAATTTATATATAAAAAAAGAAAATAGACAAAAGATCATGGCAGCATATTTAATGGTCAAAATCTAAAATATTCGTTTTAAATTCAGAAACAAGGCAAAGTTGTCTAGAAGTCAACTTCTGGCCAATACTGTGCTGCATTTCCTAATCTGAACATTAAGATAATGAAAATAACAGATGTTAAGACTGAAAAGGAAAAAATCCAAACTTCACAGTTTATGAACGTCTAAATAGAAAACACCAAAGAATCCTCAATCACTAGAATTAAGTTTAGGAAAGTTGCTGAACCAAATTACTATGGATGAATCAGAGATTTTATATAGAAGTTAGAAACTGCAATTTATGAAAACATAAAAAAGTAACTAGAAATACATGTAATAAATGATGGACAAGATGTGAAATTATAAAACTTTACTAAAAAATAGTAACGTTAGAAAAACCTGCAGCAACATAGCATGTTTAGATAGAAGGTTCAATATTCTGAAGACATCACTTACTATCCAAATTGAATTAGAAATTCAACACAATTTCAATCAAAATTCCAATAGCAGATTCTAGAATTTCTATTGAAAACTAGCAAAGGAACTTAAAGTAGCTTAACATTTCTCTTGAGGAACAAGGCACACAGTTGCCTTCTCAGACAAATAAAAAAGAACCACTAAGACACTGAGTACAGACTTAGGGAGACAAAGACAACAATAGAACAAAGAGCACAATAACACACTAATTCACGTATGACATTAATATATTGGCAGGTAGAATTGCAAACCATTGGGAAAAGGATGAGTTTTCAATAAATAATGCTCGAACAATTGTGTATCAGAGCACCAAAATTAATTTCAACCAAATGAAGGACTAAAGGTCCCAACTTTAAAATTTATAGAGAAAAATATAGAACATAATTAAGATCTTGGCTGTAAGAATTTAAGCATAAAGCACTAATGATAAAAAGGAAAGACTAATAAATTTTACATTAAAATTAAGAACTCCTGTTAGTCAAAAGATAACATATAACAACAAGCCAAAAAGTATATAAATACTTCTTGCAGACAGGGATTAACACCCAGAAAACAGAATGACTAACAGTAAATAAAACACACCAGTTGAAAACAGGCAAAAGACACAACGAGGCATTTCACAGAAAGAAAAAAAAACACATAAGACTCATAAAGTTATGGAAAAAAAGTGCATCTTTACTAATAATCAGGAAGTACAAATAAGAACAAGAACAGTATAGCGTTTCACACTTGCCGTTCAGCAAAAATTTAAGTGAGACAATACCATCTGTTAAGGAGGATACAGATTAAAAGGGACTGTTGGAATAAAAAAACACAACCTGACTGAAAAATGGGCAAAGGACTGCAAACAGACATTTTCTCCAAAGAAGATATACAAATGGGCAATAAATACATGAAAAGGTAAAAAAAATAAAAAAATAAAAAAATAAAAAATTAAAGGGACTGTTGGTGAGAATGTACATGGTACAATCGCTTTGGAGAACAATTCAGCATTACCATATAACACAGCCAAAGTGCATATATTCTATGACCCAGCAATTGCATAGTATATTTGCCCAATTATTTTCTCTTTCTCCGCTTCTTTTAGAAAGTGATGTGCCCCGAGTTACTGAACATATTCCACAGACCACTACTGAGTTGTAACCCATATACCCCAACCTACAGTTTAGAAAAAATCTTTATTCTAGAGCTGCCCTTCTCAAATATTTTGGTCCCAGTACCCCTTTAAACTCCTAAAAATTACTGAAGACCCCAAAGAGCTTCTGCTTATGTGGGTTGTATCTACTGACATTTATCATATTAAAAATTAAAACAGAAAATTTAAAGATATTTACTGATCTAAAGACAATAAACCCATAATGTTATAAATGTAATTTCTGAGTGAAAAATAACTATATCACCCCAAAAATTTAGTGAAAAGAGTGGCATTGTTTTACACTTTTGTAAATGACTACCAGACAGCACAGTCTAAGCATGTATCACAATCTCAAAGCGGCGGATGTGCGTGTGAGAAACCAAGAAACTGGAATTCGCAAGAAGGGCATGAAGGTGTCCATTTTACTACTGTCATAAACAGGTATTTCGTATACTTGATGTTTTAAAATCCATGACACATTCGTAAAACATTTTTAAGAGAACTAAATATGGAGCACGTTGGTTAAAGGGCCTGGCTAAAAAGTCAGCGACACCTATCAGGAGATTGGTTATTAAGTCCAAAGTCACATAAGCGTGTTGGCCATGGTTACTGGGGAAAATAAAAAAGGCCCAGGAGGAAAGACACTCTTTTGTTTCAACATTATGCTGCTTGTACTTTTTGTTTAATATCTCTACGCCCAATCATAGATGTTTTCCTAAAGCTCCTCACTAGTGAGTTGCCAAACAGCAATCAATAAATGTTACCTGCTCTAGTTACTCTTTTGGCTGCTGCTTCACCAAAAGAATACTTAATTCAAATGTACCATCTACTTCCTTTGTTCACATTTGAGATTTCCATGACAACACTTCCTAAAGACTGTTATTCATGATCCACCTGTTAAAAATCCTGGCCTCATACAATTTTCTCTTTAATACAGCTAGCTCAGTCAACATGTAATACGTATGAATTGCCTTCTAAGTTCCTGTTGTACTTTTAAAATAGGTCTTTTTGTGTTGTCTCATTTTACGATTAGCTCTTAAAACTGATGTGCTTTTTAAATTGTTGGAAATGCCAGTCTTTATTACTGGCTGGGCAACTTGAGTGTCCAAGCAGGGCTATTTCTTATACACCGTCAACTAAATTTAGTCATTTTTGTTTTGAGCGACTTCCAAATTAGATATTTGTAGTAGTAGGTAAAGTTAATTCAAGTTTTTAAACTTTGATTCGTAGCATATTAGATATTCTTAATGTACTCTTGATACTCAGAATCCACTTGAAGTTAAGCTTAGCACATAAATATATGTACAGTTTCCTATTAAACACTGTATGGAATTTCTGTCCAGGCTACCTAAGGACTAACTAAGTAGGATTGACCTCATCCCAGTATCACAGTACCTCTTCTACAATCCATCTAATACAAACTATACCTCCACACTACCTCTGCTCGTTCCAAATTATTTCAGGTTTCCTAAAAGCAATTACTGTTTTGGAGCATATCCCCAAATGCCTGTTGTGTTTTTTCCTGTTTCTGAGACAGGAACACAATTGCGGTATCACCCAGCTAGTTCACCTGCCCTTCTGGCCTACCAGGCACTGCTAAACACTCTCTAGGTTATTTCAGTACGGTAGCATTTACCAAACTGCACTGCATAATAATCTGCATAATAATTTAATCACGTGTAGTTTCTCTTCAGTGCTTTGCTCCTTCAAAGCAGGGATTCTATCCTATCCGTCTGTGTAATTATGGAGCCTAAAAGTATGCCAAGCACTCAGCATTTGCTAAATGAAGAGATAATGATTCTAATTTGAGCATCCTCTTATTTGCTATTTACCGTCAATTCCCAATGAGGCGATTCCTAAAACGCTAAGCCTTCGAAAACCCAATTCCCCAAGTATTAGTGACTTAAACTGGCTGGAGGCCCTTGCGGAGGCGAAAACAACATTAAATGGCAGCTTCTCTCCTGCCTCTCTAAAACGGCATTTACACGGCGCCGTCACAGGGGGACGTGGAAAGCGCGCGGTCTGGACAGGATAAGCCCAGAACAAAGCTACGAAGAGGACGAGGAGGCACTGCAAGCAAAAGGCGTCAGCATTAGCATCGACTACCCTGCACTCCGGACCGCGGACTACTCGCTAGCTGCCTGGGAAGCCGGTCAGCGCGCCCCTACCGGGTCTCAGCTTCCAAGAAGGGTCGTTAGACCCATCTGCTCACAGCGGCTCTGCGTACCCGCCGCCACAGTGCGGGCGCCGCCAGCCCGTCGAGGCCCCGCAGCGTGTGGCCGGCACAGCCAGGCCGGAAGGCGAGGAGGGGACGGCGGGGGCGGACACCAGCCAAGCCGGTTCCAATGGGAGGGGCGGCCTGCCCGAAGAGCGGGAGCCATAGGCGTCCCCCGCCGCTCCCCGCTCGGCCAAGAGCTCTCCGGAGGGCGAGGAGACGCAGAGGCAATAGAACCTACCCGCGGCCTCCTCGAACGCGAGCCGCTTCTTACCGAGAACTGAGAACCAGAGGTGGCAGGGACAGACGCAGCCGCCATCTTCCTGCCTGAGCAGCGGATCTCCGCAGCCTCGGACGGGCCGGGTTCTCGCACTTCTCAAGATTGCAGAGCGCCGCCCGCCAGGAGCGACCCTGAGCCAAGCCGAGCTGAGCCCAGATGGAGGGGCCGGAGCACTGGTACCTGGCCTCGAAAGCCTGCTGTACACCCCTGCGGAGACGCCCACGCTCAGTGCGCACTCGCAGAGTGACCACACTTCTTAACGGACGTCCTGAACAGCCAATCAGAATCAGAAAAGGGGCGTCTTCGGTAGGCGTGAATACGCCGCTCCTTGGTGACGTCACAAGGCGGCGCGGAGCGGGGAGGCAGGCGCTGAAATCGGTGGGGTGACAGGCGGACCTGACGGATTATCCGGCGGGCGGGGGGCTTTGTCGTCTCCAGGAACGGCTGAGGCGAATGACTGAAATAGAATAAAAACAGATGCTAAGTTCAAACACTCCATCCGTTTCCTCGGACAAAACGCCAGAGCATGAGCTTGACCAGAGGACGCCTCTCTTTGGTGAAGTACTGACTTTTCAGCCAATAAGAAATAGAATTAGGAGGGGCTTAGTAATTGGCGATACAAGTCAAGTTAAAAAAAAAAAAAAGTAGGAGCGGGCAAACCTTCGCGGACGCTTGTCCAATTGGATCGGGCAGCTCGCGCCCACACCTGAGGCCGGACGCCAGAAACGGCCCGCAGGGGCCTGGGGCGGGGCCAGCTTAAGGCCGGCTTCGCGCGCCGAGAGCGCCGTGCCGCTATTGGCCGGCCGCTGCCTCCCTTTGTGGGCGCTCTGTGCGCAGCCGGGCTGGGGCTGGGAGGGGCGTCCAGGTGACGCGCGGCCTCTTCAGCCAATCATCGGCGGAGAAGGGAGGCCGAGGAGGAAGCGGATCCGGCGCCGCGCAGCTAAATCGCAACCAACTCTCCGCTTCGTCTCCCTCCGCCGCTGTCGGGCCGCGAGCGGGAGCGGCTGGGACTGCATCGTTGGGCGGGCCGTGGGGGACGCGGAGGCGGAGGGAGACGGCGCGGCCCCGGCGGGCGCCAGGCACGGGGAGGGGGAGGAGGGGCCCGCGGCCCGGTGGCGGCGGCGCCCGAGCTCCCCGCGGGGCCCCGCCTCGGAGCGGGCGGCGGCGGCGGCGGCGGAGGAGCCCGCGGAGCAGGATGGCGGCCTCGGCCCTGTACGCCTGCACCAAGTGCACCCAGCGCTACCCCTTCGAGGAGCTCTCCCAGGGCCAGCAGCTCTGCAAGGTCCGTGGGCGCCGGGCGGCGGGCGGGCGGGGTGTGCTCGGCCGTGGCCCCGCTCTCTCAACCGGCGCTGTCGGGGTCTGGAGCTCCGGCCCCTCACCAGGGGGAACCCCTTGGTCCGAGGGCCTGAGCATTAGCTGGGGCAGGCCCCTGAGGTGAAGACAGAACCTCGTCCTCTTCCAGGTGGCGCACGAGGGGGCCGGGCCCCGACAAGGTTCAGGGGTCTCGGGTGGAGCTGAGTGAGGCAGCCGTCGGTCTGTGCCGCAGAGATCCTGGGGTGGAGATGTTTTCATCTCTATTTTCTTCTGCCTGGTCTGTCCTCTCCTTCCACCGGGAGGCAGGGGACGGTTTTTGCACTTTCTTGCTAGGAACCTGAAGCCGCAAAGCTGATGGCATCCTTCTTCCCTGTCCAGAAAAGCGAAGCGACTGGCCTGGGAACAGAATGCTCTATGATTTGGAGCTCCTCCCATCCCGTTAAAGCCGGGATGCTGTCTGTGAGCAACGGTGCAAAATATTAAGTGTTTCACATTTAACCAATCCTTGAAATCGAACCTGACAGCTTTCTTAGTTTATGCGTAGCATACACCTCACGTTTAATAAAGACAAAGACACCTATGCCTTCCCTAAGGAATAATGCTGTAATTGGCCGTTTATACTGTAAATCACACAATTGTCTACGTTTGGGGATAGGTTTTAGTGATGTTTCAGACATTCGACTAGGTTGGGTAATAATTTTCTACCAGAAAAGTGAAATTTGGGACTTCAGATAGACACTAACATATTGTCTTATTACAGGAATGTCGGATTGCTCATCCTATTGTAAAATGTACATACTGCAGATCAGAATTTCAACAGGAGAGGTTTGTATACTTAACAGTTTTTGGTTGTTAAAGACAAAGTACTGTCTGTAAGGAATACTTGGGGGTTGTAATCCCATATTTGTATTAAAAAAATTTTTTTTAAACGGTTTAGCTTCTTAAATTTTAAGTTGTAAACCTTTTATATGTAGTGGGTGAAAAGTTAATGGTTATCTTACAGCTACCCTTCAGTTTAAACATGAGGAAATAAAGAATGAGTTGTTATATGGGAACTGTACAGCCTTGCTAATGAAAAATGCAAATATAAAGTTACCATTAAGCTATTAAAAATGTCAAAATGTTAGTGATGACATGCACCAGAGGAAAGGTCTATAATGTTACCAGTTACCTTCCCAGAGTGAAATCTAGTAACTTGTTACCTGTGGAAGCAGTTTTAACAGGGCAATTCCTGTTAGAAAACCAGAGTACACACAAAAGAGTAAGAGTAAGAGAACAATAGTTTCTTCGTAAGTATGGGAACGTAATAGGGGAGAAGGTGTAGTGGAAGGTTAGGTATGCTGTGTGTAAATAGTGGCGAGTGTAAATGAAGATTTTGGAACTAGGTAGGAAACAGGAAATTTTTCTTCTGTATCTTTTACCAAAAAATACACAATGAAAATATGAAAACATGTAAGTTAGTGAAAGTGGAGTAACTTTGGATAATATATAACCCTCAAAAGAGCCTTATTTTATTTTTTAAATCCTTGGTCTGTATTAGAGTAAGTTTTAAGTACTATTAAAGCAAAAGAATAGTACTGTTTGACAATTTGTTTTAATTCAACATTGTACTAATTCAGAAAGCTACGTAAATTTGATCATCTTCATACAATTTACTTTTCAGCAAAACTAACACAATTTGTAAGAAGTGTGCTCAAAATGTGAAGCAATTTGGCACAGTAAGTATGACTCATATTTTCATTTCATGTTGTTACTGGTCAGTTAATCTGAGCCTTTTAAAAAAATATGTATTGGGACTCTCTTGTCCCCTCCTGGTGTGAGCCGGGAACTCTGTCCTTTCACTGTATCTCTAAATAAAAGCCTATACCTTGCTCTCCTAAAAAAAAATATATATATATATATGTGTTGCTACTTTCTTAAATATTTCAACATATCAAAATGTTTCAGGAAAAGTTTTCTATAGACAGTCTCATGGGAAGATGACAGCATTTAAAAACAGTTACATTGTCATGTTTTATATACATTGAAATTTTACTATGAAATTTATGATTTTGTTCTTTAAAGATTCAAGTATAACAAACTCCTGGTTATGGAGTGCCTAATAATCCATAAAGTTTGCATAACTATACTTTTTCCCCTTCTTCAGACTTTTAGCAGTTTTATATAAGAGCACAATTCAGGCATTCACAAAACTCACAACATTATACTATTACAAGTTCTTTTCTTGCGTGTATATTATAGTCATTGCTATGTTACAGTCATGATTAGTCAGAATGCTGGCCTAAAGGCTTCATAAAATCGTGAATTGTCTTGAATGTCAGAAAATGTCAAGGTATGTTTGTTATAGTTTGCGTGGAATATGCTTAATGCCAATTTTTTTTAAGTTAAAAACTCACCTATAGTATACGTATCTTTATCTAAACTTGTATGTGATGAAAAGTTGTTAGATGTTTTTTGAAAAATTATACAGTAATTAAGCTAACCAGGATATTAAATTAATAGAAGTTCATTCCCCCAAATACTGGATACATGAACCTTTTCTACCATTGCTGCGTACCTTTATTTTAATTTTGAGACCTTTTTCATATGTAGTGTTTATATTATATAACATACTATGCAAATCATAAACATTTCTCATGATTTTATTTTATGCTTAAAAAAGTTTCATGACTCAAGATAAAAATTAGTAAATAAATAGGAACATGATAATTGTCACTGAATATAGCAGGGCAGCATGCTTAACAAAATTTTTTTACCTATTAATTTCCTTAATTAATCCCAGAAATATCTGTACACTAGGTATATTTTATAGAGCAAGTTTTTTAATATTTATAAATCTCAATTAAAGAAAATATATTATCTTTTTTCAGCCTAAACCTTGTCAGTACTGTAACATAATTGCAGCGTTTATTGGTACAAAGTGTCAGCGTTGTACAAATTCAGAAAAAAAATATGGACCACCTCAGACCTGTGAACAGTGCAAACAACAATGTGCTTTTGATCGGAAGGAGGAAGGAAGAAGAAAGGTAGGTTTTATTTATGTTATGACATCTGGAAAGTAAACACCCAAACAAGTTGGAAGTTACAATTAATACACCACTGAGACTTGATGACTTCCTTGGGTTCCTGAAAGCAGGTGAAAGTGCTAGAACAGTGCATCTTTTCCTTGAGTGCATCATATGTAGATTCATGTTGATCAGCTGAGATTATTATATCATAAGAAATACTCTGTGATGGTTATTCTGTAATTTTTGATTATCCAGCATTTGGTTTGTGAGAATTACTGCTTTTAAATCCTTTCAGCCAGTTACCTTTTGCTGGTTACATGAAGTTGCTGGTGTGAAAAAATACCTGATGGCATATTAGCACATAAAATTCAAAGTAGTCTTTGCCTTTTAATTTAGGGCTTATATTTTAAACCACTATGTGTTTTTCTTTACCTGTTGTGACTTAAAAAGTATATGTCTGCCTGTGGCATTCCTCTGCTGATCAGTATTCACACGAACCTGCTGTTGTCTATCAGTTTCAGTTGATTAGAGGATGACTGTCTCTTTGAGGGTTATCTCCCAGGAACCCCCACAGAAATATACATACCTTAGTTGTAAGGCATGTCCCTCCAGCACTTCCTGTGTGAACAAGTAGAAGACAGAAACTTTATTTTTAGAGGTTTAGTCTTAATGTTGGGAAGAAGTCTCTTTGTGACACAGAGTATGTGAAAGCATACATACATACTCTGTATGTATGCTTTCACAAACATACAGTTGATTTTTGTTACTCATGGTAAAGTTGCTTTGAGCACATATCAATGAAACTGAACCACTGCTCCCAATGGCAGTACAGGATTAGGTTCCTGGCTCTGGTCACGACATGGTGATCAACTGATCAATACATGATCTTGTTTTGCTTTATATGTGTTTCTGTTTAAAAACACCTTAATATATATTGTTGATTAATTAAATTGAACTCATGGCAAGCAGCACCAAAACTGCCTGAACTCTTATCTAATACATGAATTTTCTACATAAGGTACATCACAGTCTTCTTGCTCTTAGGAACACTCACTATATACATCACTTCAGCACACTACATTTGGGAACCGTTTCAAACAGTGAAATCACCAAAAAAAAAGCACACAATGCAAAAAGTATGGCACTAAATAGACTGAAAAGGACACTTGTTTACAGGATGAGAGCTGAAAGAAGAAGGCAGTGGAGCACCACTTGTGTGACCTCAGCTGGGAACATTAGTTGTCTGGCTTTGCAAATATTTTGCTGCTTTGTGCTGGTTGGTGAATGATCATGGAAGTGTGCAAGTTGATTTTTGGGTTACAAATAAATTTTAGCAAGTAGGTAGTAAATTTGTAAATATGAAACCTGTGAATAGTGAAAATCAACTGTATATGTCATTCAAGCTCTCCTTTTTTAAAAAGATTGGTAGTTTTTACTATGTTGGAAAATGCTTTGTCATTTTAGTAATTAGACAGTGATTTAAGAATTCAGGCTCATGCTTAGATAAGATTTCTTTGAAGTGTATCATCAACTTATGCTTAATTTTTTAGTAATAAAATAACTTTCTCCAAATTAAAAATGCCTCAAAACCAGAAGTCCATGTCATTCTCATTAGTTTCATGATCCTCCAAACAAGCATTTTCCCAAGTTTCAGAAAATTCTAATTTTACTTTCATTTTACAAGAATCTGTGTGTATGAGTTTATGAGTGTGAGTGTGTGAGAGAAAAATAGCTAGAAATTGAACAGTTTATCTGATTAGAGTATCTTACAGCCAGTTTACAGGTACATTTAATCTAATGCAAACATTTTCTTAATAAAGGTTGATGGAAAGCTGTTATGCTGGCTCTGCACTTTGTCATACAAGAGGGTTTTACAGAAGACCAAAGAGCAAAGGAAGAGCCTGGGATCTTCACATTCAAACTCATCTTCTTCATCTCTTACTGAGAAAGACCAGCATCATTCAAAACACCACCACCACCACCACCACCATCACCATCGCCACAGCAGTAGTCATCACAAGTAAGTACTTCGAAATCATGTTTTCTAAAATCTTTCTTGGCATTTTAGTGCCATATGTTGTTTTAACTTTTTGCAAATACTATGTGCTAGACTAGTTTACATTGCACAAGGTAAGCTTCCTGAATGTCTAAGGCTGTTTTCCCACTTTATTCAGTGTATAAAATTATACTCATGGAGTGTGTTTAGCTGTTTACCATAATAGTAAAGATAGGACATTTAAGCAACTACTATGTAAAATTATGATCATATCATGAAATCAAAATACAAGTACCTCAGAGTTAACTAATAAGTCGTTGATTTATGTTATCAAAAGCCTCACTATCCTTTTTTTAAAAATAATTATTAGGATTTTTACTTTTAAAATTATATTTACCTGAGTTATCATTAATTTGTTTTAGTTAAAACAAATTTAAACCAGTTACTAGGAAATGCCCATGCAGTATTTCTGAAGAACAGATTATGACATTACCACTTGTGATCATGTTGGGGGCATTTTAGATCTTGAAGGTTCCAAAAGTGTGAGAAATATTCTTTTTAACTCTTGGTACTTTGCTGCTTTCTAAAAACACATAGAAACCTTATTCAAATATAAACAATGACTTGATTTTTAAAGTGCCCTGTGGGGAAGGTTTTCTTAAGTGTGGTTTTAGTCTTAATGGAAAAATCAAGAATATTAAAACACAAAAGGGAGAAAAGAGACATGATACACACTGATTTTCAGAAAAATTCATAGTCATTTTCCCCCAAATTTCTCTATGAGTCTTTAACGTTGCAGATAGTAAAAACATAACTTCATTTATATAAAACTGATGCCTATCACATTTAGGACCACATAATGGTATCTTTGGAATATAACGTAGTCTGTGTAATTAATAAGATTTGACTCTAAATTGTAGGCATGCACAAGATTATTGGTTTTTATTAAGGCATTGATATTGTTGACGTAAGTAGCAATTTTTCCAGTTGCTTTCTGGTGTTGTAGTGCTTTCTGGATGTAACAGTGGTAGACCGCATAATGACTATAGTGACTTCTAATCTGGCAATTTTGAAGAAATGCTGTGGCCTTTATATCCAAAGGAACAAAACATGAATCTTCCTTGTTTAAGAAAAAATATGACATAATAACTACCATAATGTTATTTATCAGACCTACTGTTAAGACTCAGCTGAAATGTCCCTTTCCCCTGTCCTTTATAGATAAATTTGTCTTAGCATGAAGTGAAAGGACACACTTAGGATGTTTATAAAGATTAAATTCTGTGACAGTAACTTAGTCTTTTGAGAGAATACAGGTTTCAAAAGTAAAGGCACAGAGGATGATAACATTTAATTTTCCCCTTCTGATTACTTAAATACAAATACTGTTTTGTATTTGGTAGATAAAGATCATTTGACAAGTAGGCAGCCTGGTGTGGGGTACTATCTCAAGTTCAGTAGATTAGAACAGTTATAAGGGGCATATATACTGTCATACATAGTGATGGGAGGATGGGGAGGGAAGGAACGCAGGGCATTCTGAATCTAGGAGTGGCCCATCTCGGAAAGCAAGACAAGAATTCCAAGTGTTTCTGTTAAATCATTATTAATGTGACTGTTCTGGATATTGCTATTCATGTGTGATTATGTGGCTTGCTAATGCTGATAATAAATTCGTAAAGGGAGAAAATGGCAACCAAATTCCTCCGTAGGTTGCCATTGATTGCCTCAAGTAAAGAATTAACTCAGGATCATAGAACTACAGAATTGTTTTCCCAACTTGGTATTTATTTACAGCTTATTCACGAGAACATACTCTGTTTTTAACTTTCACTTAAAATACTTATACAGCTAAAGAATGATAAATTTTATACACAGACACAAACGTGCGTATTTCTGTATATTATGTATATGCTGGTATTATACTAAGTGCTTTTATATTCATAACTCATTTAAATCCTCATGTGCCTATAGGTATGCATTGTACCCATTTTTACAGATGAGAACTGAGTCTTAGAGATTTTAAGTAACTGGCAAAAGGCCCAGGTCTTCTAATATCACTTATATTGTACATAAACACATAGTGTCTGGTGCATAGGAGGTGCTTTATACATGTTGAGTTGATAAACCATGGGGTCGTAAAGGACTGGCCAGTGTTCAAGTATAGGAGAAAAGTGGTATGTAGGATTCATAGTGAATCATAAAGTGTTTTTAGTATTGTGGCATGTAATTGAAAAGAAGTAGTACTATAGTACTCTAAGAGCAAAATTAGTTGTTACTATGAAATTTCCCAAGATTTTCAGCATGACTTCTCCAGAGTACTGACTAGAGAAAAATCTAGAGACTTTGGAGGCGGTTCTTAGAAAAATGAGAAAAGAAACAAGGTATTTCCTGATTTAACTTGACACACTATTCTGAGTAACTTGAGCTGCTCAGAAGGAAGCATTTCCAAATAGGGTAATTAGGAAAGCCATAACTTTAAAGATACATTTTCTGTTTGAAATTGTAAAGACAGCCTAAGTATGATGGTTCTCAGACTTTATAACTATAGAACCTTGTTTTGGTGGTTTTCATGCTCATATACTTTAGCCCTTAGGACAATACTAAATTGACTTATATGAGTCCTGGTTAAAATAGAAAATTCAGTCCCTATCATCATACCTTTCTTAAGAAACTTAAGATGGTTAGTAGTCATTTGATTAGAATTTATCTCAATAGAATATGATTTAGTCAATATATATTAGCTTAGTCTGAAATTTAATTGAATATGCCTTTCTCTGAAAGATGAAAAACATAAATAATTTGATTCCATTAGGAAGAATGCCGTTAAATGTAGATGTATTAAATAAATGTTATTAGATGTCATTTATGTATTTTTCAGAATCAGCAGTCTGAGTCCAGAACAAGAGCAGGGACTGTGGAAACAGAGGTAAATATGTTAACACATTTTCTGAAGTATTTTAAAATGCATTTTTTAAAACGTGACTTCTCTTTAACTTTGTTATTTAGGCTTTAAAAAAAAAAAGATCAATGATGATCGGTCATACTTTAGGAGAAGAAGAACTTGTCACTTGGTGCCTCTGCCCTTTTTACTCTAATTATTCTTATTATTGTTTGGTTTCAGCCATAAATCCTCTGCAGTAATTCAGAATGAAACTCCAAAGAAAAAGCCCAAATTGGAATCTAAGCCATCTAATGGAGATAGGTAAAAATGAATTCTTTTAGTGCTGTGAAAATTCAATTCAGTTGAGCAGTTGTGGTTGATTGCCAATTATTACTAGGTAAAAAATGGAAACATGTATCTTCTACATTGACTTCTTTGAGTTAACCTAGAAAAGTAAATATAATCAGTAAATTTTTAACTTAATTTTAGCAATAAGAAAGTGGCACTGAACTATGTTGTTCTGTTTGGGAATAAATAAGGGTTTTGAAAAAGGAAAATAAATCTGAATAGAGAACATTCTATTTTAATTATTCATCAGTGAAACACAAATCTAATTGTGATGCTTTAAATTGACCTGCTTGGAAAATGTTTTTAGATTTAAAGTATTATGAGCGTGACTTTGTTTTAGTTCATTAGCCAAAAGTTTGCTGATGTTACTGTACAAATTGGCTGCCTATTGCTTTACACTAGAAGTATTGACCCCCTAAAAGCTAATACTGAATTATATTTCTGCAGGTGTATGTAATGTGTGCCATTAGTAAGGTAATTTGCCAGTTGCATCCATTTCTGTCAGGTACATATTTTTTTGCATTAGCCTTAAGGATGTTTGTGGAATTGTCTAATTTATGCAATTTGAACACCTGCTAATTTTCCTTCTATTTCATTTAACTGTTTTTTGTTCTTTTCTTTTTAGTAGCTCTATAAATCAGTCAGCAGATAGTGGGGGAACAGACAATTTTGTCCTTATAAGTCAACTGAAAGAAGAAGTGATGTCACTTAAACGTCTTTTACAACAGAGAGATCAGACTATTTTAGAGAAAGATAAAAAGGTAAGAACATGGTTCACTGAAGCCTGGTAAGATTTACATCTGGAATTTTACTTGATATTTGCAAATTTTATTGGCCTTTCTTTAATAAATTAGTAATTTTTGTTGTGTGTAATTCTTATAAGACATTATAAAACCCAAATTGGAATCTGACCCATCTAAAGAAGATAGGAAAAATGGTCTTTCAGAATTTTGGTTCTAAAAATTAATTGAGAACTAATTAGAATTGTAATAATTTCTGAATATTAGTTTTCAGAAAGCCTGTCATTTAAAAATAGGTCTAGTGCCTTAATTTGAAAATAAGATGTAAATAGAATATTATGTGAATTCTTGTGATTTGAGGAAGGAATTGAATATCGTCATTGACTTACCAACTGTGTTTATTTCAGTCCAGGTCAAGTAACTGGCAAAAAGTAATGCTATGGGAATTTCCTGTGTGGTAGTCAGTGATTAGCAGTAGGTGTCTTTATCTAAAATCACTTTGTAGGGAGTAAATATACTTAATTGGGATTTTATCATTTAAACCAAGGAATATCAGATACATTTAGTGAAAAGCTTTAACACTTTCTGTATGAACTTGAACAGAATGCTTTTCACCTCTTTGGACCTCAGTTTTCTCACTTAAAAAATGATGGTATTAATGCCATTTAATAGGGTGATTGCTGTGATTAGATGCAAATGTAAAGTACTGTAGCTCCTGATGTGTAAGTGCTCATAGCTGCCATTACTGATGTTTGGTCATTTTTGAGGGGAGAACTGACCTTTGTACTTTTCATGTCCTGGATTCTCTGGTTTGACCTGTTTTAAACACTGCATAAGGCAATAGGAAAGCATTAAAAACATTACTTTTATTAAAACCATGGACAATACATAAATATGTATATGAATCACCTATCTCAGTATTTATTCATAGTCCTCCTTGAGACTCAGCCCGCTCTCACTTCTGGCATTGAACACCTATGTTCCATTTTCCTGTACCTTGATGGTTAGTAGATTAAAATTTATTTTTAAGTTTAAATTGAAGGTACATTTGTACCTTAGTTGAAGCAAATTCAAGTATGTGAAGTTGAGGGTTAACATAAGGTAAAAATAGGATACTTGTGTCTTACCTTTTATGGATATCTTTTATTAACAGAATTTTTTAAATTAATGAACTTTTATGGAAATTTTATGTACAAAAATTTAGACATTTCTATTGCACAAAGGCAGGTATATCAGAATTAACCTAGTTCAAAGTTGAGTGAATGCTATCTTTACTAAAAAATAGCAATAATTCCAAAACCAAGCAGTGTAGAATTGTGGAATTTTGACTTCACTAGGTTATTTTTTTTCCTATTCTGTATTAGTGCAGTTAGTTGAAAGTTTTCTGCTTTTGTTAGTGTCCCTTTTTCCGTAAAAAACACTAATAGGTATGGAAATTAGTGTTGTAAGGAAAACAATAGTTGTAAGCCTAAAATATCTACATATTTGTAAGTTTTCTTTATAATGTAAATCTAAGTCAACTCAGTTATTTTTGTGAATTTATTTCACTTTATTCAGTGTCTAGAGCCAGCCACATACTAGATTGTGAGAATACAAAGATGAATAAATAAAATGTGATCCTTCTAGAAATTCATAATCTGGAGGCAGTTTACAGTGGAGTGATAAGAATCTTAGCTGATCTGATATGAATTGGCATTTCAGAACAGGAATTCCTTTGTAATATAGAAAACAGAATTCAGTTACTCTTTGAATTTGACAAGGGCTTTTACTCAGAAAATAAGAATATAAGACACCATGACTTCCTTTGTTCCTCTTTTCTGCTGTGGTACATCATTCAGTTTAATAGCTACGAGATAGCTACAAAAAAGAACGTGCAAACCTTTAAAATTTGCAAAATGAAAACCATTTAAAAATAACCGGGAGCTTTCTTCACATTGTTCTGATAATGGAATTGTATAATACCAACTTATTTTTCAGTATGAAGTCATGAGACTTTGTATCTTGATAAATGTCATTGGTATTTATGAAAAAATTGTCATGTAGCTGCCTTTGCTTCCTCAAACCAGGTAAATTTTTCTAAATCTAGCCAAAATATCCAAATAATTCCCTTTCCTTCTCATTCCATGTTAGTTGTATATCTGTGCTTTGTTCTCCATTTCTTACCTCACACCTTTGGTGGTATTGGATACATAGTTTTGGACATAGATTTTAAAGTAATGCTGCATATTTCTTCGTTGATAAGACCTTCCTTGTACTTGCCCAGTGTGAAACTTTATTTTGTCATGGAAAGATTATTTTAACCTGAAGGCAGTCTTAATGTTCACATTGTTTATCTATAATGTAAAGTACATTTTTATTGAAGCATTTCCCAAGTATTAGCCATTAAGCTTTACTGTTGGTCTGCCAGTTGCCAAACTGTGTTCAGTAAAGCCATCTTTAAAAAGAAACAAAAAAAAGGCAATTTCTCAGGTATACTAATAGTTCAATATTATCTTAACATTAAAATTACAGGACAGTATAGTTTTATACTATCATCATTTCAAAAAACAAATTCTAAATGTTATAATGCCCCAGAAACTGGTTATCACCTCCCACTTCTATAATGAACTGTGAATTTTTTGTGAAGAATATTTAAAATGATGTTTGTGTATGTGCATAAAATTGTACATGCACAAACACATACACATATACCTTTTTTTTAAATCTCTCAGTTAACTGAACTGAAGGCAGACTTTCAGTATCAAGAGTCAAACTTGAGAACAAAGATGAACAGTATGGAAAAAGCTCATAAAGAAACTGTGGAACAACTTCAGGTAAATAACATTTATATAAACTGTTAGGCAAGGAGGGCTTAACTTGGTTGATAGTATTAATTGTCTTAGACTGGTATTGGATACCTGTTTTATGTGTATTTGGTACATTTTCAGTTTTAATTTTGACTTTATAATAGTTTTTAATTCTCCCATTAAAAGTTATTGCTTGAAATAACTTGATAGGGGATTCCATTTAGTAATTCTGACATCTTTTGCCTAAACTTCAGGTGCTATTTTCAGAGGAGCATATCGTTGGAGTATGTTCAATTGATCATTGGATGAAAAGCAAAAAAATTAAAAATCAGATTCATGAAAGTGAGGTGAAAATAAGGTCTTGAGTATGTTGTGCAATCATTCTTCCTGTTTCCTCCCAGATAATGGGAAGGGAAGAGAGTGTACAAATCTAGTTATCAGGGACCTCATAGTGGAGGAATTTTATGCTGTATGCATTGATACAAGGCAAGAGTACACTTTGACCTTTGTACTGTGATATTCAAGGTGCCAAGTAGGGGTCTCCTGTATATCACAGCAGGGAGCCTCTAGCTATCTAGGTCAACCTTAGAGTGCTGTAAAGAATACTCAGTAGGACTTCAATATATAGAACAACTGAACGGCGAAGTCAGGAGTCACCATAGGCACAAAGATGGTGGTATATGATGTTGGGCTTGCAGAGATAGAGAGCATATGCAGGAATACAGATTATTCCCTTAATTAAGCCTTTTCTCACCAAAGTTTCACAAATTTAGAAATCAGACCATACTAAATTAATTACATGTTCTGTTGATTTATATATTCTGACATTATATTTTTGGGTAACAGGATTTTAACTTGTAACACCAAGGGATACTTGCTATTCCTAACTTTTGTTACATATTTTGCATACTCCTTTGAAAGTAGCTTAAATTCAGTGAGATTGGAAAGTGGATTTAGGAACCCATTGAAATTTGACATACAGGTTGCCTAATCTTAATGCTAATCTTACTTTTACAGGGAATTGTGAAGAGAATCCTTGAACAGAGCCTGGCATATAGTACGCACTCAAGTAATTTGTTGAATAAATGGTGACTTATGGACATGCCCATCTACCCTCTGTCCTGAGAGATTGCTCATATCATATATTGGGCTTGGATGTTATTGTTCACCAGCAATTATTAGTTTTATGATATTTTTATTTTTATCATTCAGTAATTCTGAATGACTACCTGCTGCATGTAATATACCCAAAACTCTGGAGTAAATCCAGAATGAGGTAACAGGAAAAATGTGAGCAATACATAAATATAAAACTTAGTACTTCTTACCATTCAAAAGTGCAGTTTGTTTTATTTTGTAGTTGCGAGCACGGGGGGAACCTCTTTTTTGAATCTTAGCCTGATTGGTATCTTAGGACTACTCCTTTTGGTTGGTATCTGAAGTTTCATGTAGTAGAATAGTAACTAACATATATATAAATATGCATTTCCAACATGGTTTTACATAGGCTGTCTGTCTGACTGCTTACATTCACTTTGACTTATATAGTATTCCCATGGCACAGATGAACATGTATTCACCTAATCAGGAGGGACATATATCTTCTGACTCAGATATAACTACTCTTTCTCCTTTGCTCTTATCACCACAGGTTACTCAGGTTTTATATTTCATCCTTGTTATCAGACCACTTCCTTATATTGTCTGTTTTTTCTGCAGACATTCTGTCACTGTCTTAACTGCATTCCCATTAGCAACCATGTACTAGCAGGTTCTCTACCTAGGTGAAGAAACATAGTTAACTATTTTTCTTGTCTTTTTGTGATACGAAACAGCTTTGTAACAGAAAGTTTACCTTGCTCAGTAGTTCTCAAAACATTGTAAACTATTACATCTGAGGAATAAGCACTGAGCATCACAAGAAAAAATTGTGCAAAATACCAAAAAAAAAAAAAAAGACCCAACAAAACCCCACCAAACCCCCAATTTTCTAAAATTTTAAAAATATTGAATTAAAAAGTCATCTTCCATTTAGAAGTTGATAAAAGGGGAAGGGAACTAATGTTTGAGTGCCTACTGTGTACCAGCCACTGTGTTAGGCTGTTTGATATGTTTGATTAGTTCCTTCAACTCCTTTTCTGGTGGGTTGTAAAATTCCTGTTGTACATATCAGAAACTAGACTTCAGGTTGCGTAGCAGATAAGTAGCAGAGTGAGGATTTGAAGCAGGATCTGTGTGATTCTTAATCCAGATACTCTTTTCTTTTAGGCCAGCATTTCTTAACATTTTTAACTTGCTTAAGAATTTTTAAATAGTTTAATTGATTTTTGCAGGGTGCATAATAAAAAAGTATTAGTATTAAAAAATGTAAATGCATATATATTTAAATATTGTATTATGAAGTATATTCTTACTATACCTACATTAGAATAAGACAAATTTGGACTTGTTTCCATTTAACAAATGATGCGCTGTTAATTTTTCTTAAAGGCTTTTTTTCTTACATATTTTATCAGCTAAAGAATTTATTAGTGGGGTAATTAGGAGACTTAGTATATAAATACAGGTTGAAAATTAGCTGCTAAAGAATTAAGAGGAAAACTACTTTCATTACCTAAAACGTTTCAGTTCTTATATTTCATATTTAGTATATGAAAATTATAAACTTATTGAATTTATTTCTTGATGACTGAGAATATATGAGGATTAACTAATGATTAGCAAATGAAACAAATCATTAGTTTTGTTAATTTTTTAATTATCTTTTTAATGATTGGTGTGTTATAGTACAAGCCCTTTTGTATAAGTGCAACTGACAGATCTGATGGAGATTCTCTGAGGCAAATTTGCAGACATGCCTTTTTTAATGCCCTCATTAATTTATATGTTAAATTTCTCTTCAGATCGCTACTTGTAGGCAGTGAATCTGTTATAGTTATAAACTAAGTAATATGTAGCTAACCATAAAAAGAAAGCAATTTAAAACTACCATATTGACTAGGACTGGTCAACTGAGAAATAGACTGATTGATCATGAGTGTTCTCACTTGACTTCTAACTACCTGGCATTCTCATTGATTTGTCCTTTGAGTTTCTCTGTTAAGTTTTAATGAGAAAATAAATCCTTTTAAATTCTTGATGATTTTCTAATTTGAAATTGAAATTCAGTTTGGAATTGAAATTCTTAATTACCCTTAATTATTAAATATCTGTTGAATAGAGAAATGCCTGTTAATCATGCAAACATAAATGATGTGCAAATATAAGATAGTTTTAGGAATATTTGCATTTTGGAGGTCATAAGTACTTATGGAGAGGTTATAAGGGAGGGGTGGGGGAGCAGAAGTACAAAGCCTGGAAAAATGTTTATATTTCATGGAGCTGCTTTAAGACATCAGGCAGTGTAGGCAGGGTGTTACCTTGCCATACAAAGGCTAAAACTAGACTAGGTGAAGCACTGAGGCTAAAATGTCTATCTGGGTAAGAAAAAATAGACCTGTGAAGCAAAATGGTTTTCAAACATAAATCAAAGGCTATCTTTTAAAAGTTTGTTATTTTTAGAGCAGCACTCAGGTTCCAAACTGTTGTGGACACCTCATTTGACTCAAAACTCCAAAACTGTGTATATAGACAGTCCTTGTTATCTGTGTTTCCACAGTTAAAAAATTGCATAAAGAGACAAAAGCAATCAAAATATGAAAATATTCAGTGAGTGGTCCCACTTGCACATTCCTCCTCACTAAACACTAGTGCTTTTCTGGCTCAAGGGCAGTATCTTTGTCAGTGGTGAATGGAACATTTGAATGAAGTGTAAGTTTAGTTCAGATTGATAGCAAGGGGAAATTCTGAATCTTTGAAAAAAAAAATTCAGCCTTTCATGAAACTGAAAATAGGGATGATGTGTGACTGCTTAAATTACATCAAAGCCAATACCAAATGAGTGTATGGCAGTTAAAAGAACAAAAATAAGATCAGAAAGGGCAGTTCTGATGGGTGCTTCGAAAAAAATATTTGAGTATCATTAAACTTTAAGGAGTCCCTTTGGCAAAGTGATAAAGTCTAAATTTTTTTGCAAAGAGGACCTCTTGCTATTCTTGTTTTTTAAAGAGGGAAACATCAAGTGAAAGACTTTACACAGTTTGTTGGGAAACACTCCTCCCAAATCATCACTTGAGTCATTTGATCTTATTAATTATAAAACTTAATTTCATAGTTTTCATTTTTTGTTTTTAAGATAAAGAGCCAAACATTTTTTTTCCATTAAAAATTTTGACCTTCTTTAAGTGGATTCACTTAAAGTTGCCTTTTTTGTAACCACTTATATCCATGGCAACAATTATATTAATGTTGACATTTACAAAGAGGTCCAGTCTATAGAAACCAATGTAGGATTTTTCTTCCACATGTCCAGTGTTAAAGAAAGGAACATAAATATACCAACTCTTTGAGTTATCTTTCTGTGTTTCAATTAAGTCTTGTTCTGTAAGTGAAAAGAATAGCATTAAATAAGTAGTGCTCTTCAGCATGACTTAATATTTCAAACATTTTTAATCGTAAATGTTTTTGTCTCCCACAGGCCAAAAACAGAGAACTACTCAAACAGGTTGCAGCCTTGTCAAAGGGTAAAAAGTTTGACAAAAGCGGAAGCATACTGACATCCCCTTGAGAAAGTAGTTACTCATTTAGTGTTTCTGCTGGAAATGTAAATTTGAAAAAAAAGATTCTGTAAAGCCCTTAAATTCTGTGTAGTGGAAAAATATTTTTGCACACCAAGTGAATTGGCGTGTTTCTATTCACTTTTGTAACTGATATACAGCATTTTTTAAGTTGTAAAACATTGAGATAAAACTTCAACTGGTTTGAAGTAACTTTTTAATTATTTGATATCCAGGAACTTTTTGCCAGCAATAGTATTAAACAGTTGTAAAGGAGTGCATGAGTAGTGCCCTTCCTAAAACAAAACATGCAATAATAGGAGTGATATGGTTTTAAGAAGTCAAAACAGCAGGGCTTTTGGTTCTTTTTGTTTTTTGTTTTATACTCTGCTAATTTCAGATAAACTTCAACTTAGAAATAAATACAAAAGCTTTTAAACAACGAAAATGGTGAACACTGGTTTTTTAGTAATTGTGTTTTTACTTTGCATCAACGTGAATTTAGAAAAGAATCATGGTGCTTTTATTAAACGAATTTCAGAGTATATGTAAATATGTTTTTAAAAGTTACATCATTAACATTAGTAAACTAGTATTTTCATTATTGGTATAGGAATTAATGTTTTTATTGTACAGTATCCAAGTTAAAATGTGTTTTGTTTTGTAAAAACTGTAGATTTTTACTTACAAGTGCCTTTTTGCCACCTAATGTTTTTATTTATAGGAATGCTGATCTTTTGTACATACAGTTTGTTTTAAAATCATGTTTAATAAATGTTTGTATATAAATGCATATGTACAGAAGCCTATTTCAAAAGGAAATCAAAGTTGCTAAAATGTTTGAGGTTGCATTAAGAACTGATAATGCATACAGACTTCAGTTGATTTTGTGGTTTGTTTCTGTGTGATGTGGGAAGCTGTTGATCATTGAATTCATTGAATTATGTGAAAATACTTCCCCAAAGATTTAATTTTGAATCACTTCTGATAATTTTATTTTTTATGTCCTACAGCTTCATGTTCATACTTTGTGAGTTACGTATTTGCTTTATTTTTCTTTTATAAAAATTTTTAAAAATTTATACTTTTTCTGCAGTGGTCCGTATATCTGCTTTCCCTATAATATGTGGTTATCTAAGTTAATATTTATGTACACCATACTTTTAATTTGTAAGTTTAAAGTAAATCTGGAAAAAATTAAATAACTTAAATCAGTATGTGATTATCTTTGAATAAATTGGAATCTAAGATTCAGGCACTATTTATAAGAAAATTATATCAGAGTCTTTAAAATTATCTATAAAAGGTTAAGGTAGGATGAGATAGGTTATGTAAAGTTATTAACTAATTATATTTTGATCCAGTGGTTCCAGCCTGTAATAAAATTGATCTACTTACTAAATGCCAGTTCAGACTTTCAGTTCAATTTTAAAGCCTCAGGCATTGCTCCATAATACCTTATAGAGCAGAAGTTCCTTCTCTTTTGAATTTATGGGCAGGGATAAATTTTTTTGAGAAAACTATTAAGTTTATCAGTTTTAAATATTTTGTTTTTAAACAGGTATTGATTATGAATGTCATCAAAGACTGTCTTTCCTCAGACCACAGGATGATTATAATAATTATTTTTAACATGACTCATGTTACAATAGATTATTCCTAAAGTTACTCATTATAAAGTGATACAAATAATTTGTCCAATTTGAAACATAATCTAGGGCAATTTTTGAAGTGATAGCAAAAGATTGTATCAGTCAGACTTGGAAAAATTAAATCAGTTTATTTTTATGAGATTTTCATGTAATAAATTTCTTAAATTTAGTACCAGGAATGATAGATACTACCTTTTTAACACAGATTTTAATGTCTGGAGGATTTGCTAAATTAATAAGGTAGTCATTACCTTCCTTTAAAATTTATAATGTTTTATATTCTGGTTTCACAGCCATTTGTCAATCCACAGTGGTCATTATGGTTTTAAAATAAACTGTAATACTGATTCTTAACACCTTGTTGGAGCTGCTACAACAGAAAGGTGCCCCTTCCCCCCCTTTTAGGTAACAGAGTAAAACTTGAAAGTCAGTCTAAATAATTAAGCTTTGTAAATTCCAAGGCTAAACCATTTAGGGGTTTCACAGTACGTAGTCCTAATTAAATATCTTTTTTATTCCATGACCTTATTTTATAACTGATTTTTTTTTTTTTTTGCAATTGTATAAACTAGTAATTGAGTCCCAGTCCTGGATCTGTAGTATGTTGACATAATAAGCTGATATTCTTTAAATGTGGACCTGTAAGGAGATACCATGGTGTGCTGTATTGTGCTTTTTAGCCTGTTTTCAGCTACTAGACCAGTGAGGGTCATTTTGGCTCAAGTTATTTATGTATCAATAGCCTGTGAATATTGCAGTCCTTTTTAGATGGTATGGTCTAAATACATTCTGCCGTGAACCTGTTATGGTGTTCACATGTATAAACTATTGAAATACTGTACTTGTAAACATCTGACTTGACATTTTGTACTTTTTTCTAAATCCAATATTTCACAATAAAAACTTGTCCAGAGCTTTGTATTAGTTTCCTATTGCTGCTGTAACAAATTATCACAAACCTAGTGGCTTAAAATATCACAAATTAATTCTCTTACAGTTATGGAGGACAGAAATCCAAAACATTTCACTAGGGTAAAGTCAAGGCGCTGGGCAGGGCCAGCTCCTGAAGGCTGTGGTGAGAGTCTCCTTGCCCTTTCTGGTCTCTGAGCTGTGTTTCTTGCATTGTTTGGCTCTTTGCCCCTTCCGTCATCTTCAGAGCCAAACGTGCAGTGTCAAGTCTCTGCCTGTCGCGTATCGTCCTCACCCTTCACTCTTACTCCTTTTGCTTCCTCTCACAGTGACCTTACGGTGATGTCACTTGTCCACCAGGATGCCAGAATAGTCTCAAGTCCTGAATCACATACCAGATTCCCTTTTGTCACATGAAGTAATGTATTCAGAGGGATCGTGACATGGACATCTTGGGTGACTGTTGTTGAGCCCACCATCATCTGCATCTACATTTTCCCAGGATGAGACCCTAAAACATCAGATTTGAGAGAATTGGCTCTGGCCAAACAAATTTAGTTTTCCTATCTGTGTTAAGACTGCTTTCATAAAATAGTTACCTTCCTGGGAAAACATACCAGTTTTTATGGAGCTATTTCAAAATAGCAAAGTGAATGAAGCTATATATGTAGTGAAGTTATTGCAAACTTTGAAACATGACTAGAGCCATGCTGGGTCATTTGATAGGATAAAAGGTGAAGATAAGATTCTTTATAGTCCAGTTGGAGAGACAATACATGAAAAAATACTGAGCTTTGGTATTACAAAGTGCAGTTAAGAAGCTAAAGCTTTTAGCAGGGGCATTCCAAGCATTGTGGAAGGTTAGTCGGTTAGTCTATCTATGCCTTTGCTTTCTCAGACTTGAGAGTGCAGGGGTCTGCACTCCTGGGGTAGCAGGGATGGGCTTATTAAGTACCAGTGGCTGGGCTTCAGCCCCAGTCTCTGAAGTCCATAGGCCTGAGATTGGGCCCAAGAATTTAGATTTCTAAGCTCCCAAGTAATGCTGATGCTTCTGGTCCAGAGCCCACACTTTGAGAACCAGTGATACTTTTTGTAAGCATGAGAAAGTTTAAGGAAAAATGAATGGAAGACATTTTGGGAAAAGGTGGGAATGAACTTGAAAAAGTTATTTGGAGCTGCATTTTAGGGACAGTTTGGGTAGATCTTCACTAGAATTCTAAAAATGAAGTGATGGAAGATCAGGTAATTTTACAGATGACTTGGAGAAATCATTTTCTCCAACTTTTTTATTCTACAACCAAGAAAAGGGTAAATACTTTAGCCACCTGAAGTACTGGTGTCTATTAATGTCCTGCCATTTTCCAAGAGGACTTTGAGGTAGCTTGGTTTAAGTGATTTTTACCTAGCCAGTTTGCCACATAGTTAAAACTTAGCTTTAAGGAGGTTAGTGTATAGTCACTGTATCAGACAGCTAAGAGGTTGTGGATAAACTGGCTGTGACAAGCTTATGGGCAGAGAAAAATCTTAACTCTCAACAATACCGTAACATATAAGTTGCAGTATTTGTTTTATAACTGACAAGGAAATGGCAGAGGACAAGCCTAGTGTTTTTTCTCTGTTTAATGCTGATATGACTGCATTTGGAATGTGTAGTGCTAGTCACACTTTTCAAGAATATTATAATCTCAGAAGTTTAAGATTAGAGGTTTGGAATTATTTTGTCTAAAATGATTGACTTTTTTCTAGAGAAGATGACCAGCAAGCTTGTAGAAAACTGGGCCAGAGAATGAACAGATAGTTCACTGGGAAAATGCAAAGGGTTCTTAACCACCTGAAGAGATGTTCAACCTCACTCATAATAAGAAAAATGAAAATTAAAAGTATATGGAGTTACCATTTCTCACCTGTTGTATTCAACATTACAAGTCACTTTGTTGACAGTTGCGAGGAAACACGCTCTCCTACATTACCAATGGGCATTGCATCTGTCCATTGCTGACCTCCAGTCCCTGTGGAGGTAACTTTTAATAACTGGCAATATTATAAACGTATTTATGCTTTTACCTAGAGATCCAAATTCTAGTATCTATCCCTAACACAAAAATGAAAAGACATATACACACCAAAAAACTATTTGTAATAGAAGAAAATTGAAATCAAGGAGTTAAAAACCTATGATACATCCATATAATGGGTACTATGTAGCTATAAAACTCAATTACTACTTTATGACAGTGTTAAATGCGAGAAACAAACTTAGAGGAAACTGTGCCCTGACATGTTACATGTTTTAAGAAGATGCCCCCCCAACACACACACAAGTATCTACTCATTTTTTTTTTAATTGAAGGATTAACAGTAATTTTAAAAAATGGTTCCCAATAACAGGAGGGGAATAAATTGGAGGAGACGATCTTAGATGCTAGAGTCATTTGAACTTACCATGTTTTGATTTGACTTTGGAGTCATTTAAATATTGTTACAAAATTATGATATAAAACAATCTTTTTAAAAAATGAAACATATACCTAAATATATAGTGGGTTGGTGCCATAACCATACAGAGAACTATTCTAATTGTTATAAAATGCAATAATTTGTACCTCCCTAGTGGGATATGTTCTAAGATAAAAAAAGATCTGCAAAAATCAGTTAACACTGTTGACAATAAACATTGTTGGTGTCAGAGTCAGTATTGTTATTCTGGGTTTATTGTGTGGGATAAACTTGTGGGATAAGTGAATAATTACATGATTCTAATTCTATCATTCCATTTGTTTAGGACTATAATTCTTGGCTCAAGAGAAAGCAGATATAAATATTAGTAAAATCTGTGTAGTCCTGTTTTTAATTATCATTATAAACTTGATATTTAACAAAATAGACATATTCAGCAGGAAAAGGATGAGATAAGCCTAAGCACCTTGTCATATCAGAAAGCAAGGAAGCTGTCAAGGACTATTTAGTTGGTTCTCAAAAGGACTCATCAGCCAATTGGAAGATAGCACAATTTGAATAGCCATATAGAAAATAATAACTGCAATGGGTTGAAACACTGACTATGCATAAATACATGAGTTCAGAATGATAATAAAGATACATATGCCATACAGAAACCAAAGCACTAATTACCACTGGAGGATGCTAGCGAGCTATTTCAGTATTTGAAAACTGGTAAATAAACAGAAAAGAATTCAATATTTTGTAAAGTTCCCATACAAACTGTACCTTGGGGCAGGCAAGCAGTAAATGAGGGCTACTCTTTAAAAAATATATTCCATTTAATAAGTGAAAAAGGACTGATGGAATTACAATATCACCAATCTGTAACTTCTAATGAGTCAATGGAGATAATAAGCATTGGTCCTGCTATTGATCAGCTGCTGAAAGCACACAGACACATTCTTAACAGTACATGCTTTCAGGTGAAGGAACACACTGCTACCCATAGAGGGCGTTTGTCAGAAAAATCAAATCTAAATCTGATCAAGCATCTACCAGTTTACAGGAAATAGGACAGAAGATCATGTTGAATGACACCAAAGGATGCAATTAGCATGTTTCTTCAATAAGTTGCAAGGCAAAAGGGGAATCTATGGAGTAAGAGGTACTTAGGAGGTGCCAACCAGTCACAATGTGTGGACCTCACTTGCATCTTGAAGCAAAGAAATGTAAAATTTGAAAAAAAAAAGAATAACTTAGGGTACAATAAAAAATTTAAATACTGACTGGTTATTTAATGGTATTAAAGAATTATTGTTTGTGACAATGGCATACTGCAGCCATGTTTAATTTCTTTTATTGAGATATAATTGACACAACATACAAGTTTCAGGTGTAAACATAATAATACGATATTTGTACATATGTTTAATTTTTTAGAGTGCTTCTATAAACACCTACTAAAATAATTACAATGAAATGGCATGGTGTTTGGTATTTGCTTGAAAATAATATAAAGAGGGAATATAAATGAAATAGGATTGACTGTGAATTGTTTTAATTATTGGAATTGAGTAACTGGTATGTTCATTATATTGTTCCATTGAACTTTGTGTGAGTGTGTTTTTTCATAATAAAGAAAACTTGTGTTAAAGTCAAGGCTTTTTAGGCCATTGTAAAATCTGAGATATAAAACCATTTGGGGTTTTCAGTGGAACAGGGTTCCCACCACCATCACCCCTGCCACAATTATAGCTCACCTTAAACAATACATGCTCACTGAAAAAAAAATAGGTACATTACAATAAAAGAAAGAAGGGGTAAAAAGACCACCCACAATTCTATTTTCTGTTTTCTTTCAGCATTTTCTCTTTAGAGGCTATGATCATGTTATTTTGATTCTGTTTCCATCCTTCCTTTCTCCCCCAACTTTCATAAAAAAGCAATCCTACATTATAAAAACTATTTATAGTTATTTAATAGTCATACATGTAAGGAAGTAGAACCTAGTATTTAAGATCACTATTTTTGGAGTCCAGTCTGGTTTCAAGTCCAACTCTGGAATTTACTAACTAGATGTTTTGGGGGTATATTTATTAATACCTTCAAGTCTCAAGTTTCCTCATCTGTGTCATTAACAATTTATGGGTTTATCAATGACTTATATGAGGTCAAGTGTTAATATACAAGCAGTTTACATAATCTCCAGCACATAAATATGATTAGGCAGTTGTTTGTTTAACGAGCTAAAAATCTTTAAAGATAACATGAAGCCTGACTGTGTTTCAAATATGTCTCTTGATGGATCTGATGACAACAGAATTATAGGGTTGATTAATGGCTTCATAGTTTTTAGCCATGGAACTAATTTTCTTTTATCAAATAAAATCTTACCAGGAGTCCCAATACATAAGACAAAGGCTGAGACACTTCACTTGAAGTCAAGGTAAGGATGGTATCCCCTTTGTTGCAGGATCCAGCATAGTCAATGTTGATGGCTAAGAGACCTTGATAATGCCACATAATTTAAACACCTCAGTTATTTGAATTGTGTCTGAGTTCCTGCTAATTTTGAATTGAGAATCTCAGTGAGTGTTATCTTACTGTACAAGTATTTTTCAGAAAGGTGACTTTCCTGTTAAAGTATCAATTGAACATATTATGTAATATGTGCCAGTAAAAGGATTCAAAAATCATTTTTGGGGGGCTCAAAATCTAAAGGAAAAAGGATTCAAAAATCATTTTTGGGGGGCTCAAAAATCTAAAGGAAACAGGTCAGTAAATTATTACAGAAAGTCACAGATATTCACAAATAAGAATATTAAGAAGAAAGTTATTAAGGTGAAACCATTTGTGTAAAGAGAAAAACTGTGCAAAGGCTCGTGACTTCCAGAACATCACACTTGACTTTTTTTCTCCAACTTTTCCTGTTGCTTCTCAGTTTCTTTTGCTGGTTCCTTCTAACAGTGAGTAGTTGGAGTTGGTCAGTGGTCAGTCCTTGTAGCTCTTACATCTTATGTATATATGTACATATATATATATGTATGTGCATATATATATATACACTTGCTAGATAGTGCATTAAATATCTATAAGCTAATGACTCCCAAACTTAGAGCAACAGCCTGGACCTTTCTCCTAACTTCCAGACTACATATCCAGTGCAACTTGCCTCCATTTGGGTGTCTAAAAAGCTCTCAATGTAACATGTCTACAAACGAAGTGCTTCTGATCTATATACCTCCACGTCCAAACAAACCCCAAGCCAGCCCCTCTTGCTGTCTCCCCATCTCAGTTAATGGCAACTCAATTCTCATTGTTCAGGCTAAAATCCTTGGTGCCATATCTGACTCCTCTCTCTCACTCCATAGCTATCCTTTCAAAATTTCTGTCAGCTCTAACTTCAAAATATATCCAGAATTTGACCACTTTCCATCATCTCTATTCCTAGCTGGTATCTATGCCTGCAGGCTATGCTTAACAGAAGCAGAGAGCGATCCTATTAAAAGAAGTTATATCATACCATCCCTCTATTTAGTGGTTCTCAACTGGGTTTTATTTTGCTCCCCTGGGGATATTTGGTAATATCTGGAGAGTTTTGAAGGTCTCCAGTGGTAGTGGTGGTGATTTCGCTACCGACATCAACTAGATAGAGGCCCAGGGTGCTGACAGATATCCTATAATGCACAAAAAAGCCCTCTCCCGCCAACAAACAATTGTCTAGCCCAAAATGTCTATAGCGCCAAGAGTGAGAAGCCCTGTTTCACTCAAAACCCTAAAACGGTTTTACATCTCAACCCCTACAACGACCTAAAATGCCCTGACTTTAACACTTTCTACTATACTACAGCTTATATGGCCCATCAGCAAAAACAGCTATTATTCCCTCTTTTTTTCTTTAATGCCATGATTTAAACATTAAAGAGAAAATGGAATGTATTTTTTTACCATTTTTGTTGACATTCCTACTTATGCCCACTAGAGGGAGGACTTCACTACTAAATAATACCGTACAGTGCTTTCATTTACTGCTCACCCCTAACAGTCACTGTGAGATCAAGCATTCTCATAACTACTCAACAAAAAGCTTTGTTTTATATATATATATATATATATATATATATGATAACCCATTTTCAGAAACAATTGGTTTTTTCACAATTTCAATATACAATTTTTCAGTCTAGTCAACTGGCTCACACACAAGAAGTTATAAAATATGTTTTTCTTTAGGCAGATTGTTTTTGAATTTAGAAGTGTTACTTTAAAAAGAGTTTAAAGATTCCTATCCTCAGTCTTTGCGCACATTCCTTTCTCTCTAAAGGCAGTCCTACCGATGCCCCAGGTATGATATTTGGTCCTTCCTCCTCCTACTGAGGGCGTTCCTGCAGCCAGGACACTCAGGGCAGCCGGACATATGAGGGAATCAGCAGCCCTCAGTCAGGGGCCCACCATCTCCCGCTCAGCTATGTCTGCCAGACAGGCTCGACATGGACACAGAATTGGTGAGCTTGTCTATGTCAACAGCATCCCAGAGTCCTAGGGTTACATGATACACAGCCAGCACCTGGAGTACCCGATGGGCTGGAATGGTAAGCTCTAAGTCAACTTATTGCATGTATTGAGTGATTCTTAAAATGACCATTTCTTTGTAGACTTTGCTCATTTTTGGACATTCCATGTGATTTTTCTTTGTGAGGAGGCCTCCCTTATTCATTAGCGTTGGAACAGATCTGCCAGGATAGCAGATGCTCATAAAGACTGGGCCATTCAGCTTCCACTGAATGCCCCTCTTTTTGTATTCTTAATTGTCAACGCAGCTAGGAAAATCACTGGCCCATGTTACAAATAAACTGCTAGCTTCTTTTAGGCAGGATGGGGCTTCTGAATTTTCTTTGTTGGATAAAATCATTACCTTTTTTTTTTTTCAATGAATGACCAACATTATCGAGACAGTGGACCAAATATATGACATGCTTTATGAATAATAAACCCCGCATGTTGCAACTTATTTCAGGGTACAGATTTAGGGATTCCCCAAAAATTAATGAATAAAGCTGGAAATAATGATGGGGTGGAACCAGTGTGAGGAGGTGATCTGAGAAGCCTAAAGCATACCTGGAAGGACGGTGGAGGATCAGGGAAAGTGGAGTCAGGTATGAATTAAACACTAAGGCCAATGTAATTACTGCAGCCAACTTTTGTTTAAAGTGACTTTATACAAGTCTAACTGGGGTCATGGCACAGCCATCCTACAGGTGGGTTCGTTTACAGCCAAACTAATAGCCCAAACTAAAAATTGGTGATGTATATATATATATATATTTAAATATATGTTATATATAATGTATGCATATAATCAAATCTGTGTTCTTATTACTTTACATCATTTAAAAATTTTCTTCTTTTCCAATATAAATTTTATTAACTCAAGCTGAAGATAGAAAAAAATGATCACAGGAATTCATATACTTCTTTTAGAAATGATCCGGCAGTACCTTTGAAAAGGAATGAAAGGCATTTATATAGTGTTTTCTTTTCAGCATCTGTGATTCCTTCCATATAGCACCACCGAGCAAACACAAGCGACAGTGCAGGCCTCTGACGCCATTGCTGCCGATTCCTACGGTCACGGAGGCAGGCTCAGGACTCGTGATCTTCTGTGTCAGTGAAGCAGCCTGATTCCTCAACCATAAATGTCTGTGGGGCTGTACAGAGTAGAGGAGGAAAAGGGCATTTTTCAGTATTTAGTCTCTCCTTTGAGTAAAGGAATATCATATACTATAAATTATTTTTAAAACATAAAATACTGTATTTTTCTGTGCTCTCTAAATCATGTGTTCTCAATCTGCCTGTCAAAGTACTGGAGAAATAACACCTTTTGGGAGCATTTGAAAAGGAGTACAAAGTAAACAGTTGAATTAGGAATACAGCTATGAATTCAGCTTGTGAATACAGATTGTTTGTAAAAGGATATGGGCTTGAAAGTCATGACTGAGACACCAAGGTACAAGAGATAACAGATACCGAGATGAGGTGAGCCACTCTCAGGGGTTTATGAGGAGGTTACTGAAGACCCAGGACACAATTCTTAAACCCCTCACCAAAACTGAGCATCTAAAAAGGTTGAGAGTGATACCTAGGATTTGTTTAGAAAATGCTGAGCTGTGAACCCTTCCTCCCCACCCAAAGGGGTAGGTTTGGGGTGCTGGCCCCATAAGAAGAGAGGATCTTCAATGAATTGATGTGAGCTTAATATGTTCCCTGCCACCTGGGGGGACAAAATGGACTGGTATCTAACTTTCTCTGGAAAATCTAAAATCTGGTAGACATGGCTCACTTGGCTAGCTTCTCTGAGAGTGACAGCAATGGAAATGTTGCTGCATCGAGATTGCTTTTCATTTTTAGAGATTATCAGGTCAAGATTGTTTGAGGAGTATTTCCGATTGTGATTCAGCCAGCTTGGTGGTGTTCCAAATTTTGCCCACGAGGACTTCTTTGGATTGGCAGGAGAGGAGCAGTGAGGGGATTCCAGCTAAGAGTCTTCATTGAATAGCCAAAAGAAAAAAATGGGCTTCAAAGATGCATAGTGAGCCATAAGGAAGCATACTTTGCCCGTGTTACGGAAAGTACAATGAAAGATTCCAGTGGCATTGAAGAAGTTCTTGGAAGAACTTAGGAAAGCACCAGCTCTGCCACAGTCACCTGTCCCATCACAAAACAAGACACTCTAAACATTTGCCAAATCCAGTGAGCAAAGCCATCTAATAACAAAATCATTCAGGTAGAAACTCCCACTGCATTAGTGCTCTTGCATCTCTCTGCTTTGACACTAGCTGGGTTCAAAACTCTGACAAGCTGTGGAGGACAGATGCTAAGTGGGAGCAGAGAAGGACCATGACCGCTCTACCTTCTGCAAATGGCTGGACCACTGCAGTTCTCAGTGGGGAAAGAAGAGACATCTTAACTTACACATTTTAAAGTTTTAATCATTGTAAATGTGTGATAGCTGTCTCCGAAATTAGCCCTGCAAGCCACCTCTTCCAGGATTCACACCTTGTGTAGCCCCATGCTCCACTGAATGGGAGCTGGCTCTGTGTCTCCCTTGAACCAATACAATGCAAAGGAGGTGATGTGGTGCCAGTCTGGGGCCTAAGCCTTAAGAAGGTCTGGCAACTTCCAATTTTGTTCTCTCAGGGAGTGCCTTGTACAAGAAGGCCAGCTATGCTGCTAAACAAACCACATGGAAAGGCCACATGGAGAGGAAAAGGCTGGGACTACAAGAAAAGGGAGAGACCCACTGTCTCAAGTTCCAGGCCAGTCTCATTCCATCTATATCAATACTAATTTTCCCCAATTATCTTGAAGGAAATCCTAATGATATAATTTCATTCATAAACATTTTAGTATGTATTGCTCAATGAAAAAAATTCTAAAAGCATAATTTTTAATTCTATTATTTCATTTCAAACTCATTTCTTAATTTTCTTATCAGTTTCAAATATTCCTAATCATTTTTTAAATATGTAAGTTTATTTAAAGTAATGGTGAAATATTTGGCTTTTTACTTAGGTTTTATTTATGCTTGATTTTATATGAAATGTGTAGCAAGGTAACATATGTTAGAATGTCAAACCTGTCCCACCAGAAGTAGAATTAGCTGTCATCTTCATGAGACAGTCTAAGATACGGTGGTCTTATTCCAGCAACTAGTCAAGAAATACAGGAAATAAAAACTGACAAAATAAAAAAACCTCCCTGTTATAAATATTACTCAAAAACCATCCTTCTCGAAACTCTTTTGCAGCATTAAAAGAGGCTGCATACCTTACTAGCAGCTAAAAAGATTTTTGTTTTCCTTAAATATAGAGCCTGTGCTAATACTTTATATTTCAGAATGCTGAATTCCAACTGAGGTTCAGTACCCAGAACTCAAACTGCCGAATTCCGCCCAAAAGGAAAAGTTCTTAGAGCTACCTTGAGATGAATGACAAAGCCTCTTAGAGACTGCAGTGGAAAATGAAACCTGACCCACTTTAGCCCGCTTTTGCCATCATCTTGTATACAAAAAATAATCAGCTTGCTAAGTAATTCCTGCTGTTGGTCCCTACCTTCTTCCTCTAGCTCTGAACAGATCTGAAAATACTGGATCATGCATATGCAGTGGGCGTTTACAATGTACATAAAAATCCCGTTACATAATCAGCTCCTCGTAAGGTGGGAATTAACCATCATGCTTTTTGTCAACCATGCAATCATACATTTTTAAATAGGTCGAGTTTTTAAATGTTACTTTTAAAATAAATGTTTGCAAATTCTTCTTTTTCCTTTTTTCTCCCTTACTTAAGTTACCTACTTTTCACCTTTCTTGTTTCAGAGAAAACAATCTGCCAGCTAATGTTAGAAAGTGGCTTCTGCACTGTTTCCTTTGGGAATGCTGAATTGTAAATGTGTGGTGTGTGTGTGTGCTGGGGAGTACTCAAGGCAAACCATGCATATACAGATAAAAGCTCTTCACTGAGGGCTGGTGGCCTTCTTCCCCTTAATTTAAACACAGTCTGTGAATACCACTGCTAAATTCTTAGATCACATGCTCACCACATTTAAAAGGGTTTTTAAGATAGCCATAGGACTGTGAAGTTGGCAGAAAATAAAAGCACACTTTGAAGCAATTAGTGCTAACAAAGTGCAGGATGGCAAATTGTTTTAAATTACAATATTGTTTTGTTCTTCCTTAAATACATACTTCTTTTCTAAGGACAGTAAAAATGCATCTTTCTTAAGCATATTTATATGATGAAGGGTAGCAGCATTACGCCTTTAAAGTTCTTAGAGTACAAGTGTTGTTCTGGCTTTAATTTTTTCTTAGAACAAAAATATTCAGCAGGCTCAAAGGATTTCATTACTGGTGACATATTTAACTGAATCATAAAGCTGCATCACATTTGTTTCTAAACTTTCAGGAACAGGAATGAAATAATTTGCAGTTTTAAAAGATCATTTCTAGTGGGAATGTCACAGTCATCCTTAAAATACATTTCTACAACAGGAATAACTTTAGAACTTAACGTAAATCATTATAACTTTTTCATCCTAGACACGCCATCATATTTCATTCCTGCAAGGATAAGGTTTGGGTAGCAATGAAGCAATTTTTGGATAGCCATCTTTTTATGGCTTGCCTAAAAATCAAACCCTGAAAAATAAGTCATATTTCTTTTTAAGGAAACAGTCTTTTTACTGTAAGTCAACATGACTGTGCATCTTTGACTCTACCATATTTTGCTAAAAATTTTGTGTATTTTGTTTTTCTTGGCATTCTCGACAGCCTTCAATTTTACTCTTGTGCAGCTGCCTTAATTAATGTCACACCCAAAGAGATATAAAGGAACTATTTACTTCATTCCTAAAACACAGTAAACTTAGCTCACTTAGACCTTCATGCATAAGTTGGTTTATCTGCATTGCATCTGACAAAATTCAGATGTTGGGACTATCTGATTCATGTTGGAGTAATTTAGTTTTCATAACCATTAAAAAAAATTTTTTTATTAAGGTATGATTGATATACACTCTTATGAAGGTTTCACATGAAAAAACAATGTGGTTACTACACTCACCCATATTATCAAGTCCCCACCCATACCCCAATGCAGTCACTGTCCATCAGTGCAGCAAGATGCCACAGATCCACTGTGTGCCTTCTCTGTGTTACACTGTTCTCCCCGTGATCCTCCCACACCATGTGTACTAAACATAATACCCCTCAATCCCCTTCCCCTCCCTCCCCATCCACCCTCCCACAACCCTCCCTTTGGTAACCACTAGTTTGTTCTTGGAGTCTGAGTCTGCTGCCATTTTGTTCCTTCAGTTTTGCTTCGTTGTTATACTCCACAAATGAGGGAAATCATTTGGCATTTGTCTTTCTCTGTCTGACTTATTTCACTGAGCATAGTGTCCTCCAGCTCCATCCATGTTGTTGCAAATGGCAGGATTTGTTTCTTTCTTATGGCTGAATAATATTCCATTGTGTATAGGTACCACATCTTCTTTATCCATTCATCTACTGATGGACACTTAGGTTGCTTCCATATCTTGGCTATAGTTTTCACAACCATTTATCTTTAAAACACATTTTACCTTGTTGTCTCACTAATGATCAGTAGACCCAGTAACATACACATCAGCATTCCCTGGGTGAACAGAGAACACTATGTTTTATGTTCCAAGAACAATCAGCTTCAGAATAATGAAATCAGAAAGAACTATTTTTTAAATAGTTTGCCTAAACTATCCTTAAAACAGGCTGAGGAAAGACACTACTTCACTAAGGCTCAGCCCCAGACAGGCTATTTTTGGCCTGTTGCAAAATATGATCAGGAACTGTGGCAATATCTTGATTACAACTTGGAATGAATTTGAAAAAAAGACAGGCTTGACAAAAACTTTAATCCTCCGTGGGGTAAAAAAACCTAACTATGTTTCACCTCTAAACAAATTCAGTAACAAGGAGAATTCAAAAGGGAGCTTGTAAATAATTTACTCCATTCTAGTTTTTCAAATACAGGCGATACACCCCCTCAACATGCTAACCACGCTCACATTTCTGAAGTGAAATTAAAAATGAACAGCAGTGCCTCAGCTTGTTAATTGTTAAATACAAGGGGTTTTACTCTAGTAATTAAAATATGCTTTGATAAAAGAAGACATTGCACATTTTGATAACAACCCTACAAAGCTGAGAAGTACTTACATTGTTGCATTTTGGGGAGGCTGTAAAAGCCGATTTTAAGCTATTCAGGAGCCACAATAATGCAGCTTTAAAATTCCTCCCTGGGATGCAGTGTAGTTCTTTTGAAGGAAAGACTGTCTTTCTCATTCGGCAGAAATAAGCCCATTCATTTGATCATGTAGTCATTGAGGGCAATACAAAACAAACCAAGTGTGAGAAATTCTATGTGATGAAGTAAACAAAACAAAAAAAATCAATTTCCATGACAAAAAGACTCTGTCCTTAATCTACCATATGCAAGCGTTTCTTTTCAGCGTATTTCCTGTTCTAATCTTTGGGGACCTGACTCAGCAGAGAAGAGCGACAAAGGGCCCAGCGAGCTCACAACTTGAATTCACTAACTGCTGCGGGTCCCAAGCACTTCCCGCTGTCTGCGCGCCGACGCGGCCGCGGACCTGCCCCGTCCGACTCTCCGGCACCCGGGGAAAAGCTCTGGAACCTCCCCGGTCCCGCGGGCAGAGCCGAGGCGCCGCCGCCCCGCCCCCGCGGGACCCAGGGCGCCCGCCGCGCCCGCCCCGCCCGCGGACCCCGAGGAGCCGCCGCGCGCCGGGCCGGGTGCCCACGACAGCGGCCGCCTTGCGCGGCTCACTCCCGGGCGAGTCCCAGGGCGGCTGCGAGGAAGGTCGGTGACGCAGGCTTCCCGCCGCTCCGGAAGGCGTCACCGGCCGGCCAGCGCGCCGGGACCTCGCGGCTCGCCGGGCGCCCCTCTGTCCGGGCCGGGGGCAGGCTGGGGTCACTGCCCGGGGCGCCGGGCGCCGAACAAAGCTGCCGGGCGGCGGCCTCCCCGGACGCGGCCCCGCCGTTGCGCCCTCCCGGGGCTCGCCGAGGCCAGCCCGGCGTCCGGGCGCTGGGAGCCCGGGGGGGCGGCGCGGAGGCGGTGGCGCGGACCCTTCCTCCCCACCCCGCCCGCGCGTCACGCCCCGGGCCGCGCAGCTCCCCAACTCCAGCAGCCGAGCCAAGGTTACTTGGCCCCCAACTCTCCGACCTGGCGCCTCCCCGGCCACCTCCCGCCCGCGCTCCCCGACCCGCGACCCGGGTCCGCGCCACTCACCGTGCTCGGGAGCCCCGTCCGGCGGCGGCTCCTCGTCCGACTTGAGGTGTTGGGACTTGGCCTGTTTGCGCCAAGACAGGCTGCTAGCGGCGCGCGGAGCAGCGGCATCGCGGGGCAGCCGGCCGCGGGGTGCGGGCGGCGGCTCCTAATCATTTTTTGTTTGTTAGAATTAAGATCTACCGAAGATCCATATAGATCCATGTGAGGGTAGAGCCTACAGAAGGAGGAGGATCTTACTCGCAGTGAGCTGGTTCGCGCCAGAGACCTTACAAGGCTCAGAGCTTAGAGGCAGCAGGTACTGTGGAAGTTGAGAATGAGGCACAGGGCTGAAAATATGATTGTTCGAGAGTCTTCCACAAGCTGCGGACCCGGCAATACCAGGTTCTGGCATGACTAGGGTGAGAGGCAGGCCAGAAAGCAGGAACTGAGCGAGAACACACATTCAGGACACAAGACCGGTCCGCTGGCCACTTTCCCTTCCTGCTTCTAGGAGGTCAGAAGGCTGAGACTGAATAAAACAAGGTACGAACACACAGGAGGAAGGGGTAGGAAACCAAAGCTGACATGGTATGTCAGCAGATACCAGAGAAGAGAAAAGGCTGATGGATTCCAACTTAGCCAAGGGAAAACTGCTGCAATGTGCGTGCCTGCAAAGAGGCTGAGGCGCTGGAGGCAGGTGAGGAGGGGCTGAAGGAAGGAAGACTGACAGAAATTTAGGCTATTTGAACCCTTCTCTCACTCCCATAAATCCAGGCTTCCCGAGGTTCATTCCCCAGGAAAAACTGAACCAGGACCCTCTGGACTTAATGACATACTGAGCCTGGGGTTGTGTCACTTTACTAGAAATGGGGTTTACATTACCTTACGGTGAATGGTGAGACCTCTCAGGCTGTTCCTTTGGCTGGTTTCCCAAATCATGGACACTCAGTTAATGCCCTGAGGTAGGAGTGTGAGGGGATATAACCCTATAAGGAAACAGGCATGACAAGAACTAGAGTGGTTCTTAATGTATAAACAAACCATTCCAAAATGTAGTAGTGTAAAACGTAAGCCATTTTATTTTTAGACTAATGCATTCCTTGAGGATTTCAGACAGGGCACTCTAATAAGGCTGAGGTGGGGATGGCTTGTCTCTGCTGTATAACACCTTGAGTCTCAACTGGGAAGACTCAAATATCTGGTGATTCAGATGATTGGGGACTGTAATCATCTAGAAACTTTTCAACTATGAAGAAACTTGAACCCACCAGTGCCTGGTGGGATGGTGTAAGGATTGGGCTTAGCTAGGATTGTCAACTGGAATGCCCACGTGTGGTCTCTCCATCTGGTCCAAGCTTCCTGACAGGATGGTGCACTGGTCCAGAGCTCCCTGGTCATTGGCAACCCAGCCTTATAAATCTCATTGAGTCACTTCTCCTTACTCTATTGGTCAAAGCAGTCAAAACTCCCCCATACTCTTATGGATCATAGACACCATTTCTCAATAGGAGTTTCAAAGAATTTGTAGCCAGGTTTAAAACCACCACAGATGGACATGAAAGCAATAGTGCAATGGTTAGAAGCTCATCAGGGCAATCAAAGCAAAGGCCCAAAGAAAAATCAGGCTGAGCCCCATTTGATAAGGGCAATGGCCACAAAAATAATTTCCTGATCCACCTTCTGGTGGCTGAAGCTGCTGTTATCCTTGGCCTGATCAGTCCTGTCTCATGGGCTGCAGGGGCAGGTATGTATGGTTGTGGCTTGGAGAACTGGGAAGTCAGTATAGAATGAGCATCTGGAGCCCTACCAACCAGAGGCTCAGTGTGGACCTTGCTTGGACACCATCTCAGGATGACCCGGGAAACTTGAACACTGAATGATACTTAGGATTTACTGTAATTTTTGGGTGTGATAATAACATTCCTATTCTGCTAAAACTGATAATGTCTGTTAGGCTGGAGAAAGGAAAAACAAGGACATGCAAACAGAACAGAGAGATGCCATAGGGGGGAACAGACCAGACTCCAAGGTCAGTGCCGTATATGGAAAGGGGACAGCTCTCCCTGAATTCCATCCTGATGTGCCAACTAAGACCCGGATGTCAGCCTCCTCCCTCTTGGAAGGAAAAAAGTTTCTAGTTGACTGTTATGTCACCTTTAGCCAATTATACCTCTCAACAGTCCCCTAAGATAGTTTGCCCACTCCTTCCCCTCCTAATCCCTTATAAGCGCCCCACCTCCCTAACTGGGCGTGACTTCTCTGGCCTCTGACAATAAGGCCACAGAACCTCACCTGGGGGTATTTTAATAAATTACCTGGCCCTTTGTTGCCTCTCTTTGCCTGCTTATTTTGGCTAGAATTTATCTTACATATGGTGCTGAAACGCGGGAGGAGTGTGAGCGCGAGGCCCCGACCGGCCACTGGCGGCCCTGCCCCCTCCTTCCCCGACCCGGGACCTCAGCCTGCTCTCCGCTGTGTAGATTATTTTCCGGTGAGTCCCTCAGTTTCCCCTGGTCTGCTTCCCTTCCTAACTCCATTTCACCCGGTCCGTCTGAAATCATAGCTACATCCAGGTCCGGGCATTCAGCCCATCTGTTGCGAGTATCCGGGATACTCGCCCCTGGCACTGTGGTGGGGGAGATGTCCCTCACCCAGGCTCCCAGGCCGTCTCCCCTGACTTGGCGCACTTGGGACGCTGGGCGCGCTCCTCTCTGCGGGATTTTTTTGGGAAGTGAACGCAGACATGGGAAACCAGCCCATGAAAGCAGAGGCTCAGACCCCGCTGTGGTGTCTCATTTCTAATCTGGCTACTCTGTTTGTCCCGGGAAATTCGCAAACGGAAGTTAGTCTTCCTTTGCTCTGAGGCCGGGCCTCAGTATCCCTTGGACAACCAATCTTGCTGGCCCCCTGAGGGAACTTTTGATTTTAGCCTCCTCACCGACTTAACTAATTATTGCCACTGGAGCGGAAAGTAGAATGAGATCCCATATGTGCAGGCTTTTTGGACTTTGCACTCCTGTCAAAACCTTTATGTTAAGTGTTCTATAACTCAGGTTCTTCTGGCCCGATCTCCAGTTAAAGATTGTCAGCCTCTTACTCTGCTCAGTCCTTCCTTTTCAGATCCGCCAGAAAACCTCAGTCGCCTGCCTCCCTCAGCTCGCAATCCCCTCCCCCTCTCTCCACCACCATCTCTAAGTCCTTTGTCTTCACACGTGTCGCCTCCATCTTAAAGTCCTGCATTCTCAACCATGCCCCCCATTGTCCTGCTCTCCTCTTCTGGTGGCTGCACCACCCCCTCCCCCTCTCCTTCCACCTTCACCGCCCTCTTCCCCCAGCAGAACACGCCCCTCCCGCCCTCTAGTTCCAGAAGCCTCAGACAAGAAGCTGAGAAGAGGGAAGGCAATTAGATATCAGTAACTTAAGTCTTGGTATCGTTTTGTCTATCTGTATATATGTTTTTATGAAAAAAGTGTTGCTGACTGTAGTCGTTGTATGTCAGTTTGTACGTTTGTGTGTCTAAGTGTATAAATGAAAATATTGTGAAGATTGGGCATTCTAGAACTTCCAGAGAATCTAGTAAAAAATGTTAAGCATGAAAGCTAATTTGAGTTTAGCTGAGGCGGGCATGTCCTTGTTGTTATCAGCTGCCTAAGTTTACCTAAAGTCATTTAAGTCAGTGTTATCTGCTAAATCTTTTAAGAATAAAATGCTTAAATGCTTGGCTTTGTCTAACATTCAGTAAAGGTTTTGTAAGTAATCTAGCATAGTTGCTAAAAATAAGTAGACAAGCCTAGCAAATAAATTTTAATAATACTGTATTAATGTATAACGGTATATATATATATATGCAAACAGCCTGAGAATTTTTGTAGTAACCAAAATTCTTAAAATTTGCTAAGTTATATAGACATATTTTGTGCCTAATAAGAAATTGTGCTATAAAGCACATTTCCAAAAATGATAATATACATTCATAAATGTATCAATCTGAAGAATGCTAGTGTAACAGTTTACAGTAGCCTATTTTTCAGTGTTCACTGAAGGTTAAAGTAATAGTTTTAAGTTCTGATCAAAACTACTTAAAGTAGTAAGGAAAACATTTCTGCATGCTAAAAAATATGTCTTTTGATAAAAGTTGTAAAAAGTTTGTAGAAGAATTTAATATGGTCATGCTGTATAAAATTAAAGCAAATAAGTCTCAGTATCAAGTACACAGCAAAATTAGAATTTTGTTTTCAGTTAAAAAGACAAAGTATTCTAACTGCTAGTTGGCTCTTAATATTGAAAGGTTGCAGGAAGTTCTAATTGTTTTATCAAAGCAGTTTCTTATGCTTAAAGTCTCAGTGAGTTGTCAGAGTCTTAAAGAAAATGAGATCTTAATATTAAAAGGACTAAAAGCTAAACTTTGATAACTGTGCAACCTTTATTTGCCTTTGAAGTACTTTGTTGTTATTCTAGTTAATTGGATAAGTATTGCTTCATAGCAACCTATAATCCTATTTAAGCAAGTGCCTTAAAACTTTTAACAACTTCCCAAAATCAAATTCAAAAAAGTGCTTTTGCCTCTAGTTAACTCTGATATTTTCCAGAGGGCCCCTGGATCATGTCAGAGGAATTTTTTTCTCATTGGAGAAAGTATTTGGCTACTTTAGCTTATTTATCTGATATATAATTACCTAAGAAGCACTGTCAAAAAGAATAATGCTAAACTTTGTTACTGAATGTTTTGTATTACAGAAATATCAGAATTTCCTTATGTCAACTGTCTTACAGTAAGCTCTCATCAGATCTTTAACCATTGTCATTTGTAATGAAAGGGCAAGCTCCCAGATCCTGTTTCAGCCAATCAGAGCTTAGTCTCTCTCCAGTCAGCAAGAAGTACACCCACCACCCCTAGACCCTGCCAACTGACCAAAGCCACGACTCATCACCCCCCACAACTACCCCCAGGCCCAGCCAATCAGCCAGAGCCACGGCCATCACCCCCCCAAACTGCCCTGGAAACCCATAAAACCTTTGTTCTGGGGAAAACGTGCTCTCTTTCTCTGGCATCTTGCCACTGTGTTGGTGTAGATGAGAGATTGAGCTCGAGCTAGCTCAAATAAAGGCTCTTTGCTTTTGCATTGGTGTTGGCTCCTTGGTGGTCTTCTGGGATTCGCGACTTTGGGCACAACAGTAAGTCTTTTATTATTTACAGTCACTGTTTTATTACTCTTAAGCTAGTAAAGAACTAGATTTCAGCAGAACAGGTATTGGTTACATAAGATTAAGTAAGCTAAAGAAGATAATTTTGTGGCTTTTTGTTTCAAATGTTGATAAAGTGTTTTAAGCTTTTTCTCTTAAGCTGACAACAGTTTAGTAAATGACTGCCTTTATAAGCAGAATTGAAACTTTATTTTTCTCTCTACCTGATCCCTCCAGAATTTAAAAACTCTCAGTAACTATTTTTGTATTTCATGGCAGTATATTTATTTGCACAAGTTCAATAAGAATCTGCTTTCCTTGTAAGAGGACCAATTAAAAACACTGGTTATACTACCAAGGCTTTGACTGGAACGTCATACCTGAGAGACACATGTGTAAACTCAGATATGAACAGACAGCTTTAAGGAACTAAGATTGACTTTATGGAGCCAACAAAGCCCCTTAAAAAAACTGGCCTGGCACCTTGCTTACAGAGTTCCCAGCAGCCTTACGAGGTGAGTAAAGAAGGTCCTTCATGGCAGGTGCAGGAACCTCAAGAAGAGAGGAATTCACCCAAATCTATAGGTACTGCAGGCACAACCTGATGGCAAGTCTGGCTTGGCTTTCTAGCCTCAAGAAGCCCTTAAAAGTTCAATCTGAAATTCCTTACAAAAAGTTCCAGCAAAGCATATTTAAAAGAGCCCATGTAATCAATTGCTCTTCTTGCTGCACTTATGCAAATAATCAAGCCAACTGTTAATTATTTTCTTAATCTAACTACTTCTAATAAAAATAAGAGTGATTTTAGAGAAAAGTATTGTTTCAATAATGCAGTCTTACGTATACTAAATCCTAATACTAGTCATTGAGATGTAAACTCGATCCAGAATTCCAGTCCCCCATAATAGCCTGGCTAATGCCCCTACTGGGCCCCTTAATAAGTTTGTGGTTTACTCTTAGTTGCCCCTTGTGTCCTCAGGTTCCTCCAACAGCAGCTAACCCAGATGACCCGAGTCGCCACCAACCAGATGCTACTTCACCGTTATGCACCTCTTCCCACTGAACCCCCTCGTTTGGCCTAATACCAGCCTCAAACCCCCACGACGCCCCTTGTCAGCTGGAAGTAGCCAGATTGAGTTGTCGCCCATTATGACCAAAAGGCTGGAATGTTAGGCTGGAGAAAGGAAAAACAAGGACATGCAAACAGAACAGAGAGATGCCATAGGGGGAGAACAGACCAGACCCCAAGGTCAGTGCCGTATATGGAAAGGGGACAGCTCTCCCTGAATTCCATCCTAATGTGCCAACTAAGACCCGGATGTCAGCCTCCTACCTCTTGGAAGAAAAAAAGTTTCTAGTTGACTGTTATGTCACCTTTAGCCAATCATACCTCTCAACACCCCCCTAAGATAGTTTGCCCACTCCTCCCCCTCCTAATCCCTTATAAGCGCCCCACCTCCCCACTAACAACTGGGCGTGACTTCTCTGGCCTCTGACAATAAGGCCACAGAACCTCACCTGGGGGTATTTAAATAAATCACCTGTCCCTTTGTTGCCTCTCTTTGCCTGCTTATTTCGGCTAGAATTTATCTTACAATGTCATTTTGCTTAAAAAGGAGTCCTTGTATTTTAAGATACATGCTTAAGTACATACAGATAAAATAATGTGCTGTATTGGATTTACCTCAAAATAATCCAGGGATGGAAGGAGGAGGAGGAGATGGGGGTATAGATAAAATAAGATTGGCTCAGAGTTGATAATTATGGAAACTAGTACACTGGGATTTGTTACACCCCTTTTGCATACATTTGAAAACTTCCACATAGAAAAAATTTTAAGCATATGCACATTTTTATACTTACAGATAGGAATTAACTTCTAGGGTGGTTTTGCCATATCTGAAAGAGTAATGGGGAACTTCTAATAAACTAAATTTGCATTTCCTTAAGTTAATTTTTTCTGGGTGAATTTTGACATATGTATACATTCATGTAACAATTGCCCAGATCAAGATACCAAACATTCTCAGTAATCTTTATTTTTATAGATAACAATAGTGTAGCACTTTATATTTTACAAAACCCATTGATTTTCACATTTTCATGGGCAGATGACAGACCTAGGCATAGAGAGATAAAGGTGAGAGTTTAAGGTCACGCAGCTGGTATATGAAGGATCCCAGTCTCAAACTTGAGTCTTTTGGCTTTGTACCTTGTTGCCATTACATAATTTACTATGCAGCTGTGGTTGTTAATATTTAAGGTTATATGGTACTTTGATAACATGATCAAAGCTAAGGAACCTCTTCCCAGAAAAGTGCATATGTGCACACATCCAAAAATGTGAAGACAATTTTGGGGAATGAGAGGTTCATTGCCTCTGTTACACTTGAAACCAGTCATGGACCTCAAGTTAGGCTTTACTGGTCTAGGAAGAAAATGCTTGTTAGACAGATATTTCTCTGCTTTATTTTCTATCATTACTCAGCTTTCTGACAGATTTCTGGCTTCTCCCCTCATGCAATTAAATACATCGGACCTGCTCTTTTGCCTTCTCTCCTTTTCTCTAATAGTGCTCTGAGCACTCAGAGTGAGGATGCCCTCACTCTGCCTTCAACTAGCAGCCCTCTTAGCCCCACAGAGAGCTATTGTGTTTTGTAATGTTTGATTTACTGCTCCCTGTATTTTTTACAATGTCTCCAGTTATAAACTGTCCAAATTCCGACACACTCAGATATATTGACCAAAATCTACTACTCAAATGGTATCTTCTCTGGGTAGCTTTTCCCATTGACATGGAGAAGTACTACCTCTTCTGTGTTCCTGTAGCTAGCTCTCTGACCATATCTTTATCAAATAACTTCACCTATATTATAGTGATCCAGTTCAATATCTCACTGAGACAGGGACCGTGGGTGTAGTCAGAGTAGGGTGAGGGCCTCCGGGGGAAAAGCAGGGCGGAATATTTACAGTCAGAGCAATGTAACAATGGGCAAAGAAGTCCCCATTGAAAATCTGTTAAGCATTATGCAAAGTCAAGGTCACCCTAATTCTCTTGGGAAAGATACCTAAGAATATAGACATCTTCAGTGAGATCAGTTAAAGGTCAAAAGGACCGGGAGCAACTTGGCCTGGAATGTTTCAGTGTTCTGCAAGGTTATCAGCATAACCCGTGACTCCCGCTGTCAGCCCTGGCAATCAGACTATGACCCAGCCCACCTTGAGGACAGGGCAGGTGATGCAACTCCACATCCCTAAGTCTTTTTTTGATGTTCTCGAAAAATCCTCAGCTGCCTATAAAACTCCCTAGACAACGCACTGCTACGGACTCTCTTGTCCCCTCCTGGCGTGAGCCAGGAGCTCTATCCTTTCACTGCATCTCTAAATAGAAGCCTGTACCTTGCTCTCCTACCTTGACTGTGAAACTCATTCTTTGGCTCCGCAAACAAGAACCCTGGCATCATCGCTACTTCAGGAGACTGTGAACTCCTTGGAAAGGGCAACCATATCAACTCATCACATAGTAAAAATGAAATAAGTGTTTCTGAATTAATGAAGCAATGACTCCAAACATACCATTTAACAAATTACTTAAAATAGTAAAAAAAGCAAGCAAGCAAACAAAGAAAAAAAAACAATAAAATAACAAAACCAACCTGAAAATACTTGCCAGCTGTAACTGTATTAGCCCCTGGAGGTCAGATCAATTAAGTTGGAATTGTTTTGAATCCTTCCTTCTATGGCTGTTCTGGAGACTGTAAGGAAAGATGTATATTTTTGTTAAATGTTATTTAAAGTTCTCCAGTTTTATTAACTGTTTTATTTAAAACCTGATCTAATTAAAATGTTCACTCGCAATGACAGGCTTAGAGGTCTTTGTTCCTATCTGGATTGGTTAGATGTCCTCTTTGGGGTTAAACAACACAGGCAGAACTGTGGTCTCCAAAAAGTGTTTGCCGAAAAGAACAGATGTTACGTTGGTCAAAAGCAATAAGCCATGAGTTACTCTCCTACCACCACTGAAGTGTGGTTACTGAATGGGGAGCTGGACTCTAAACAGATGGATAACTAGGCAGGAAATTCTGTTGAGAGACATTTTGAAAAAAAGTGAGGAGCGTGGTATACTACATAGGGAATCCAGAACTGAGAATACAGGTGAGGAAGGGTGGTGAGGCAGAGAGTGTTGCTTAGTGCAAAGGTACACATATCCTTTTCAAATGGAAATTATGATAACAAAACCATCTTAGGATTTCTTTGACCACTTGTTCTTTGCCTTTGTCAAGTATGTTCAAGAATAAAAGAGGATTACTGTGGTCTTTGAAAGAAGGTTAAGTCTTTTATAGGTTAATGTGAATTTTACTTAAATCAGAAAAACATTTTATCTAAAGTATAACAGCAATCAAAATATAGTGTTTGATTTCCACTTCCAGGTATGGTGAAGTTACTGGATTGCCACAAAAACACTAGAAAATTGGACAAATATACATTAAAGAACTCTTCAGATTGTGGACAACAGGTAGTATAGGAGGACTGTAATCATTGAGAGAAGGTAGAAAAGCAATGTGAGGCCATTCTTTCAAAGACCCCAGCTTTTTGCACTTTCTGGATGGCAGCTCATAGAAGGAGAATCCAAGCACAATTCAGTGGTTTTTGTTGCGTTGAGGACACGTAAATCAGAAGTTGAGGTAGCTGGAATTTGTAGGTCATTGACCTGAAGAGTAGGGAGCTATGCAGAGAAAGAGCCCTAGAAACTTGCAAAGAGGTCCAGTTGAGTCTGTTGGTGAATATAAAGCTGTTTATGTGTGAGAACGCCTTACAGCCAAGCAGGAAGCTGTAAAATAAGCAATTCTCAGAGATCATACTTGACTGAAAGCTATTTGAATTCCAACTAGCCAAAGTAGTGAGGCCTCACTGAACATTAAATAGGGATCCCAGAAGGTTCACACTTTAGTAGTAGGGCTAGACTACTTTAGATATTCCTGAAAACTTAAAAATAAATCTCAAAAAGATCAGGCTGACCTACAAGTAACCTAATTGCTTGCCAAAAGAAACAAATACACTTTAGTGGAAGAAAACAAAACCAAGGTATTCAAAGTGTAACAATCACAATTCCCAGCATCCAGTAAAAATTACTAGACATGTAAAGAAACAGGAAAATGAGACCCATAACCAGGAAGAAAATTAAGTCAGTAGTAACAAACCTGAAAATGGCAGAGATGGAATTAACATATAGCAGCCTTAAAATTGCTACAACAAGGATGATCAAGGCATTAAAGAAAAACATGAAATTAGTGAGCAAAGAAAAAAAAGTATTAAAAAAGAAGTAAATGAAACTTCCAGGAATGAAAAATCAATATCTAAAATGAACATGTTACAGGAAGAAAAGATCAGTGAAGTTAAAGATATAGGAATATAAAGTAAATAGAAGCAGAGAAAGTAAAAAGACTAAAATAAGTGAATAGAACCTCAGCAATTCTTGCAACAATTTCAATACTCCACATACATATTATTGGAATCCAGGAATAAAGGAAGAGGGTAGAAAAAGTATTTGATGAAATAAAGGAAAACATTTTCAAATTTGATAAAAGCCATAAAATGATAAATCCAGGAAACTCAACAAATCCCAACCAAAATTAACAATCATAGAAACAATAAGCCCACCAAGGCATATCTCTATCAAATTACTGAAAATCAATGTTAAAGAGAAGATCCTAAACAGCCAGAAGGAAAGAGAAATTGTATTATATGGAAGAGAACAAAGATAAGAATGATGTCAGACTTTTTATTAGAAATGATGCAAGCTAATAAATGGAAATACAGATTTAAAGTACTAAAAATAGAAAAAAAACCCCTATTAACCTAGAATTCTATACTAAGCAAAAATATCCTTCAGAAAGAAGGAAAACTATTGATCTGTGTTCCCCATGAACACTGAAACAAAATCACTCTACAGATTATGAGCAAATGGAATCCATCAATACATTAAAAAAACAATACAACATAAACAAGTAAAATTTATCTTAGAAATGCAAAATTGGTTTACACTTAAAAAATTAATACCAGCCACCATATCAATAGAATATAGAAGAAAAACAATATAACATCATTAAATGCAGAAAAGCATTACACAAAATTCAACACATATTCATGATAAAATATCTTCCAACCTGATTTGGTATCTACAGGAGAAAAAAAATCACAGATAGCATCATACCTAATAGTGAGACTCAATGTAAGATTGGTAACATAACTAGGAGGTCTGTTTTAACCATTTCTGTTCAATGCTGCACTTGTCCTGGTAGATGGTCCTAGTCCATGCAATAAAGCCAAACACAAGAAAAAGCATACAAACTCAAAAGGAAGAAGTAAAGCTCATTATTCACTCATGACATGCTCATTTATGTACAAAAGCCCTCAGGAATTTACAGAAGGCTACTACAATTAACAAGTGGATTTAGCAAGGTAAAGGGAAACAAGGTAGTATAAAAATTTTTATTTTTACATATTAGCAACAAACCAATGGAACATGCAATAAAAAGTGATTCCATTTAGAATCATATAAAAGACATGAAAGAATCAGGGGTAAGTTTAACAAAAGATATTACGACTGTACACTATAAGATTATAGAACTACAAACCTTGCTGAGAGAAATGAAAGAAAACCTAAACACACAGCAAGATAGACCATGTTCATGAATTGGAAGACTCCATATTCTTAAGATTTCAATTCTCCCTGACCTGGCATAGTATTTTACCTCAATCACACATGTTTCTTTTTTGGGGTTAGAAATTGTCAAGTTGGTTTTACAATTTATATAGAAATGCCAAGGATCTAGAGTTTTCAAAACAAAACAATTTTGAAAAAGAACAACAATATTGGAGTGCTTACACTGTCTACTTTCAAGTCCTACAAAAGCTATAGTAATTAAGAGAGTGTGGTATTAATGTAAGAATAGATACACAGATCAACAGAACAGAAGATGGAGAGAGAGTGTGTGTATACAAAATTGCCTTTGCACCAAGTATTTTCCATAACTGATGCTAGAACAACTGTCTATACATTTAGGTAAACAAAACAAAAAATCACACCTTACTTCATATCATTCTCATGAAGTAACTTGAAATGGTTCATAGACCTAAGTGGAAATGTGAAAACTATGAAATTTTTTAAAGAAAAACATGACACAATCTTTGTGGTCTTGTGTTGGCATAGATTTCTTAGGGACACAAAAAGCATGAAATATGAAGAAAAAATTGAAAACTTGAACTTCATCAAAATTAAATTTTCTCTTCATAAGATGCCATTATGAAAATAGAAACTCAAGCATAGAAAAAAATTTCAGAACATATATCTGAAAAAAGACTTGTATACTGAATATATAAATAACTCTTAGAATTCAACAATAAGATAAAAGAAACCCAAGTAGAAAATGGGCAAAAGATATGAACAGATATTTCATCAAAGCAGATATACAAATGGACAATAAGCACATGAAAGGATGCTCATCATCACTAATTATCAGGGAGTGAAAAGACAAATTTATATGAAATTCCAGCCAAGGCAAATTCATCTATAATGACAGATAAGTGGCTGCTTGGGAATTGGGATAGGAATAATTTACTATAAAGGGACACAAGAAAACTTTGTGGCATGATGGAAATGTATTGATAATACTGTTAGTTACACAGGTGTGTGCATTTGTCAAGTCTCATTAAACTGAACACTGAAAAATGGGAGTGTTTTATTATTTATAAGTTATACCTTCATTAAGTTGATTTTTTAGAAGACTTTTTTCCACTGGGAAAAGGGAAGGCCACTAAGCATGATTCCCTGAAATGACCACTGGTCAGCCAGCAACAATCATCCTACTAGTTACATTAATTCATGTTACACTGACTCAATATCCAAACTAGAATGTGAATATAGCTCCCTTGCTACAGCTGTGGAGGTTTTACATGGCTGGAATTTATCACAAGCTCTGGGTGGTGGAAGGTATGACTGAGAAACTCCAAGGGAAGAAAAAAGGAAGGCCAAAGATTACAAGTCTGCCAGACTTATTAACCCAACTCTGGGAGAACAGGGTAACCCCCTCACCCCCTAGTCTACCCCATATACTTACCCTGCTGTCATGACAGAGAATACGGCAGCCTGATGACAGCAGGGCTCAAAGCAGAGGTAGGTGGGGCTGTGGGACTTCTTCTTCTGCATCTCCCAGTGAAATGAGCAGCCCAGAGAGGAGTGGAGGAGGGCTTGAGGAGGCATCAGGAGTCCCTCCCAGGTTTTTCTCTTCTGAGGAGGAGACTAAACATTCCTGCTCCTCTCTGGCTAGAAAGAAGTAGCAGGGAAACTGTGTCCTCCCACCCTGCATGTTGGTGACAGGAGATAAAACAGCTAAACGCATACAGTCTCTCAAACAGATCCCAGTCCAGTGGGAGAGACAAGCAGACAAATGAATGAAACATTGTAAAATAAAATTATACATGAGAAGGTGATAAAGCAGAAGGTCATGGGAGAGACAGGGTCCCAATCTCAACCACTGAAACAAAATTCACACGGTTTCTTTCCCTCTGTCAGTATTACATTTTCATGTTTTAATGTTATTCATTCATCAAACATATATTGAATACTACTATGTATTGGACCCTGGAGATGTGATGCTGAGTAAGATGAGGCCAGAACCACCACCACTTCCCTGTAAAAAATATTCACTCTACTTTAAGTAGCTAGTGTGTGAACTAATTTATCACCAGCCGTTGATATACTGGTCGTGTAGAAGCCCTCAACCCAACAACACACAGGGGTAAGCTTGGTTGGGGGGAGATGCTTGGTGCTGGTCAGACCACCACCAGGGTGCCACTCACTGGGAGGGAGGACAAGAAGGAAAGTTAATAAATGGCTAGAAGTCCCAGAAGTGAGTTGTTTCACATTTACCAGAGTCAGTATGTCTTTTATTAAGATAGGCTTATATCCATGGAAGTTCAAATGAGGTCCAGGGAATCAAATGAAAATCTCAGAATTGAATTAGTAAAACACCAAGAGTGGTTGGACTATTCTGATGTCCAAGGACATGAACTGGTAATTATTCTATTTGTGAAGGAAGGATGGAAAGATTGAGGACTTGGAGATAGAGAAGCCAAATTAGCTCTAATGAAATACAATGGATATAGAAATCAGGGTATCCTAATATGTCATTCCTATAAATCAGATCTGGAAATTAAAAGAGTAAGAATGACTATGTAAAATTTCATGACTTGCTTGAATGCAAAGGGAACAAAGCTATTACTTGCTGGTGAGACCTTGTTCCAGAAGAAGGAATGTGTGTCTTCCCAGAATCTTCACCCTCTTGAATGCTGACTGCCAAGAGCACAGGGGAGAACTTCCCACCCCCTCTCTCCAACCCTGACTGAGCAGGCTTGGTCCCACCGATTCTTCTCTACAGTTTATTTTTAAATCCATAACAGACATCACTTAACACACCATATCATGCACCTTTTTATTGTATTGCTTTTTTATTGTCTGTCTCCCCCAGTAGAATATAAGCTCACAAGGACAGTGATATATGTCAAAATATATGTCAAAAAGTGTGTGGCAACTGTAGGTCTTTATATACTTGTTTCACGATTAATTATTTGCCAAATTCCTTCAAGGGACCAAAATGGAGGTAGCTTTATGGAAGGAAAAGAAAAAGAAAAAGCAGTTTATTAAAAAAAAGAAGGGTGAGTGGGTTGTAAGAGATCATTCTTGGGCTCTTAATTAAAGAGGAAAGTAAAGCAATGTTGCTGAAGCCAGAACTTGGTGATTTGGTTAGACAAATTGCTTCCCAGGAGGTACTTGTATAAGAAAACCACTGCAAAAAACTTGGACTTACAAGACTAATTTTTTCCCACCCCTTGTGTTAATTATTTTAAGATAGAAGTGTCCAAGTGATCTTCATTTCTGCTTCTGATTATTTAGTCCACTGCTGTGGAAAATCATTGGTTAGCTTGTTTCGTGGCTTAGCAGACCCAGGTGAGCCCTTTACATCTGGAATATTTAGGGTAGTAAAGGTTCAGTAATACAGCTGGGTGCCAAAAGTGAGTTTGATGGGTCTTCACTCAGTTGCTATAATTCAGAAGGCATTAAAATTCTCTGTGTTTTCCTTTCTCTAATCCTGAAATTGTTTTCTCTTCTGAAGACTGAGTTAATTATTTAGTGGTATTTAGGTTGCTTCTGACTACACAATGTTTGTGTTCTTGTTTTTTCACCTGATAAAAGGGAGGCTCATTCTTGGGTCCCTGAAATAAAAAGAAAAACAACAATAGCGAGCATTTGTGCAGGAATGGTCACTGTGGTGAGGGTTCCTATGGCCAGGATCCTCACCTGAACCTAAACTACTTGATGATGTAACTGGCCTGCTGCTAGGTTACTGCTTCCACACCCACAGGCAATAAGCTATTATTGACTGAGTCACTATATAAAGAGCTCTGCTCAGTGCTCTGGGCAGAGGCAGAGACAGAGGAGAATTACAGACCTGCAGACTGTTGGATGCAGATGTGACTCTAGTGCTCTAACTATGCGGAAAGAAATGGCATGTCATTTTATTATTCCTATTATAAATTTTAAAGAGCTTATTAAAAATATATAATATTTCAATATGGATAAATAAAGGCAGGTAAATAAAACATAGCATAGTTTCCCTGCCATGAACAATCTATTCAATCTTACCTACAAGCTGGGGTTTCTTGCTTCCAGGAAATGTTCTCTCATTAAACAAAATCTTTCCCTCCTTGGCAGGGTTAAACTGACCTTCTCCCCACAAACCTGCAGGTAAACTTCTTGCTCATTCCAGTCATTTAATGCTTTTGTTTTCTTTCCTTCAGACCTTTGGATGAACCCTACCTAAATTAGATGGATGTTCATATTCCCCTTTCATTTAAGAAAAACAAACTATTTATTAAACTAAGAAAAAAGAAACATACTCCATAGAAATTACATACTCTAGTAGGCCAATTAGAAGTTTTGCCTTACATGTTTGCTTCTTCATCATTTTGAAATTGTACTGGTTTTTGCTTTTTAATCATTTTTATATCCAGTTCCTTCACTGAAATTCTGTCCCTTGACCTGCTGGCCCAGGACATCCTTCTTCCTTTTCAACTTTTCTTCATCATAGAATATGAGAGGCTAATGACATGATCAAATTTGTGTAATTTTAAAATAAAGCAAAACAAGTAAACATAGTAATATTTTGATAGATATGGCACTGATAACTCGAATAGCTGTTGCACAATCTAAAGTCCATCCTAGCTAGTGGTTTATTACAGATGGAAGGCAAGACAGAGCTTTCCTGAAATAGTAAAAATATAATATTTAAAGATTCTGGATTTTTTTTTCCATTCAAAGGTTTATTAGAGAGATTAGGTAATTATCATAATTAGAATGATTCAAATATCCTTTTTAAGGAAAATGGCTAGTACAATTATGAGGGGGCTTTAACTTACCAGCTGCTTAACACACCAGATTTTTTTGTAAGCTGAGGCTTACACCTAAAAAATTCAAAACTTTAAAAAATCACATTACTGTGCAATAATAAATCTCAAATTGCATAAAGTCTCATGAGAGAACTCTTATGGTATCCATCAATAAAAATACATTTGATAAATTGAACCAAGCTTGGTAAACTTGAGGTTTTTTTAGGAAATTAATTTTCTATATTTTTTTTTTTTGGTAGATAATTATTTTTTGTTGAAGGGTAGTTGACACACAGTATTACATTACATTAGTTTCAGGTGTACAACATAGTGATTCAACATTTATATACATGACAATTCTAGGTACCAGCTATCACCATACCACGCTGTTACAATATCTTGACTATATTCATTACATCTCGGTTACTTATTATTTTACCACTGGAAGTGTGTACTTTTTTTTTTTTTTTCTTTGTGAGGGTATCTCTCATATTTATTGATCAAAAGGTTGTTAACAACAATAAAATTCTGTATAGGGGAGTCAATGCTCAATGCACAATCATTAATCCACCCCAAGCCTAATTTTCATCAGTCTCCAATCTTCTGAGGCAAAACAAACAAGTTCTTACATGGAGAACAAATTCTTACATAGTGAATAAGTTCTTACATGGTAAACAGTACAAAGCAGCCATCACAGAAACCTTCGGTTTTGCTCATGCATCATGAACTATAAACAGTCAGTTCAAATATGAATACTCATTTGATTTTTATAATTGATTATATGTGGATACCATATTTCTCTCTTTATTATTATTAATTTTAATAAAATGCTGAAGTGGTAGGTAGATACAAGATAAAGGTAGAAAACATAGTTTAGTGTTGTAAGAGAGCAAATGTAGATGATTAGGTGTGTGCCTGTAGACTATGTGTTAATCCAAGCTAGACAAGGGCAATAAAACATCCATGTATGCAGAAGATTTCTCTCAGAACAGGGGGGGTGAGGTTCTAAGCCTCATCTCTCTTGATCCCCAATTTCTCACCTGATGACCCCCCTGCGACTGTGCCTGTCTTAGGTTGTTCCTCCCTTGAGGAATCTTACCCGTCTCTGGCTAACCAGTCATCTTCCGGGGCCATACAGGGAAATGTAAAGTTGGTAAGTGAGAGAGAAGCCTTATTGTTTGAAATGGTTAGCTTTTTATTTCTTTGCATATTTATGCCCTGTGGCTTCTATGCCCAGCATCTGTCTTGAGGTATCTTTACCACTTGGAAGAATTATGATACTCGGTAAATTTGATATGAGGCACGAATTCTATTTAAGGGTTGTAATTAGGAAGGAAGAAGAAAAGCTATAGAAGTAGCAGGCGGAAGAAAACATGGGAAGATTGATTATTTCTTTGACATATCTTCTTGTAGAGTAACTTCAGCATGTATAGGTTTTAAGCTACTACTTAAATTGCGCACACACATTAACATAATAGGAGTATAGTTACATAACCAAAGCATACCTGTAATTACCAGCCATCTCCAGAGAAACCAAGAAAACCAGTTAGGCACCTTAGGCATTTGTGAAAACTTATCTATGATATGGTGGATATTGTCCAACTGAACTTGAACAGTCTGAGAGAAATCAGACAAATTAAAACAACCCATTCCTGGGGAATGTTCACATCCCTTATGTTCTTTTAACAGTAAATAGTCTGTAGTTGTAAGATTTTGGAGCGCTACAATTTTCCCTTCTCCTAATTCTTGGTTGAGTTCCAACAGTATAGATCCAGTCAAATTTGTTGTTTTACTGTATGCACAGGCCAGCTTAGATATCTCCTTCCTCATTCCCATGGCAAGTCCAGGAACTGGTGGGATGAGTGCATCTACAGCTGTAGCAGTGCGTGGATCCTTGTTGGGGTATTTTGATGATCATCTTCTGGTATGAGTCTTCCAGAGAGTGCTGATGTTGGAAGTTCTTTTTCATATCGTATCTTAGTTCATTTTCGGGGTAGCCCAATTAGGCTTTGATCCTCTGTATAAACACAAACAGACCCTTTGCCTACACTTTTATATGCCCTTTATACTCTTGTGTAGAACTCATTGGAGGTTACCACACAGGACCTGCCCTTTTTTTTGGTATCACTAATCTACACTTACATGACGAATATTATGTTTACTAGGCTCTCCCCTATACCAGGTGCCCCCTATAAACCCCTTTACAGTCACTGTCCATCAGCATAGCAAAATGTTGTAGAATCACTACTTGCCTTCTCTGTGTTGTACAGCCCTCCCTTTTCTCCTACCCCCCCATGCATGCTAATCTTAATACCCCCCTACTTCTCCCCCCCCTTATCCGTCCCTACCCACCCATCCTCCCCAGTCCCTTTCCCTTTGGTACCTGTTAGTCCATTCTTGAGTTCTGTAGTTCTGCTGCTGTTTTGTTCCTTCAGTTTTTCCTTTGTTCTTATATTTCACAGATAAGTGAAATCTTTTGGTATTTCTCTTTCTCCGCTTGGCTTGTTCCACTGAGCATAATACCCTCCAGCTCCATCCATGTTGCTGCAAATGGTGGATTTGCTCTTTTCTTATGGCTGAGTAGTATTCCATTGTGTATATGTACCACATCTTCTTTATCCATTCATCTATCGATGGACATTTAGGTTGCTTCCAATTCTTGGCTATTGTAAATAGTGCTGCGATAAACATAGGGGTGCACTGATCTTTCTGATACTTGATTGCTGCATTCTTAGGGTAAATTCCTAGGAGTGCAATTCCTGGGTGAAATGGTAGGTCTGTTTTGAGCATTTTGATGTACCTCCATACTGCTTTCCACAATGGTTGAACTAACTTACATTCCCACCAGCAGTGTAGGAGGGTTCCCCTTTCTCCACAGCCTCGCCAACATTTGTTGTTGTTTGTCTTTTGGATGGCAGCCATCCTTACTGGTGTGAGGTGATACCTCATTGTAGTTTTAATTTGCATTTCTCTGATAATTAGTGATGTGGAGCATCTTTTCATGTGTCTATTGGCCATCTGTATTTCTTTTTTGGAGAACTGTCTGTTCAGTTCCTCTGCCATTTTTTAATTGGGTTATTTGTTTTTTGTTTGTTGAGGTGTGTGAGCTCTTTATATATTCTGGACATCAAGCCTTTATCGGATATGTCATTTTCAAATATGTTCTCCCATACTGTAGGGTTCCTTTTTGTTCTATTGATGGTGTCTTTTGCTGTACAGAAGCTTTACAGCTTAATATAGTCCCACTTATTCATTTTTGCTGTTATTTTCCTTGCCCAGGGAGATATGTTCAAGAAGAGGTCACTCATGTTTATGTCCAAGAGGTTTTTGCCTATGTTTTCTTCCAAGAGTTTAATGGTTTTATGACTTACATTCAGGTCTTTGATCCATTTTGAGTTCACTTTTGTATATGGGGTTAGACAATGGTCCAGTTTCATTCTCCTACATGTAGCTGTCCAGTTTTGCCAGCACCATCTGTTGAAGAGACTGTCATTTCGCCATTGTATGTCCATGGCTCCTTTATCAAATATTAATTGACCATATATGTCTGGGTTAATGTCTGGATTCTCTAGTCTGTTCCATTGGTCTGTGGCTCTGCTCTTGTGCCAGTACCAAATTGTCTTGATTACTATGGCTTTATAGTAGAGCTTGAAGTTGGGGAGTGAGATTCCCCCTACTTTATTCTTCTTTCTCAGGATTGCTTTGGCTATTCGGGGCCTTTGGTGTTTCCATGTGAATTTTTGAATTATTTGTTCCAGTTCAGTAAAGAATGTTGCTGGTAGTTTCATAGGGATTGCATCAAATCTGTATATTGCTTTGGGCAGGATGGCCATTTTGACGATATTAATTCTTCCTAGCCACGAGCATGGGATGAGTTTCCATTTGTTAGTGTCCCCTTTAATTTCTCTTAAGAGTGACTTGTAGTTTTCAGAGTATAAGTCTTTCACTTCCTTGGTTAGGTTTATTCCTAGGTATTTTATTTTTTTTGATGCAATTGTGAATGGAGTTGTTTTCCTGATTTCTCTTTCTGTTGGTTCATTGTTAGTATATAGGAAAGCCACAGATTTCTGTGTGTTGATTTTGTATCCTGCAACTTTGCTGTATTCCGATATCAGTTCTAGTAGCTTTGGGGTGGAGTCTTTAGGGTTTTTTATGTACAGTATCATGTCATCTGCAAATAGTGACAGTTTAACTTCTTCTTTACCAATCTGGACTCCTTGTATTTCTTTGTGTTGTCTGATTGCCGTGGCTAGGACCTCCAGTACTGTGTTAAATAACAGTGGAGAGAGTGGGCATCCCTGTCTAGTTCCCGATCTCAGAGGAAATGCTTTCAGCTTCTCGCTGTTCAATATAATGTTGGCTGTGGGTTTATCCATTTCTCCTATGTTTTCCCCCTTTTTAGCATATAGGTTTTCATAGTACTCTCTAATTATTCTCTGCATTTCTGTGGGGTCCATCGTGATTTTTTCTTTCTCGTTTCTTATCATGTTGATGTGTGTTGACTCTCTTTTCCTCTTAATAAGTCTGGCTAGAGGCTTATCTATTCTGTTTATTTTCTCAAAGAACCAGCTTTTGGTTTCATTGATTTTTGCTATTGTTTTATTCTTCTCAATTTTATTTATTTCTTCTCTGATCTTTATTATGTCCCTCCTTCTGCTGACCTTAGGCCTCATTTGTTCTTCTTTTTCCAATTTCGATAATTGTGACATTAGACCATTCATTTGGGATTGTTCTTCCTTTTTTAAATATGCTTGGATTGCTATATACTTTCCTCTTAAGACTGCTTTTGCTGCGTCCCACAAAAGTTGGGGCTTAGTGTTGTTGTTGTCATTTGTTTCCATATATTGCTGGATCTCCATTTTGATTTGGTCATTGATCCATTGATTATTTAGGAGCGTGTTGTTAAGCCTCCATGTGTTTGTGAGCCTCTTTGCTTTCTTTGTACAGTTTATTTCTAGTTTTAGGCCTTTGTGGTCTGAAAAGTTGGTTGGTAGGATTTCAATCTTTTGGAAATTTCTGAGGCTCTTTTTGTGGCCTAGTATGTGGTCTATTCTGGAGAATGTTCCATGTGCACTTGAGAAGAATGTATATCCTGTTGCTTTTGGATATAGAGTTCTATAGATGTGTATTAGGTCCATCTGCTCTACTGTGTTGTTCAGTGCTTCCGTGTACTTACTTATTTTCTGCCCAGTGGATCTATCCTTTGCGGTGAGTGGTGTGTTGAAGTCTCCTAGAATGAATGCATTGCAGTCTATTTCCCCCTTTAGTTCTGTTAGTATTTGTTTCACATATGCTGGTGCTCCTGTGTTGGTTGCATATATATTTAGAATGGTTATATCCTCTTGTTGGACTGAGCCCTTTATGATTATGTAGTGTCCTTCTTTATCTCTTGTTACTTTCTTTGTTTTGAAGTCTATTTTGTCTGATATTAGTACTGCAACCCCTGCTTTCTTCTCAACTGTTGTTTGCTTGAAATATGTTTTTCCATCCCTTGACTTTTAGTCTGTACATGTCTTTGGGTTTGAGGTGAGTTTCTTGTAAGCAGCATACAGATGGGTCTTGCTTTTTTATCCATTCTATTACTCTGTGTCTTTTGATTGGTGCATTCAGTCCATTAACATTTAGGGTGACTATTGAAAGATATGTACTTATTGCCATTGCAGGCTTTAAATTCGTTTTTACCAAAGGTTCAAGGTTAGCCTCTTTAGTATCTTACTGCCTAACTTAGCTCGCTTATTGAGCTGTTATATACACTGTCTGGAGATTCTTTTCTTCTCTCCCTTCTTATTCCTCATCCTCGATTCTTCATATGTTGGGTGTTTTGTGCTGTGTTCTTTCTAGGAGTGCTCCCATCTAGAGCAGTCCCTGTAAGATGTCCTGTAGAGGTGGTTTGTGGGAAGCAAATTCCCTCAGCTTTTGTTTGTCTGGGAATTGTTTAATCCCACCATCATATTTGAATGATAGTCGTGCTGGATACAGTATCCTTGGTTCAAGGCCCTTCTGTTTCATTGTATTAAATATATCATGCCATTCTCTTCTGGCCTGTAGGGTTTCTGTCGAGAAGTCTGATGTTAGCCTGATGGGTTTCCCTTTATAGGTGACCTTTTTCTCTCTAGCTGCCTTTAAAACTCTTTCTTTGTCCTTGATCTTTGCCATTTTAATTATTATGTGTCTTGGTGTTGTCCTCCTTGGATCCTTTCTGTTGGGGGTTCTGTGTATTTCCATGGTCTGTTCGATTATTTCCTCCCCCAGTTTGGGGAAGTTTTCAGCAATTATTTCTTCCAAGATACTTTCCATCCCTTTTCCTCTCTCTTCTTCTTCTGGAACCCTTATAATATGGATATTGTTTCTTTTGGATTGGTCACACAGTTCTCTTAACATTGTTTCATTCCTGTAGATCCTTTTATCTCTCTCTATGTCAGCTTCTATGCGTTCCTGTTCTCTGATTTCAATTCCATCAATGGCCTCTTGCATCCTATCCATTCTGATTATAAACCCTTCTAGAGTTTGTTTCAGTTCTGCGATCTCCTTTCTGACATCTGTGATCTGCCTCCGGACTTCATCCCATTTCTCTTGCGTATTTCTCTGCATCTCTGTCAGCATGTTTATGATTCTTATTTTGAATTCTTTTTCAGGAAGACTGGTTAGGTCTGTCTCCTTCTCTGGTGTTGTCTCTGTGATCTTTGTGTGCCTGTAGCTTTGCCTTTTCATGGTGATAGGAATAGTTTGCAGAGCTGGGACGAGTGACAGCTGGAAGAACTTCCCTTCTTGTTGGTTTGTGGCCCTCCTCTTCTGG